>NC_083523.1:37500-1267187 GCF_032362555.1 Amyelois transitella
CCCACCCATCTAAACCTAACCCCACCCATCTAAACCTAACCCCACCCATCTAAACCTAACCCCACCCATCTAAACCTAACCCCACCCATCTAAACCTAACCCCACCCATCTAAACCTAACCCCACCCATCTAAACCTAACCCCACCCATCTAAACCTAACCCCACCCATCTAAACCTAACCCCACCCATCTAAACCTAACCCCACCCATCTAAACCTAACCCCACCCATCTAAACCTAACCCCACCCATCTAAACCTAACCCCACCCATCTAAACCTAACCCCACCCATCTAAACCTAACCCCACCCATCTAAACCTAACCCCACCCATCTAAACCTAACCCCACCCATCTAAACCTAACCCCACCCATCTAAACCTAACCCCACCCATCTAAACCTAACCCCACCCATCTAAACCTAACCCCACCCATCTAAACCTAACCCCACCCATCTAAACCTAACCCCACCCATCTAAACCTAACCCCACCCATCTAAACCTAACCCCACCCATCTAAACCTAACCCCACCCATCTAAACCTAACCCCACCCATCTAAACCTAACCCCACCCATCTAAACCTAACCCCACCCATCTAAACCTAACCCCACCCATCTAAACCTAACCCCACCCATCTAAACCTAACCCCACCCATCTAAACCTAACCCCACCCATCTAAACCTAACCCCACCCATCTAAACCTAACCCCACCCATCTAAACCTAACCCCACCCATCTAAACCTAACCCCACCCATCTAAACCTAACCCCACCCATCTAAACCTAACCCCACCCATCTAAACCTAACCCCACCCATCTAAACCTAACCCCACCCATCTAAACCTAACCCCACCCATCTAAACCTAACCCCACCCATCTAAACCTAACCCCACCCATCTAAACCTAACCCCACCCATCTAAACCTAACCCCACCCATCTAAACCTAACCCCACCCATCTAAACCTAACCCCACCCATCTAAACCTAACCCCACCCATCTAAACCTAACCCCACCCATCTAAACCTAACCCCACCCATCTAAACCTAACCCCACCCATCTAAACCTAACCCCACCCATCTAAACCTAACCCCACCCATCTAAACCTAACCCCACCCATCTAAACCTAACCCCACCCATCTAAACCTAACCCCACCCATCTAAACCTAACCCCACCCATCTAAACCTAACCCCACCCATCTAAACCTAACCCCACCCATCTAAACCTAACCCCACCCATCTAAACCTAACCCCACCCATCTAAACCTAACCCCACCCATCTAAACCTAACCCCACCCATCTAAACCTAACCCCACCCATCTAAACCTAACCCCACCCATCTAAACCTAACCCCACCCATCTAAACCTAACCCCACCCATCTAAACCTAACCCCACCCATCTAAACCTAACCCCACCCATCTAAACCTAACCCCACCCATCTAAACCTAACCCCACCCATCTAAACCTAACCCCACCCATCTAAACCTAACCCCACCCATCTAAACCTAACCCCACCCATCTAAACCTAACCCCACCCATCTAAACCTAACCCCACCCATCTAAACCTAACCCCACCCATCTAAACCTAACCCCACCCATCTAAACCTAACCCCACCCATCTAAACCTAACCCCACCCATCTAAACCTAACCCCACCCATCTAAACCTAACCCCACCCATCTAAACCTAACCCCACCCATCTAAACCTAACCCCACCCATCTAAACCTAACCCCACCCATCTAAACCTAACCCCACCCATCTAAACCTAACCCCACCCATCTAAACCTAACCCCACCCATCTAAACCTAACCCCACCCATCTAAACCTAACCCCACCCATCTAAACCTAACCCCACCCATCTAAACCTAACCCCACCCATCTAAACCTAACCCCACCCATCTAAACCTAACCCCACCCATCTAAACCTAACCCCACCCATCTAAACCTAACCCCACCCATCTAAACCTAACCCCACCCATCTAAACCTAACCCCACCCATCTAAACCTAACCCCACCCATCTAAACCTAACCCCACCCATCTAAACCTAACCCCACCCATCTAAACCTAACCCCACCCATCTAAACCTAACCCCACCCATCTAAACCTAACCCCACCCATCTAAACCTAACCCCACCCATCTAAACCTAACCCCACCCATCTAAACCTAACCCCACCCATCTAAACCTAACCCCACCCATCTAAACCTAACCCCACCCATCTAAACCTAACCCCACCCATCTAAACCTAACCCCACCCATCTAAACCTAACCCCACCCATCTAAACCTAACCCCACCCATCTAAACCTAACCCCACCCATCTAAACCTAACCCCACCCATCTAAACCTAACCCCACCCATCTAAACCTAACCCCACCCATCTAAACCTAACCCCACCCATCTAAACCTAACCCCACCCATCTAAACCTAACCCCACCCATCTAAACCTAACCCCACCCATCTAAACCTAACCCCACCCATCTAAACCTAACCCCACCCATCTAAACCTAACCCCACCCATCAAACCTAACCCCACCCATCTAAACCTAACCCCACCCATCTAAACCTAACCCCACCCATCTAAACCTAACCCCACCCATCTAAACCTAACCCCACCCATCTAAACCTAACCCCACCCATCTAAACCTAACCCCACCCATCTAAACCTAACCCCACCCATCTAAACCTAACCCCACCCATCTAAACCTAACCCCACCCATCTAAACCTAACCCCACCCATCTAAACCTAACCCCACCCATCTAAACCTAACCCCACCCATCTAAACCTAACCCCACCCATCTAAACCTAACCCCACCCATCTAAACCTAACCCCACCCATCTAAACCTAACCCCACCCATCTAAACCTAACCCCACCCATCTAAACCTAACCCCACCCATCTAAACCTAACCCCACCCATCTAAACCTAACCCCACCCATCTAAACCTAACCCCACCCATCTAAACCTAACCCCACCCATCTAAACCTAACCCCACCCATCTAAACCTAACCCCACCCATCTAAACCTAACCCCACCCATCTAAACCTAACCCCACCCATCTAAACCTAACCCCACCCATCTAAACCTAACCCCACCCATCTAAACCTAACCCCACCCATCTAAACCTAACCCCACCCATCTAAACCTAACCCCACCCATCTAAACCTAACCCCACCCATCTAAACCTAACCCCACCCATCTAAACCTAACCCCACCCATCTAAACCTAACCCCACCCATCTAAACCTAACCCCACCCATCTAAACCTAACCCCACCCATCTAAACCTAACCCCACCCATCTAAACCTAACCCCACCCATCTAAACCTAACCCCACCCATCTAAACCTAACCCCACCCATCTAAACCTAACCCCACCCATCTAAACCTAACCCCACCCATCTAAACCTAACCCCACCCATCTAAACCTAACCCCACCCATCTAAACCTAACCCCACCCATCTAAACCTAACCCCACCCATCTAAACCTAACCCCACCCATCTAAACCTAACCCCACCCATCTAAACCTAACCCCACCCATCTAAACCTAACCCCACCCATCTAAACCTAACCCCACCCATCTAAACCTAACCCCACCCATCTAAACCTAACCCCACCCATCTAAACCTAACCCCACCCATCTAAACCTAACCCCACCCATCTAAACCTAACCCCACCCATCTAAACCTAACCCCACCCATCTAAACCTAACCCCACCCATCTAAACCTAACCCCACCCATCTAAACCTAACCCCACCCATCTAAACCTAACCCCACCCATCTAAACCTAACCCCACCCATCTAAACCTAACCCCACCCATCTAAACCTAACCCCACCCATCTAAACCTAACCCCACCCATCTAAACCTAACCCCACCCATCTAAACCTAACCCCACCCATCTAAACCTAACCCCACCCATCTAAACCTAACCCCACCCATCTAAACCTAACCCCACCCATCTAAACCTAACCCCACCCATCTAAACCTAACCCCACCCATCTAAACCTAACCCCACCCATCTAAACCTAACCCCACCCATCTAAACCTAACCCCACCCATCTAAACCTAACCCCACCCATCTAAACCTAACCCCACCCATCTAAACCTAACCCCACCCATCTAAACCTAACCCCACCCATCTAAACCTAACCCCACCCATCTAAACCTAACCCCACCCATCTAAACCTAACCCCACCCATCTAAACCTAACCCCACCCATCTAAACCTAACCCCACCCATCTAAACCTAACCCCACCCATCTAAACCTAACCCCACCCATCTAAACCTAACCCCACCCATCTAAACCTAACCCCACCCATCTAAACCTAACCCCACCCATCTAAACCTAACCCCACCCATCTAAACCTAACCCCACCCATCTAAACCTAACCCCACCCATCTAAACCTAACCCCACCCATCTAAACCTAACCCCACCCATCTAAACCTAACCCCACCCATCTAAACCTAACCCCACCCATCTAAACCTAACCCCACCCATCTAAACCTAACCCCACCCATCTAAACCTAACCCCACCCATCTAAACCTAACCCCACCCATCTAAACCTAACCCCACCCATCTAAACCTAACCCCACCCATCTAAACCTAACCCCACCCATCTAAACCTAACCCCACCCATCTAAACCTAACCCCACCCATCTAAACCTAACCCCACCCATCTAAACCTAACCCCACCCATCTAAACCTAACCCCACCCATCTAAACCTAACCCCACCCATCTAAACCTAACCCCACCCATCTAAACCTAACCCCACCCATCTAAACCTAACCCCACCCATCTAAACCTAACCCCACCCATCTAAACCTAACCCCACCCATCTAAACCTAACCCCACCCATCTAAACCTAACCCCACCCATCTAAACCTAACCCCACCCATCTAAACCTAACCCCACCCATCTAAACCTAACCCCACCCATCTAAACCTAACCCCACCCATCTAAACCTAACCCCACCCATCTAAACCTAACCCCACCCATCTAAACCTAACCCCACCCATCTAAACCTAACCCCACCCATCTAAACCTAACCCCACCCATCTAAACCTAACCCCACCCATCTAAACCTAACCCCACCCATCTAAACCTAACCCCACCCATCTAAACCTAACCCCACCCATCTAAACCTAACCCCACCCATCTAAACCTAACCCCACCCATCTAAACCTAACCCCACCCATCTAAACCTAACCCCACCCATCTAAACCTAACCCCACCCATCTAAACCTAACCCCACCCATCTAAACCTAACCCCACCCATCTAAACCTAACCCCACCCATCTAAACCTAACCCCACCCATCTAAACCTAACCCCACCCATCTAAACCTAACCCCACCCATCTAAACCTAACCCCACCCATCTAAACCTAACCCCACCCATCTAAACCTAACCCCACCCATCTAAACCTAACCCCACCCATCTAAACCTAACCCCACCCATCTAAACCTAACCCCACCCATCTAAACCTAACCCCACCCATCTAAACCTAACCCCACCCATCTAAACCTAACCCCACCCATCTAAACCTAACCCCACCCATCTAAACCTAACCCCACCCATCTAAACCTAACCCCACCCATCTAAACCTAACCCCACCCATCTAAACCTAACCCCACCCATCTAAACCTAACCCCACCCATCTAAACCTAACCCCACCCATCTAAACCTAACCCCACCCATCTAAACCTAACCCCACCCATCTAAACCTAACCCCACCCATCTAAACCTAACCCCACCCATCTAAACCTAACCCCACCCATCTAAACCTAACCCCACCCATCTAAACCTAACCCCACCCATCTAAACCTAACCCCACCCATCTAAACCTAACCCCACCCATCTAAACCTAACCCCACCCATCTAAACCTAACCCCACCCATCTAAACCTAACCCCACCCATCTAAACCTAACCCCACCCATCTAAACCTAACCCCACCCATCTAAACCTAACCCCACCCATCTAAACCTAACCCCACCCATCTAAACCTAACCCCACCCATCTAAACCTAACCCCACCCATCTAAACCTAACCCCACCCATCTAAACCTAACCCCACCCATCTAAACCTAACCCCACCCATCTAAACCTAACCCCACCCATCTAAACCTAACCCCACCCATCTAAACCTAACCCCACCCATCTAAACCTAACCCCACCCATCTAAACCTAACCCCACCCATCTAAACCTAACCCCACCCATCTAAACCTAACCCCACCCATCTAAACCTAACCCCACCCATCTAAACCTAACCCCACCCATCTAAACCTAACCCCACCCATCTAAACCTAACCCCACCCATCTAAACCTAACCCCACCCATCTAAACCTAACCCCACCCATCTAAACCTAACCCCACCCATCTAAACCTAACCCCACCCATCTAAACCTAACCCCACCCATCTAAACCTAACCCCACCCATCTAAACCTAACCCCACCCATCTAAACCTAACCCCACCCATCTAAACCTAACCCCACCCATCTAAACCTAACCCCACCCATCTAAACCTAACCCCACCCATCTAAACCTAACCCCACCCATCTAAACCTAACCCCACCCATCTAAACCTAACCCCACCCATCTAAACCTAACCCCACCCATCTAAACCTAACCCCACCCATCTAAACCTAACCCCACCCATCTAAACCTAACCCCACCCATCTAAACCTAACCCCACCCATCTAAACCTAACCCCACCCATCTAAACCTAACCCCACCCATCTAAACCTAACCCCACCCATCTAAACCTAACCCCACCCATCTAAACCTAACCCCACCCATCTAAACCTAACCCCACCCATCTAAACCTAACCCCACCCATCTAAACCTAACCCCACCCATCTAAACCTAACCCCACCCATCTAAACCTAACCCCACCCATCTAAACCTAACCCCACCCATCTAAACCTAACCCCACCCATCTAAACCTAACCCCACCCATCTAAACCTAACCCCACCCATCTAAACCTAACCCCACCCATCTAAACCTAACCCCACCCATCTAAACCTAACCCCACCCATCTAAACCTAACCCCACCCATCTAAACCTAACCCCACCCATCTAAACCTAACCCCACCCATCTAAACCTAACCCCACCCATCTAAACCTAACCCCACCCATCTAAACCTAACCCCACCCATCTAAACCTAACCCCACCCATCTAAACCTAACCCCACCCATCTAAACCTAACCCCACCCATCTAAACCTAACCCCACCCATCTAAACCTAACCCCACCCATCTAAACCTAACCCCACCCACCCATCTAAACCTAACCCCACCCATCTAAACCTAACCCCACCCATCTAAACCTAACCCCACCCATCTAAACCTAACCCCACCCATCTAAACCTAACCCCACCCATCTAAACCTAACCCCACCCATCTAAACCTAACCCCACCCATCTAAACCTAACCCCACCCATCTAAACCTAACCCCACCCATCTAAACCTAACCCCACCCATCTAAACCTAACCCCACCCATCTAAACCTAACCCCACCCATCTAAACCTAACCCCACCCATCTAAACCTAACCCCACCCATCTAAACCTAACCCCACCCATCTAAACCTAACCCCACCCATCTAAACCTAACCCCACCCATCTAAACCTAACCCCACCCATCTAAACCTAACCCCACCCATCTAAACCTAACCCCACCCATCTAAACCTAACCCCACCCATCTAAACCTAACCCCACCCATCTAAACCTAACCCCACCCATCTAAACCTAACCCCACCCATCTAAACCTAACCCCACCCATCTAAACCTAACCCCACCCATCTAAACCTAACCCCACCCATCTAAACCTAACCCCACCCATCTAAACCTAACCCCACCCATCTAAACCTAACCCCACCCATCTAAACCTAACCCCACCCATCTAAACCTAACCCCACCCATCTAAACCTAACCCCACCCATCTAAACCTAACCCCACCCATCTAAACCTAACCCCACCCATCTAAACCTAACCCCACCCATCTAAACCTAACCCCACCCATCTAAACCTAACCCCACCCATCTAAACCTAACCCCACCCATCTAAACCTAACCCCACCCATCTAAACCTAACCCCACCCATCTAAACCTAACCCCACCCATCTAAACCTAACCCCACCCATCTAAACCTAACCCCACCCATCTAAACCTAACCCCACCCATCTAAACCTAACCCCACCCATCTAAACCTAACCCCACCCATCTAAACCTAACCCCACCCATCTAAACCTAACCCCACCCATCTAAACCTAACCCCACCCATCTAAACCTAACCCCACCCATCTAAACCTAACCCCACCCATCTAAACCTAACCCCACCCATCTAAACCTAACCCCACCCATCTAAACCTAACCCCACCCATCTAAACCTAACCCCACCCATCTAAACCTAACCCCACCCATCTAAACCTAACCCCACCCATCTAAACCTAACCCCACCCATCTAAACCTAACCCCACCCATCTAAACCTAACCCCACCCATCTAAACCTAACCCCACCCTCCCGGGTAAATTTGCTCATTTATAATAATTTGACGAGAATCCATATCGCGTTTTATTTTAGATCAGCGCCATCTATTATTTATTTTTACTAGATCATGGTTACATGTCAAATTTTATTCTCTACAATTAATCTAAAATAGTTATTCAATCTAAATGTAATATATATAATTGTCAATCAAAAATTCCACCCCGAATCGTACCCGGCTCAAAGGTACCCATCACACTAGCTGCGTTTCCTCTTTGGATGGCTAAGGATATCCTTTGAACCAGGTACCATCCGGAGCGGTGGTCATACCCTCTGTCACGTAAACGGCGTCCTATTTCTTTAACAAAGCTTTTCGCTTCTGGGCACCACGGGCCAGCTGTCTCGACGGCGATTGGTATAAACTCATATTGATTTAATAAAACCGAGTATTTATTTAACTTCTGAGCAGCCGCCGCTCGTGCAGCCGATCCAGCCGACCGCGTGCTACTGTTCAAGTAGGACGCCGCATACGTGCTCACACAGGTTATTATTTATTTACTAACTGTTTATTTCTTTTCTATTTACCTAATTTTTAAAAAAGCAACAGAATAAGCTTGCTTTTTTATGTATAACACAGCACATCTCCGGTTTTATAATCGGATTCTTTCTGCATTCACTAAAGTTACGTAAGTATTAAAATTTGATCTTTAAAATCTATTTATTTCTTTGAAGTGTTAGGCTTCCAAACCCTTAACATACTATACTTACTAGTTCCTTTGATAGAACTTTTAGTTAATAGGTACAATCTTTATATTTTTTTAAGAAATAGTATATGTTATATTTGTTTAATGGACCTTTCTCTTGTAAAATGATTGATGAGCAATTTGGATAATGCTGCCGAATTCAGATGCCTCTTTACTTTGCTTTTTACGCTGACTGAACTCGTGGTATGATGTAGTAATATAGACGATGAAATAAGTAAAGAACACAATTGAGTTAGTTAATTATAATTTATAAAATGTATTTTACAATATTTGTACGACGGAGATTGCAATGTAGCGGCGGACAACGGCCAGGCGTCAACAACGCAGGTAGTGTCGCGGCGTGTAGTGGCGCGTGAGGTCGCGCTCGCTCATGGTGCGCACGCGCGGCTTCAGCTCCGGGATGATGGCGCTGCCCAACACTGACAGACCGTTATTCGTCCTGCAAACAATCATAATAAATGTCTTGAAAAAATATTACATAAACTTGATTCGATGCTCTTCGACTTTAAACCTGATTACCTTTTTGTTCAAGGCCTGGCTCAATTTGTGTGATTTTTTGTAAATTAGAAATTCTGTCTGTTACGCTTTTACATCTAATTCTAAAACAATTTCGATGAAAGTTGGAATGTATGTAATAGACCCGAGGTCAAACTAAGCCACGTGATCCGCGGTCAACGTCGCAACTCATAGCAGCCAAACTTCCATGCTAATACGAGTATTATAAAGAGAAAAGATTTGTTATTTTAGTTTCAAATTACGGGACCTTGGCAAACATTTTCCTCATGATTTTCTATAAAGTAATTGGATGTCAGTGAGCCGGAGAACTGAAGACCGTTACCTGAGGAGCGCGGGCTCGTCGTCGGGCAGCCAGCAGTGCAGGGAGCACCCCCGCCGCGTCTGCAACAACCGCCTTCTGGGTGTAAATACGGCGGGCACGGGCGCCCGCTCCCAGCGGATACCCGAGGGAGCGTGGATTGTCTCGTTATTGTGGACCCTCAAAGAGCTTAGGTGAAGATGTAGCGGGGGAAACATTACATTGATAAGAAGATGATGTCAGCCTTAATCAATCAAAAGATCATGAAAATAGGTTAGGTTTGAACCGTAGCTTCATGTTTCATTATTGCAATATGATGAATAGAAAGAATTGCGTGGGTTTCTTACACTTAAGGCAAAACATTCTTACCAAATTTTAATGAAATTATAATATATACACATACACGTAAGTATCTACTTATATTATAAATGCAAATGTCTGTCCTCTGTCACTAGGCAGACCCTTTCGTGGCCAAACAGTTAGGCCGATTTTGAAGACATTTATATGTATACGAAGGCTCCTTTTGACCTTGAATTACCTTAACGGAGCTCCTGAGCTTGCTGCGCGTGGACGTGAACGCCTCCAGCTCGGGCAGCGGCTCCGAGGATTTCTTCGCAGTCTTGCGAGCAAGAACGGAAGATCCTGCATTCAAATGTAATTAATACTCTTTCACGCAAAATCTGGATTTTGACGAAATTTATTACACGGGTAGAATATAGTTTGAACCAAAATTCTCACGAAAGCCAAGTTCGGGGCGCAGCTTGTAGATAATAATCTGGTTATCTTTTCGTATCTTTTCGTTTACCAAAATTATTACATAAATGTTCCTATGATAAATTCTATGGTGAACTAGAATATAAATTATTATGACAGAGCAGAGACTCAAACCTAATGCCTCTTTTTTCATGGTGAGCGTAAGGCGGCCTTCGGCGTTGTGTGGCGAGGAGAGGGCGGGAGCGGGCGGCAGCGGCTGCGGGCGGCGGGGCGCGGGGTCGGGGCCGGCGCAACACGCGCACGCGCACTGCGGGCACCGCCGCGACACGCAGCTCCACTCCTGATACATAAGTCGAGTTATAAAAAAACAAACATGATGCGAACGAAGTTATCGAATATGAGAAAAAATTTTAATTGTTATTACATTCATTTTATCTCAATTCAAATAGGATTTACGCAAAATGTTACCTCCTGAGTGAACTGGTGAGCTTCAGTTCTATGTAGCTCAGCGCGAGGCAGCGTGGGGTGCGGTGGGAGGGGCGGGGGCGGCAGTTGGTCTGGAGGGAAGTGCAGCCGCATCTCTACGTCGGCGGGTAGTGCGGCGCGACACGACCCCGCCACAGTCACAGACCATCCACCTGCAATTAACGTGGGCTATATACGAGTATATGTATAATCACAGGTATGTTTTAATATTTTAGGAATAACTAGTAGAAATTGATGGTTAATAATACTGTTAGATCTAAATACGATTAATTCTCAAATTATAGCTCTATATAATTCTTGAACCTACTGTGCAGATCTAAAATATAAGTTTTCCTCGACGGTAGTCAGGTGATACTTAGTTTTGTAGTTTTAATAAAAATACAGGCCTACAAAGTTTATTACCGGCGTCGATGGAAGGATCCGTTGGTGAGGATGGCACGTCCCGCCGGTCGGCTCGCTGCGCGGCGTGCCGGCGTCGCGCCGGCGCCGACAGCCACTTGGGCGCCAGCGAGCACAGCAGGCTGCCGCCCGACTCGCTGTCGCTGGAGCTGCGCGAGCGCACGCACTCGGGCAGCCGCACGCCCGCCTCCGCGCTGCCGCCCGCGCGGCTCTTCGTGCTCTCCTTGACATCCGTCTCTCCTCCCGCCGTCGTTGTGCTCTTGTCTCTCTGCCGAGTCTCACATTTAGTCCGGTTAACGCGTTTCTTTGTTTTATCATCAGTATTGTAACCTTCAATCCTTTTTCGAGTCTTAGACTTTTCATGGCGTTTATCTCTACCGACTATTATCGGGTCGACCATCTCGGTTTGTATGGTGCGGACGGTTCTTTGGGTCTCGACAACGCGTTCGCACACAGGCGTACATCGCCGTTCTCTAGTCGTGTCTGTCTCGACGTTTATCTCTTTGGGACCTTCGGATAAATAAAACCAACTGATGCAAATTAAATAATTTATTAATAATTCGATTTCGAGTTACATAAATGCAAACGAGGCGAAATAATAAATAACATGCTCGTCCACGTGCTTTCGTATATAAATCTGTCGTGTTGTGAGTGAACATAAATAAATATAAATGCGACTAAGTATACAATAACAATCTGATACTGTCTATTCTACGGGCACGGAGGAGGTGCGAAGGTGCAGCGGGGGCGGGGGCGGTGCACAAGCGAGCGCGATACCTTCGTCGGGCAGCCTGCAGGCGGGGCGCGCGAAGCCGAGCCAGCCGCGGCCGCGCGACGCCAGCCCGCGCTTGCCGCTCGCGCCGCCCGTGCTCGCAGCGCCGCCGGTGCCGCTCAACGCGGTTGTTTGCGACGATGACGTCGGATTGAGGCTCGTCTGCTTTTGGTTCTTTGCGGAAGATATTCTAATAGGGCTAGTCGCTGCTGACTTTCGACTGGGTGAAGTCATGGTCAGTTGATTATTTTTCTTCTTCTCTACGTCGTACAAAGGGGAAGTTCCGGCGCTCCGCGTTTCTTTCGGTTTCCTCGAGTAATCTTGAACGATCGATGTTCTTCTCGTTTCTGAGATGTCATTCTGTTCGTTTTGAATATTTTGTCGGACATTGTGATCATCTTGCATAACTTTCACAGTATCAGCGACGCTGGGCGCGGACGAGCGACGGTTGTAAGCGACATCCTCGGTACCGGAGTCCACGCTGAGGCTGCTGCGCTCCTCAGGGATGATATCAAAGACCTGCTTGAACCTCAAGGAGTTGGAGCGAGAGCGTGGCTCGTAGGCCGGCACAGAGGCGCGGCGTGTTGGCGGATCGCCGACTTCGGGAGCCTCACAGTCTCCGTCAGTCAGCACTTTAAGCAGCATATCGGTCAGCATCTGAGTAGACTTGCTGTCTCCTCTCTGCGGTGTGGACGTTCTTTTGGATAAGCTAGATCTTTGTGTCTTTGAAGATTCAGTAGATATTTTTTGTAATTTTTCGTAGATCGGAATGGGAATTCGTGATTTCTTGTGTCTCGTAGTACAGAATTGGTTTTCATCAGAATTTGTAATATCAGGAGAGCTTTGCGATTGAGAACTATTTACATATTCTAATATTTCTAAAATCTCGATACATTTATTACCATCGTGTATTTCAGACTTCTGGTAAATCCTTCGTGGCCCGCTAGTGCTTGGACTTAGCGGCGGATGATCCAATAATGATAGCTTACCGTGTATCTGTTGTCTTTCGGGATTATGGAATTTTCTACCCATATTCGTTCGCATCGCTCCAGATGAAGAAGAACTGTTTTTTATTTTAGACGCTTTTTGGTTATAATCTACATCTTTATTCCAATTTCTTCTGGATATATTTTCATCGGATTTTGAAACCACCATTCTGTTGCTCTTCTGCCTGATCCGCGTGCACTTATACTCGTCATGTACGATCTTAACAATGACGTCATCGATGAGCGCGTTGATGAGTGCGAGACACTCCCGCTCCACTTCCCTGCTTCGCGCTACATTTTTGCCCGCCTGTTTTTCTATCTCTTTCTTTATTTGCTTTACTTTACTTCGGCGTGCGCATTCCATGCGCATTTCTCTTTTACGCTGTCTTCGATATAGCCTTTGTTTTATTTTTTCTGGCATATGATCGGCAACTATTATGTTTTCTTTCTCGCAGTCTAAGTTATTATCCTTTATTCGTATAAAAAAAGCTTCTCCCTTATCTTTCGGTTGAGATGCGTAATTATTGTAAGAATTTTCCGGAAGCAAGTCCAAAACGTCGATAGCTGATCGTACAAGTTCGTTTCTCTTGCTATTATTGAACGATTTGCGTAAAAATACAGATCGCGGGGAGTTTGGGTCATCTAAGCTGTCAACGAGACTAGTACAATCAGACCCGATGTTATCGGGGTCGTCAGAAGACGACGTATTAACTTCCATTGAGTCCGTGTGCGGCATCGCAGAGAAACGAGGAACCATTGCACTGTCATCTCCATCTGGGAAATAGTTGCCGGCGCCTACCCCACTGATTACTTCTCCGAGGTCTATTGCTTCAGCTTCAGCAGTATCTGTAGCGGAAACCATATCATTGTCAATGAACACGTCAACATTAGATATTTCTATATGGGATATACCAGGCACAGCGTTATTGGTGTAGTGGGTGCCATTGTCGAAGCTGTTAAGTTCATCCTGAAATAACTTCTGAATCTGCTGTAACACAGCGCGATTAACATTGTCGTTGTGGACGACGCTGAAGACGGCATCTTCTTGAAGCGAATGCGGGGAAGGAGGGTTGTTGTTCGACTCGGCACTGTGCGGCTCCTCGCGAATGGTAACACTGTCGTGGGGATTGTTGCAACTATCTTTACTATTGTAATTATTACAAAGCTCCTCGTTTCCGAATATAATTTGATTGTTTGACATGGGGCTCAAGTGTACTATGGTATTTACACCAGTATTCTGTAGTTTCACTTTTATTTCCTTTTCAACTATGCTAACTTTGCGATCGTCACCAATAGAAGCGTTCATATATTCGATTTGATCTGTCAGTGAATTAAGACTTTCCACTAAAATGTTTGAAACGTATTCGTCTATATTAATATTCTGCATCTTTTTCCAGTGATTACTGATCGGGGATTTAATAGTTTCAACACTCGTATTATTCAGCTCGGAGTTTTTACTATTTTGTATTGAATTCGGATTAACAGATTCGGCAACAACAATTTCCAAAAGTTCATATGGCGGGGTATCTACAGCCAATGGCGTTTCATAAGTCAACAGATTGGTGTCATCATTTTCAACGCCGACTGATCTCTCACTGATTCGCCCTTCTATGTGTGCACTGCTAGAAATTTGTTTCAAAACTCTATTTCCTGTATAAGCTTGGTTTTCTTTGGTAGTTGGCATCGATGCCGACATAGATTCTGACGTATCAGTCAATGAATGATCATCGGTTATTGTTTGTGAATGGTTATTTCCATTTTCTAGAGTTCTGCGATTTTCTGAACTAGAATCCATCTCCAAAGTAGAGGAATCTAATATTAATATGTGTGAATCGTATGCACGATTTTGTTCACTACTATCCGCTATGAAATCATCACTATCCATGAAGGCCTCTGTCATGGACTCTCTGTAAGAGGATACTCCGCGTCCATATGATCTAGTAGAGTCGGATAGGTTTTGTTTGGACTGATCACAGCGTAACTCCTCTGCACGATCATAACTGTTCCTCATTGCTGTGCGTAGCATCTCGTCACTACCACGGGAATCACGCGAAGAATCGAGCCGCTGCCGCTTAGGGGTAGCCCAGCCAGAAGGTGCCGGCGGAGCAACATGTGAATGCCGCGAACCCAGCCCACTAGAGCAAGATAACGGCCTCAGTTCAGAGCGCGAGGTGTCGAGGGAGCGCGTCTCTCGACCGCAGTACTGCTCGCACACGTCGCTGCAGCAGCAGGCGTTTTGCGGCCGTCCCCACATGCGGCGCAACAAGGCAGACTTCCGCATGAGCTCGCGGTCCCGCCGCGGCGAACGCGGCGACTCGCACGAGGGCGGCGAGGCGGACACTGGAGATGCACTGGTCGCTCCACCGGCTTCTTCTGATTCAGAACGCTGCTGCGCTAGTCGGTATCTGAAATAAAACAAAATTTAACAATTAACAAAATGAAACATTAAACAAAGATAAATCAAAATTTGTGATTTATTGTACTAAAAGACTGATTGATTCATTTTCTATGGCATTATATGGCAGAACGACTTGCAATCTTCTTAGTTTGCAATTTTATATCGAATTGTTACTAGGTATTACAATTTGGAACTATGTCAAGATCACTCGCATGTGAGGGAAGTGGACAGGATGGAAGTTTCCTTACTTCCTCATGATGGTCTCCGGCACGGAGTAGCGGCGGCGCAGCAGCCCCGGCGACGCCCCACCGCGCGGCGCCATCTCCGCGAGCTGCGCCTGCGTCAGCATGCCGCGTGCGCTCGCGCGCTGGTCGGCCGCGCGTCGCGACTGCTCGCTGTCGCGGTTCTCCGTATTTCGAGTAACTGCACGACTGGAAATTTTAATTTCAAAAAATGTTTTCACTTTCATAAATAATATACATACGTTTACGTCTATATCCCTGGCGGGGTACACAGAGCCAACGGTTTTAAAAATAATGAAAGGCGAGGTTCGCTGTTTTCTCATGTCATAAAAAATATTGATATGCTTATAAACGTGTTCAGTGGTATTTATGCAATCAGAATGAGAGAATGTAGTTGAATTATCTTGAAAAGCAGCATTATTCATGGTTGGAATAAACGGAGCGAATCAAAGAAAGTATGCAAAACTGATGGAGCGAGAGCGGCGGCGATAAATATAACGCGCCGTGGACCGCGAGCGCGGCGGAGGAGCTCCAGCAGGAGCGGAGTGAGTCACGAGTCAGCAGCCGGGCGGCTCTCGGAGGATTCCGCGAGTGGCTCTATAACCGTCCGATCTATATATAGCGCGCCCTTCGCGGCGACACCACGCAGGGCTCCAAGGAGTTCGCTAATAACAACATTCAGCGTTCTGATAAATTATCTTACGAATTAAGAACTAAACTAATATTGAAGACTGAAAACTGAGAAAGGAAGCTTACGTATGACTTAGTAGTTTGACATTTCAAAATTTTAATAAAATGATAGAGACGTCGATATACTAAATATGAACGGACAATATATCCAAAACTACCACGTCGGTGAACACGACGATGACTTCAATTTACTAGGTACCTACTACAATTATTGTTACAGATAATGTAGAGCTAGGAAGTTACCATACGCACTGCCGTAATTCATAATTCAATAATTTGTACTAACTTCTATTATAAAACAAGCTACCTACTTACATGTTATATTTAATTAAAGTTAACATACAAATGACGTAGGTAGTCTCAGCCCACTCTTTCAGGAAAAAAAAGAGTGATTTTTAAGTATTTTGGTATGTAAAGCAAGTAAATGAATTTGAATTTATAAACTTAATTCAATGTTGAATTTTCTTCTTTTATTGTAAGCAAAACAAATATCTACGAATAGGTACTTCAGTAGCAGGTTCTCCAATTTTCTTTTGTACATTATTTTAACAATCTGGATACCGGGTATTTCCTTTTATTACCTCTCAATATTTGAGGCGAGTGTCATATAAACCGCACCATTATCTGCTGAAGCTATTGGAGTGTCTCGTGAGACCGCGGCGGGACATAGCCAGCGCGCGTGCTCGCGACGCGGAGCCGCGCGCGACTGCCGCGGCGAGTGCCGGCGGCGCCGCCAGCCGCGGGCGTCAAATACAATGCCACGAAAATATTTACATTCCTCGCGGTATGCCTACTCGCAATAGCAGAAACCAACTCCGACAAACTCTGGTGCTGGAATTGCACAAACAAAATCTAAACCTTCAAAGACATCAAAGGGACAAATTTTAATTATTTTACATAAGTATTTATTTTGGAACTTGACCAATAAATATCATCAAAGAAAAAACCGTTTAAAATTTCAGGATAAAACAACAAGCGGTTCCTGTATTCTCTATGACGCGGAAGACGATCATGCTTCGATAACTGACGCGAAACTGCGTGGCACCGAGCTCGCAGTCTGTACCAATCTATGTTGTTTGTGTCGAAAATAAAATGTCCCCAGATTCACTAGAATTTTTAACGATATGTGACCTACCGCAGAGCGTAGGTAACCCGATATTCCCTCGAGACAATCCGTCGGGATGTCAGACTCATTAGCCCAAATGTAATGAATAATGTTATGTATGTGTGTCACGAAGACAGAGCTCCACAAAAATAGACATTCGTACACATTCCGAAGTATCTTTACAGTTGAGAGCTCGATGGGCTAATCTCCTGCAATTAAATTGCGCAAATCACGATGCAACCAGTGATACCGCAGACGCTGCGCCCGGAGCGGGCGGACGGTATCAATCAAGTCTCTGTCCACTCGACCTACATGAGCGAGCTGATTAATCTTCATTTAAGATTTCCGGATTCATTCCAGGAACTACATCCAATTCTTTCACAACTATTTTCATAATGGGATGAAAGAGATTGCCTGGCATCATAAAGAACTAGTTATATACTCGTACATCTATCCTTTTTGCCTTTGTATTATCTATGTGACCACCTTCATTATATAAGTACCATACTTGATGAATCTTGCTGACATTCAGGCACAAACATCATTTAAAAGTCAGCAGTATATGATATTGGTTGCCGTATTGGGCAGTACTGACCGGCAGCGGACGAGCAAGGAGACCGGCTCGGGCCAGGCGTCGCGGAGCACGGCCAGCGCGTCCTGCAGTCGCGGCGGGCCGCAGGGACCTGCGACAGCAGTGTACTGGTTAGCTTATTACAGAAGTTCATGACTAACAAGTAGTAAATAAGGAACATGTGCAAATCAAGAGTAAAGCAATTAAGAACACCGACTTCAATAAATGTACTCTGAAGCTCATGTACGACGATCTAAACATTACGCCCTATTGATTTCCGTCCCGTTTACAAGTAGTTTTTGAGTCAGTGTTCACAAAGAACAACAACAAACAAGTTCGCAGTTCCTTTCTGCGCCTATATTAATAGCTCTTTATAACAGCAACTAACTATAAAGAATGGTGTTTCGATCGATTAATGTCCACATCAGCATGGGTAAATATAGCAAACTGAGATTTTTCGACATCTTAAACTTACTTAAGAGTTTTGTGCGAGTGAAGGATAGAATTTATTTTGAGTGTAGCGACTTAAACGTCCTAAAACGTGATACCACTGCGATACATGCGGCAAACATCTGCGGAAGGAGTGAGTCACAGCCGCGCAGTAGGTGAACTCGCCGCTTCGTGGAGACGCTCCAAGTGCAACAATTTCTTAGTTATTCTAGTTTAAACTTAAACTTCTATCATTATCTATTTTAACTCTCATTAGACTAATTTCATGCCGCCGCAATGACAAAAAGATGAATTGCATTAAAGCCCATCAAATTAGAAAAGATAATTACATTAATCGTTAGGTATAATAAAATTTTAATCCTGCGATAACATTTTCTTGAAGTACTAAAGTGGTGCTTATTATCCCTTGCTGCCTTTAGCCTAAGATAGGGCATAAACATTTATGTAATGAGCATACCTTAAAAAATAAGAACGAGCCCCAAATACATTGATATGTAATGTGCCGCAGCGGCGGCCGTCCGCTGTGTTTCAGACTAAATAATAAAACTAGCCGCTTTACAAAGGTCGCGCCGGCCCTCTGACGTCACCCGGCGATGACGGCGCGATAGCAAGCACTTTGTTATCGCTAATGCTAATGTTAGCGGCGGGCTATCCTCGTTCGTTTACACCATGAAAGTGCCTGTAATCGCAATTATCGATTGTACGCAAATGATGGAACATTTGCCATACTTCATTTTAGAAGTTAATTATATTTGTTTTCTGCTGTATCCAACGGCAAAACGTAGTCGGCTTATTTGGTATCTGCCTGTAGAGAGGTGGCAGCTGTTTATAGATAAGATGATTTCTAACTATGAAGTATCTAATACCTGGAAGCAAAAACTATTGCTTGATTAATTAGAAGGTTTAGTCTACTAAAACCCACTATGCACTCGTTCACACGTGTCTACAAATAGATACAGACTAAGAGCAGTATTACTTGGCAGTTTGTAACTCTATTGGTTAAAGATGTGCTTATACATTGCTTACTTGCTTATGATATGTATTGCTTATGTAATTAATTACATATAATGTCATTAGATAACTAGGTATACCTACTTAGTAAATAGTGACTTCATTGGAATAAAATGGAATATTAATTATAATTGTTTGGAATAGAAATAGTGATTTTAGTTCGATGTTTTGTGACTCATTGAAGCTACGGACGGCGGCCGACAAGGCTCCAACTTGGAATCGAAGTACAGAAACTCTGCAGTCTGAATCACCTTCCCCCACCCCCCACACCTCAGGGAGGTGATTTATTTGCAGGCCGGAATGATGTACTGTAACTCACTACGGAGTTCATATAAAACATGTTGAGGTCGGGGCCAGATTGTCCATTGGAGCAAAACTTACGGGTCCAGACACCAGACCGATATAGTGGAACATATCTCCTCATTTCAGTTTACCTAGTCTTAACGATCCACGTAAGCTGGGGGTAGGATTTACGATTCCTTAATCCGCCCCTGGTAACCTAACCAGGCTGAAGGAAGCGAATGCGGCTGGTTGAGGATCGATGCGGCGAGGTCGCGGGGTCACCGCACACCACCAGCCCGCCGTGTGTGTGTGTGTGTGTGTGTGACCCACCACTGCCACCTACTGTGCAGTACAACGCACTTGCTTTGAATATGCTAATGTTTTTAATTTTTTTCAAGCTATTTTAAGACTTGTAAAAATCCATATTGCTACTCCTCCATATCAATATGACGGGGCCTAAGAATCATTAGACTTATACTCTTTTAAATTAATTTTAATATTATTTCCCATCTCGTATCACAGTAGAGCAAAAATAAATAATAAAGGGCTGTATATGTTCAGGCAACTCCTGGCGTGCGGGGCAGTACAGCAATAACAAGTGTAGCAAGGGTTTTATTTCCGCATGTCTGAAGCGGGATTCCTCTGGGAATCTCATGAAGATTGATTGCTTGAGTAGAATGCTCTTACTTAGGTAATAGTAATCAAATAGCATAGTTTTTTAACCCCTTGGGTTACCGTTACGCGACTCGCCAAATGCGGACACGGAGGGGGAATTTCCGATTGAAAAAGATTACCTATAGGTAGATATCAATGAAATTCTTAGGAATTTTTTCTGCCTGAACAAGTACGTAGTAGTAAGAACAAGTTAAAGTAATAAAATAAATTATTTGTGGAACTACGAAAGCAGTAATTAATACACAAGTACATTCGTATCTACTTTAAAAATAATAAGTAATTGTAGATCACCAGATCATGGGTCAGGATTTTGAAGTAAGTAGTAGTAAAGTCAATTTACCAAAATCAATGTTTATTATCGTTGCCCTGTTTGTACTAGTAACTTGCCTAGTAAAGGGGAGAGTATATGATCGGCTGAGGTTCGGTTATTATATAAGTGTCATTTGAAAAAGTAAGCTGACAAGGAACAAGCCGGAAACGCGTCGTAGGCAGTAACATTTTACAACATCGTCTATAAAACTCACAATAGAAATAAACTTCAACATGACTGAAAACAAAGTAAATAGCAATGATCCAATTTTTAATGCAATAAGCATGTACTTAATATATATAATGTTAGCGTATCTTGATGTATGGCTTGGGTTTTACGAGAGAGTGTGAGTCACTGACGCGGCGGTGTAAACGGCCGGCTTCTGTAGAACCAGATTGGCTGCAGATATTCTGCAAGATAACAGTATGAGCGAGCGACACGTACAACCAGACGGTAATTAACATAAAGCTACACAAAGAGCTTAAAATAAACCTATTAACAAAATATAATCACGATAAAAGAAAAAATACAAGAGACAAAGGAATTTTCGGGTATCGAAAACCTGGCGACGAACACATTATGACGATCCGTTAAATCCTTCAGTATCCATTTATACCGCTGTAAGAAGTCAATATACCTCGTGCGATACGATACCGGGAAAACACGGAAACGGAAGATTGAATCGATATACCGAATATGTGTACAAGTGGTGACGTCACGAGGTGGAAACATCGATATTCATTCACGAATCGAGCCTCGCTGTAACTGGCCCAGCCGGAGCGGCGCCGGCGACAACATTTACCTCATCATGCAGCGGGCGGCCTCGCTCGGGCTCCGGTCTGTCAGGGCTGTCTCTCTGTCATCTGTGCTGGTTATGATTCAATAGAAACGGGTTTCATGTACTGTTTAATTGATAAATTTATCTACCTCAAGTCTCAATCCTGTTGGGCATGTGTCCGCGTTCGTAATGCGTACCCCGTAAAGGCTATGTTATGTGTATTGTACGTATCGCGTTCAAATGTTCATAATATATAAATGAAAATGTGTTCTTCCTTCCTCGGACGATCTCCACACAGTTGTAATCATCAAAACTAACCAACAGATAATTATAACTATCATATTTTCTGGCTCGTAGGTAGCACACCTAATTATCAATATAATTAATATCAACTTTTAATTTGCCCGTGAGGTCGGGTCAAGAGCACTAAACTAAACCGAACAGCTTGCATGAAAAGTTTGATAAAAGTGGATGAAGTAAAACAAGTATTTAAAGATCGTAGCAACTGTAGTGGAAAGATTTGGTAATGAAGCATGCCATAAATTAACATAATTATAAATAGTTTGTTTGTAAAATGTTCGCATCTGATTTCGCAAGTGGGCTTGCTTTAAAACACAAGCAGCTTTCGATTAGATAACGACCGAGTGTCCACTCCGTGTCAACTGTGTAGCCCTGCCAATGCTGACGCGTGCGACACGGCCAGTGTCAGCGCGCACGTGACAGCAGGCTGGCCGCGGACACCTGGAGCGGGTGTCGGCATTGGCAGACCCTCCGACATACATATTACATCCTTTGCTTCATCCATATTTTCAAATTTTCATGCAAGTTTTACGGTTAAAGAAATTTATGATCTAACCTTCACCAGAACATCCGATTTGAACTTCGTCTTTGTTCATCATCATCACGGATGGCGATCTCGGTTGCCTACGGGGCCACTACCTTACCTAGATGACTTGATTTTAGTTTTATAAAGAGGAAATGTCTTCGGACCTCCGCCACGAGACCGTAATCCTAAAAAAGTCGTTAATCAATTCCAATCTAATTACATTGGCATTAGACCAACAGCTAGCGAGGTCATCGCTCTTTTCAACAAAAAGGGCATACAAATCCGAATTTATATTTTATCATTTTTTCCTTCTACATATTTTTGTATGTTTCGCTTTCTAAAGGAGCTGAAAATCGATTTCCTTGCTGAGGTAGTCTATACTACGGTATCACTAACTAGTAGGTACCTGCTTATGGACACTATTATAGTCATAGGTACTTTGTTATACTATTTCAACGTATATAACTTTAGGTACGTTAGATTACGTAGAAAAAGACATTGATATTGGTCGCAGTTTGATTCCAATCCGTAATCTCTCGTTTGTGTCGGACACCTCAACCACTCAGCCAAGCAACGCTGTACTAAAACAGTTCCACGAACGTGCATACGATTCTTAATAAGGACATAAAACGATTACAACTTGCATCGAGGTTCTGTTTATACCATTTACGTTTTTGTATTTACCCTTGGTGTTATTGCTTCGAGGCTCTCAAATACCATAAAAAAGTAAATTAATTTCCGCTTCTCTCCAAATCATCAGGGCCGCTTCCGAATGTGTCGATTGATCGCGATCATTGCAATCATTGTAATTACGTGTTATTGTAATCGACGTGAACTTGGGTCGCTAATGAGCGCTCGCTTCCTGACTGGCTCCGTGTCACAGAGCTCTTGAGAAGTGGTCGGCATTGCCAGCCCAGAGCCATGGCCGACTTAGCGGAAACTATGCCATTCTAACATACATAACGCTTTTCGGTTTGACTTGTGTCCTACGACACAGACCGCTATAATGAAAAACCTTTTCAGTTATTTAAATACCTTTTTGTTTTTAAATGAAATCTGTATAAAATTAATGATCGCTATTAGGTGAGTAAGAAGTGCCTGCCTATTTATAATACAGAAGTTTTCAGAGACCCTGGTAAGTGGATTGTGTCTCTGACTACCTCTACGAGGAAGAGGTTAGTTGTATGTAGGCAATAAAGTCATTAAATATTTCAGACACTAAGTTGTAAGATAAAACTTGAACATAAACACACGAATAACTAAACAAGAAATTCAGAGGTTGAAATGATTACAGATCTCACGAAAATATACGGAAAAAATCAATACCTAATTGTAATAGAAGTGGCGGCGATGAAACAGCTAACGCTTTGATGGAACAGCTGGGGGAACTCGTTCTTCAGGCGAGGGAGGTCGTAGTCTGGGGTGGCTCTAACTGACGGCAGCTTTGGAGCTTTTTAGTCAGAGTAGAGCGGATACGCAGCCGGCGCGTTCGTCTCCCAGGCGGGATTTTACGGAAACGCGGTTCGGCTTCGATATCACTTTGACACACTAGGAGTGTGTATCCGAATTTACTGTACGCTCGTGTCAGTTCAGCCCATGGGGCTCTAACTGTCGCGCGTGTGTCGTGCTGCGCGCGTCGGCGCTCGCGAGGGACTGGTCACTGGCGCTCATGGCGCTCGCCGACAGCCGACGCTGTCTCGACACTCGACACCGCACGACACGCGTGCCTGCCCGCGTCACACCAGGCTCTCATCTCCGAGTGGTTGCATTGTGTTGCATCTGCATGAAACTCGAGGTCCAGGGGATGATGTAACTGTGGCTTGATGAAACTGAGCTGGTCGCCCACAGGCCCACAGCCGCAGAGTTAATATGTATGACATGCCTGTGTTATGTTATTACGACTGACATTTGTATCAAGATCACTGTGATCAATACAACAAAGGACATTCCCTTGTGTACGGGTTTTATAGCTTTTCTTGTATTTATTATCATGAAACCTGTCTTAATTCCTTGTCCTGTACAATCAAGTAATGTGGAAAAAGATTAAAATCCTATTATTTTTTATGGTCTGTAATTGAATTCGCCTTACATTAACGTTTACAGCCGCAATGTAATCACGTTTTATTACAAGGGTGAAGGACATTTGAATAAATACTTATTGGGTCAAGAACTGACTTATAATTTTCACCGCTTATAATTTCAACCGCATTCGAGGCAAATTAAATATTTACCTACTCGGTAACTTCATCGAACCGCCCCATCCATCTTTCGCCGGCACGTTTGAAATAATTTGTTCGCCAACGTTATGAAGGTTATCAGTAATAGCACAAAATGCATATAAGTGTGACAGCAGGAATAGTAGACAAAAATATATATATTTCTTTTTAATCTTGATTACGACTAGATGCTTGGACTTCCCAGTAATCCAAAGATACTCGTGTCGGGAGTAACCCGCTACTTCCTACAGGTTTACAAATCTAAGACTACTATTATATGAAACGAAGACTACTACTCGTATGCTTTCGTCTACAAGATGAGGATAAGTGTGTGTGTGTAAGTGTATGAGTGGCTGACGGGACTTGTGTGCGCGTGTGAGCAATTTTGGTGTATGGTGAGATAATGTGTGTCTCTTATGGTGTAACATCATACAATTGTATTGATGTAAAATGTCCTAGGGAATATGAGTTAATTGAACATACATACATACATATGATCACGTCTATATCCCTTGCGGGGTAGACAGAGCCAACAGTCTTGAAAAGACTGAATGGCCACGTTCAGCTATTAATAATAACACTAATCCATCCATGGGTTAATTGAACACTTGGTTATTATTTTGATTACATAGTAGGTTTTCAATTTTATAGTAGGTGAGTGCGCCAAACCATTGCATCAAAGTTCTTTTACAGTTATATACAAGCATAGGATAAATTTCAAGAAGATCATTTATTTCCTTATATAAAGAAGCGGAAAGGAATGGGTACCGTCGTCTAGCAAATGCAGTGCAGCTTTTCATTTTGGTCTTTTCATAGCTATCACACACTCATCTGTATTATTTTTCATAAAACTTACGTAATCTTAACCAGACGTGAGCCAATTAACATTCGCTGAAATAATAGTACCTGCCTAGCTAACTCCATATTTATTTCTCGCGGCTTCGCTTGTACAAAATAAAAACCCGCGCATCTCATAATCATAATCAATTCTTAGCTCTTCTACACCTAAGCCTACACCACACAAGAAAACTGAATGCTTTATTGTAATCTCTGGCTGGAGGCAGCAGCTTGGGAAGTGTGTTGATATATCAGTCGGAACCGTTTCATCTGAGCGATTTCTTTTAACTGATGACCTTATTATAGTTATCCCTCTCATATCAGCGGGCTCATGCAGGTCATGTCACGGCCGTCGGCGCTGAATAACGTGAGTGTTGCGGATATTCTCAGAAGCAGCGGAAATTGCCGCAAAATAACGAGCCTTTCTCGCCAGTCATTCCTTTAATCAGCTTTACAGGTTCAAGTTCGACGATAGAAAGCCTACAAATTAAGTATACTTGCTTGTTGACTAGCTATGTGTATAGAATTATGATGGATCCGTTGAATTAGATTGAGGTTTCTAAGGGGAACGTTCAGTTCTCGCTATTCTGGTTGAATAAAGAGCAACTTTTCTATTGCGAACATTCAGCCTTGAGTTAAGTTAGTAACCTAAAGTTGTGTTCAGGAACCATACTGCGAAAATAAAATCAGCCGTTTCATACGTTTGGGTTGCCTGCTCGTAGTGTTCGTGTGAAGCCAGGGTACCAAGGTTGGTGGCATAGTGAATTGTTCAGTTTAATTTAATTCAAATTAATGAGGGTACGGATTCACGTCATAATAAAAGCATTACAGTTATAGCATTAAAAACATACTATATGCAACTGTTGCTTAAATATCACGCAAACGCACCGGCTACAGATCATGTTCTTTTTTTCTTGGTCTTAGTTAAAGAAAACATAGTAATCACGAGGAAACATCTAGTAATGACTCGAATAACTCCAGTTTGGTCTACATTTGTTACCGGTGCGAGCGATGGAGCGGCGCCGCGCAGCACGCGATGTGCGGGCGGCGCTGCGGGCCGCGCGCTGGGACCGAGTCATAGGTGACGATGAACTCCAAACTAGATAGTCTACGTTCATACTGTTAGCGGTTAAACTCTATCGGGGTTTAGACAAGTACAATTCTCTTTCTTAAGGTTTAGGTACTACGAGTTTGCATTGTACTACATGTACGTACATATGCCTACTACATACTACAGGTACATGGAATTAATTAATAGGGATATTTTTTGCCACAGTCAATCGAGTCATCAAAACGCAACCATAGCGCGATTAAGAAATACAAATTAATAAACAGCGCCATCTATTGCCATAAAAGTCAAATATATTTACATCAACTGTTGGTCGAGGCTGCGTGGGTTCGCACGGGCGCGATCATCTCGATGGATGCTTCCGCTTGTCGGGACGGACTCAAGTGAATAATGGTGATGCTGGCCCGCTGACCGAGGCACGGATTGAACTATTTTAAAATCATTTACCTAGGTAGGTATGTTACACAAGTGGGTGTAATACTATTTACCTAGTTACATCACATGACAGTAGTAGACAATATCATCAATCATTATTTTTACGTATAATTGCTCTCACCGATACGCACCGCACTTAAGCTACATACGAAACGCCGACGGGAAGGAATTTTTGCAATAGAAAGGGAAAGAAAAATACTTTAATGAAAACAATTGAAGGTACTTAAAGGAAAACACTACCGCTACTGAGAGAGAAGTTCGCGTTAAACATAAATTTATGTGGGCAGAGCCGCGTGCGAAGGCAAGTAAAAATAATACGATTAGGGTAGTGTAGGCAGTTAGTAACGCCATCTTCACGCTATTAACAACATAAATTAGTACAAAACTATTATTCCACTTGGACCATGATAGTTTTTGTTTCTGAATCACCTAAATGTTCGAACATGAACATAGATGGCAACAATAATTATTGATAGAACTTTTACAATGGTAAGGACGAGAACTGAAGTAGATACAACTTAGTTTGGATTGATACTCAAAGGACAAGAACACTGTGTAGTTCCCTCGGCCCTCGAGGAGTAGGTACCAAAATAATTTTTGGTAAATAAGTACCTACTAGTACCTAAGTTATTATTTCACTACGCAGGTTTCTCTATACTTTACTCTCAGAGGAAACTTTGGTAGGTAAGTGCGGTTATAATATTAATCTAGTTCGAAAACAGCGGGTTCCAATAACTAGGTAGTAGGTAAATAGCTCGTCAGTTTTGTAATGATTTTATTAGTTAATAGGTATGGAACCATTAATTTGGGTCACTACATAAGTGTGAACAAGAAATGATTGCTTCCGTCTTAGCGTGCTTAGAATCGGTCGTGTCGTGTCGTGGGCACAAGGATGATGTTTCCGTGTGGTTTAACTAATGAGTTGTAAACAACTCTTATTCGCAAACGTCGCAACTGCAAGCGTCGCTTCGCTTCGTCACGGATCGCCCGCTGGCCGCTGTTGGGTACCAACCGCGTGCCCTTGAGAATGCATACGAGTGAGAGAGAGATACGTGATCACATTGTCCCTCATCGCACCGCACCGAGCCGGTTCGGCCGCGCTCGGCCGCTGTCGCCCGGCCTCGAGCGGCGCCGCGCCGTGGCCCCTCTCCGCTCCGCACTACACCGCGTCGCCACGCAACATTTACACTTCTTGTCATAATAATGTCATAATAATCGTAAATAGCCTTGAATACACTTGCGAACGATTTTGTGTAGCGATATTTAGAAAGTGTAAACATATTAAGAACTCTTGAATTCTACGGCAATTGGATCTTCATTCCATGTGTTCTGTTTTTAATTTTTAATATAGCGCATGTGATCGCAGAGACTCGCATTTACTGAAGTTATTATAATGAATAATTTTATCTATGTAGCCAAATTGTTTTAAAATTTTAACAGCAGCTGCATAGGAGCATAGGTACCCATTTCAGTTTGGTAGTGTGATTCACTTCGTGGAATTGTATATGTGGTGGTGAGGATGGCGGCCAAGCAGAAGATCCTGGAGGAGATCCACCCGCTGGCTCTGATCCGCGAGGTGCAGCTGCGGCCGGCGCTGTACTCGCGCAACAACCCCGAGGTCGCCAGCAACCACCACAAGCTCAAGATCTGGGCGGAGGTGGCGGAGAACCTCTTCCCTGATTGGGATCTCTGCTCAGCTCGGAGCAAGGATGAGAAAGGTACGAACATTGAATAGGTGTGATGAATATAGTTAAATCCCAACTTCCCAACTATATACCTAATATATAACAATATTATAAATGCGAAAGTAAGTTTGTTTGTTTGTTTTCTTTTCACGCGTTATCTACACAACCACTCTTCTTGAAATTTCGCATATATATAGTTCAGAGTATGGAGAAGGACATAGGGTATCTTTCATTCTGAAAACAACTATCGTTCCCGTGGGATTAGCGAAAAAACCTGTGCTCTCTTACATAGACGGCGCTAAATGCGCGGAGTGAATTTTGAATCATTCTTCCTGAAATTTCGCGTATATACCTATAGTTCAGAGTATGGAGAAGGAAATATGATACCTTTCGTTCTGGAAAAAAACTATCGTTCCCTTGAGATTTGCGAAAAACCTGTGCTCTCTTACATAGATGGCGCTAAATGCGCGGAGTGAATTTTTTGAATCAATGGTGATACAATTTGGCAGGATGGTAGATTATGACTTGGAGACGTCCGCTAAGAAAGGAATTTTAAAAATTCTTTACCTAAAGGGGTTGCAAGTTTGTATGAAACTTCGTCGTTTTTGAAGCTAATCAATTTATCCCAATCCCATTCTAATATAGAGAAAAATCTATTTTCATGGGATGCCACGCGGGCGAAGCCGCGGGTAAAAGCTAGTACCTTATAAACGCAAGAGCTAGCCTTAACTTTTGTAGCGATTATTGTTGCCCATATACTTTACGATCACTTTCTTCAGTGACAACAAAATTTTCCTTTTGTTTTGTATCTCATAAGATAGATATCTAATTTAGTTTAATTATATTGTATACTGCATCTTGCACGTGAATCGTAGAACATATCATGTAAAAACTTTTACTTTAAGTTTCTATTATTTTTTTTGAGCTCTAAGTTTGTGTTGTCAGTGTTCAACTTTTTCTATTTATCTTGTTTCTTATTTGTGAGGACCTTTAATTGGCTCCTTTGCTAACTAGCTTTATTTCTACTACTATATTATGTTTGTAGCTGTTGGTCTTCCTATTAAAAATAAAATAAAATAAATAAAATATTGAAAGAAATATTAAACATACTTATAATTTTGTTTAAAGTTTCATTCAATTAAGATATCAACGTGCTTACTCGTGTGCAAAAAGACATTGCTGGTTCGCTCGGCCAAACTTCACGTGCTTCCCGCTTATTTATATTCAATTTCAAGTTTGGTCTTCATAATAAAATACATTTTTCTATAGGAAATTAAAACATATTCAGGAAATATGTATGTATGATAAAGAATCTTTCTGGAGGTTATATATATATATATATATTAATGACGGGTTTATACTTATAGTTGTAGGTTTAATGAAGAAATGGCGTAATCTCAGGGATACGTTCAAAAGACAGCTGGAGATACAGAAAAGAATCCGCGAGGGTGCGAATATAAAGAAGAAGCAGTACGTGTACTTCAGGCACATGTCGTTCCTGACCCCGCACATGTCTGAAGAGGACGCCGAGGGCCGCTACTCGCCCGCGCCCTCCCTCGCGGCCCCGGCAGCGCACGAGCCCAGCTGGCGGGCAGGCCTGGGCGGCAAGGGGCCGCGGGCGGAGGAGCCGGCGAGCACCAATGACTTCGGGGATATAGACGAAGACAAACATTTTTTAATGTCCCTCATTCCATCTTTTAGAAGGATGAACGAAGATGAAAAGCTGACGGCGAAAATGGAGATACTTAAGGTAATAAATATAAATGTTTGTATTGAAATATTCTATAATTGTATGTACGTTGATTTCTTTTATAAGAAACTAGCTGTTGCCCGCGACTTCGTCCGCGTAACCCCCATAGAATTTCCAAAAATCCTTTCTTAGTGGATCCCTCCTAATTAAAATCTACCTTCCTGCCAAATTTCATCTTTATTGGCTCAGTAGATTTCAAGATTTCGTGATTCCTAAGTGAGTGTTTTTCGCTTTTATATGTATATATAGAAGATAGAGATGTGATACAAAGACGTGATATACATATTTCAATACTTTTTGATTGATACTTTCCATCTGCGTAGTCAATATGTAGAAGCACTTGCACAATATGAATGACAAATTTTGAACCCTTGTCAGTCACACTTGTTCCTTTATTCATATAAGAGATGACAGGTATGTATCCCTATCTGATCTATTGCAGGTGATCAAAATGGTAAAGGACAACAGCGCCAGCGCATCGGCGATGGAGCTGAGCTACGAGCTGATGCCGGAGCGGGTGCTGGTGGGGCAGGACGTGAAGCTGGAGGCGCTGTCGCAGGCCGAGGGACCTCACAGCCACGCGGAGACGCGTGACGACTGATGGTGGCTGTGGCCGCCCAAACCGAGCCCGAACCGAGCCTCAAAGAGAAGACAGTGAAATTCGCCACAATGACAAAGGCGCCTAATTGCAAAAAAATCTAAAGGTTACTGTGATATTGAAGTTAAAATATGTAGTTAGTTGTTTTGTAAAACGTTCAGTTATATTTAGGTAATGAATAATAAATAGAATATCTAGTAAAACATTTTTGAATCCACTTATATTTTTATTAAATCAATGAAACCATGGAAGGGTGATGTTTACGAATCGGGGTGACCCATATTGTGCGGTGAGGGCGCGGTCACGCTGCGCGAGTGTTGTGAATGCACCGCAACCCGAGCCTTTGAAACAAGCAGTTTGTGACCAGTTTGACAGCGTCTTATGTGCAACCTGTTTATTCGCACTTACTTCATTCAAATAGAAAATGATTCAAATAGTGAATAATAAGCCCTATGTTAAAATGCAATTTCAAATTGAGAGTAGGTATCAAGCGACAATTATAGCAAAACCAAAGTGTACCTCCGAGTGTGCGTCGCGCCAGACAAGCCACCAGCCGCCGCACACCACTCAGCCGCAGCTTCCTCTTGGTCTTGACGACACCCAGCCTCCGCCGGTACCTCTCCCGGACACTGCTCTCTGTACTAGACACTACACTCAGAGGTCTGCATTTTTTAGTCACCACGTCCGAACTTCGTTTACACACTGGCAATTCGATAGGCGGTAAAAAAATCTTTTCAGGGTTTATACACTTGCTAGGCCACGCATCGTCAGAACTATCCAGCGAAGAGTCTCTCGGCGGCGGCAGCTGTAGCGGCGGCAGGATGCGGTGGTAGGGGATCACCCGCCGCGTGCACTCGTGGCTGCGGGAGCTCGAGCCGGAGCTGAACCACATGTCGTTGGAAAACAACGAGGAGGAGATCGCATCGCGAGCCGGGCTGAGGTCTATAGTGCACTTCCTAGTCCGGGCCATGCTCACTATGTTTACTGGGTTTTTATGAACGGTAGTGTTCCCGAGGTCGTAATTCAGACGTGTAGGGACAGCACTGCTGACGTCCGAGGTGGCGGTGGTGTTCGTGTTGTACTCGTCGGTGGAGCTCCAGAAGAAGGGCGACACGGGCTGCATGTTGAGGAAGGCGCGGGCGACGTGCGCGGGCGCCGCGGCCAGCACGGGCGGCTCGGGCGACAGCACGCCGAACGGGTGCGTGAAGTAGAACAGGCACAGCGGCCGCGCCTGCAACCGAAGGGAACGGTCGTCACCGGAGCTTCTGCGCTCGGAGCTCCTCTACTACAGTGTTTACTCTACACAAACCTTTACGTCGTCTGTCGATGTCGAGGCATCCGATCGTCCACTATTCATGTTTTGACTCCTGCAAATATTCACTTGGGGCACTTAAATGTAGAAAACAAATCGGCGCGACCCGCGCTCGGCTCGCGGCCGACTGCCGCGGCGGCTGGCACGCGCCGACACACAAACGTGTACGTGATTTTGGATGCTTCTTTTATTCAGGGGTGTATTGTGAGATTAAATAATAAGAATTCAGAAAGCATATATTTTTGAAGAATGGAAAAATGAACTTACTTAGACTCTATTTCGAAACTCCATTGTTTTCATTAGTTTCATTACTTACCAATAGTAATAAAAATATTGAGATTAGGTAAGTATCTATATCGGAACAAAGCATTGTTTTGATTATAATACAAACTATAGGAAGATGCAACTGAAAACATGCCAACAGGGGGAGAATAAAACTAACTAGACTAGACTTAAAAGTATTTAAAAACATAAACTCCATTAAGAGTTATGGAAGGAATGCCTATTGATATTTACGAGCAATGACCCAGTTGTGGCTTTCTGCTGGTTGTCTGCCCCATTTGCTGGTACTTACTACTAGCATTGATAGGTGTTTTACACTGAAGACTTGCACAACACTAAAATATCTACCTCATTAACATTTATCTATTGTATCAGTTATGTACCTAATTATAAGTTTAAGTTAGTTTATCATAACTAAATAGATAGTGAAATAATATGTTCTCTTTTGTTTAAATATCTACGCTTACTCCCAATTCCCAAATAACCTCAAGTAGTATGAAAACGGTGTTAAGATTAAAAAAAATGATAAGCTGTAAAACCCAACGTGGTTTTAATAGAAGATGTGAATTTACTCACAATCACAATAAGTTTTCATCAATTTCTGACGCGCTAGCGGGTCGGCCATCCAGCTGAACGTAGCCGTCAGCTCCTTTCGAGACAATAAGGATTTAGGCATATCTACTAATAATGTAGGTTACATACCTATTTTTTTTTTGATGGTGATCCCAGCCCGGCCCGCGCGGTGCCGGGCGGCGCCATCCCGCTCGCCGCCCGCCGCGTGTGATCGTGATCACCCGCGACGCTCCCCTTGCTCCACTTGCATTCCCAAATTCGCGAGTTCATATTCATATTGGTAAATCCCAATTTTGTTGAATACCTAGGTAACCAAAGCTGGTGCTCTCGTACGTGTCTCTACGTATTCGACTTTATTTAAGTTTTCTTGTTTGACCGACATGGTAGCTTGCACTAGATGTATGTGCCTAACCCCTTTGTCGATTTTTACGACATGCCATATGAAAGACATATCATCAGGTCCCATCATAAGGAGTCGAGAACAACACAATGATTTTTTTTACCATGCTTACAAGGAGTTCTCTGACATTATTATCACCAATTTATTATTGTTATCGGTCCAAGGATTCTTTGCAAAATTTCTTAAAGTGTCATCTTTTAGTGCTGAGTAGAAACAGGCAGGCTATCAGGAAGGGGCTCGACTTGTCACACCTATTTGGTCTCCTTTAAGATTATTTTGCTATCTAGTACATGCATTATCCGTGAGATGGCGCGCTTTAAACAGCAATCAAAGCACGGAAGGTGGGAATGTTAATAAAATTTAGAATAAACAATTTTTTGTCTGTAAATCATTTCGGGGTCATAAGGTTTCAAATATGTATTGCCTTTCTTTCACCCTGGACCCAAATAAATTATTTTAATAAATATATGGTACTCCCAACACACAATACATACATATAAGTATTAATATATGAGTCTTTATCTCTAACGGGGTAGACATAATCTTTAATAAGCTACCAAACGGTATAAGTACTTTGTTTCCACTTTTGGACCTGGATTGGGTGAGTCAGGTTTTTACACGAAGCGACTCCCATCTGACCTCCGCAACCTTTAGCTCTAACCCATTTTGGATCATCTAAATGAATAAGTAGGTAGGATTTAACTTAGTTAACTACTAAATCTCTACCAACGCTGGTACTGAGCTTTCTAACTTAATTATATTTCTAAGGACCAAACGTTATCTCAAGAGACAACTAAACAAGAATGTCAAAGTGTGAAAGGCTACCAGCATGAAGCGGAGACAATGTCCGGAATGCCGCGCCGCGGGAGTGTCACATTGGAGTCAATTGATTCGAGTGCCCGACTAACATTCTCCAACTACATGACAACTCATTAAAGTTGACACTCGGGCTACAATAAAATAATAGGTACATCTTTTGCTATCTCAATCGAAAGCCTTCTGACCATACTCGTATTTACCCTACCAAAAGGGAGTTTATTTAGCTAGTACCTACTGTTATCAGAGTTATCTATTTATATTAGATAACAAAACTTATGAATAATTTCCGTTTATTTTTCATATCTGACTGACTGATGACACTGATTTCTAATCTTTGTTCTAATTTCTTATGTTGTATTTTTTTTAAATTAATAACTAATTGTCCGCTCTGCATGTTATAACCATAAACATTGATCAACATAATTAAAATGAAAATATATTTAAAATTTGTATGTTACAGCTATAGTATATGTACAATTATTTTAATTTTTCATTTAAGATTACCTACGTCAACAATTTTGCTTATCAACATAACTAACTAACATGCCATATAGGTACATATGTAAAATCATCAAGATTATGCTCTGAAGGAGATCTTCAAGCATTTTAATTTTACAAAACCCAAATCTGTTCTGTGTATCGCATCACAAAAACTAGTTGCATAAGACACCTCTTAATCGGAGTTCATACGGCACCATAAAGTTAATTACCGCGGCCGGGATCAACGGCCACTCCCGGCGCTGATAAGCCGCACCAGCGTGTTCCCGGCTGAGGAGGAGCCGGCGGTGATAAAAACAGGCTCCACTCATCCTGACATTGTAGATGCTGCCTGCATTACATTCCGTTCTGTCACAATGGTGACATGTGTTTAACAGATTTGAACGATGTTTTTCTTTTTACAACTTTAGATTGAACTAGCTGTGCCCGCTACTTCGTCCGCGTGGAATAGTTATTTTGGGCATCTTTCCTCAAGCCCTCAAGGATGAATAATTTTCCCCGTTTTTTCACATTATCCATTATTTCTTTGCTCCTTATAGTTGCAGCGTGATGTTTGTATAGCCTAAAGCCTTCCTCGATAAATGGTTTATTCAACGCAAAAAGAATTTCTCGAACCAGTAGTTTCTGAGATTAGCGCGTTCAAACAATACAAACAAACTCTTTAGCTTTATAATGTTTAAGATATCGTAGTTCAAACCAATACTCCATCAAAACTTGACTTTCTTCCTAAAATACCTAAAAAGTTTAAATTTCAAATTATCGTATACTAGAGGCCGCCGCGACTTCATCCGCGTGGAATCAATCGGTAACTCCGGGATAAAAAGTAGCCTATATGTTATTCTAGGTCTTCAGCTACCTACATACCAAATTTCATCGTAATCGGTTCAGTAGTTTTTGCGTGAAAGAGTAACAAACATCCATACTGACATACTCACAAACTTTCGCATTTATAATATTACTAGAGGCCGCCCGCGACTTCGTCCGCATGGAAACCCTATCAATCCCGCGGGAACTCTGGGATAAAAAGTAGCCTATGTGTTATTCTGGGTCTTCAGCTACCTACATACCAAATTTCATGGTAATCGGTTCAGTAGTTTTTGCGTGAAAGAGTAACAAACATCCATACATCCATACAAACTTTCGCCTTTATAATAGAAGTAGGACTAGAGGCCGCCCGCGACTTCGTCCGCATGGAAACCCTATCAATCCCGCGGGAACTCTGGGAAGTAGTAGGATAGTAGGCCTAATATTTACGAAAAGAATTAATAATCAAAAGTCAAAGCCGTGTGTCAAGAAGAACGTTACTTCCCAAGATAATCAAACAATGCCAATGCTAGAACCTGTCTACATCTTAGTAGGAAGGCAAACTTTTGTTTATTTAGACCAATGTTCGGCGACCCGCGCCGGTTGGTCGGGGCGGTGCGCTAATTTTGCGACTCCTATCTCTATCAAAGCTTCTGTTTTGTGAATTGCATTCTATATTGCACGAGCATCGAGTGCACCGGCTGCCACTGCGCGGTATCAGTTCAGCAGAGCACTGGGCTGCATCCCGCGGTTTGGACAGTCGCGGGCCGCGTGCGCCGCCACGGAGACGCGCTACGCCACGCGCGCTATCACCGCGAACTAATTGCGAGTGAAATGTCAAATCGTTTCGCGATATACAACACGCACTCGTGCCAGTGATAAAACAAATTTATTCGTTCATATCTGGGTTACCAGTCTCTATTTATGATTAGATAGTGCTCGTATTAATTGTTTCAGACGATTGCATGTCGTATGTGTAAACAATACGGTAGAAAATACCTACTTGTAAATAACTTGAGAATAAATGTAATAACATAGGTACATAGGTACCTATTCATATTATTCAAGACTTCTGTAAATTTCCGCAAAGGAAACCGAAAGAGCGTTTGCTTCAATTGGGACGATGATCTATCTAATTAACAAAGCAAGCGTAACATTCAGAGCTGAGAGACTCGACCACAATAGCGAATTGGTAACATTCGTGATCGCAGGCGCCGCGGGCTGCCCCGTGGACTCCGTTTCGGAGGGCGCGTCACGGCCCTGAACTTGCTGCTATCGCATTTGTTATTACAATAATATCCAACCCAAAACGCGTCAACCACATAATAATATTCAGCTCCATTCCGGCACTTGCCACGTCCAAGTGGCATTACATTAAAACACTCCCGATAATAAATCTAGTCGCCATTTATGCTGGTGTTATGATGTCATCGAAGATTAGACATTTATGATAATTACAAATACATTTCCAAGGCAAAATTCTATGACTCCTACGCATTTAATCAAAGCATCAACAAATAATTTTCTTGTCAAAACTGAGACAGATATTACAAGCTAGAGACTCAAACGTTTCTAGCCTGAAACCTAAAAACTCTCACTTTGTGTGTAGCCATCACGAGAATTGTCAGAGCATTTCAGGAGAAAATATTAATTGTTGGTGATAGTGATGCGTAAAATTAATAATGTATGGAAGCTAAGTCACACTTGCATTGCTTGCGTGTCAAAATAATAATGTGTTATCAGTGCGACACGCGGGAAGGCGGGACAGAGTCCATTATGGAGTTTCACTACACACAATAGACAATTACATATGCATTGAAAAGCATAAAGCCCCGCAAAGGCGCCAGTACGAGTGAAATCTTCCTCAAATGCCGTCCCTTGAAGTTCAGTCAGTCTTCATACTGTGGCACAACCAAACGACATCATTTATATTCTGTCCTACTTATTTGAAAATTATGTGCGACACCATTGTTCGAAATCATCGAAAATATAAAGAAATTTAAATTTAAGCAAATACTTATTGACCTACTTCATTCGGATTCTTAGTCCCATAGTTTACTACTTTAGATGAATATTGTCACAAAATATCTATATTTTTTAAATTATGATACAGTTTATTATCATCGTTGTTTCTTGCTATACCTAATTACGCGCAGACCGAACTGTTGTGATGAAAATAAACTGAAAATGCCAGATAAACATAGCCGATGATGCAGCGAGACAGCTGGCAGTTTGCGGGTCTCTAAAAATGTTTATGTTACAAACGTTCAGCTAGCATATAGCCTATAGGTACCTAAGACCTACTGAAACTGTCTCCCTGAACCTGAAAATTATTCGAATCTCAAGGTACCTACTTGGGAAATTTTAATGCTATCTGTCTAGATTATAATACTGTATGTATTAATGTATTAATATTAATATATAATCTACATTAATGACTAGGCACAACTATATTATTTTCTTCAAACATATTATTACATATCAGATGCTTAGTTTTCACAAGTATTTCATTGTTAGCTTTATTGAATCGAAACCATCTGCCAAATCTGCCAAAACTTGACCCAAGTAATTGCGTAATTATAATGTTTTAACTAAGGAATGGTAAATCTGCGGAAGAATGCACGTTGAAGGCATGAGAGTTGCAGCCGGCGAGTCCCGAGGGCGGCCCGCGCCAGCGCCCGCGGAACACCCCGCGGGTTCAGATTCAAAGCCAGTTGTCAAGGTGAACTGCACAGGCCTAAAAATAACCGCGACAGCACGCACCTAGCTGCACAGCGAGCGGGCCTAGCTTGCCGCAGAAACGGACGCCTTATCACCATATCATTCTGTCATTATCATCACTCATACCTTGGTCAAAACTTTGGCATCGATCCGCGGTGATAACTGTACTTAACTAACCATTAGTTCCAAGTATAAATACTAAGTAATGTGATAAAAAATCGGGTCGCGTATAAATACTTCTTAATAAATGTTTCTTCATAGTAGGAGCCAATATTGAGTAAAACATAAAACAGTGAAACCGCAGTGGAATATGCGGGTGAAGTGATAGCGTGGTGGTGTTGTGGTGAATGGTGAGTGGTGAGGTGTGCGGTATGAGCTACAGCGGGGGCGGGGGCGGGGGCGGGGGCGGGGCGCGGAAGATCACGTGGGTGGTGGAGGTCGGGGAGGTCCCGCCGCTCAGCTTCGCGCCCTACGAGAAGCATGTCAACCACAGCAAGTGTGAGTACCTGCCATCATTTTAAAACATGCTAAACAATGACGAGCTTACTAATTTCAATATTTACTAGTTAACATTCGAGGTTCCGCATCCATTGAAACTTAAAGTACCTACCTACTTAGTTAAATGTAGTTTTTTAATAAGTGGGTAAATATATTATTACTTACGTTACGCCAAAGGTCTCGAAAAGACTTAAAGGCCAGTTCCCTGATGAGTTATATAATGGTTTACCGTCTAAGAGAAGAATCCCGAGTTCATTTACTCACTCCCTTGATAAACTTTTCTATTTTGAAACTGCGCGGGAACACAATGTTTCAATGTTTTTTCCTCGTTACCCAAACCAACATGGAAACATGCACTAAGACATACCTACCTACGAGCATATTTCCTTAGAAACTTTTACGATATCCATGGAAAATAGATGGAGTGATCCTTTTCTTATGTACCTACCTACCTACTCGTACTTATCAGACGTAGTACTTCGGTAAGTAAAATAGCTTTTTAATGTTTAGGTTTATCTTACTTGATCGAATGTGAAGATTTCTTAAATAAGTATACCTATTGCATGTTTATGTGCAGTAATAAGTAAAAAAAAAATATTTTACATTAAAAAAATTAAGTTAATCAATTACGAACATCGGCGTGATTAACTCATTCACTTTTCAAAATCTCCATTCAATTAATTCCCATTGAATGAGAGTGTTGGACACAGAAAAGGATAAAAATATCTCTCTCATTCCTAGGACCCTTGAAATTTTGTGACCCTACCTCTCGCTCCCTCACTCCAAAGAAAATATTGTACCAAAGCAAAGCAACACACTCCTTCACTCATCTCCTACTACACACACGTAAGTAAACAAACAATTTCAACGCAGGTTGCAGCTGGTGTGCGTGCGTGGTGAGCGCGCAAGGGTTTAAGTGTGTGTGTGTCGTTCTTTATTTGTGTGCGCGGAGTCATAGTGTTGTGCTTAAAACATATAGATTAAGAATGAATCTAGAAATTTTTATCGTTTTGTTTTAGTTAACATATTTTTATATATTTGGTTTGAAATGTGATAATTCTCGAGTTGATATTTATATAAAAAATATTAAAAGTTTGATTTCACTTAAATGAAAGTTTGCTTTACTTTGTCCTCAAATCTAGTTGTAGTATGTATCCATAATTGTAGTTAGAGTTGTCATTTATCGCAATGGTATATAAAGAAATAGTTATGTTTAAGTGCGGATGGCAGGAACTTAGCAGCATGCGATTTTGGCGTTTCAAACATGCTGCCCAAAAAGCTTATTTGAGCGACTCTGTAGATCGTCATACGATTTAATATATAAATAAGGAAATAAACCTTTCTCCACGATTAAAGTAACTCCCACCCACTCTCTCGTTTATGTTACTGTTTGGAAAATAATGCAACCTTCTTATGTTTGTTATGTAGTTGGCCACAAAAAAAAGATATTACGAAAAAGAACGAAAATAAAAAAGTGACGATCGTCAGACGAATTCAAGGGCAAGATTTACCATGTATTGTATTTTAATATTAAAAAAGTACAAGTTAAATGTTATGTATGTTTATTTGTGGAAATTGAATACAGTTCGATATAAGTACAGGCAAAGTGAAGTTTACGTTGTTTTGTAAATACAGTTCCACGTAAAATACCATTTACCAAATACTAAGTAAACAATTACTCTTACCCTTTTCTCTGTCTTTACCTGTGTCTCTGTTGTTTTTGTTCTGTCTCTGCCTGTCCTATCTTTTTGTCAACATACATAATACATATAATCTCATTTTAATCTCTTTAATGGGTAGCCTGGGTCAACATTCACGCAAAGCCAAAGGCCACGCCCAGTTGTTAAGTTAAATGATTTGGTTAAATTGAATATTTATTTCTCTAAATTTCAAAAGATATAGATGTGATTATGTATATAACAAAATCATTTAAATCACTACAGTACCTTTAAGATTTTTCGCACAAATCTTTTCTATTTATTAGTTATTTAGTATATGATACGTGAAGAGTAATGCCTGTTTTATTTTAACTGGTTTAATCTTTATACATACATACATACATAAAATCACACCTCTTTCCCGGAGGGGTAGGCAGAGACTACCTCTTTCCACTTGCCACGATATCTGCATACTTCCATCGCTTCATCCACTCGGCGGTTTCGGGTACTTTTGACCTGATCCTTTACCAGGACACTTTTCTATTCCTGTAACTACATCGTCTTTCACATCTCAACATTCTCTTATCACGCTGTTCCTTACCCGGTCACTCAATTTCACACCCATCATACTCCTTAACGCTCTCATTTCCACTGCATTTATTCTGCTTTCGTACTTCTTTTGCCATACCCAACTTTCACTCCCATACATTAATGTCGAAACCAACACGCCCCTATGCACAGCCAGCCGAGCCAAGCGGTAGTAGTTATAATTAGATTTAAGTGATTGTATCCAATTTGGAAAATTATTCTATTCTATTCTATATTCAACACCAGAAAAACCACAGAATTTTTTTTAGTCATAAAAAAAGAAAACTTGTTATTGATGAGAATATGAAAAAAAGTAATTTTTCCAGACGTACCTACATATCTAGCTAGATCGATTTTTGTCCCAATCTGTAATTATACAACAAATTTCAATGAAATCATTGAAAGTATTTTGAATACGTAAGTACAATTTTTTTATCAAATATTGCTCGTTTAATAGTATAGGATATTATTATTAACCAACGCTTCGTTCTTATTAAACTTAAATAACAATAATCGGAACGTATAAATTAACTTGAAATTTTGATCTAAATCGAGTAAGCGCACAACACTAGTCTAAGTTGTCACTTCGTTTCGGTGTAATCATCGGTACTTTCGGCTGAAGTTATCTCGTCTTCTATTTTTTGTTTTCTTTGGTTTTTGTTATAGTTTCTTATTTTCCGTGTATTGGTGACTCTCACTGTGAATTTGCGTTGACAATTATCTTGGGTTATTGTCATTAAGTTTTATTTCTGTGATTGTTTATCTCGAAAAGTTTGGACAAAGTTTGTGCTTGGGAGTGGCGGTGTGTGAGTGCGCGTGTTGTCATGTCTGAGAAAAACTTTTTGTGCCTTACTTTAATCTGATCGGAAAGAAACTGGTGCTGTTTTAGAAAATGGAAGCAAGCGTAGTGGGTGAGTACCTATCTAGTGAAGGGAAGGTTTGGTGTAGTGAAGAGTGTTGCGTCGGCGGCGGACCTTGAGGTCGCAGCAGTAACTTGTGATGCAACGAGGCCCTGGCTAGCCGCAGCCGGCAGGTCGCACAGGTCGGCGCCGCCAGAATTTTCACCACGACGCTATCTTATCAGTTGCTTGTGTACACAGTTGTGATAAAATTAGTACTATCCGCTTTTCTCTTGGGCTTAAGCAACAATATCCATCTTAAACGTAATATGTACAGGTATAATGAACTAGATTATTTCATGTTTAACAAAACATTATACCAAAATGACCTTTAAAGCAGCAAAGTTTTATGTACAGGTAAAACTTTATGTTTAAATTTTTATAATTTATACATGAATGATTTACCTTTGTATTTACCTAGTAGGTATGGTAATAAGGTAATGTCCAGTTTCAATAAGAGATCTTCTTTTATTAATAATATTTATGGTTCACCCCGCAAGGGATATAGACGTGATTATATGTATGTATGTATTTATGGTTCACTCTTTTGTTTTGCACATAAACAAAACAATTTATATTCCAGAAATTAAACTGATTATTAAAATTGTATGGAAACACAGCACGTAACTGAGCACAACATATAAGATGTTGGTAACATGACTCCAGTAGATATTGAACCAAATGGCTGAGAATAGTATCCTAATTAAATGCAGTGATAAGAGAGAAAAAAAAAAAATTATTCTCTAGGCAAACTTATTATAATTTAAGTAATTTTCTTAAATTGATGGAGTCTCATTGTAATTTAGTTCTCAGTTCAGCTTAATAATGATATTTTAACCAAAATGAAAGTTTGTTTGTTTGTCCATCTTTCATGTCAAAATCACTAAACTGATCTACATGAAATTAAGCATACAGAAAGTGTGGAATATGAAGAAAGGACATTGGGTACATTTAATTTGAACAGAGCCACGAGCTTGTCCCAACTAATCTTATAGATGCTAGTGCCTTAATTTTATCAAGGTATATACATCTAGGCCTTCCCACTCCTACCTTTCTATACAAACTCCTTGCTTTTTATATGTGGCGTTGAATTTATTGCTTTTTGAAAATGGCGCCCTATTGATTGAGTGAAGCTGTGGGTATAGGCTCGTTAAAGATTAAAACTATTTCCGCGAGACACATCAATACCATATCAACACACTATTGACTCATTTATATTTTGCAGACATTGCTTCGATAAGAAACAAAAGCATCCCTAGCTGTGCTGTCACCTGCATTCTATATTGAGGCAGAGTTTTGCAATGAGACGCACCTTAAGTTTAAACTAAAATTTTCATCCAAAATGTCAGATCAAGATCTGAATTCCGAGAGAACACAATTTGTGACAAGAAATTAGAAGAAGTGCAATCATCACTGTTTTAGATCAAATATATATTGAGGTGACTATATGTAGCAATGCCTCAACTTAAACAACTGTAAATGTATAATTTTCACTATTGTAGTAGTTAGAATTGGTATTGTGCAATGAGAATATCATTCAATAAATAAATAAAATAATGAAACCTAAACAGACTTTTACCTGAATAAAAGGCAAAAGCTACTTGTTTTTCACTTAATATAATATCATTGCTTCCATGCTTGCCTGGCATGGAAGATGAGCAAAGTGCTTACTTGCCAGATACTTTTCCTTCTAGTTATTGGCCCCAACTAGCCTGTCAAGTATAAAAATTTTATATGTGTGTTTGGGACTTTTAAACTATATATATATATATATAAAATTATATTAGGCCAGCAAGAGAGCAATAACAAAAGATCCTTGGATGTAAAGGCAATATGTTTTGAAACTAATTAAATTAGTTTCAAAGACTGCCACAACAAGGCTATAACGGATCATAGATTTTTTGAATTAAACATGTAATTTTTTAAATCAATGTAGTGCACTTAGCAATCTTTGGAGGGGTTTTTATAATTTAGTTGTTTATTATATGTATGCAAGATACAATTTTTGTTAACTGAAGCACTTCTATTGTGTTATGTATGCTTCTTGCAGCAACACGTTGTATATCTTTTCTACATATATCATCCATTTTTAATCTATGTGAATGATGAATGTTAGCCATCACCGAACAGTAGCTCCGATTTCTCATTAAGTAATTCTGTGATTGCTTAATCCGAAGGCTGCAGAACAACATAAGTAGCACAGCACCGATTCGCTGAATATTGGGCGAATTGCATAAGGTGCGCGCGCGCATGAGACCCGATCCTCTGCGCGCACGCACCAATTGCGGCGAAGAAAGCTGGCTGCGCGGGAAACCGAGCCGGATCATGTTCTTCCTTATGAAACGGAGAACCGGCCGCGCGGCACATCGCTATGTCGCGTTTAATTGCAGTTCAAATCTTATCTTTATTTTAGTAAAAATCTATTATCCAAATTGATTTTTTGTTAGAAATGAAAAATCTTCGGCCCTTTCATGAAATTTGGCACAATAGATAAGAACAGAACTTTATTTTACGGATTGGTAAACTATTTTGATTTGACAACGTAAAAAGTGAACTAAAGTTATGCCCCTTATTGCCCTAAGAATAGAGCCATTCAATCTCATCCATATGCCTCAAATTAGAAGTTTGGAGTATGTTTATCAAGATGAAGATGATAAAAATTCTCAATCTTACGCTTAATGAACATGACTCCTTATACGACAACTATTTATACGAGAGCTGTGCTAATAGTTTTCAGAATGGAATATTTCCATTGTTCCTGTCATAATGAAATCTTTTAAATTGAAAACTCCTTGGTTTTAAAAATCGAATACCATGTAGATTTTACCCTATTTGACATGGCAACTTGTCAAATAAGCATATAACTACTTCGCGGTAGGGCTTTATCCGGTTAGTGGTAAAATTTGACTGCGATAGTATGCCTCACAAAATATCAAATGGAAGGTCGCAGTCAAATTTTGCAACTTATTACCATAGTTGTGACAATCGTAGTCAGTGGCGTGATGTCATGATGTTAATTCCACTCAATTGATTATTCCTAAACTAGTGGCTAATGTAATGACCATTGTCACAACGCCTAAAATAGTTCTAGCTGCTGGCGAGACTATCGTGAGAGCTTGTTTTAATGACACTACTGAATAAGGCCAGGGTTGAGATATTTAATTGGCTTAACCACATACCTACTGCCAATATGAACTTCAAAGTATACTTAAATTACATTATTTTATCCCTACCTAATTCTTTCTATTGTAAATTGTATTATATGCACTTTAATATACTTGTCATCAAAGTCAATCCAGTCATTACCTTTGCGATTTGTTTTATTACATTTTGTGTTGTATATCTTTCTTGTGTGCTAATAAAAATATTATGATAATGAATAAGCTGTGCCTGACGATTATTACGAAATTTATAAAGTTTTGTCAATTATTGTTTTTATGTTCTACCGTCCGGCTACAGGGGCCGAAATGCTGGCGGCCTGTAAGTCATCCTCTCCACATTCCACTCGCTCTTTTCAATTGATGAATGTCCCAAAGCATCACATTTGCGTGAACCCGTCGCCTCTGATATTCTCTCATTTAGGTAGCTAACAATCGTTCGTTCATATAACGCCCTATCCATGTAATTACATAAAATTATCTTTAGGTTTATGTATTTCCTCACTGGTCTTGCCGGAGTGCGGCACGATCGGCGGGCGCGACGGTAACCGATAAGGTTTCATTAATACCTCTGCACCGGAGTCATTCACCAAGTTGCCACATTACGGCGGATCGCGTCAGCTACGGGTTGTTAAGTAGGCCCGCGGGTTTCCGGTGTCTGCCTCGCAGTAGCTTATGTAATTATGACAACCGATAAGCACTGGTGGCTATAGTTGTGGCGCTAAAGATCCGTAATGGATTATGTGACGAGAGGGCATACTTGACTAGATAACATGACTGTTAAAGTGATATTCAAGTAACAGTTAGTTGGATATATAGTCTAGATCATAGCGGCCGAGGGTACAACGGATACACAAATATGCTAGAGTCTAAATCAGTTGCTACTCATGATGAAGTTTATACTAAGGATTTCTAATTCTATCCTCAATTTCATCACATTTACATTTTCTTTCAGAAGGAAGTGCGATAATAGATTGAAATTACCTGATAGCTCTCATATAGGTATCCGCTATTATGTCGTGGGCAGTAAATCCGAAAGTTATCGGTATTGCTTCCTAGACTAGCGGTCCGTCACTCACCACGGCATACAAATGATTCAGTTAATCACGCTTATTATTCGAAGAGAACGCCACGCATCCTGCGGGCGATCCTAATAAGATCATTATGGCAGTCTTTAGGGGACGATATCAGTTTGAGTCTATGACTTTATTGCTAGTGAAAAATGCTTTGAAGCAATTAAGCCCCTTTTGGGATAAAGTTAAACTTTAATTCAGACCTTGAAGAGAATTAGAGGCTGTGCGACTTAAAACTGTATATAATAAATAAATAAATATATACGGGACAAATTACACTGATTGAGATAGCCTCGAAGTAAGTTCTAGACTTGTGTTACAAGATACTAACTCAACGATACTATATTTTATAATAAATACTTATATAGATAAACATCCAAGACCCGGGCCAATCAGAAAATGTTCGTTTCTCATCATGCCCTGGCCGGGATTCGAACCCGGGACCTCCGATGCCACAGACAAGCGTACTACCGCTGCGCCACAGAGGCCGTCTAATAAAGATGACTTCATTATTTATCTCCCGAGAATCTAGTGCATCGCTTCTTTCTAGTATTATTGTGATTAAATTTAAAATCACAATAACTTCTTTACGAATTGCTTGCTTTGGTTAGAAGAAGCAGGCAGCGTCTGGACGTCCCGAGCATAGTCAATGAGTGGCGCCGGCGCCGGCGGCGGGGGCGGCGTGCGTTTACGATGTCACGTAGGTAGTGATAGCGGGGCAACGCTCTGTTAGCGGATTATCTTCCTGTCGTGGCTGTAGCTTCTGAAATCCACATTAATGTCTTATCCTGTATAAAAGTGCATTTATGTGTCTCCTCTTTACGCTCCTTCATCCATCTGCCAAATCTCTATGTTTCTTGCACATCGATGTAAATACCAAAAAGGATTACAATAGGTACCTTTCGCCCGGGAAAAACTCCTGTTCCCATGGGGGTTCGCGTTAGGTAAAAAAATATACGCGGACAAAGCTGTGCTAAGTGGAGTATTTTAGTATATATAAGGTCATTTAAACATATAACAAACAAGAAGAACACCTTTTGCTGACGGGCCTACCAACAACGCCTGTGAAATTGTAAGTTGTTTTGATTGCTTGATGGTTAAAAGTGTCCAACATAATGATAAATTGATAATGTATTAATAATGTCTCGCGTACGCTCCAGTTACCAGTATAACAAACAAATTTCACGTGATTTAGAATAATCATCACTTATCACGGCACATTAGGTATACGTGCTCGATCTAATAATATCTCTCTAAATTAGAATATGATTGTTCTTATATCCATCGAGGGGCATAATGATAGTAGAATAGAGGCAATGGCGTGGGACATGTTGCGTAGCTGCGGATTACTGAAGAGAAATTAGTGGTTCCGAATGCTTGAGGCGGAGCGCGGAATCTCGCGCATCATCGCCTCTATCGTAATTCTGCGACTGCACGTCTCGTGTTGCTATGTGCAAACAAAACCAAACCCACGAACATAATCCCGTCTAAATTCGTTGTTGCTTTATGACAAAATTAAAGTTTAGATTAGGACCACTCCATATATTTCTCACGGATTTCGCGACTAAAGGAATGGCTAATAAACTTGGGATTCTTTTTAAAGGCGATAGACGTGATCATATGCATGTAGATATGTATGTTGACGTTAAGGAATTGCATTATGTAACAAGAGAACCCTTCACAACACCCTGTTTTTAGTCCATCAGTACGAATAAAAGCTAGCGGCTATCATTAGAACCAACTGTGAAGGTATTTATTACACTGATTTTACACACTGCATACAAATTCGAGGCACGAAAATGTTATGACTGAGATTTGAACCTGTTAAAATTTTTACCGGTGCTTATTGCATCGGTGTATTTTAAATGTTTAAATTGAAATCCAAAGAAAGTAATTCAACTAAGGTATCCATTTTCTAATAAAATGCGTCTCTTGGTAGGTACTTTATGGCTGTCCCGTGGGACACTGGTAAATTAGTGACTTTCTTTTCTTGAGTGACACCCACGCGCGCTTCTGCGTAGTTTTAGGCAGTCGTGGGCCGCACGGGCGGGGGTGGCCCAAACAGGCCCATCTGTCTGTTTTATACCACTTTATTCTGATCGTTGTAATTTGAATTTATGCGCGCGAGCACTTTCACTCTTCACAGCGACTAATCCCACGTCTAATTTCACTGATTAGATGCAATGACTGTGTTCACAAACAATGTCATATTCTGTCACGTTTAATTAATTTGGTTCATAAAGAGTGGGTTCATTGAACCTTTTTGCAGACATCTAGTGTGAAAAGTTGTTAGAACTTTTCGTCGCCATTAATTTATTATTTTTAGGCATCAGGTTGATATAATTTATCAATCCAATTGGTTTTATCATAGCCTAAAGATGACTAGCCCCGCGACCTAACGAATTTTTGTTCGGTCCTTCGTACCGGATAAATGTAGACGTTACGTTACGTGTAGTAGTCAACGTTACGTCTTGAAAATTGTTGTCCTTGGCACTACTATGTAATTAATAAGGAATGCATGCAATTTAGCACATACCTGTCGTCCCACGTATTAAGCTTTAAGCGCACTTCTTACTGAGTAAATCCGCGGTTTGTGGTGGATGTACTAGTTAGTCTCTTTTGCTTCTAGATAAGTTTACTGTTCTGGTTACAAGAGACAATCTATTGTTCATGGATTTTAAGCAAGATTTGTTTCCGTCGTCGATGACGATATAATTGTGTAAAGCCCGACCTTGGTTGAATGTTTTATATTATTATTATGCGTCGTGGCGGCGCGCCGCGCTGTTAGCATAAGATCCGCTCACCCACGACTATAGTGTACAACACTTACAATACGTCTCATTGTAGGGTTTACCCGACAATGACCACCACATCCCAACATGAATTTTTAAGGATTACTGTTCCAACTTGAAGAGTTAGTTCAATGCACTAATTCGTCAAGTTGAAGGAGAAACGTTTGATATCAGATGTTATCTTTTAGACGAGCTATTGTATGATTGACTTTATTTTTATACATATGATCACGTCGGCGCTCAGCCCATCGTCTAAAAGAGGAATCCCAAGTTTATAAGCCTCTCCATGGTCGCCTTTTACGACATCAATGGGAAAGGGATGGAGTGGTACTATTCTTTCTTATTACATACTTAATTTTCAACCTACTAACTACATTCGATTGCCAACACACGCCAGCACGACATATTTTAGGCAGAGTTTATTGTTGAGTGAACGTTGCAATATAATACTTATCTCCAGCGAAATAGAGGAACCAAACTAGGGAATGCCCGTGGATCCGCCCGCGTGAATCGAAAAATTAATTTCTTATGGTGCACTACTACATAAGGAACCAAATGTCAAATTTTAAATCTCTTAACCCTATGGGCTTTGCATTGATATGTTAGTATGTCAGAGTCCTCTTTTATATTTTTAAGGTAGATACATGCACGCATAAAATCACAGATAAGTCTGCAGAGTCTACATCTTTCTACCTTCATTCCTGACTTTGTAGAGTCATAGAATGCTTTTTCTCTCTCTCTTTAGATAGATAACTCCTTTTACTTCGACGCCTAAAAATAAATTAAATTTATTTTGCTTTAATGAACAATAAATTTAATAAAAGGTGGGAATAGGAAGGCCTAGACGAACGTATCTTGATCTAATTAAGGACGTCCTGGTAAAGGGTCAGGTCGAGAGTACCCGAAACCGCCGAGCTTGCATGAAGAGAGTTTTGAATGTGGACGAAGCGAAAGAAGTATGTAGAGATCGTGGCAAGTGGAACGATGTAGTCTCTGGCTACCCCTCCGAGAAAGAGGCGTGATTTTATCTATGCATGTTTGTAAGAATAACTATTTCATATTACGGTGATTTGGTTACGTGTCATGTAGGTCTGTCAATATGTCATGTCGATATGAGGTATCGTTCGCAGTCGGTGAAGGTCATCGCAGCAGATGTGCGAGGCGGGCCGAGACAGTGACATCAAGAGCGGCCGAGCGCGACGTGCGGGTCTACACGGGGCAGACCACGGACAGGCGCAGTCGTCGCCTTTCAGGCTTACTATCAGTGCTCTAGCGCACTGAAAGCGGTTCAATATTACATGTGATCATTTTAATGGATAATTGCAAGGATACTGTTCTGATTTGGCTTGCAAATGTGATCACTTTCCGATTCTTTTGATTGTCGCTCGCCTTGATTTGGACTTATCTGTAAAGTGTTTCATAGGAGTTGTGACGTAATGTCATGATCACGTTGCTGAAGAGCTGGGAACTGCTGTTCTCGGCGCCGGCGCCCGGCGAGAGTGAGGATGCCAGCAGTTAGCACTCGATGTAGCGCACCGTGTCACCCGCACTCGAGCCGTTCAGCTTGTAACAGTTGAAAGGAATTCTTACTATGTAGACGAGAATGCACCGCATACCGAGACCATATAGAATCTAGACGTATATAATTCTGAATTATATGGTTTAAGTAGGCTTTTCACAGAAACATTAAATGACTAGTGAACTATTCGCATAAAATTAACTTTATTGGGTTTGTAAACGTAACATGTAATTTATACTGTATACGCTGTAAAAGGTTTTAATCAAAATTGGTTATTTGCTGTAAGACATCAACCGACTTTGGAAATTTTTGATATCCAAGTTATATAAAACCCTTGGAACAGAAAGAGATTCCGTACTTCTGTGCCCTATACCATACAGCCGTTTGCTGTATCAACTGGGCTTTTCCTAGTTTCTTTTTTATAGCATAAAAATTAAGCTATAATGTAAGGTAGCATACCGTATTATGTCCTAATGATTTTTAATCATAACGTTTTTTCGCATAATGGTTTACTCAACTATTTATAGCATAACTAATCTATGAGGGCGAGTTATGCCTTAGACCCATTATGTCAAAATCTTTTATCCTAAAACCGTATCTAATACCAAAGAACATTAGGACAACATAATTTCTGCGAAAAAAGGGACCCCACATATCACATCAGTATCTTTGAATTTTTACAAGCTTTAATTTAACTTTTATGACAATATTTAGATTATATGGTATGATGTTTGAGCTTGATTATAAAGCAAATGTTATTATGACCAATTTTGTGCTTATGTACACCGCGTGACAGTGAAGTGAGCTGATCTGCCCATTAATAACTTACTTAGCTCATAATAAGAGCATGTGTCACAATTTTTTGGTTGAAGAACTTATCAGATATTATTTTGGCCACATATTCAATGTATTTGTTTGTTGTTACAGACGAGCGGGAGGACGTCCAAAAGAAAACTTTCACAAAATGGATCAACTCACAGCTCGCCAAGGTGAGGGATTAATCATTATCATCTTATTGATTGATGTGCAACATAATTGACATGCATTTAGTTTCCAATGTCTGTATGTTGACATGAGGCACACTTACTCAATGTGGAGAAAGATTGCTATAATTTCTATTCGTGATGTCGCCACGAAATTCACGAGATGATTCAGAAGTAGTGCCTGCCACATTTCCATGCTGTTAACCTAATATGAGCAGCGACTCCGCACTCTAACGAATTGAGGACAATTAAACACGCGTGTAGTACCCGCTAGACTTCTTCTAAACGACTCGTGCACAAGCGATTCACACGATGTTATAACTTACATGCCCAAGGTTATGAAGCAAAATGTAAGGAGCATGCAAAATGTAATTTGAAAATGGATTTTGTTAAAAACACTTTCCACGTACAGTCCGAACGTAAAGATCGCATCATATTTGTGCAGATGCATTTGCCTCATTCACAATTTTCACATGCATATGTTAATTCTATGAAATCGTTGAGACTAAGTAAATTCATGTTGCGTTGTTATTATGACAACCTGATATGTTCCTATAGCGTCGTGACGACGTAGTGTTAGAAAACAGAATATTGTCTATCTTGCAATTGATTACTTACGTACATTAGAGGCAAAAAAAAAATTTTAACATCATAAGATTTCATTGCTAGTTATAACGGTTCATAATGATATATTATTGCGTCGTTGATGACTCAATGATGGCTCAGCCCGCGACGCTCGTGAAAGTGGTAATGTGTCTCACGATGAACCAACTTGTCACACTGTTATTGCTTCCGCGCTGTATGAATCGTATAAGTAAATACCTGGTGATAATTATCATTAGGTGACTGGGTCACGCTGCGAAGTCACTTCAAGGTCGACGAGTTGTTATTATGAGCACCTTGCTTATTCAGTTATCGTTTTTTATTCAACAAAAATTTGTACAAGTATTCACTTTCGCGGTTATCACTATTAGTAAAGTCGGGATTCGCTTCAACATATCGATGTATTTCATTTGAAATTATACGAGTATATCAGTTTAATTGACCTTGTTATTTATTATCAATTTAAGTAATCATAAGGCTGGACTATAAAACTTTATTGAAATTGATTTTAGAGAACATATTGATCATATTGCAAAGAAAGGTGCGAAACTAGCTGGATTTATAATACGCAAATCAAAATTTTTCAATGAGCCAGAAATTACTATTCTATTATTTAACTGTTTTGTAAGGTCACTTCTGGAATATTGTAGTATAATCTGGAACCCCTTTTTTCAGGTACATTCAAAACGTTTGGAGAGAATCCAAAAAAGATTTTTATACCATCTTACGTTTGCTAAAAATTTATGCCGTAAATTAGAGTCGTATGATTCTAGACTTAAGTATTTTGGTGTAATTCCATTAGATCAGAGAAGAAATGTTGCCGATCTTCTGTTTTTGCGTAAATTAGTGATGGGAATTATTGACAGTCCTAGCTTACTCCGTAAGATTTCCGTATCTATTCCACGTCAGAGTAGTCGACTTCATAACAGAAAAACCTTCCATGTCCCAGTCACTCGTACTCTATATTTGGAATATTCGCCGATAAATCGCATGTGCACTGAATTCAATAAAGTCTCTTCTCAGTTTGATATATTTAGTGCATCTATAAATTCAATTAAAAGCATAATGCTAGCTAAATGTCAGTAATTGATTAAGTAAACCTAATTTAAAAATTTTTTTAGTATCTGTAATTTTTAACAGAAATTTGTATTTTTTGTATGCACGATGTGTTCACATCTAGAAGACTTGCCACTTTTGTACGTGTATTTTGTACTTTTATGTTTTGTTTTGTTACTGTGTCATGTCAGTTTTGTGAACCAAATAAAAAAAAAAAAAAAAAAAAAAAAGAAATTAATTTCTTGCTCCTCATGAGAAGTCCGATTAAGTAAGGAGTTGTTTGGTGACACAACTGAAAGTATCAGATTAGAATGTTTACCGCCTGCTTCAGAACGACAAGCCGCTGGTGTCGGACCTGTTCTGCGACCTGCGCGACGGCGAGCTCCTGCTGGCGCTGCTGGAGATCCTCACGGCGCAGCAATATGTGAGGCTACTTTATTGTTTCGTTATTCTTCATGTTCAGATCTTTGCTTAAGAAGAATACGATGTCGTGTGGTTCCCGACACTTAAGCATCAACCCACGCCATTTCTTGCGAGTGGATATCGGCAGAAAGGGCATAGACAATAAATCTTTTCATCTGAACCAATAACCAAGCTGCGAACAAAAATTTCCTCTGTTAATGACGGAGGTCAGACGGGAGTCGCTCCTGAATTGCTCACTGTGGTTGTCCTATGAGGAAGTCTTGGGTAGGCTACATATCAGACCTACTTTCCATCAATCGGGACAAACTACAGGAGGGCAATAGCGAAGGACCATGACTATTTTATACACGAAGTGATAGCGACAAAATTATATCAGTCAAATACTTTACTGTGCTATGCGTAGTATGATTATATTACCTTTTATGTAAATATGTTAACAATTTATTTCCGATTTTTGTTACTCAGAAACGCGAGCGCGGCCGCATGCGCGTGCACCACATCAACAACGTGAACACGGCGCTGCAGGTGCTGGACAGCAACGGCGTGAAGCTGGTCAACATCAGCAGCAACGACCTGGTGGACGGCAACCCCAAGCTCACGCTCGGTCTCTCCTCTCTTTACAGCTTCTTTATATTTATTGCTTTCAGCACTATCCCAATTCGCGCTCGATCTGTTAAAATCGATCAATTCATGAAAGCATCGTTGCTAAAAGATGACAACTTTAATATAACTCTGTTACTATTCCTGTAAAAACCAGGTCCAAAAATCTGACAATAATTTGTTTTGATGTGTAACTGATGTTAGATATCTGGTGTTGCAGGTCTGGTGTGGAGCATCATCCTGCACTGGCAGGTGCACTACCACCTGAAGGAGCTGATGTCGGAGCTGCAGCAGACCAACCTCGAGAAGACACTGCTTGCCTGGTGTCGCACGCACACGCAGGTTTGGACGTTTATTTGTGAATTATTCCATTGTAATATGGATATGTTCATGTTAAAAAATGTATGATTATTCAGTAACGAGGCTTTTGAGTAACTTTGTAATTACAGGTTAAATCAACTGGTTTTTTTAGCTAAAAGGAACACGACAGCCGCTCGGTGTATTAACCAGTAATCTTGTCAAATCATTTAGTATGTATCAATCACTTAGATTGTTATGTTAATCTGTAGTGAAGCAAGAGCTTCGGACCCCAGGCGGTGAAGGTGCACCTGGAAACACAAGAAGATGAGAGAGGGGGCTAAGGAAGCTCTTCACACCTTAGGTTCGGAAACAGAGAGTGCGCGTGACAGAGCACTAAGCTAACTCTGCTTCCAGAACTACACGGGCGTGAACGTGAAGAACTTCACGACGTCGTGGTCGGACGGGCTGGCCTTCAACGCGCTGCTGCACCGCTGGCGCCCGCAGCTGTTCGACTTCGCCGGCGTGCTGCGCCAGGCGGCCAGCGCGCGCCTCGACCACGCCTTCGCCATCGCGCACGCGCATCTCGGCATCGAGCGGCTGCTGGATCCTGAAGGTAGGTGTTCCACTTCTCAGTTACATTCCTTCCAACACGTACATAAAATCATGCCTCGTTTCATTTGCGACGATCCTTGTATTTCTTAGGCTTTGTTCGCATTATTTATTTAGTTAGCAGTCATTTTTCACTGTCAACGAATTATCGAAGCGTTCCCTTTTCTGTATTTGTAATTATATTATTTTACATGTTCTGCAGCTATACAACGTAATCGGTTATGTTTCAGACGTGAACACGCCGCACCCGGACAAGAAGTCGATCATGATGTACCTGATGTGCCTGTTCCAGTCCCTGCCGCACGCGGGCGAGGACGTGGCCGACCTCGACTCCTTGCACTCCGAGCCCAGCACGCCACGGGCTGAGGTAACTATGGCGTGCCAGTCACCAAATCAGTGCACTGGTAAAATTACCGTTACAAACTAGATGGCGAAAACTTAAACAAGTTTTTATGTTTAACTCGTTGTGTGTTGAGGTTCCGCCGAGTCGTCCCCTGTCGATCGCGACGAGCGCATCAGCCGAGCTCGGCGGCTACGGCAGCGCGCTGGAGGACGCGCTGGCCTGGCTGCTGGAGGCCGAGGAGCGGCTGCAGCGCGCCCCGCCGCCGGCGCAGGAGCTGGCCGAGCTCAGGCAGCAGTTCCAGCAGCACGAGGTGAGACCCGACAGGACGCGCTGGCCTGGCTGCTGCTGCAATGGCGGAGTGTTCCTTGGTGTTGCCAAGCTAATTGAGTGTCGCTAATGCATTCCCTTTATATATTCACAGGCATTCCTTCTAGAACTGGCGGAGCAGCAAGGCCGCGTGGGGTCCGTGCTGGAGGAAGGCGGCCGGCTGCTGGCGGAGGGCGGGCTGAGCCGCGAGGAGAGCGCGGAAGTGAGGCTGCAGATGCGGCTGCTCGGGCAGCGCTGGGAGTCGCTGCGGCAGGCCGCCATGGCCAGGCAGGCCACGCAGCACGAACAGCTCATGAAGCAGCAGCAGGTCAGGATTTACCACTGAATTTAGGGCCAATGAGTCTTCTTCGGGAAATTCTGGAAGTAATAAAGCATCATCCGTTCTCTGTCAAATGTGCTAGTATTCCTACTTTTCTTGAACACTTCTCTCGCCTAAGACTTTAGCGAAAGGTCAAAGATAGTGCCTTCGTGTCGGCGGGTAGATCACCAATGAAATGGAGTGGACCAGGTGAAGGTGGACCTTTAAATATTCTTCACTAATGCACACTGAAGCAGAGAGGCCGGTTGCAGGCGCACCTGGAAGCGTTCCGCGCGTGGCTGACGCGCACCGAGGACCGCATGTCGCGGCTGGGCGCGGACATCCCGCCCGCACTCGCGGCCGCGCAGCTGGCGGCCGTGCGCGCGCTGCAGGAGGAGCTGCGCGCGCAGCAGCCGGCCGTGGACGCGCTGGCCGACTGCGTGGTGGTGGTGGACGACGACGCCGCCGCCGACAGCGGTGAGCGACTCACTCTGCGTAGCACATCGTTTGTCGCTGTGCTCTTGTTGCACAACTTTCTGTTACAATGTCTTTTCTGTGCGTTTCAGCGGTGACGGAAATAGAAGATCAGTTACGTGCACTAGGCGAGCGTTGGTCGCACACGTGCTCGTGGACGCAGCAGCAGATACAGCGGCTGACGGAGCTGAGCGAGCGCTGGAGCGAGCTGGACGAGCGCCACGCCGACCTGCTGCGGCACTGCGACGCGCACGAGACCGCGCTCAAACAGGCGAGTGGCTTCATGTGCCAGCAGACGCGGCGGCTGTGGCTTCATGTAGCAGCAGATACGGCAATATCACATTGTGACATGGTCTAACTTCCAGATGGAAGCGAACCCCGTGAGCGCCGTGGGGGAGGTAGTGGAGCGTATATCGGCCCTGCAGCGCATTCAGCACGCGCTGAGCGTGACGCAGCAAGCGGTCAGCGAGTACGGCGAGCGCTGCGGCGCGCTGGCGGGCGGCGCGGCGAGCGGCGCCGAGCGCGCGGAGATGCTGCACGACCGACTCGACGCGCTGACGGAAATCGCCAGCGTGCAGGCCAACAGGGTCCATACCTATTTTTTCTGATTTTATTTCGTCGTTAATTTGCCTCGGAGTGTTTATAATACTGTACACTTTAGATGTTTAGTGTTTAATATAGAACTATTTGATGATCTTTGTTGGAACTTGTTTTGAAAGATATTAAAACTGCACTTTCTGAAATAACTGGCTGAACTTATATTTTTAGTATTTGGTTTACATATTAGGTATTAATCCATAACATTACAAAAAGTGAACTTCATTATATATATATATAACATTGTAACATACGCGCTTCTGACCTTTTAAATATTTTATCCAATATTCTATTTTTGTTCTTTTTTTTTCTTTGTGGCCAGCAGTACCACTTGCAAATTACTGTACATGCCGCCTCCCAAGGACATCTATTGGCAAGATGTCCTTCACTAATAAACAAACTTAATTATTAAATTGATGAACCTTAACTGTATTTACAATTTTGCAGTGTAACATAACAAGATACTTTAATCTATTCACTCATTTTGGCCTTTTGTTGCCTTAAATCTAATAGGTAGATAATCTTTATAATTCTAATGGACTTTTTACTCTTTGAACATACCTACATGCCCAACCTCTCAATTTTTTTGCTAACTTTATTTACACATTATTTACAACACCAGAAATTAGCCAACCAAAAACTGTTTCCTGAGCAATCAGATCACCTTCACAATTTTTTAATAAACCTTCTTTAATTATATAACTGTAAATGTTTGCCCCTAAAATCATGTCCACTTGACTAGACCTATTGAAATCTGGATCAGCAAGATGTTGATCTAACCAATAAAAATATTTTTTATCAATTTCTTTATCTGGTAAGTTGGAAGTTATACTTTTAACAATGTGTGCATCGATTTCAATATTAAAACGACAAACATTTGAATGAATAGGTAACTTAACTATATGATTAATATTAATTGTTTTGTCATTTCCTAAACCAGAAACAGATCCATTTAGAGGTATCTTTTTAAGACACAGTTGTTGTACGGCAGCTTCTGTTATAAAACATGACTCAGAAGCCTGGTCTACAAGGGCACGTAGCACTCGGGGTTCACCAGTTTCGGATCTGGTGTGTTTAGATGTTTAGTGTTTAATATAGAACTATTTGATGATCTTTGTTGGAACTTGTTTTGAAAGAAATTAAAACTGCACTTTCTGAAATAACTGGCTGAACTTATATTTTTAGTATTTGGTTTACATATTAGGTATTAATCCATAACATTACAAAAAGTGAACTTCATTATATATATATAACATTGTAACATACGCGCTTCTGACCTTTTAAATATTTTATCCAATATTCTATTTTTGTTCTTTTTTTTTCTTTGTGGCCAGCAGTACCACTTGCAAATTACTGTACATTTAGAATTGAGTGAAAGTTCTATGTCAGCCACCGCACCATGCCATAGTACTGGGGCAGGTCTCGGATGTGATAAATGAATCGCTTCGAGTAATTTCTTTAGCCAGGCAGGGTTTAGAAAGACAGGACCTTGATCGTAAAAGACTTAATGACTGAATCGGACCAACGCTTAGATAAAATGTCTGCTTGCTGTAAAAGTTGCGTTCATAACTTGTTCGTACCAAATATTTTCTCTTTTTCTTCTACTAAGAATGTAACCCTCATCAGCACTACTCGCTAATGAATAAATTCGCAACAGATCCGCGAGTTGGGCTTCGAGTTCGACATCGAGACGCAGTCGGAATCGTCCCCGCAAGCGCACACCACCACCACCACGCTCCGCCTGGAGGCGTCCCCGCCCGCGCCGCGCGCCGCCAACAAGAAGCCGCGTCTCTCCGCCCCGCTCCCCGCCCCGCCCAGCGCTGTGTCCGCCGCTCCGTCCGCCGCCGTGGCCGCCGCGTGTAAAGCGTTCGACACATGGGCAGAAAGCGCTGAGAAGGATCTCGAGATGGTATGTTTAATTCATTACGCAGAAGACTTACTAATGTTACTAGAAAGAAAATAATAATTAGAAACGTATAGCCGATTAATTAGAACGTATAGCCGATTAAAAATTCCCACAGAAAGATGAGAAAGTAAAAGGCAGAAAAGCTCTATTTTATATATACACAAAAGTTAAATGATAAAATATGTGACGTATTTATTAAGAATTAAATAAAAATAGTAAACTTGGCGTATATTTATTTTAACGAAATTTCTGTTTTCAACCAAGCAAACTGTCGTTTGGGAATCACAGCAGTACGTATTATAACAGTAATTTTGTTTAGAATTCGGATGTGGACTGTTGTCAAATAAGTTTAAATTTTACCACGAAAAGATAGTTTCTATAGTAAACTTACTGAAAAACAAATTTTTCCTCAATAAACAAGGGATAAATAAATAAATAAATAAATAAAAATAAATTTATTGATAGTTTCTTAAACTACTTACGCTAAAGTACATGGTTAATGTAAACAGCGCCAAATCCGCATGCTCCACAAATCAGCAACCCGCGATTGAGCTAGGAACTAACCTGTGATTACAATTCACGTGAGGCGTCATGAGGGGCCAACGGAAGTGGCTTATTAAAGAAACAATTGAAAAGAATACAGATATGTTTGATTCAGTAATTCCCAAACTAGAAATTTTCTGTATTTTGGGAATTTGTAGAAATTAGTCTGTTGACACCATATTTTGTATTTTAGAAAATAAGAATAAAAATCTTATTTCTACATAAATATATGCTCTCTACCGTCATTAAAAGGAAAATAAAAGAAAAAGAAAATGTCACAAGTGCCCATTTACAACTCAATATATTCGCATGCATGTATTGTATATGTATATTTATTTATATTTATTTTTGAAGTTTATTTTTGAAATAGCTCATAAGTTAGATAAGGTCTTCTGTTTTGGTATAATCTAGTGTTAATAACCATTGTTTAATTTTCTCTTTAATTATTCTTTTAGAATTGGGATATATATTTAATATCTTATTAACTTTATTATATATGCAGCATCCAAACACTTTAAAGTGCCGAGATGCAAAAACTGTTCTGTGGATGGGGGTAGCGCACACGAGATCCGATCTGCGTCTCCGCTCATATATAGTCGGGTCATATGGCAATTGTGTGTGTTTCCTTTGAAGGGTCATCATAATATAGATCTGTCTTACTGTTAGCACTGATGTATCGGCATAAAGTTTTGTAGAGGGATACCGATAAGGTTTTCTTGTCATAACCTTAAGAACGGCTCTTTGAGCTCTTTCCAACGGCATAATCGTGGTCTTGGCTGCACCACCCCATGCAGTAATACAGTATGCTAATAAGGACTTACAAAGTGCATTATAAACTAGCTTTAGTGTATCCAGGTCTGCGCATTTATTTAGGTTTTTAAAAATGTATATGAGTTTTCTTATTTTTGGGACTAAAGCTTTAATATGCTGTTTCCATGTTAAGAAATTATCGATTTGAACCCCCAAATACCTAACAGTACACGATCTAGTTAAAGGCAGACAGGTACAGTTTGAGAAATTATCCCCACAAGTATGCGCTTTGATACTGTATTCGTTTTCTGGAGGCAAAGTGGACGAGTTTATCGCAAAGGTTATATAATTTGTTTTGGTTGAATTTAGGGTTAGTAAGTTTGAGTCTAGCCAAGATATGATCTGGGATAATGATTTTTCAGCACGCTCAAAAGCTGTCGGCCAATTTGGAGCTTTAACGATCATAGCAGTGTCGTCTGCGTAAACGAAAATCTGGCAATGAGGGATGTGAAGCTTACATAGATCATTTATGTATATGAGAAACAAGGTTGGGCCAAGAATAGATCCCTGCGGGACACCAAATACAAGTCTTCGCTCATCACTTACCACCCCATCTATCTTTACACATTGAGTGCGATTTTGTAGGTAGTCCTCGAAAATTGAGAGGGGAAGACCGCGAATACCAATGCTTTCTAATTTTGTTACAAGCAAGGGAATCGAAACGGTGTCAAAGGCTTTGGATAGATCCAAGAACATACCAATACATCGGTGTTTACCATCCAATGCCTCAACAATCGTTTCGAGTAATGAATTGACTGCATCTTCTGTACTAATACCCCTCCTAAAACCAAACTGATTTTTTGCTAGAATATTTTTTGACTCCAAATAGTTTATCAGCCTATTGTTTAAAATCCTTTCTAAAATTTTAGAGAGAGCAGTTAGAACCGATATGGGTCTATAATTGGACACATCATCTTTATTTCCAGACTTATAGATTGGATGCACTAAAGCTTTCTTAAAAGCATCAGGAAATTTGCCAGTAGATATCGCTAATTGACAAATGTGGGTAAGCAAGGGAACAAAAACTAGTTTCGATGTCTGCAAAATACGTGCAGATATACCATCCCAGCCAATAGCGCAGTCACTGCGGAGACTTGTTATTATCGCATCTATTTCGTGTTCATCGACATCATAGAAAACCATTGAGCTTGGCTCAGGATGAGACTTCACCGTTGGGCTGTTGGGGGGCTGTCGGTTTTGTATAGCACACGCCAAGGATTTACCAACGTCCACAAAAAACTCATTGACCAGATTTACCGATGTTTTTTGATTAGGATGCAGATTTAAAAGGGATTTTGCATCGGATATCGAAGGTTTTACATTAGCTATTGTCTTTATAACACTCCAGGTAGATTTTGAATTATTTTTAGCATTATTTAATAATTGTTTATGATATGTGCGTTTAATATTTTGAAGAAGCTTGTTTATAAAATTCCTATATCGTGTGTATGTTGTTTTGAGTATAAGATTATCGGGATCTCGCTGTAACTTCCGGTGCATTTTATCGCGGTTTCGGATACAACGAAGGAGGCCAGGGGTTATCCAAGGCTTTATATTTATTTTGCTGCGTGGAACTTTCACTGTACATGTATTATTTTTTATTATATCTGATGTAGTAGAAATTAAATTATTTACCGCCAAATTTACATCCTGTGTCGAGTAAATATGAGAAAAATCCGTGTTTATTATAGTACGATGGATATTTTCGTAATCTATTTTAGTTTTTGTATTTAATGAGCCTACAGGTTTTTTCTTGAGATTCGCTATTAGGAACGTAGGTTTGTGATCCGTTATATGCGTGTCAAGAACCAAAGTCGTAGAGAGCAACTTTGATTTCAGCATCACATGATCGTAACATTTATCACCTCTTGTCACAAACGTGTGAGTTGGTAGGAGACCATGAGTTGCATTTAAATCTAGATATTCATTTGCATACGAATCCTCGTTATCCAATTTTATATCTATATTTAAGTCTCCCACCATACTTAAAACTTGAAAATTTGGTAAGGACATGAACAAGTAATTAAGACTATTCAAGAAGGTGTCGATATTTTGATAAGATGGTGAACGGTACACAGCTACCAATGCAAAGGACTTTCCAATCTCACATACCAAACAATCAGCTTCTTTTATGCAATTTGGCTCATATACTTTGCAATTAATATTATTTTTAACAAATATTACTACGCCACTGTTTTGATTGGCATTTTTAAGAGTGTTATGGCTGTTATATCCAGGAATCTGTGGCAAGAAAGGAGCCTTAGATAACCAACATTCACTGAGAACGATAATGTCAGCCGTTATATTCATAGTAGCCAGTAAAACACTGAAAGAGTCAAAATTATGATTTATGCTACGTATATTTAAATGTATTACAGTTATAGTATTAAAATTATCACACTTCAAATAATTTATACATTGTTCCGGAAAGCAGACAAATGAACGCGATGAGCTAAGATTCTCAAGTTCCGACGTAATAGTAATAAAATTATCTATAATCATAATTAAAGTAAATTGATATATATTTTGCATAAAAAAGAGGGAACTCAGAAAAAATCAGCCCAGCGCACGTGACCGGGGTCAGCAGCGAGTCCGATCTATTTAATCCGATACTCTTAACTACATGAAAATGTTTTGACAAGCCTCTAATACAATACACAAGTATACTCGTAAATACTTCACATGGCACATGTAAGCATAGCATATTGGGCGTGGGAGAGAATTTGTGACATTTAATTTCACGTATGTTTATGCTACATCTAAGACGGTGAGAGATGCATAATAATAAATTAAAAAGTACCATCTTAAGACTACAACAGTTATGTTTAAAAACCCATTTAAAAATAGAACTTACAAGATGAAACAAGTGCAACACATAAGAAAAAACATAATAATTTCCTGAGGCATCGCTACCATCTAGTCATTTCCCCTCTACAGCGTCCAGAGCCGCTGCGGAATCCACTCTAATAGCTTTGGAATGTTCATTTTTTCGAATATATATTTTATTATTTGCAGACCAGCAAAATTTATAGTTGTGTAATTTGGCAAACTCTCGACATTGATAAAATAATTTCCGTCCACTTCCTGGGATAAATTCAGAAATGTAAATTGGGTGTTTTTTATTACCTGTAAATCCTATCAGAGATGTATTTAGCTTATCTACCTTGCCATTAGAGTCATTAAACTTGCGAACCGCTGCAAGGAAGTTATTTTTATGCGACACCGTTGTGAACTCAGCAACAATGGTGCGGGGATTACCCGGTTTTCCTGGGAGACGGTATACATCTCGTATGTCAGAGGACTGTGTGTTGCAGCCTGTAGCAGCTCCAATACCTGTTATATGGGAGAGAATGTCTTCCGTTGTCTCGAGATCAGCACAAGGGACATTGCGCACTTCTATAGCGGAGGACCTAGAGTTGAGTTTTAGGTCGCTTAATTGGGTTTGTAGCTGTTGAACGTGGTTGACTAGACTTTGCTTCTCACTTTCCAATTTTTCAATTTTACGAGACATTTTTTCCTGACTTTCTCTCATATCTTCAAGGTTTTTCACAATACACGTATTTGTCTGTTGGATTTGGAGATTTTGATGCTTGATTTCAGACATATCATCACTTATTTTTTTAAAGAAAGCCATTTGATTTGCTTGGAGCGATTCCATCATGACTCGCATTTCTTTTTGAAAATCGTTCGTTATAATATTTTCTGGAGATAATGACTCCTCTCGTAAACGTTTGCACCTAGTCGTAACGTTGATTTCCGGCGCATCATATTTAGCGAGATTCGGTATATCAGAGTCGGATTGTGACATGGTAGGAGTATTCGGTGGCGTTCTTTTAAGCGGCATGCTACTGTTGCAGGGAAATCTAAGCCTTATTTCGTACACTGATGTGCTCAAACTACAGTGCTACAAGACTCGGCAACGTCGTAGACGGTCACGGCAGTAAGTATCGTCGTAGCACAGGTGATCGAGTGCGTAGACGTTCGTAGCAGTCGTAGCGCGGCAGGTTGGTGGGGCACGGCACGCAGCGCGTTGGTGGGGATCCCGCTAAGTGCGCGCGTAGCTGCGATGACGTCGAAACTCGTAGCGGTTGACTTGTTTACTCAAATTTCGCACGTAGCTCACCGCGCTGTCTTGGTGTAGCGGTCGGGTTCTCACTGCACTCTCCACAGTTCCGAGTTCAATTCCGGGGCACCAATAAGATTTAGCACAACTTTAGTTTTTTAAGACGTATTTACATTTCACATCTATCTCACTCGCGACACGCCTAGGAGGGGGAGCTATACCATTTAAAGTCCACAAGAGTAAGCAGGAATTGAAATTTATCTAATTAGCCAATAGGAATTTAGAAATTTGATTTTATTTGTACACAAGTGACACTCGTCTGCTCACAATGAGGGCACAAAGGCGAGAGGCAGAGGGATTATTATAATATAATAAAATGTAATTAAATATTTCACTCTCAAGTCAGGTGACAATGAACACCAACCAAAATTCGTGACGTCACTTGTTGCCAAACTATAATTTTCGCTGTCAAGTATATGTATGTGTTTGTTGATATTTGGATAATATAATTACTGTGATTTCTGTGCAACTTCTTCGAAATTTGCTCGATTATCTTTTTCAATAGATTTTCACATAATGGAAAATGGAAATATTAAAGCACATAGTTATATAATAATAACTTCAAAATAACTATTCATTACATATAACTTCGCCAATGTTTGGCAACAAGTGACGTCACAGCGGGCGTTTAACAGGTATCCGCGTTTTGACGCAATATTTTAAACGGAATTTTAAATAAATAAATTTAAAGGTATTACTTGTAATAAAAAAATGGTTGAGGTTATATTTGGTACTTTTGCATGGTTTTAAACACTTTCCCAAAAATAGTCCACATCCCTGTTGTAATTAAATTTAATGGTCGCTATATATCGCTGTCGCAAATGTTTTAGTGCAAACAAAAACTGGAACAAAAGAGTGAAAGACGCAAAGAGATCCCCGCCATAGTGGAGAGAATTTCTATGGAGGCTTCTCAGCAGGGCGCGCAGCTGGACACTGGCGTGTTGACAGGTAAGGCCACGTTTCACTTTATACTATCATTAAAGCATTTTTCTATATGTTACTGTCATATTATCATTAAAGCATTTTCCCGCAACATTTTACAATTCTCGTCTTCTTCGAAAATCCTACGAGTGTTGTCTTATGTCTGTTAAACATATATGATAAATTTCTGCTTCGTACGTCCACTAGTTTTCGACTTTACATTGTGTGTCAGCCAGTTTCTCATTAATGAAAAAGTGAAATATAACACCGAAAAATCATGACGTTTTGCAGGAATAAAAATTAAAAATTATTCGTTTCAATTCAATTTCCCCCACAGATGTAGCAAACCAAAGCGCGGATAGCATTGCCGAACTTAAAAATCGACTGGAAAACATACAACGCACATCACTCGACATACGGAACACGCTCAATCTGCTGGAAGACAAGGAGTCCTTTTATAGAAACCTACAGGCTTTCCGCAAGGAATTAGACGAGATTCGAGCCTGGAAGGAGAAGATGTTAACGGATCCACCGACCAACAATCAGCTGATACACCTGAGGAACAAGATCAGGAGCGTCAAGCAGATGGAGATGAAACTCAAAGAGTTGAATGCGCAAACGATTATACTACTGACGAAGTCGATATCAAAATCGCACAAGGACGAGATTGAAGCTGACTCGAAACGAGCGAACGACGAATACGAAAAATTGTTGACGGAACTTAGTTCTCGCGAGGTCGAGATAAAGCTGGCGTTGAATAAGAATAGAGATAGAAGAGACGCAAACGTGGACAAGTTGAAGCAGTTGGAGGAAGAGTTACGAGAGCTGGAAGGAAGGGTTGTCTCTGAACACGCGGAGTTGTCAGATCGTAGTCAAGTAGAAGCTAAATTAGAAGAGCTACGCGTGTTGCGACAAAAGCTAGTTGAACTACGAAAACTGGGAGATCAGCTCGTCCAGGAGAGAAGTGAGACTCGGGAGAAGGGCAGCGCGCCAGATCTCAGTCTCCGCAACAGTGTAGAAAACCTGGTCACCAGATTCGACGATACCAACACTATACTGGACAAGAAGATCGACAAACTGGAGAGAGGTGAGCTTTCTCGGTTTTCTTACAAGCTGAATTTAAAAACTTCGACCACGTAAAATACAATACCTTTAAAACTATTTGTCAATTCATTTTGTATTTTGTGCTAGCTTTTTTGTCCCATTGTTAGGCAGAGTTTTTACCGGAACTGACTAATGAAATTTGTAGGCTTGGAGCTGCTCAGCCAGTTCAAGGAGGACCTGTCGTCGGTGCAAGCGTGGGTGGCGGCCACGGAGGCCTTCCTGCAGGAGCACCAGCGCGTGCCCGTCGGAGACCTGGACCAGCTGGACCCGCTGCTGGAACAGAGCAATGTTCGTAGTTTGATACGCAACTCACACATACATTACGCGTCCCATATAGGCAGGAATTGGCAGAGATAACATCTCTTAATTTGCCACGATTGTTTAGTTCATCAAAATAATAGTTAGTTTAATATACTCTTGATCCGAATTTTACCAGTTTATCCTATGTCTATAGGTTTTAAAGGGAAGGCAAATCTAATAGTCACAAGATTCAAACGACATATTTAGCGCGATGGCTAAATGATGGAATGCCATCGATGCAGTCCTATGTTAGAATTGATTTGACTGATGAAAACAAAAGTTCACAGCGTAAGTGTTGCACATTTCAGAAAATTGACGAAGAAAAGGCCACCCACGAGAGTAAACTAGAAACGCTGGCCGAGATCAAGGAGAAGATAAGCGAGGACTGCGAGGAGAGCATTCGGCAGTGGATCGAAGCGGAGTTGAGCGCGCTGCGGCGGCGCTTCCAGCGCAGCGCGGAGCGCGGGCTGGCGCTCAACGAGGCGCTGCGCCGCGCCGCCGAGCGCAGCGAGGCTGTGAGTCCGCACTATGAGAGAGTCACTGCAACAGCAGTTCAAATTCTGAGGCAATCATAATTCAACGGCTGAGACAGCAATTAATATAAACGTTATCGTTCATTGCTGAGTTTTCAAAGTTATAACAATAAATCTCAAGGCAGTTTTTATGACAGGTTACTTCGCCAGGTGTTCCGCACTATTAAGATGACAGGACGGCGGCTACATCTCAGGCGCAATGATTGGTTTGTGTCGCCAGGTCTTCCGCGAGATAGAGGAGACGGAGCAGTGGCTGGCGGAGCTGGAGGCGGAGCTGCCGGCGGAGGCGGAGTGCGAGATCGCGGAGAGCGCGGCGCTCTACAGCATGAAGGCGCGCTTCCAGGCGCTCAAGGACAAGTGCGACGCCCGCACGCAGGCCTTCCGCGACCTCAACGAGGCCGGTCAGTGCACTTCCTGACATGTTCATTACTACTGGGAATGTTATGAATGTCCCCATCAATTACTGTGAAGTCTGTACCTAATATGTGATTCGTCATCGTATGTTTTTCCCGCCAGGCAACGAGCTCCTACTGGCAGCGGGCGAGGAGTCCGACGAGAGCGGCTCGCCGCGCGCGCGCCCCGTGACGCTCGCGCGCAGACTGACGCAGCTCAACGCGCGCTGGAACCAGGCCACGCACGGCGTCTACGAGAGATACAAGTCAGTCGCTCTCACTGCACTCTCCCCTCCACTCGACTGACGCAGACTATCGCCTTACATTTTTAGAACCGCGTTCGCTTCGGCGGTATGCTGCCCTGGCGTGCGGTACTGGGCTTTATCGGCGAGGCCTTGTAGGCCCGCCGGCCGGGCGGACGCGGCCGCCTTGTTGAACATTGTTCTCGCTAGTCAAGCCATTTTTTCCCCTAAGAGCTTTAGCGGTGGCGAGAGGGCGGTCCCCGGTCAGCATGTGTTGCGTTTTTGCCACGTTCACCGACAACCTCCTTTTGGAAGAGCCAATCTGGCAAGGCATCGCTGGGCCCTTGTGGGAGCGTACCAGCTGCAGACTGATATTCCTAATGCACTGCAGAATATTATGAGCCCCAACACTCTCATCTACCCTTCGCCACGGTGCTTCGGAGCCTGGGGTTCGCCAGTGGCAGCCTCAACACCCGAAGATATGTTGATAGTACTCGTAAGTCGCTAGGAATGGTGGGTATAGCTAGTTCTTACACTAGTTCTGCGTTCAAGCGTGCACTGTTTGACGGCTTTCGTGTTGCAAGGACCTGTTGATAATGCTCACCACGGCGTGCGCAGGGTGCTGTGCGAGGCGTGGCTGGAGTCCGGCGAGCTGCGCGCGTGGCTGACGCAGGAGGCCGCGTGGCTGGGCGGCCTGCAGCGCCGCCTGCTGGCCGCCAGCGCGCCCGCCGACGCGGAGGAGATACACGACGAGCTCTACGTGAGTCTATTGCCCTCCGCTTACATCCTCACCTCCCTTTCTTTATGATCCTGAGTTTATGGTCCCGTATGTTACCTCGCTGTCCCCAGGACCTGGAGAACTACCTGCAGAACCACAGCGAGGAGCGCATGGCCCGCATTCAGGCGGTGGGGCGCCAGCTCATCGACGCCCACATCATGCCGGACGCCATTCGCCAGGAGATCGACAGCCTCGCGCAGCGCTGGGCCGAGCTAAGAGAACAGGTAACACTCATCATCTTTTAGAGGTCCTTCTTCCACTCTTAGACATTGCATTTTGGCATCTTTTTACGAATTTAATTGCAAATGTAAGGTGCATCGTGAGAATTAAACAGCAATATTAACTTTAATGCGTTTTGTCAGGCGTTATCGCGAACTGAAAAGCTCGAAGAGAGCGCGCGGTCGGCGGCGCGCTGCGAGCTGGCCCTGGACGAGCTGCAGCAGTGGCTGCAGCAGCTACAGCAGCGGACCGACGATCCAGAGGTATAACATAAGTGGCAGCAGATATTACCAACATGTGACAATATAAATTGTTGTAGCGTATGGCGAACCACTATATAATCAATTTTACACGTTAATTTAGTTAAAATGTTTGTTGTTGATAGTTTCTCAAAATGTAATCTATCTTGTAACATCTTTTTCTTCTTCGCAGCAACTCCGCGAAGAGTTCGCCTCACAAGAGGAAGTGCTGAAATCGGTGGAGCAGCAAGTGGCCTTGTACCGCGCCGAGGGCCGCAGCCACGCCGCGGACCGGCTGCAGCAGCAGCTGGAGCCGCTGCGGGCGCGGCTGGCGGCGGCGCGCGGCCCGGCGCGGACGCTGCGCGCGCGGCTGGCGGGCGCGCGCGCGGCGCTGCGCGAGCTGCAGCGCGCCGCCGACCTCACGCTGGCGCGCGCCGCCGCCGACCCCGACTCCGTGCGCGCGCAGCTGCGGCATTGCTTGGTGAGCGGTGTGACGGCGGAGAGCCAGTGTATCTCTAGATATAACATGATCCGCGCGCGGCGCTGCGCGAGCTGCAGCGCGCCGCCGACCTCACGCTGGCGCGCGCCGCCGCCGACCCCGACTCCGTGCGCGCGCAGCTGCGGCATTGCTTGGTGAGCGGTGTGACGGCGGAGAGCCAGTGTATCTCTAGATATAACATGATCCGCGCGCGGCGCTGCGCGAGCTGCAGCGCGCCGCCGACCTCACGCTGGCGCGCGCCGCCGCCGACCCCGACTCCGTGCGCGCGCAGCTGCGGCATTGCTTGGTGAGCGGTGTGACGGCGGAGAGCCAGTGTATCTCTAGATATAACATGATCCGCGCGCGGCGCTGCGCGAGCTGCAGCGCGCCGCCGACCTCACGCTGGCGCGCGCCGCCGCCGACCCCGACTCCGTGCGCGCGCAGCTGCGGCATTGCTTGGTGAGCGGTGTGACGGCGGAGAGCCAGTGTATCTCTAGATATAACATGATCCGCGCGCGGCGCTGCGCGAGCTGCAGCGCGCCGCCGACCTCACGCTGGCGCGCGCCGCCGCCGACCCCGACTCCGTGCGCGCGCAGCTGCGGCATTGCTTGGTGAGCGGTGTGACGGCGGAGAGCCAGTGTATCTCTAGATATAACATGATCCGCGCGCGGCGCTGCGCGAGCTGCAGCGCGCCGCCGACCTCACGCTGGCGCGCGCCGCCGCCGACCCCGACTCCGTGCGCGCGCAGCTGCGGCATTGCTTGGTGAGCGGTGTGACGGCGGAGAGCCAGTGTATCTCTAGATATAACATGATCCGCGCGCGGCGCTGCGCGAGCTGCAGCGCGCCGCCGACCTCACGCTGGCGCGCGCCGCCGCCGACCCCGACTCCGTGCGCGCGCAGCTGCGGCATTGCTTGGTGAGCGGTGTGACGGCGGAGAGCCAGTGTATCTCTAGATATAACATGATCCGCGCGCGGCGCTGCGCGAGCTGCAGCGCGCCGCCGACCTCACGCTGGCGCGCGCCGCCGCCGACCCCGACTCCGTGCGCGCGCAGCTGCGGCATTGCTTGGTGAGCGGTGTGACGGCGGAGAGCCAGTGTATCTCTAGATATAACATGGCTAAGATTCTGATCTGCAAGGAATTCCTATTGATCTCTCCAATAACTTTTCTTAGCGACGGTGGAAATTTACTTACATATAAGACTTCTATTGTTTGCTAAAACATTTAAAAATAAAAAATAAAATTCTTAGTTTTTGATCCCTCATTCAAAATAGTCTGATAAACGATGTGAATAAAGGAACGAAATATTTTATCGCTTTAATATAGTAAAATCTTCTAAATCTTCCGCCACGTTAGGTGTTATGCCTGGGGAACCGCGCTACAGGTGTTGTTGTGTCGGAGGTTGTAAATAAGTTCCAATCCGTGAAATATTGCGTGATTTCGACTTTTTGTGGTTTTTGACTGATAGCGTCGCGTGATTTTGTTTTTGTGACTTGTGGCGTAGAGATGTCGCCACAAACTAGTGACATAAAAACAAGCCAAGGTAAAGCGGGCGAACCAATGGAGCGTACTTCCGACAGCTGCCGGCGTACTGTAGGTGACACACGAGCCCGTCATTCATGCCGCTCGCGGAGGAAATTGCGTGTTTTATTGTATTCTGTCTAGTTGGCAAGTACCTACTTACGGCGATCCAATAGTTGGGTGCGTTTAAAAAACCTTTGACATTGAACAAGCGCATACATAATATATAAAAAATATAATATACATTATCAAAATAAGTATGCAGGGATGTTTATGCTGAAATGTTTGAACTGGAAAAATGAAACTGATATTTGTGGTTAAGAAATTCAATGTTGGTATATTTGCACTGATTATCACAATTATTGGTTAGATAAAAAATTAACTAAGACAGGATTTAATTCTTAAAAACATGCACTCATTAAATTTGTTTTGTTTAGATGTCAAAAAAATTCGAATTTTTTTCACTAGCATTCCATCAAATAAAAAATAAAGTATTGTTTTTATAACTGGCCAGCACTTGGCTAGCAACAAACAAATAGTAACACAAAGAGGTTGAATGTTTGAAAATGAAATTCATAGAAGTTTGAACATACCGCCCGCCAAGGACATCTATTGCAAGATGGCCTTAGAAGACGTCTGCCATGAAACTTCGAAATTGGTAACATTGGTTCATACACTAATATTTAATAGAAGGTTGAAATCATTTCAAACATTATAACCTAGTTGATAATTAATAAACTAAAATGAAAACAATTAGTAATACCTTTCTGTAAAATCAAGATATAAACATAACATAACATAACTTCTTATTTCACTTAATGAATAAACAACAAATTAAACTAAAAATACATTATGCAAGCATTTGAATTATCATTGCGTACATTCTTGAACAAAAGAAAATAATTAATTTGTATTTGTGACAATGTAGGAATCATATTTGTATTTCTAATCCGTAACAGGCAAGATACATAGCTTCGAAACTGGACGTTTTATAATAGAAGATTTGGTGCGTATAGAAACTACACGAGTTACAAGGTCAGCTCCAGGGTGAGTTTCGACTACTCGACCTAATAACCACTGACTTGGAGGGAGATTGTCCTCTTTAATAAGAACTACATCATTGAGTTTAGGCGCGGGTATTTGTTTAGTCCATTTATATCTCTGCATTAATGTTGTGAGATATTCATTTGACCAGCGTTGCCAAAAACTTTGCAACATCCTTTGAATTAGTTGCCATCTTGTTAAAGAGCTTACTTTTGATCTTTCGAAATTAAAATCAGGTACCGACAACAATGGCTCACCTACTAGAAAGTGACCTGGAGTCAACGCAGTTGGTTCAGATGGATCTGTATTGTTAAGAAATGTCATAGGACGTGAATTCAAGCAAGCTTCTATTTGACACAAAAGTGTACTCATCTCTTCAAACGTTAAAGTCGAATCTCCTAGTATTCTCTTCAAATGATATTTAGTAGATTTGACCGCACTTTCCCATAATCCCCCAAAATTAGGTGCATGGGGTGGTATATAGTACCATTCTGTACCATTCGTTTCTACAAGTGACGCTATTGATTGCTGAATATTCCGTAATTTAACTAGTTCTTTTGAAGCTCCTACAAATGTTGTACCATTGTCACTATATAACTTTAAGCAATGACCTCTTCGTGCTACAAATCTGCGAAATGCCGCTAAAAATGCTTCTGTAGTCATATCACTGACTATTTCCAAGTGAGTAGCACGAGTAACCATGCATACAAACACGCAAATATAACCTTTGTATGATTTATTACCTCTTCCTTTAGAAACTCTTATATTGATAGGTCCAGCGTAATCTAACCCACTATGAATAAATGGTCTTGCTGGAGAACATCGTACAGATGGAAGCGATCCCATGAGTGGAGTTTTTATATTTGCTCTATACCTTATGCATCGTACACATTTATGGACATGATTTTTGACAAGACTTCTAGCCCCAATTATCCAATATCCCGTTCTCAAATAATTTAACATCAACTGGGGTCCGCCGTGTAAAGTTTTGTTGTGTGCATCAGCTATAATTAATTTGGTCAAAGGAGAAGAGTGAGGAAGCACTATAGGATGTTTTGTATCTTCTTCCAATTGAGATTGTTGTAATCTGCCACTCACCCTTATGATTTCATCTTCATCTAAATACGGGCACAATGATTTTAATTTTCCGGATTTAATCTCACTATTATGAGACTGTTTTGTTAAGTGATTGTACTCTTCTGGAAATTCTTCTCGTTGAGCTAGTTTAAGGCAACACTTTAAGGCTTGATCCAATTCTGTCTTATGTATATAATGGTTTTGCGTTCTATTATTTTTTAAAAATCGTCTACAATAAGATACGACTCTTAATAACTGTGAGAGGGAAGAAAATCTCGAAAGAAAAGATTCTGTCGTAACAATTGCAATGTGTATGTTTACATTTTCTTCTACATGTGTATCCGAATCTATTGGCCGTTTGTATTCTATCATACTATTTTGTAAAAATGAAGGACCGGATATCCAAAGCATACATTCTGATAATAAAGCCGGTTGAACTCCTCTGGATGCACAATCAGCGGGATTGTCCTTAGAAGACACATGATGCCAATGAGATGAATCTATCAGATTCAATATTTCTGAAACCCTATTGGCTACAAATGTCTTCCATCTACTTGGGTGGCTATTCAACCATGAAAGCACTATTGTAGAGTCTGTCCATGCTTTGACCTTACTCTTTTCAATATGTAAGACTTCGGTTGCCTCGTATAATAATTTGGCAAGTAACACGGCGCCGCATAGTTCCAAACGCGGGATACTCACTTGTTTTACTGGGGCAACACGTGTTTTAGCAACAAGTAACGAAGTATTGACGTTTCCAGTACTATCAAGAACTCTAATATATATTACAGCTGCATATGCTAATTTCGACGCATCACAAAATCCATGAAGCTCTACATTAGAGCTATCAGTCGCGGTACCAACCCATCGAGGGATGTGGACCTTTGAAACTTGTTGTAATTCTTCACGGTATGTTTCCCATTCTTTCAATAATTTTGTGGAAAGAACTTCATCCCATCCTATTCCAGATAACCAAAGCTTTTGGATAAATATTTTTGCTAAAATTACAGCAGGAGCGATCCAGCCTAAAGGATCAAATAAACGCGCTATATCGGATAGGACAGATCTTTTTGTTGCAGGTCCTGATAATGCCGGGAGGTGAACCAAATATCGGAAATAGTCCTTATCACAATTCCAGGTAAGTCCCAGTATTTTTATTGTGTCATCTAAAGTAATATGTATATCATCACTTGTACTTGTGTCCACGTTTTCATTTTCCTTCCATTCTCTTTTTTCTTCCGCCTCACACTTTTCTATTTGCTTCTGTAGATCTTTATCGTTACTTTTCCATTTCTGTAACTGAAATCCTCCTTTTTTTAATAATTGTGTTAGTTGTGTGTATAGTTCTATACCGTCTTGAACTGTTGAACAACCTGACATCAGATCGTCCATATAAAAATTGTTTAAGACATTATCTGCAGCTATAGGATAATGCTTACCTTCATCATAAGCTAATTGATGCATGGCTCGTACTGCTAGAAAAGGTGCGGAAGCTGTTCCAAATGTCACCGTTACCAACTCATAGTCCTTTATTTCATCTTCAGGTTTATTGCGCCATACAATTCTTTGATATATAGCATCATTTTCATTGATCCTTACTTGACGATACATTTTAATAATATCTGCTACTAATGCAATGGGATGTAATCGCCATCTCATAATAATATGTCGCAGATCAGCTTGTAGAGTTGGTCCAACCATGAGAGTATCATTCAAAGAAACTCCTTTATTATTTGGGCTTGACGCATTGAAAACTACACGTACTTTTGAAGTAGATTTGTCATTTCTTACTACAGCGTGGTGCGGCAAATATACAGCGAATTCCGTCATATCATCAGTTTCCTTAACAGGTCTCATATGGTCTAATTTAAGGTATTCATTTATTACTTCAATGTATTTGTTTTTCAAGTCGTTGTCCTTGTCTAATTTCTTCTCTAATGCTTCTAGCCTTTTTATCGCAATGTGTCTAGAATTGCCTCCGGTGCAAAATGGTTCTTCAGTTTTGAATGGTAGACTTACCACGTATCTTCCTAACTCCGTTCTTGTAGTTGTAGCTCTAAAAAATTCTTCACATCGTTGTTCTTCCTCAGTTGGTAACTTACTTAATCGAGGCTGTTGTTCTTCAATTTCCCAAAATTTCTTTAGTATTTCATCATCATTAACCCGAACATGCATAGAGGATATACTAATATTAACAGGTTTGCATTTTCCTGTTGTTTCGACCACGCCCGAAAGAATCCACCCAAGACTTGTGCTTTGTGCTACTAGGTTTCCAATTGGGTTCTTTCTCATACCTTCCTTCAAAATACAGCTAAATATGTCAGCACCCAGTAACATATCTATTCTATTGGGAGTGTTGAACTGCGGATCTGCTAAATTTATACCCTTTATATCTAACCAATCAAGAGATTCTACTTTTGTTTCAGGTAGATATGATGTAATATTATTGAGGACATAAGCGTGTATTTGAATAACAAAATGAGGATCGATACGTGATTGTATATTAGTGATAACCATATGTGTAGCATTTACGGTCTTGGAATTTCCTAAACAAGATATTATTCCTTTAACAGGAATTTTCTTCAAACGTAAGAATTGCACAGCTGATTCAGTTATAAAAGAGGCCTGTGAGCCTTGGTCAATTAAAGCTCTTATCAATTGAAATTCACCTGTCTTTGTTTGTGCCTTTAGCAATGCAGTGGCTAATAATACTTGTTTAGTTTTAATAACTTTAGATTGACTGATTCTACCGGTTGTTTTGTAAGATCTCGTTCTTGCTCTGTAGGAGAGTGTAAAAGTGTGTGATGGCGCTTATTACAAACTCGACACTTACCAGGATTTTGACAGTTATAACTAGTATGATTGCTTCCTAGACAATTAAAACACATTCTATTTTTTACTACAAAATCACGTCTAACGTCAATTTCTTGTTGAGCAAACTCGCTACAAAAACACAGTTTATGTTTTTCAGAACAATATTCACAGAGCATGGTAGAACTATTTGTGGCAACTAGTGCCCTTGGTTGAGTGTGTGAGCCAATGTTATGTTGTACTAATGATCTTTGCTGACCCTTTGGTTCAATAAATTCGAGAGCTCTAAATCGACTTTCTAAAAACCTTGAAAATTGTATAAATGTAGGTAACTCATTATCATTGCAATCTGAGTTAGAAATAGTTAGCTCCCAATGTTTTCGCGTTTCACTATCTAATTTAAAAGTCACTATATGTATGATGATTATATCCCATTGGTTAACATCTATGCCTAAGTTACCTAATGCGCTTAAACAGTCAGTGGTTGTGTCAAGCAAGTCTTTTAGAGCTGGAGCCGATTCTGTAAATAAACGTCTTTGTCCAAATAATCTTTTAAGAATACAATTCGCTAAGTAACGCTTATTATTATACCTTTTTTCGAGTTGAGACCAACATTGAGTATAATTGGATGCCGTGATAGGTGTATGACGAATAAGTAACTCCGCTTCACCCGTGAGATGACCCTTTAGGTAGTGCAGTTTTTGTACATCATCCAATGCGGTGTTATTATGGATGAGAGACAAGAACATATCGTGGAACGTAGTCCACTCGGAATATTTTCCGGAAAAAGTAGGAATACAAATTTTAGGCAACTTAGCGCATGATACTAAATTATTTCCTTGGTTGCTGCACAAAGTCGTATTAATATGTGACTCAGCCGAAGAACTTGTAACGCTAAGCTTCTTTAAACATAATTTCATGTGAGCTTTACACTCGATATAAACTTCTTCGGCTTCGTCATACATACCATTCTTAACATATTCTGTATTTACAAATTCAGATAGTTCTGGAATATTATACAATTTATTGTCATTATCCCTAAAAAGCAACCAATCCCGCTCTAAATTATCTAACCGGATTTCGATATACTCGGGTGACAGTCTATCTTTCGGGCATTTCTTAAAATTTATGAAAGCCTTATTTATGGAAGTCATAAGTTTTTTTTGGACATTTATTAAAGCTTCCATTTTGTTACTTAAATAAAACTATACCTATAAATGTATGTTCAATAAATTCTTCTGATAATGTACTTTGATGAAAAACGCACTGTTCATGTGTAATTCTAATATTAACTTCTGCCAATAGTTCTCAATAGTCAAAAGTCTAGCTCTAGCTTAGTACTTGGTAAGAATATTATAGAAAATTATTCACTCACATTCACTTTCACTTTATATAACTGCAAATGACTTATCCCTGCGGCTTGTACTCTGCCTGGACGTAGACCACCAGCTTGGAGAGGCAACTTTCTGCTATACGCCGTTCCGCTGCACTGCCTGGTCTTGTCTTCCAATTGTCGCGTCGATTCTCAATCGTAATAGTAATAGAGGAAGGTTCTATACATGCACCGCATATGACGGGAAAGTCAAGGGTCTTGTTTTGGGAAAAACACCAAGCTTAAGTAGAATGTAAGTGTTCATAGGAGTAAGACGAAAAATATGTACAAAAGCATGCACAAGAAGTACGAAACTTGAGATAAGTTTTATGTACAAGCTATTTAAATGTACAAAAGTAATTCAAAGGGACTGCATAGCTGGAAATGATGTGGCTCGATTAGGACCAATGTTTATGCTGAAATGTTTGAACTGGAAAAATGAAACTGATATTTGTGGTTAAGAAATTCAATGTTGGTATATTTGCACTGATTATCACAATTATTGGTTAGATAAAAAATTAACTAAGACAGGATTTAATTCTTAAAAACATGCACTCATTAAATTTGTTTTGTTTAGATGTCAAAAAAATTCGAATTTTTTTCACTAGCATTCCATCAAATAAAAAATAAAGTATTGTTTTTATAACTGGCCAGCACTTGGCTAGCAACAAACAAATAGTAACACAAAGAGGTTGAATGTTTGAAAATGAAATTCATAGAAGTTTGAACAAGGGATAGCAGGAAGTCTCTGCCTTCCTGCTCTCTCTACATACTTATTTTGCCTAATTAACATTCACCAATCACCTCACCAAACTCCTTGATATACTTTCTGTTAAAGCGACTCGGAGTGGTGTAAAGATAACGATTGGGGAAGCATATTGCGGATAGTTTTTGACGAATTATACATGTATGTACGTGTTTATTTATTACCAATTAAATAAGCATTATTAGGTTAGTGACTAAACCTATTCTGCTTGTAATGAGCAGGACTTCTTGCGAATAAATAAATGCAATCGGGGCGCGTCATAGCGTGCTAGCAAAACCGCGGCTCTGATAATACGTCGGCGCAGTTCGCGATCGGTCGTCGCGTGACGTGTGATCTACATTGAAAGGATTCTGATTTACGTAGAGCCACCATTCACTATGTGGATGTGGTTTAACGTATTTTATTTGTTTGATAACGCATCATATATATATACATATATTATATAATCAATCATGATTTTTTTATTGGAGATAATAAAATCATAATGGGTTTTAATTACAACATTGCATCGAAAAGACGTGCAATAAGATAAAATGCACCCGTTTAGTACTGTCATCTTTCGATGTTATAGTATCGAGGCCAAATTTGTTTTAAAAATAATAATACAATTGTTTTGTTTCTGGCATTAAATGTATTCGATGAATGCAAATATTGCATTTCTATGATGCCAGCACAATGAGCTAATGATAAAAATATAGAGGGTATAGAAGTTAAACTGTAAGGCGGTGATTACAAAATTAAAGTTATGTTTTTCAAAGTTATGTCATTTTAAAAACAATTTTTATCAGTTTTATTGAAATGGGTCGGAGTGGGAAGACCTAGATGAACGTATCTTGATCAAATTAAGGACGTCCTGGCAAAGGGTCAGGTCAAAAGTACCCGAAACCGCCGAGCTTGTATGAAGAGAGTTATGAATGTGGACGAAGCGAAAGAAGTATGCAGAGATCGTGGCAAGTGGAAAGAGGTAGTCTCTGCCTACCCCTCCGGGAAAGAGGCGTGATTTTATGTATGTATGTATGTATGTATGTTTATTGAAATGTACCTATATAATATTTTAATGTATTAAAATATTTTATGACCTTTCACTTTTTGAATCACAATTCTATTATTAAAGCATACCTACAGCTGAACGTGGCCTTTCAGTTTTTTCGAGACTTTTGGCTCTGTCTTACGGGGTTTAAGGGATAAATAAATCATTATATGTATGAATGTTTAATCAATTTTTTTTGCGATTAATTTGTTTTGTATGGTCATTCCAATTCATTCAATTCCATTAAAAAAAAAACAATATTGCTTACGTCAGCCTAGCCAATTAGTGTTATCGGACTTGCTTCAAAGCTTTACCTCTGCATCTGTCGATGTTCCGCCTCCTGCTCCCGCGCTAGTCGGCCCGCGCTCCGCCGAGAGCGAAGGCTCGTGCTCATGAGAGACCATGAATTGGGACTCCCTGTATCTGGTTTTTATCATCAGTGTGGTTTTTTGCAAATGGCTTGTAAGTTTTCAGCGTTATATTTTTATATAAAAAAAAAACAACCTACTATTTCTTAGTGTAAATCGTTTGGATTGACTACTTTTTATATAAGTTGTATAAAGTTTACTCTCGGAAAAAATTAAAAAAAAAAACTTTTTCTAACCTTTAAAAAATTTGTAGTATAGTTTTCAATGGAGGTACCTTGTGTGTTGTTTAATTACAGTGAATTTTTCAAGAATATTAAAAAGTTCTAAGAAGTTCCTACGAAAATTACTTGGCAAGGTAGCTGTCAGTTGTAACTTCAAGTAAAAAAAAAACTTAAATAATGAATCATGGAGAATGCAACTACATATATTGGAAGCGGTAGTAGTTATAATAAGATTTAAGTGAGTGACGTCAATACGTGATACCTTGTATCCAATTTTGAAAATAAATCTATTCTATTCTATTCTATAGATAAGTTGTGTCATATGTCCTCGTGTTTGCCGTCTCCAGAAGTACTACCGCACGCTGAGCGAGATCAAGGGCGAGGTGGAGAGCATCATCAAGGCGGGGCGCAAGCTGGTGGACGCGGGCGCCGCGCCGGCCGCGCTGTCGGGCGAGCTGGACGCGCTCAAGGAGCTCTACAACAAGCTCGGCGCGCAAGTCACCGACGCCAAGACCAGGCTCGAGGGCGCGCTGCTCACCGCCAGGGAGCTGCAGGGGGACTTGCAGGTAATGCTGCCGTGGACCAGTGTAGGAAGTATAGTTATAAAAAGTTATTTATAACAGAAGAAAGAAGGAAAAAGGAGGAGAGAAATAATCAGTTTCAAAATAACTATATTATTAACATAAAAATGAGGAACATCTAACAATAAAATTAATTTTTGACATAAGTCTCACTAACAAACCATGGCAACCGTTGCTACGGCGTCTAGCAAGAAGGTTGCCTACAACCAGAAACATTGGTGAGGCTCTCTCGTTGGACGAGCACAAGTCACCGCAATCAAAGACTACGCTCGAAGGAACCTCGCTTACTATACTGAAAGTGATATTTGATTGTTTGAGAACTTGTTCGTGCAGACTCTGTCGGTATGGCTGGACGGGCTGCCGGCGGACATGTCGCCGCAGTCGCTGGAGCTGGAGATGTCGCGCATGGAGGCGCTGCGCCGCAAGCTCAACGCCGCCGTGGCCGAGCTCGCGCACTCCGCGCCGCACCACCACTTCGCCGCGCTCAGCCACCAGGTCTCCGCTCATACATATGGTCACGTCTATATCCCTTGCGGGGTAGACAGAGACAACAGTCTTGAAAAGATTGAATGGCCACGGTCAGCTATTTGGCTTAATGATATAATTGAGATTCAAATAGTGACAGGTTGCTAGCCCATCGCCTAAAAAGAATCCCAAGTTTGTTAGCCTATCCCTTAGTCGCCTTTTACGACATCCATGGGAAAGAGACGGAGTGGTTGTATTCTTTTTTGTATTGGTGCCGGGAACCACACGGCTCCACTCTATCTTATTTCCTATTCAAATACTATAAGGTAGTAATCTGAGAAATCAATACTTACCCGAATGAAGGCTCGGACGAAATTGTATTGACGATATGAATGTTGGTCAGGTGGACGCCGTGAACGCTCGCTGGGACAAGATAAAGCGCGCGTCGAGCGAGTCGCTGCGCCGGCGCCGCGCCGCCGAGCGCGAGGACGGCGCCAAGGCGGCCGAGGTGAGTGCTATCATCACCATCTATGAGTACGATACCGACCGACTGATGGGCACACAGTATATACTAGGTCATATTAAGATTAAATTCGTTATGTATGTTTTGGAGGAAAAAAGGGATTCGTTAAAGAATTTCACGAGGCGCGGAGCGAAGAGACATCTGCTCTGTCAATATGGGTATAGCTTTCAAATGCTCAAATGCAAATAATTTTTATTGGTCATTTCCCTTGATATATTATTTCAGCTACGACAGATTTGAATGCCTCCCTCACTTTCTATAACTTTGTGAAATTTTGTAAAAATATCACACTTTTTACCATGGCGCTGTATTTATAGCTTGTAGTATAAGAAATGGTTTTGATTTGCTTTGCTTAAAATAAAACCTGTCACGCTTTTGATCGTATTATAATATATAAGATATTATGTTTTTTGTGTTCAGTTTTTCATTAAATCATATGGGAAATAATATAACCATTTCAATTATTGTTCAAAATGTTAACGCAATACGTTGGTCCAGCTGGGACTAGAGGACTAAACAACCGGGACAAACGCCGATGACAACCTGGTTGTCGAAAAAATTATTTACGTTCATTCGATGGGCAAATGATTTTTTATGTTTCTTTTAAAATTAATGTATATTTTTATCCACTTAAATTGGGATTAAAATATCTATATTCGGCTGTCACCATTATCTGTGGGCACACATCGATGTGGAACAACTTTCATTTACGTTGTAACTGTACATTACTCATTGTATATTACGTCATCGCTTTGGTGGAACCAGCACGCAGCTTCGCAGCAATGGAGGTAACAGTGTGGTGTGACGTCATAACCTACTAAACACGTAGTTCCGGATAGTGTGTACATACTAAATGTAAATAAAGAGCAGTTCGGTGTGGGCGACGTGTGGCTTCTCACTACATTGATCATCGTCACACGGCTTCGGGGATCATTTCATCGCAGTGAGTGCACTAACATGTAAATATCATTTGAACGCGACAGTCGGGAGGCGTATTGTGAATGTGGGGTTGGTTGCAGGGCGGCGGCACAGAGGGCGCCACTGTGTACGAGAGCGTCACTGACACCATCAAACGGCGCCTCGAGAGTCCCGCGCCCGACGACAAGCCGGACGTTAAGAAGTCCAAGATACCGCTCGCCGTCCGCAGTCCGGTCCCCATACGGAGGGAGCTGCGAGAGGGACGCGCTCCCTCCGCAGAACGAGCGCTGCCTCACCTCCCCTCCCACACACTGCCTGCACCCGACACCACCGCCACACCCGCCTCGCCCGACACTCCTGATACGCCAGCCGCCAAAGATAGCAGCACATTCAACTTACTAAAAGACAGTGAACTTTTTACTCGAATATCCAATAACGACGTGGTTCCCAGCGAGCTGGAGATACAACCCGCACCGTCGCGCGTGGTGGTGACTACCCACGAGATTGTCAAGTCCTCGGTGTCGGAGCCGGCGGCCAGCAGTGCCTCCGTCGTGCAGTCGATGCAACATGCCGACACAGTCACTGTTACAGATGATGGTGTGACCGACAGACGACCTTCCGTCGACCTCGGCACGGAACCCAAGACTTTTGTCGTCGAAGTAAAGAAGTTAGAAGAGCGCATGACGCCGACGTTAGGCATTCTTAAGCAGAAGAACAAAGAGCCGGAGCGGCCGAGACGTACAAAAGTGAGGATCGACATCCCTGATTTGATACCCAGCGCGGGGGAAGACGTTTCAATGAGAACGCCGCCGCCTACCCCCATGGAGGAAGGGCTAACTGAGGCGGAGTTAACGACGATCGCCAAACATAAAGATGCTCATCACAAACTCTTATGCGATGAAGTAAACGAATATTTGATACTAGATGACGTACCTAAAGAACAGGCCGCGTTGCCTGAACCGTCGGCCACGGAGAATCTGTCCGAGGATAAGGAGAGCAGTTTGCAGGCAGAGCCGGAGGATAGAGCTAGTGACGGCGCCACGTCGGAGGTGCCGCTGGATGACGAGGCCATTTACTCTGAAGTAGAGGACTGTGCGCAGGTATTCATTCAGAAATATTGTGTGACTTCCAATTGCTCCTTCATAAAATATTTTCATTAATTTTATTATCAATCATAATTGTAATCTACATGTTGTTCAAATCATTACCTAAGAATAAAATTGTAAAACTGTCGAACGTGATTTGTTGAAAAAATTTTAGGGCAATTAATTATTAATCGTGTTTTCTTTAACATATCTTTGTCATAAATGTTTCAAATTTGGTTAGTAATTTGAATGTTTGTGTATCTAGACGTAATGTGTTTGATTTAACTTTTAATAATTTACCTGTGTGGCTTAAATATGTATTTCCTTACTTATCTAACTAATTTATTTTTAGTTAATAAAAATCAATTTATCTAAGAAATTTTGATTGGATGACAATCGATTCGGACTTCTCTATAGTTTTATGTACAAAAAAAATACAGACGAAATGGATAATATAAAAAAAAATATAAAGATAATATAAATAAAAAAAAAAAAAAAAAAATAAAAAAAAAAAAGAATAGGACCACTCCATCTCTTTCCCATGGATGTCGTAAAAGGCGACTAAGGGATAGGCTTACAAACTTGGGATTCTTTTTTAGGCGATAGGCTAGCAACCTGTCACTATTTGAATCTCAATTCTATCATTAAGCCAAATAGCTGAACGTGGCCTTTCAGTCTTTTCAAGACTGTTGGCTCTGTCTACCCCGCAAGGGATATAGACGTGATTATATGTATGTATGTATGTACGAAATGGATGGAACTAAAAAACTAATAGTTTGAGCGATGATGAACAAAGTCTGACAATGTTAATGTAAGTTTGGTCACATGCAGCTCTCCCCTCCCCTGTCGAGCTCGACGCCGCTGAAGGAGGGCAAGGCCACGGTGGTGGCGATGTCGCCCAAGCTGCCCGCCAAGCTCGCGCCCGAGCGCTATCAGCGGACTGACGACGAGGTGGGTCTGCTCGCTATACACTCGATGATCGCGGCGCTGCCCCCCACTGGCAGTGAGGCGGCTCAAAAACAACTGTAATGGATTGAGATTGAAAAAATACCAAATTATTACCGGTATACTAAAAAAGAAAAAAAAGGACGACTTGAAAAATTCAATAAGGTTTAATATTAAATCAAAATACGCCGCAATTCGATTTGGACTTCAGCTATTTAACCATTATCTTTTTTCTCATACAGCCATCGTCCCCGCGCAGTCCCCTACCCCCCTCTCCTCCAGCAACAGCGTCAGAAGCGCCTTCAGAACTGCAGAGTTTATTCGGCGAGTGCGATGAAGCGCTGATCCGTTTTGAGAGCGAAGCGCTGCAGCTGCTGCGGAAGATGGACGTGATGCTGCTCACCGTGCGCGGGGTGGACGCCGAGCGAGATCCCGCCAAGAGGCTGGAGGTGAGCTTGGACGCCACAGGACTCCATTGCCTTAATCTCGGCACAATATCATGTTTCGCCAAAAGATAGACTTCACTTTTTAAGACTCCGTCCGTGTAGTGTGTCCGACCGAATAGAGTCAATTGGCTCATAAAGATCATGCAGCATCGTTCTACGTAATGATTATTCGCATATTACCTGACTGCTCTTCTGGATCTGTAAGATATCCAGAGCTATTCCTGAAACGAAGCCAATCTAATGAGATCCCTTGTGTTCCAGATCTTGAAGAACCAACTGGGCGCCCTGGCCCCGGCGGCCGCGGCGCTGATCTCCCGCGGCGACTCGCTGGTGTACGACACGCACCGACACAACACGAAGCTGGCTGAGTACATACAATCGCATTTGCAGGTCGGTTTTATATAATATACATATATCATGTTTTCAAACATCTATCTACCTATATACTATCATGGCACTCTGCTTTGTCCGGGCCGGGAACGTGGCCAAACCCTTAAAAAGTGCTCGTATCTTTCACTCTCTCGTATCTATCTTTGATCGGTACTTGTGGCTGTGTACCGTCTGCCGATATATACACAGTGTTGTTACATTCACAGGACAAATTGCGCAACAAATGGTCGACAGTAATGTCCGAGATCGAGAGCAAACGAAACAGCGCGTTACGAGCCGAGGACGAGGTCAACGAGCTCTCCGCGCTCGTGCGGGATCTCTCGCGCTGGCTCGCCGACGGCGACGGGGCGCGGGACGAGGTGAGCACGGGATGACTTCATGATCAAAATCCAACAAATTTTTAATTTAAATACCACAAGGAAACGATGCAAGTGTATGGTTTATGGCGAAGTAACTGTGCATTTGAACTTGGACAAATGAATCGCATCTATATTTGTTCCGTTGCAGGTGATCGCCCGCTCGGAGTCATTCGCGCGCCTGCAGCAGCTGTCGGAGTCGCTGCAGGCGGCGCGCGTGCGCTTCCCGGCGCGCGGCGCCGCGCACGCGCTGGCCGCCTTCGCCGCGCTGCAGCAGCGGCTGCAGCTGCCGCCCGCCGCCCCGCCCGAGGTAACACACGCGCTAGCACCCCATACATGGCATGCACATTAGTCTGACCGATGCTCCGTGTTAGCAAACATCGTGAGTAAACAGGATGTTTATCAATGATAGATCATTGATAAACATCCTGTTTACTCACGGCAACCGTACAACACAACACGGCAACCGTACTTACAACACAACACGGCCCGTATTAGAATACGGGTCAGGTTACCCTATTAAGGTTCCGGAGGTCAAATTAAACTCGCTGCGTATAAATTACTTACCTTACACCGAATATAGGATCATATGCAAAGGTACATCCCTGAATCCACAGGGCGAAGGTGTAATCGGGACTAATGCACGGAGGAAGGAAAAGAACAAGCATTTATACTCGACGGACCGTCCGTTCTGAAATCCATGTAATTTTCTATCTACGGATGTTCAAATTTTGTTGCTTCTTATTCATTACTAGTGAATCTGTATGTGTTAATTACTCTTACAAATTTTAGTTTTACAATTTTTGTCTAGGGGGGCTGACAATACATATGACGTCTTACGTTAACATCGCATTTTCTAGTCCAGACTTTCCGTCCTAAATACCTGCCAATAATTTTTGTTACGTGAATGTCCAGACTCAGGAGTCGTGCGGCGAGCTCGTGCGGTCTGCTAACGCGTGCCGCGAGAGCGTGTGGTGCGCGCGCGAGGCTCTGTCCGCGCCGCCGCTCAACGGACTGGAGTTCGACGAGTTCCCGCTGCAAGAGGACGCTTTGGCTGTTTGTATTCTCATATTAAACAAATCTAGCACAGATATTATGAAAACGAATAGGAAGAGTTTGAACGTAAGCTTTGACACTTGAAGCGTAACCTGTAGAAATTAATCTATCCTGACCGAATGCCTTACTGAAACACATAAAATGTTTACAAACGTGATTTTTGAATTTTGAACAAATTCATTTATTATTTTTTACCAACAGAAAGTGAAATCCTCCATCACGGAAATCGAAGCAAAACTATCAGACTTGGACAAGGAATGTTCCCGATTAAGCAAGCGAGCGAATACCGAACAAGCTAAACGCGTCCTGGACAAACTTCACGAAGAGTTCAATCAGCTGGACAGCGCTTACAACGCTCGCTACGAGCGCTGGACGGAAGCCAGGAAGCAGTGGGCGGAGCTTTATGCCGCATTGGAGAGTTGCGGGGAGTGGCTGGATGTGGCGTTGGAGGACGTGGCGGATGTTGATGCTCCGGTCGAGGTGAGTGTCTATAGCTCACGGCGATACAGCGCTGGGCTACAGTGCTTTGTGGTGTCTTGGGGAGTTGCGCGGAGTGGCTGGATGAGGCAAAAAGTTGGCTATTGTTTCTTTTGAGGATCCAGTCTTGAATATAGGCCTCTTCTCTCTTCTTGCACTTTTGGCGATCTTGTGCCCGGCTAATCCAGTCTCGGCCTCCGTTCCGTCGGATGTCGTCCCCCAGCGCTGCGGTGGTATACCGCGCCCTCTGGGGTCAGCTCTCGATCTCAACTCCAGGACTCGTCTTGTCCATCAGCTCCCGTGCATTCTCGCAATAAGCCCTACCCATGCCCACTGTTTTTGCTATGACGTCTAACTTTAAAATAAAAAAGTAAAAAGGTTTCATCATTCTGGAAATGCAGGTTACGCGAGTTTATTTTTCTTGAAGTTTGGAGTGTTCGAGTAAGGAATGTATCCACATTTTTATTCTAAGCTTGGATAGTTGTGAAGTTGACGTTGTTGAAGCAAATGCTGCAGTGCAGTTTGTTACCGCTTCTTCTGCAGTAACGCCTTGGAAGCGGCAGTAAACTGAGGTTTAATTAATTTATTTGACGTTAACCAATGTTGTGAAACCAAAAGATTTGACTATTATTAAGCGATATGAAGTATCCTATAATAATGAAAAATTTTTTTTAAATTTTGAATTTGAACCATCGACAGGAGCTGCAGCAGAAGCTGCAGTCGCTGGAGCAGGCGCTGGCGGCGCGGCGCGGCGCGGTGGAGGCGGCGCAGGGCGCGGCGCGCGGCGTGCTGGCGGCGTGCGCGGGCGCGCTGGCGGCCGACGTGCGCGCGCAGCTGCTGCTGCTGCGGCGGCGCTGGGCGCAGGCGCAGGCGGCCGCGCGCGCGCTGCGGGACAGGTACTACTCGCTCGCGGCGGGCTCCCTCGCGCACTGCTCGATACTCAACCGCCTTCCCCGGCAGGGTGTCCGCGGCGCAGCAGGCGGCCCCGGCGGGCGCGGCGCGCGTGCTGCAGCAGGTGGGCGCGCTGCTGGACACCACGAGCGCCAACCCCAGCGACCGCACCAGCCTCGCCATCCGCCTCAGCCTCGTGCAGGTGAGCAGTGTGTAGCGGGGTACACAGAGCCTGTGCTCGCTATTAGACATTTAAAAATTTTATTAAATAAAAAACCTTATTACAAAAAAAATTAAAAACAAAAAACAAAATACCCGATTATTTATGAACCGAATTTCAGCTTCCTGCGACCAGTAGGTCAGCTGTACGTTGTCTGTCAGTCACTTTACCAGCACAAACATTTTTAAAGTTTAGAAGAAATACGCGACAGTACAGTACTTTCCAACATTACGTGGGGTCTCAGAAGCTTCGCAATGGAACCGACGCCGCTATGACACCGATGCATTGTTGGAAAGAAGCCAACACATCACTGTCTTTATCACAACATCTTAAAATCAACCTCATGTTGAGAGACATAAAGTCTCATTTCGATTGGGACATTTCTACGCACTGCAATTTCGAATAGGAACGTCGTAATGTGGAACATATCCCAACTCACCTATATTGATTTGGGGTGAACGCTCACTGAATGCCAAAAAGAAATAGTACTAAGTGTTAGTGTTATGTTTTTATTAAACTTTTAAATAATAATGTTAATGATTATGTATGACCCGGGAACATGTTTTAAGATTCATCGACTCAAGATCAGAATTGCATTTAATTTCGTATTTTCGTTATAATTGCAGTTCTCATCGGAAATTTTGCAGAATACAAAGAAAGAATTTGTTTTTAAAAATCTTTAAGATAAAAATAGCATTAACATCGCAGGATATTCCGAGGAGGGTAACATACACAATTATAATCAGTTATTTTGACGGATATAACGTTAGACCTTCCTTCCACGAATCGTACAATAAAACTAAATATCTACAGGTCAGTGTGCGCGGAGCCTTGGATCTGAACGGCGCGTTGTTTGTTTGTTTGTTTTCGCGATGTCCTGCGAGTGAAGCCCCGCTTCCTAGTTCAGCTGCGATAGCTGCGAATAGCTCGCAAACCAGTGTGATTGCATCAGCTTTGCAAATAGAAATGATACTACCCAATGATGTGCCATGTGGTCCCCGGCACCAATACAAAAAAGAATAGGACCGCTCCATCTCTTTCCCATGGATGTCGTAAAAGGCGTCCTTTTAGGCGATGGGCTAGCAATCTGTCACTTTTGAATCTCAATTCCATCATTGGGCCGAATAGCTTAGCTTGGCCATTCAGTCTTTTCGAGACAGTTGGCTCTGTCTACCCCGCAGGGGATATAGACGTGACCATATGTATGTATGTACTACCCAATGATTGACAGTTTTTGCGGATTTTTATAGGTTTTTTTTCCAACTGATTCTGTTATTATCTAAAAACTAATCTGTCGTCACTTCGCTGTTCAGTTAAGAGCACTAGAAAATAAGAAGCTTTGGGAATTGTTGTAATATTTATGTGGTACACTAGTTTGCTCGCGGACTTCAGATGTTCGTAACTCGCATTTTTTATCTTGACTTGCTCGTATTAAGATGAAACTTTATGACCACTATTGACTCTCCTCTTTATACCTTAGGGGCTAGACAGAGTAGACACAGGCCAATTTGTTTCATGTATAGATAGACTCCATCTTACATATAGATAGATAAAATGTAGATATTATTTATGGTCGCGTAAGTTGCGTGTCGGAGTTGCGTGTGGATTCCAACATCAACGGCGAATAAACACGCTTCTACATAATGTATCTGACAGGCTCAACTGCCGGAAAATACGTTTAAACATTTAAAAACGATAAGTTTTAAGCTTAATTCTATTTAAGGTAGTGGGGTGTGTGGCAGATATTAAGCTTTTAAATGTTTGTGTCAGCTGAAATCAAGTACAGATAGAATATAGTTACAGACTTGTTCATAGGAATAAAAGATTATATACCAGCCAATGTAATCTAATCTGAGGACGACAAAGACTAGAAAAAGTGGAGAGTGTGATATCGGAATGCGGACCGCGGGTCCCGAAATTTTGCTGTGGAGGGTGCAACCGGGAACTCGCTACACAGTGAGAGAGAGAGAGAATCTTGTATTTAGGTGTGTTAAGCGGGAGTAACGTCTCGGCCTTGACCGCCACCAAAGGCAAGCTCTTCCGCCCGACTGGGTGCTGCCCGCGATGACGGAGAACGTCATTTTCGCTTCTACAGACAAAGTCTCCTTCAAAACATAAACAGTGGTCCGTCACCATGCGCCGGCGTCACTGGCTTTCTATAAAAATAGCGCGCTATTTGCGTCGCGACGGAAATAGACGCCGAGCGTGGGGCGCGTGTCAAGTTCGGACGCTCGTCGTCGCTATCAACAATAACAATGATTACATAAGTGATTATTATATCAATTTATATTAAAACCATTAACCAAATTGTTTTTACTTTAATTCCATGTGGATTTGTTTTGATCTACTACTAGTTACTAGTCGGTAAAAAATAATTGTGTACGATCTTATTGTCATTCGCAAACGCCTACTGTTTCCTTGAGGTTTACTCAAAGTTTAGATTAAATATTTTAACTTGTAAGAAGGGTGTTTGAATAGAATGAAATGTCGGTGCGGATTTGAGTTGTCATCGCGCGAGTCGTAACGCGGAGAGGGATCGCCGCGATATACCGCGCGCCGACAGCTTTACGACTCGCCTCGCTTTTTACACGATGAATGAACTCGCGCACCACCAGAATAGCTACCTATAATAGTATGTGAAATATTTGAAAGAATATCGCGAAAATGTTACATTTCCTTATTGCATAGCTCAGGAGTGGAATGCGTTGGTATCAAATAACTGCGTGTAAATACCGCCCTATAAGGAAACGAACCGACAGTCCCTATCTGTCGCGGGCGCTATTTCTGAGAGTGCGCTTAGAGATCAGAATGGTTCAGATTCGAGTGCCGGCGAATGAATTATAGCGTGGGGCGGGAGCGGCCGCGCGCTGTTGCTCGCCGCGAGCGCACGGAAATGTGCGCGTTTTCTTACGTGAAAAGAAAATGTTTTTTCTTGACTGAAATACGTAGAAATTCTAAAGTTTTAAACTGTTTTTCTATTAAAGTTTTGTGTATTGGTTGAGTGGAAAATTCCATAAATATTGGAAGATCGGAAAATTTGTGTTTGAGTTATTGCGTGTGAGATAACTGTCTTGAGTTGTTGAGTCTAACAACAGTGAGGATGCCTGCAAGGCGGACTTACTTTTACACTTCAACGAGCACGACGGCGGTCAGTATGATGACGGTCAGTTGTCACATTTTTCTAAATATCTTTTACTACTCGTAGTTGTCATCAATTACTTTTTGGGTGCGTGTACCCCAATCTGCCTGTGGTAAGCAAGATGAGGAAATGAAGTCTAGGCGGACAAGCAAAATAAAAGCTTACTAATTCGCGTTGCACATAGTCTCTGAAAAGCGAGTGGCAGAATAACGTTGTTTGTTTGTGCAGGCTCGCGAGGAGGAGGTGGCGGAGCGGCTGCGCGAGTCGGAGTCGGCCGCGGGCGCGCCGCGGCTGCGCGACCAGCTGCTGGAGGTATGTATACAATTAGCCCATCATGCTAGTTCTTGCAGGGAGGGAATTGGCATGTTTAACTGGAAATGTAGTCAACCATGGCCTAAGTCGTTGGGTTCCCCTGCAGAGTCGAGGGCAGACGGGAATCGCTTCGTGTACTGCTTTCTAACTCGAGTAACATATCTACTCCAAGAGCGTATTCATAAGCTTTTCTTCGGAGAAGTGAGGACGAAACCGAAACTAACGCTAGCGGAATCATATTGAATGTACGATGTAACCTCTCTCTCTCTCTCTCTCTCTCCCTCTCTCTCATATCTGGGCCTGTTTCGGGACCTGGGGTCCACTTCCTACTTCTCTATTTGGCACGCATACCACCTTTCTCCGGTCTATCCTGTCCACGCGGACGTGCGGAGGCGGCAGAGACAGACATAATATGATTTCCAGATATTCTGCAGGTTTCCGCAACACATTCCGTACGATGTTATCTATTGTTGTTTTTATGACTACATCTGTCAAATTACTAAAATTAAAGGTTTAAACCGTAAAAAAATTAAGTGGTAAATTTCTCATTGACTATTTCTAAGCTATAATTTGTCATTACTATCAAAACAGGATTGCTCTTATAACAAGCATCGTGGCAAGTGGAATGAATCACTCTGTTGCCAGCTCCTTCAGGAAAGAGGCGTGGTTTTATGTATGTTTGTATGTATCCGTCCAAAACCCTTAGCCAAGACCACTTGACAGGTACTAGGCTATAGAAGTGCAGTAACAGTAGTTTCAGAACTGTCGAGTCTAGACGCGGCTCGAGGGCGCGCGCGTTGAGAGGCGCTCCGTCGCGCCGCTTGTGTGGCGTCCAAATTATGCTAATCTTTGGTTAAAGGGGTTCTGTTGGTGGAAACATTTTGTGGTTGAATTCGTTTAGCTACAGACTAAACGAATTCTACCACGAAATGGTTCTTTATTTAGTTTGATAAAAACAAACGTTTATCCCTTTTGTTCAGTTAAATGTTCTAAGATAGTTACATTTATTGCACTTTTAAATAGCGAATAAAATGAATTTCAATAAAACTACATTACCTATGTGGAGTCGAATAAAACAGGTTTAAACTCTAATAGCATCAAAATTGTCAAATGCCTGCTATTATTAAAATTTAATAATCAAAGTCTATTATAAATAATTTTGTGACTGCGTTCAAAATGTCATAATGGCAATAATAGTTAGCAATCTGCACTGCATGTGGTATGCGCGCCGCACTCGCGCCGCGCGTTCCCGCGACCGGCGGCGGGTGCGATTGTTTGTTGAGTCTGAAGTTGCACGTTGAGAGGAAATCAAAGCGGTTCTGATTTAGGCGCTATCTTGGAACTTTATGCGCTGGGAGGTTAATTCCTGTGTTCCATTATGACTGTTTGGAATTTTGTAAACATTGTGCTGCTGGAATTTTTTAAACATTGTTTAGTAATGAATTGATTTTCATGATGGAAGCTTTTCCGAATATTAAAGCCAATGTGGGCTTTGTAAATTGAAATCTTCATTGATGAAAGTTTATCAATGAAGATTTCAATTTACTTATTGTTATCTATGTGCGTTCTTGGTGGAATCTACCTTATTTTATTTCTACAAAATGTGGTATCCCAGGTGATCTAACTAAGGTTTTTACAGAGAGTGTATAACCTCGGCCACCCGGGCTAGACCAAAGCCAGTGGTTTGTTTGTTAACATCTAGCAGTAGTCTCCCTCCCTTATTTCATCCTTATTGTCATTGTGATGTTTGTAGTAACTCACCGTTAAATGATTATTGGGTCGAATAAATTTAAAACTTTTCATATAATAATTTTTATGCGGAAAGATGACTACGCCAAAAATTATATTGCTATGTCTAAATAACGGGCATTTTATGCGCAGGCGCAGCAGAAGCTGTCCGCCCACCGGTCGTTCGTGAGCGGCAAGCTGACGGCGCTGGCGCGCTACGACACGCGCCTCTCCGCCGCGCTCGACTGGGCGGCCGACAACCAACACTCTGAGGTAACGAGTTCAATTGGTTACTGATGTTGGGGTTGGGTTGGAGTGGTGAAAGGAGATTGGCAAGTACGAAGCTGGTGCAAAATGGGAACGATAGGAGGACACGATTGATCATATTGGTGAGGTTTTGGTTAAGTCTGATCTTGAGTAGTCAAAATGGGTAAGCTTTCATGAACCAGTTGAAGAATGGACGAGAGGGTACAATGTATCATATAAACTGTTTTATTGACAGGCGGAGATTGCCGAACAGGAGTCGGAAGTACGCGAACTAATGGAGAATTTCAACAACATTGAGAGGGAGTGCGCAGCAGCCAAACAGACAGTCAGTGCTGACGTGCGGGAGAAGGTGGCGCGCTTGCGAGCGGCGTGGGAACGCGTGCGCGCGCGCTCGCTGCCACGCGACGACTGCGCGCCGCGAGCCCCGGCCGCCGGGCGCGGGGCTGGCGAGGCGGCGCCCGCGAGCGAGACGGCGCGAGCGCGCGCGGCTGAGGACGGACACGACCAGCCCGGTGAGTGCACGCGCACTGAGCTCTATCAGCTTGGGGTGGTGGCGGCGCTAGTGGGTGGCTGCTGGGGGAAACGAAACGGTGTTATTAATCAATTCGGATGCCTAATTGCTACATGATAAGGCCAGGGTGTGCAGAGTAGATTGTCATTGACATAATTCTATTAATAAGAATTTAAATGTTTTAATTTATAGCGAGAAAACTTTTGTTTACAATGTTATTCTCCTCTTGCAGATCGGTCGAAACGTGATCCCGTTTCGTTTCCATTTATTTTAGTAAGAATGTGTTGCTAGTAATTATTAAGCTTAACTAATGTGTATATAATGCAATTGTGTGGCGTTTACTAAATTCTAACCGAATTTACGTTTGAATACTGAAACGGCCAATCAATAATTTTCAGGAATAACCAAGTATTACCTATATTCGGCCGAATGTTTGTACGTTTTAGTATTCAACGTGACCTGTAAATATTGTACAGTAGTTTAATGGGGACCAATAAATAATAAGAACTAACTGCTTGTTTCATTCGACTTATTTATAACCTGAAGTAATAAAATATTTGTGTGAAAGAGGAATGTCTGCTCTCAAGAGATCACTGGCTTCTAACGATCGCCCCGTAGCCATTAACTTTTAGATTTTAAAATTCGTTTAAGATGCTGAGCTTTATTAACCCTTTTTTTTAACGTGATTGTAAATATCGCTTCTCTGCTACGTTTCATTTTTGAATAAAATTCACATTGACTACAGGTATAGTGAACGTAAGTAACGATACTTGAAAGATTAGAATTTTTCTGAACTTTCCCATCTTACTTTTTTGAATAAAATTTACACTATAATGTAAGTTTGGTTGACCTGGCTACTAACTCGAAAAGAAAGTATACCGTGTACGATGTTATTGGCACCGTACGTGCGGGGAGAGTAAGGGCGACAAGTTTTTTCATTACTATCAGCTTTGTGTGGACCCTCGCTGAATATTAATCGGGGAGCAAGAAATAAGTAATAGAGAAAAGAAATGGACCCAATATTTTATAAAAATGACTCATTCAAGTGGCAGCCTGAATATTTAAGTACTTCGGACACTATAACGATATTGCGAAAATTCCTATAAATAAGTCAACTGCGTGTATAATTATTTTATTAACTTAACAACAAAAACGCCAGTTCAGCTTTCATAGATTCACTCGGCCGTTTTACCGCCACTGAAATGTTTGACGTACACTGCAAATAGCGCCATAGCCGTCAATCATCGCGCTCCGGCGGCTATTACCGCCTTTGGAATGGAGTCATATTTTTAACAGCTGGAATAGTTCACTCCCGCACTGCAGTTGTTACCGTCAATCATGCGACAGATGGCGCGAGTGGGCGCCGACCAGTGTAGGTTCAGACTTTTGTACTTAATAATAGATTTACACGTTTTTTCGATCACTGATTTCATATCAGTTTTTATTTGAATATTAAAATTTTTACATATTTTTTACTTTTAGTAAAAAATTAGTTTTAGTGAACAATTTTATAGACTGCGCGATCAAACGACCAAAAATTGCGTCGAGAAAGTCATTAAACATGGACGAAAATAAAAATCAATATATTTATTGTGCAACACAGGTCGGGACGAAAAACGTTTGTACAGGTTTCGAAGGACACTTTTACAGTTATAATTTTTATAGCTAGTTAGCAGTTTAACTGTTCATCAGGGTTGGCAACACTGGCTCGGATTGCAGACTACCCACAAATCATGCGCCGTCATTAGCACGCGCGCCGCCCAACCGGATAGACGTCTACATAAATATTTAACATCTCCGGCTTCCAACTTTACAAAGAACTGCCAACAGGCTGAGTCATAGTTTATAGCCACGTGAAATACAACGCAGATAATAGGAGACTTACTAGAATAAAAGGGAAGCGTTACGGCCGTGAAGTATAAGATGCCCGGGACAGGCGCGTCCGCGGGATCGTAATAGCATCTCAATAGAAATCTGTTGGATCATTATTCAGGCGTTTATGAACATCCCATCCCATGTTTCATTTGTTCTCACATTTTACCGTGTTTTGTATTTATTTAGTCGAATCGGAGCATAATCGGTTCCCGAAAATAAGGTAATTGTTTTTTTTCCCAAAGGTTGTATTCTTTACCTCTTAGAATATATTTTATAAGTGAACCCCGTTAGGGATAAAGACGTATAAAATATCGTTTGTGAGGCCAACAGTCACGAAAAGACTCATGTGCCACGTTCAGTTAGATATGTAGAGTAGATAGAAAATAATAATACCATTGCCGAGAAGACAAAGTCGGTTTGGCAAAAATTTTAATAGGCGTAGGTATAACTAAAACCGGCTCACGCAAAGTTGGAATTCCTTTATTATTAGCGAGTTCGCGACAAACGGGAGGAATGTCCCTGGCATTCCCGGCGGGCTTTGTCGGGAGTTGCCGCAGCCTCCGAATCTCCGCGTCATTCTCCTGGCTGTTCATCTTGGAAATGAGAGCGATGGCCGACCTACTTGCAGCTAAAAGCTGAAAAACTGAAACAACGATGCGCTGTTCTCATTGCGAATGCTAGGGCTGCTACGGCCACGAAATAGGAATAAAACAAATGTACTTTTATTTAAAAATTCTTGTTGGAGTGCTCATTGTTTCATGATGGATTCAAAATAAGGGACCTCACGGATGCCACAGCTGATAAAATGGAAGTGTCAGTCATCAACATGGAATCAAGATAAAAATGATGTTTATAACTATTCAATATGTTAAAACCATGAATGGCAGTAAAAAAATGATTTTGAAACAATCTTACGAGAAAAGTGCATCTGTATTTTGTTACGAAATAAAATTCTGAACGAAGTCGAAGATATTTTTATTGTTCGCGAAGAATGTGATGTACGGATTTTACTGCCAATAACTTTCAAGTTATAAGGAATTTTTATCTCAAGAATCAGTTGGACCTGCTCGGTATTCTGCCAACCCTGGGTGTAGGGCGACATCCTGAGCCGCGTGACGTCACGAGGCGCACTATCTGGGCCGCTCATTACGGGGTGTTCAGAGTCCAGCGCCTCCATCAGAAATAACTAAACGCGTATATAACAAAACTGAAGGGTAGGTTAGAAAGAATGAAACAAAACATGGGAGAATTTATTTTCTATTTATTCGGTTCTTTGATTATTTTGATCTCGTAAGACTTAGTAAATAAATAGGTAAGAATATAGATCATGAAACACGTTGCCAATTAAAAATCTTCACATAAGGGAAAAGTTAAAAACCCTGACATCCAAACTAACTAAAGTGACTTTAAATCAAATCAATAACTAGACATAACTTGGTCTCATGTCATCTAAAAAATATTTAGAATACATAGAAAATAGAAATCACTTTCAGAAATTGTGGTGGGACTTAATTCTATAAAGGTTTTTTTTTTATTTTTGATTAAAATCTTAATTGCAAGTCTATGCATTACAACGAGCGGTATTATCATGTGGAGGTTTCATTACGCTGCACCCTCATATCGCTTCGCTAATAAATGCACTTTATTTGCATGTCATCCTGCATGTACGTAATTGCTTGATTAATCGTAATTTCTGCAATTTTTTCCTTTATTTTCTTTTATTTATTTTGCATTTTCCTTCTTTGCAGGTACGTATTCTGTTATTTTTGGCGAACTATTTCCTGCGCAAATACCATTTAACGTGGTAAACGAGAGAATGCCCGCCGCTGTAGCGCTCTGTGTTTGTTTGACGGCGGATAGCTTTCGCGTTAACAATGATTTAAAAATGGGAAGTCTATGGGTTCCGAATAGAGATTTAACCGCTTCGTATACTCTAACTACTGATTAGTTTTAGAGGTGTTTGACTTGCCTTGACTTCAAACAACATGTGTTTTTCGAATCTTAGATTCCGCAGTAAAATATCGCTCACTTCTAGCTGACCCTTGTCATTAAAGGCTTGGTACGTGCACGATAAAGCGAATTTCTGCCAAGAAATATACTTGGATATCACTCCGACATATCTATGTTAATGCAGCTCCATATCTCCAAAAGGCGTGAACGCGGAAGATTCGCGGATTATCCGCGGATTACCTGCGAGACGACGAGCGGCGCGGGGAGCGGGCGGGCGCATAACCCTCGCCCTCGCATATTGCAATAAGACGATTTTTATGAATCCGAATTCTCATTCTAGAACAATTTTCATTTTACGAAGGAGCGAACGCCGCTTTGCTTCAATGAATTTCAACAATATTTCCACTGCCCTAGTTGACGCTCATTCGGTATTTATCCACTTTTCATTCCACTTTCAATTTGTGTAAAAAGCAACTATTTCAGGCATTTAAAGTTCTCTCTTCTTTCACGTTAGTGCTCTTCAAACATGTCAAAACCAGAATTAAATTTACTCACGAAAATTGGCGACATAACTTTAGAGCGACGTCGTCGACACTGCCGGCATCTCCGCGGCTATCTCGCTGTGGCACGCGGTAGCGCACGTGGTGAGTGGTGGCGGACGCGACGACCGCTCGCGCGGGATGTATTTGTCACTTTAACTACGCACTTTAGATATTGGAAAAGAAAGAAATCGGTTTCCATTACTTCAAACTATCTTTTGCGTTAGCTACGAAATTTCGTAGCATCGTAGCGGCTCTACGAAATGAGTCCGTTTAAGTATTCACTTTTTGAAACTAAATTAAGGTGATTTTTATTTAATTCGAGTGATCTCTGACTACTAGATCGATTATGATGATATGTGACAGAGAGATAGATAAAATCTTCAGAGGCTACTTTTTCTGGTAATTACCATACAAACAAGAAACAGTATATGTGTGTAATAGCAAGACTACCGCCTGTACTCCCCTCCCCTCCTTTCTCCCACCCCGGGGCGAGGGCGCCGTGTTCTCATTCCCTAAACATTTGTTACCGAAGTAGCTGCATCCGGGATAAAGATCTCTGGTCAACATTTGTCTACGCTTTTTCATCAATGGAAAATGATACAAACATATTATTAAACTTTCTTATTGGAAATGATGTTTTGTTAAAATAAAAGGTGGTTTAAACTTTTACTTGCGTTAAAGTCGAACCCTTTCTTCTCAACACAATGAGAATTCACAACAAATTCTATCATAAAATCTAAACAAAGCGGTCTTTAACTTTTGAATTAGAAGCGACAATACCGCGTACGAATAGATTGAACAATTGTGAATCAAACCGCGACAGTCGCGTCGCGTCGTGTCTCAGTCGCAGACGACAGCCGGCCACACCGATCCCTACTTTAATTAAAGCAGGGATCCCGACTGCGGCCGGCGGCAGGGAAACACAACAGTGAGGTTAGAATTCTGAGTTACACTTCAAACCAGCTCCTGTAACTGTTAAACAAGGATAAAACTCCTTATAGAATCAAGATTTTATAAAAATGTAACTTTTACTTACTTACATGACGTTGATTTTCCCACGTATTTTTGATGAAATTTCAACAAAGCGAACTATTTATAATCATGTTCAAATGTTCTCTTCAGGACAAAAATCTACTTAAACTAAAAAATATTAATTCTTTGCGTAACACTGCCCTGGACGGGACTCCGCTCAACGCATTCAGCTAACCTCAACCTTTTGCCAAACATTTACCCTTATAGATATTCAGAAATATTGTAATACGGCTCGCAATACGTTCAGTTTCGGCGAAACAATTTGCGAAGGTCAGGGCCGGCGGGGAGGGAATCCGAGGGGCGGGGGGAGGCAGGAACGGTTCAAATTAAACTGAGAGATTTACAGCCACTGACTTCGGGAGGAAACGATGCCTGGGGTAATGAACACTCATCTCTTGAAATGGACTACCGGAATAGTAATACTTGAAACAATATTTTAGGTTGCAATGGGGTCGTTTATACTTAATTAAAACTAATTGCAAGTTATCAAATTAATCTCCGCCTCTTAAAAACTACCATCATAGTAATGTAGTCCGAGTCAATGGTTACTTGGTTGCTCCCTAGAAACATGAAGAATTTAAAAAGAAAGAAATGGTTCGCCAATTCGTGATTATGACCAATCATTTGAACTAAACTTACCTATGGAAGATTATCCTCTGAAATAATCAACTAATTAGTTAGTATTAATTAACTAATTAGGAATCAGGATGTAAGTTTTTCGTAAGTTAAAGTTCGCCCGTAAAAGCTACGTGGTAATGTGTGTTAATTTGCGGGGCGGGGGCTGGCGGGGCGGGGCGGGGGCGGCTCGTGATGAATTCGAAGCCGATTGCACCGCTAATTAAGAACGATTACACCGCCACTGAGCCGGCGGGCACAGGTGACTCACGGCGGTACACCGGTTTTCCACAAATTAGCCATTATCATTGCAATCTGTCACTATCTTAGTCTCAATTCCATCATATAACTAAACATCCAGTTGAACGTGGCCTTCAGTTTTTGAAGCTTTTCTTTGGCTCTGGCAACCCCGTATGAAATAAACACGTTATTGTGAAGTAAATGTTTGCATTGGTCTTTCTCAGTAATTCTTATACGTCATTGCAAATCACTATTTTAGTATACAAAGAAAGAATAAAAATATCACACACACATATACAATCGTCTAGTATACATATACTGGTATACGTGTCGCCGTCTCAGTGTCGTCCCGCGGCGCTGTCCAGTCAATTAGCGATCATTGTCGACAAACTTTCAGATTTTTCCGCTCAAATTAATTGAAAGGTATTTTAATAGCAATTTGCACGGAACTCTGTATTTGCACAAATAAACGATTTCATCTCGCCCTTCCCCCTTCTGATGGAGTTCGTGCCTCTGCATCTGTGACACATTCTGAAGATATTTTTTTCTGAAGAGTACTTTTTCAAAAAAGTTATTGATGCAACGAATTGGAAAAACGTATAAAATTTATGCTACCTCACGCCGACTTGTCATTCTGCTTGGTCACACAGTAGTTGCTCGTATAGCTATAAGTCGTTAGCGATACAGACAGACAGAAACCCACTATCTCCCCTAAGCTTAACAAGAATAACGTACAACGGCGGAAACATCCGGTTAGTTCACCGTCACGAGGCGTCAATGAAACGCGGGACATTGAAAACTGTAGGAAAAGTCGGCTTGAGACGGGAATATAGTTCTGCTGGGGTCGGGGAGGGATGGAAGCGTGAGGGATGATTTCCCTCTCGTTTGGGCGGCAGTCAGTGGCGGGCGGCCGCGGGGCGAGCACGCCGCGGCACGCGAGTGGCAGTGTGACGTGTGTCTAGTGCAGTGGAAGGATACAACCTTGAACGTCGGCGGACCGCTGTCAATGTGATTACTTCCATATTATGTTCTTTATTTATACTGATTATATGTAGCGATGTCTGGTCAATTATTTGTCTTGAGGTGATTGTGTTGGGTTGAACAAAACCCGATTGAAAATGCAGGGAAAACTTTGAAAGTATACGAAGCACATCGTAAAATACGTTTACTTTTAATGATACTATGTTTGTTTAATGTTTACCTGATGAGTACCGATTTTCTGCGACAGATATGTTAACATAGACAAAATAACTTTTGACACTTCCCCATTTAGGTAGGCAGAAACTACAATATCCAATTATCACGGACCTTACAAACATTTTTCGCTTGTAGCTCGTTGTTTAAGGGTATTATAGACCAGGCCACATCATCCACGATTTGATCACGGCAAACATGTTTGTCTTTATTTATCGTTGCCTTAATTCCTGATCCAGTAAAGTGCACATGCACGCTGCAGGATATCACGAAGTCGTCCGCAACATTAGCATGCGGGCGTGCTGCGTGCGTAATCTGATAGTTTGCGAACTGTGATACGACAGCTCGGCGTGGCAGCAGCTGTGCCTGTCGCCGCCGCATTCATTAGCAATATTTTGACCTCTTTAGAATGTTGTAAGCCATTAAACAATCATAATACAGTTTTTAGGATAACTTTAGGGGTCTGTCGGGTTGAAACTGGCTTGACACCTGATGGTCTCCAAATGAGTACCACTTTTAAACTGCATTCTCAAACAAATTATTGAAATATTTTATTTCAGCATTAACATTTGCGTATACTTTATTGCAACGACACACGGAAAGTCAGTTTGATTTCAAACGTTTAAGGGTCGTCTGTCTACAAACACCTGAAATTAATAATGTACCTACGTAACATCTCACTAATTCCGAACTTCTCTTACGAACGATTCCTTCAAAAGTTTTGCTCAATAAATAATTGACACTTTACCGAGTAATTCACACCTCACGTCTCACACGGGTCCCTCGGAGGGCCTGTCTCGCGAACCAATAACGAAGTTTCTGCGAAACAATTTGCCACAAGATATTCTTTGGTCCCTCGCGCGACCGCTCCGAGGGCTCCCCACTCACACGCACTCTTATCTCTTCCGCACACGTTTCGACTTAAACATATAAGTAACTAGCTTTGATAATGCTTGGGTATTACGTTTTTAACAAAATGATTTCATTTCCTCCTTTTGAGATCATCATTTTGCCGTAGTTTGCTTTCAGAGATTACTGGCTTCAATTAAAGATAGTTTCGTAGAAATTTGCAGACTTGCATTAATAAACTAAATTCCGAGGAAAGCCTTCATATCGTAGGTTACTTGACTACTGGCACTAGTGATTTTCTGGAGATATATTCTTGTTTCTTCGGCCCTTTCCTTTGTTTAGGTACTTTCCTTAGTGCTTATATAATGATGATCCAGGGTCTATCTAGACCAGGAGGAATGTATTTACGACTAATATATCATACTTCCGTGCCCCTTGTTGATGGAAACAGAACTTCGGTCGTTGTTCTTTCTAACGTGATAGTGGCTCTTTCGTCACTAGAGATTCCTGTTTTGATGTCTAGGGATAGAATAGATTTCCACTTTTTGCATCTTTTAGTGCGCGCGTCTTTATTCTATTCAGGTTATGTTTTTATCAGTCAAGGTCGCGGAGGCTGCGGGGAGGGGTCGGGGTGCAGGGGGGGATCATTAACCCCACAGAGTGATGTGTGGGCGCCGGCTGGCTGTAACACTGTAATTGCTTTGCATTGCCTACCTTGGAAATTTGTTGAGGTGAATGTTGCTTACATATAGCACAGGTTAACATTCCCCCATTCGTAGTAACAGGTCAGCATGTTTATGTGGTTCCTGAATGTAGGATAACATGTTACTGTTATATTTACGTTTAATCTGCCTAATGAGTGCGGTGCGATGCACTGTGTAGGAATTCTTAGTTCTTGTTATTTTCCTATCACAGAACTGATCCTAATTACACAACTTTTTTTTCAATCAAAGAAGAGAATCTAAAGGAGGCAATGACTATTTTGTATTGCCGTAGCTTATTTTTGGATATTTAAGATTCGAAAGAAGACAAAGCTTATTTGCCACATTATACCAAAATTGAAACCATTAATTACTCAGGCAGGGCACCTATCTCTATGCAGTCAGACTCGTTCTTTAGATTTTTTATGAAATATCATCCGAGCAGTGAACGCGGCAAAAAGTGAAGTAACTGGATGATAAATGATGGTTACCTGACGCCTGGGTAATCTATTTTGCTGGATGACATTCTAGTTTACACGTTGTCATGGTTATTTGTGTGTAGTTATAAAAATCAATCGAGGAAAAGGCTTATACCTTATAACCTTTGCGGTCTGTCGGTAACAAAGCGTCAATTTATTTCAATTCCATTAGAACCATCCAGAGCATGTGGCTTCATGGTCTTTTGACAGACTTTGCCTACCCCTTAAGGGTTTTACCTAGTATTTGTGAGAATAGAACACGTGTTCATAATAATATTTATACACACATATATAAAATTACGCCTCTTCCCCTTTGCATTGATATTAGTCATTATACCTGTTTCTTCCGCGTCATTCGACCGGCGTTAACCCTTCAGTTTTAGCGTAGCAAGGTATACGTAGCGAGTCCGCCTGCAGCCCTTGAACCCCGCCGAGCCTGCAGGTCTCGACCGCCCTGGAGTGCCGCCGCGTGCGCGACCTTCGTGCTTGAGCTTTGAAGCTTTGAGAGCTAGACTACTTCCGTCGGCTTTTCATGTGTGTTCCTCACGTTCGCCATTCTGTTTGGAGAGGAGTGGTTAACCTGTCCTGACTTTTGTTCGTTCGAGGTTCACTCTGAGAGTGCTGGAAGGCGGCTTTGTGGACGAGTCTTGTGAGACTAGATAATACTATTGCGTGTGTCTAAATTCTGCTTTGGAACAAATGAAGTGGTCAACTACTGCTTTTCTTGTCTCATATACTTACGCCTCTTTCCGTCTCTCGTCTTAGCTGCACCCTCCACCGTCAGTCCTATTTTTTGTCAGGTCTGCTGCAATTTCAGAATATTTACTTCAGACTTACATGGACATCATGTTAAGAAAACAGGTCAAGTTAGGGCATGATGAGAAAATAACTTTTTCTGATTGGCCTGGGTCTTGGATGTTTATCTATATACGTATTTATTATAAAATATAGTATCGTTGAGTTAGTATCTCGTAACACAAGTTTCGAACTTACTTCGAGGCTAACTCAATCAGTGTAATTTGTCCCATATATATTTATTTATTTATTTACTAAGTAAGTAAGAGTAGCTATCACTTTTTATCACCAGCTTAAAACGAATGTCCGCTCGCGGCTTAAATTACCAAAGTTTTGTTCCGCAAACGCGAGCAAGAACAGATCGCCTTAAAATGCATATTTTCCAAGTAGATTCCGATTGGGGCCGCCATTTTGTTGTTGTTTTTCTTTTCATTAATGTCGAGGCAACTAATTAGTTTCACCTTCTTTGTCCAGTCGGCGTCTGCGCCGGACGTATGTAAATTACATTATTATGCAAACTCCGGCGGGGGCTGAGCTTATTCACGGCGGATTATAATTCATTTAGTTACTAATTTTGTTGAGCGTTTTCTGATTAGATTTTGAAAGTTTGTGTAACCATTTTGTTAATAGACATCTTGATATATAAAAAAGGATTCTCACCGTGAAATTATCGTTTCACGCGTGCGGAGCTGTGGGATAACCTAGTAATGTATTAAAGACTTTAAAGAGCGGGTGCAAACAGTTTGAACAAGAGGAGAATTTTATAGGGCAAAGCATCGTGTAGTAGTTACAGCTCCGCATCAGCGTAAACCGACCTGTGTCATTGCGTTGTTGAACTAAGTTACGTAGCGAAACCTCGCGTTGTATTGTTAAGACAAGTTTCCTCGAATGTTAACACGTAGAGTCGCTGTGTAGTTGGTGGAAGATTTTATTGAAAAAAGAATTCAGTTTTGTAACAACTACATTCTATGTAGTGAACATGTAGCGCCTCTAATGTATTGCAGGATGATAAGGGCGTGTTCTTTTTTTCGATACTACCTTTTTTATATAAAGCGTAATACCAAAGTAGCTTATTTAAAAATACCTATTTATCATTGTCTCAGTAAAAGGATTTATTAATAAAATTCTATCAATATATTCATCTAAGCTAATGAAAAAAGTGTCAGTGAAGGCCCGTTACCAAATTTTTCTTTTATCATTCATCTTCCCTCAAACTTGCCGCAGGTTTAATGTCGCTTCCAATAAATAAATCAATCACCTTGAATTACCACCGTAATGCGCTCTCAAAACAATATGACATCCGATATGCCTTCCTTGAGTATAACTTCATATAGTCAGTCTACTTGCTATGAATTCGTCGGTTTGTTTGGTTCCTAAGGCAAAGGAATAAAGTGCAAAATTAAATAAAGTTTTATGACTTTTAGAAGTTTAGTCCCAAAAAGGTTTAATTTCAATTTGGCATTTTCGCGAAGAATGTCGGGTCGGCGGCCGGTGTCGTGCTAATGTATGTACTGGTTGGTGCAATGCAGTATTGCGAGCCTAGTGCCGCTGCCCGGCCTCGCCTGTCTGCCGCTATAATGCCTATTTTATTTTAGCTTTTAGATCACGGAAGCAGGCTTTCGTGTAGAACAAAAATTTACATGTCTTGCTGGAAATTTGTGAATTGAATCAATAATAAATTAAAAACATCCTGGTAAAGGGTCAAGTTAAGAGTACCCGAAACCGCCGAACTTGCATGAAGAGAGTTATGAATGTGGACGAAGTGAAGGAAGTATGCAGAGATCGTGGCAAGGTGGAAAGATGTAGTCTCTGCCTACCCCTCCGGGAAAGAGGCGTGATTTTATGTATGTATGTATGAATCAAATGATGTGTATGTCTGTCTTATCTGCGAGTCAGCTCTTAAATTGCTCATCAAGTTTTAGTAAGCGCAGTGCCTGTTTGAATTCTTCCTTTACAATCTCATTTCGGTCAAAAAGTTCAGTGAAAATCATGCTTTCTGCACATAATTTTTGGTGCAATAAAGTTTCCATAAAGATCACCAGATTGAGGAGCGTACGGCTCATGCGAGGCGCAGTCGATATCAAAACAACATTAGTACAGCAAACAAACATTAGGACGCCGCGCGGCGTTCCGAAGCTGCGGCGCGCGCCGGCAGCTCTGTGCGAGTAACTTATGCTCCTGGGCAGTTCTGCACACGTGCGCTGGTGTAGTTCCGCCTAGGTTCCGAACGGATCGCGCAATGGTTTGTAGCTTAGTTGGCAAACAAATGGTTTTGTTTTCTGTACATTTTATAATGTAAATATACAAACATACACAAAATCGTGACTCTTTCCCGTTATGAGATCTCATCATGTTTCCAATTGCGACGATTTTTGCATATATGATAATTGATTTGCAGATATTTCTTTTGCTTGATTGACATTTATCACTCTCTTTATGCAAGCTTATTGCTTTAGGACATCCTTGATTTGACCAACGAAGGCACTTCTATATTTGTTGAATATTTGGGTTCGAGTTTATTTTTTAATTATTCAAATGTATTCTGTATTGTGAATAAATTATTTTAATGTTCCATTGCCTATCCTCACTTCCAAATCCTTGTCGGTGACAAAATTGAATAATATAGTGTCACAGTTTGTGACAATAAAATATGCAGACAGAGACACGGTAATCGGAGCGGATCACGAACTGTGATAGAGTGGGAGGTTATTATTTAGGGCTGTCTGTTTGTTAATATGGATTACAAACTATTTCACATTGAAAATCTTAAATTAAAAACATTATTTTTTGAGTTAAAATACTAAATACAGTTGATAGATTATATAAGGTACAATTATATTGCAAAATGCCAAAAGTTAGTAGCTAGGTAAGAAATGATGTAAGGACTTCAAAGTCTTTAAAAAGGTGCATAGTAAATTATACGTTCTATTTGATATTTCACAAAATTATCACAAGTGAAATAATTCTATTTCCAGCGGGATTGTGATGGAACGCACGAAGTATTTTTTTTATCACGCGATTAACTATCGCTGTTCTGCTTTTTAACAAACGTTTAACGCGACAGCGACAGTTCATCGCGCGTGCCATGTTAGCATCGCTTATATGAAATTATCAATACATTTCTCAATTTAAAAACTTACAAATGAATATGCAAGACAAATTACCCTTCGAAAATCCCCCTAAAACTCTAATTAATAAATGCAAATTTCTTTGTTGATTTAACGTCCGTTCAAAGTCAACCCTACACTCCTCCTGAATTATTAATTCTGCCCTGTCTATCAGATGTGGAGCTCTGTGTGGAGGATTTACTAATCGTTTTAATTTGTCGCGTGTGGTTCGCAGGTAGATATTCCTATTGTAGTGAGCGGGTAAGATAGTAATTATTTGTGGTTGATTTGGATTATGATTGCAATTGAAATGTTGGCAGCGGTTTTAAAAAAAACATTTAGATGAATTTCACGATTAAACAATCTAATTAAAGTAAAAATTTTCCGTACGTTTAACAGATAGCAACGAATATATTTCATTGACGCCTATAAAATGTAAGTAGACACTTCTTTTTTTTATTTACAACAAGGTATTTTTGAGATAGGCTTCAATAATTGTGTCCATTGAATCCACGTCATAAAGTGGAGATTGAAAAGGCCCTCGCTTGTCGTTTATTTGATTGAATTTATCGTCAATAGGTCTGCGGTTCATGAAGCGATGTCTTAATAAAGCGATCACGGCCCGGTCCAGCGCCGGCCCGGCCCGGAGGCCCGGTAATTGCTTCCCGGCTTCAATTTAATTCTAGCAAGGGGCTATACACATTCAATTGTGATATGCAAGCCCTTGCATGAAAGTTTTAATGAACCAAAGTGCCTTGATCAAAGAGGGAACGTCCTGGGGAAAGGTCAGGTCAAACCGAAGACCTGAAATAAGTCAGTGTGAAAGAAGTATAATGGTTGAAGTGGTAGTATGTAGTGTCTGTCTAGATACATACGAAATCCCTCAGTAATTTTCAGGAAATTGTGGTTTGTGTGTTTTCACTTGAACACATTCTGTCCTAATAATTATTCGTACACTTTGGGAGATTTGGGATGATAATTCTGCTATCTGAAATATGAAATTTCATGAAGATTGCTCGTGAAGTAGTAACGAACAAAAACATGTAATTTCCCATAAATGATGTCCGCTTTAGTCCTGTCTGAACACAACTCTTGAAAGGAATCGTAGACATTCCTGGAACTGCTTCCCAACAATTCGGCAGCGGCCGGTGTTCTGAGAAGTATTTCACTAAAGAGAGGCTGTTAACACGAAATCTTTAGTAATTTCGTTTGTAAAGGATCAAGTCTTTGAGATCAACAGAGTATACTTTCAATGTTTCAAATTAATCTTTTTGTGGTGGTATTTTAAAAAGTTTTATCCAAGTTTACTTGTTAAATTTGATCAAGATTTTTCCTGAAAAAATAATTGAAATTTAGACAATTATAAAATCTATACCCCAGTAATGATTATTTTGAACATTTTAAAAATATTCTTCTCAAAATTTCTTTGGACGTAGGTAGTTTAATTATTATGCGAAATAAAAGGTATTACGCCAGAAAAAGACCTCCGGTTTTTCTAAAAATCCAGCAATCCGTCTGTTTAATACTAACATCCATTATCCCCCCGCTCCCCGCGGTCGCGAGCCCCTCCCCCGCGCACACCTGCGTCTAATTGTTATATTAATTCAAGCGCGCGGATTTATCTGGACTATTCATTATGTGTTCCTTACGGCTACTTCACACGAGGCTTCCCTTCACGTCTTTGTGAGTTCCGCTGTAATTTAAAGGTATGCTAAAATACAGCAAGTAACACAAAAAGAATTCGTTTCGTTGAGATGTTTTGAAACTGAAAAACGGTATGCTCCAAACTTGAGAATATTCCATCCAATATTTCCACATTTTTCTGCAATTTCCTCGATAGAAGATTTCGGATAAATAATTTTTTAAAATGCACTTCATTTCCGTGTGGTTCCTGGCATTTTTGAATAAGGACCACTTGATATCATTACAGTATTTCTATTCCACATTACTCTCTTAATTCGCGACTACGCGAGTGTGATGGCAAAACAAGATAAAAGACAGATACACAAACGCACTTTCGCATTATTAATTAATGTTACTAACAGTGGAAACTGACAAAAGTATTTTTCGTCTCTGCAAGTAACTAATCTCGCTTGAACGAGCCTTTATGTCGGAGGCTGCGCAGGTGTGCGGAACTGTGTGGGTAACAGCTTATTAACTATATGAAGCCTCCAAGACTTATCAACTATTCATTTAATGCTTTGCAGTACTTCGGCAATATGTCTCATTCATGCATTTTAAAGGTTCCTTTATTATTTCTGATGGGCTAAGAATCAATTCAACTAAATTTTGATTACCCGTACCTCTCTATAAATCAAATTTCTAAAGAAAATTGTCACAAAGAACTAGTAAAATGTAAAAAAGTATCTTAACTAGTTTTCGTAAGTTACAACTTAAATAAATGTAAGCATGTGAACCTTATAGAAAAGCTTCGATCGTCTGCCTACTATGTTGCCTAACTTACGACCGTAGAAAGGTACTACGCCTTTTGCTACGAATCTACGACATTCGTAGCTCGGTGCTACGAGACTTCGTAGCGCTTAACGCTGACTACAAACTGCTAAGCGAGTTTCTCTTTACGAGTTTCCGAAAGTATTCTTTTAAAGTATGATTAGATGAACTAAATCTATACATATAATAAATCTGTAGAAAGGTCAATTCTGTACATTGAAAATATTGAAAAAATAAATAGCAGGGGGTGTTACTGGATCGATACCAAATACAAAAATGTGATTAAAAAAATTTTTGTCTGTCTGTCTGTATGTTCAGGCATCACGTGAAAACTAACGGTTCGATTTTGATGAAACTTGGTATAATTATACCTTATTATCCTGGGCGTAAAATAGGATACTTTTTATCCCGAAAAAATACGAAGAAAAAAAAAATCTTAATTTTTCAGTTTATCCATAGACGTTGTTCTGTAGAACCGCGAACACACGTTGTGTTACCCGCAGTGGATTTAGCGCCGTAACCTGTAGCGCCTAAAGTCGGCTTTGGCTTGAACCGTTTGCTGCACAAGCGGGCCGCCACTAATTACTATGAAAAAAATACTACATAGCTACATTAATTCCCATCAAGCTGAAAATGAGTATAATTATTTAAAACACAATCAAAAGCATTATTTCAAAATTCCCCATGATTCCGGTTTAAGGAAAAAAATTTACTTACGGTCAAAGGTAAAAAATGGGTGTATCGCAATTTTCTTTAAAACGGTAAGTTTTTCAAATCGGAAAATTACCTCAGACATAAATTGTAGATCATAAAGTTATCTATAAAAAAGGTATCAATATTTTTTTTCAACAAAGCTACCGTTTCTGTGATATAACGATGCAAAAAGTTGCAAGCGTCATAATATGCATCCGTTTCCTTGCCACCTCTGAGGTAGTGTACTATTAGCGCGTTTTTTTTTTACATTTTTATTATTAAACTTGAAAAAGTCTGAAATAGGTTAGAATAAACACGTGTTTTCACTACGCAGTGGCACTCAAGACTAACTTTCGCATTTATTATTTAAAAAAAAACAGAATAACCCTAAGTGAAGAAAATCATCTTAGGACAATAATAGAGATTACAATTATCAAATTCAATGCAATAATCAAATTAAAACTAAAACTACTTATAAAAAGAAAGAAAAAAGATGACTACAAACTAAAATTTAATTTATAAATTGTACAGTCCTTGCAGAGCATCAACATGTGGGAATGTGCCCAGAAGGCTGGCATCATTGCCAATTCGAATGGCAATGCTGATTCTCTGAGCCAGATAATTTCCAGCCCTCCGGTCAAGAGATACCTCAATTAGCTTTTTCGACAATTGTCGGAAAAGCTGATGGGCAGATAGGCCCCCCGGTCCCAGAGTTTCTACCCCAAAAGGTTCAAAAGTATAGATATTACCGATAACTACATATTTGCGCCTTTTGAGGTTTTTTGCCTCATTTGAAGCAGAACGGCCTTAGATTTAGTAACCTGAAGATGAGACGGCGCAAGTGTGTCGACACAAGTAGCATCCCACACCAAAGGCCGCCCCAATCTCCAGGGTACCAAAGTCATACCATCCGGTCTCTTGGCATCATCCTGAGCCAGACCGTTTGGTTCTAGAACGGCTGGAACATGGATGGTGGCAAGAGCACGGAGGATTATATCATTTAGGGCGGCATGGTGCTCTAAACGGCCGGCACTCCTAGGGCATGAGAGGCCGTGGTGTACATAGCCGACAACGGTATCCCCGCAAGGACAACTATTATTAAAGACTAACGGTATTTCATGTGTTGAGCATTCTGAGATAAAGCAGCTATACGACCCTAGCCACGTACACAATTAAACAGAGAGACAGATGTTGTCTCAAGGTTTCACTACAGTATAAATGAAGGGACTGGGTTTCATTATACTTATATATATTTTATATTTTGAATTCAAGTTAAAATTACCGACAGAACAATATTTTTACTTATATTACTGCTACATAGAGTATATACGAGACGTGCTTATGCATATTATGACACTTGCAACTTTTTGCATCGTAATCATCATCATCTTCATTTTCATCTCAGAAACGGTAGCTTTATTGAAAAAAAAATATTGATTCCTTTTTATAGATATCTTTATGATCTACAATCTATGTCTGAGGTAATTTTCCGATTTGAAAAACTTACCGTTTTAAAGAAAATTGCGATACACCCATTTTTTACCTTTGACCGTAAGTAAATTTTTTTCCTTAAACCGGAATCATGGGGAATTTTGAAATAATGCTTTTGATTGTGTTTTAAACAATTATACTCATTTTCAGCTTGATGGGAATTAATGTAGCTTCATTCCTATTTTTTGGTCTAAATTGACCGGACTGAAAATAAAATGGAGAAATAAACCATCTACGCGAAGACCGACATCCGCGCGGACGGAGTCGCGGGGGAAAGCTAGTTATTTAATAACAATAACGCCCCGGGCCTTCGCCTTTGGACTACTTACTATCCCGCTCACCAAGTACAGTAGCTCACTATCCTCCGGCGACTAATTGCTGGATCTCGTGTCAATAGCTAAACCCTCGCCCTCTTGAAGATTTTAAAACTAGCCCTAATAAAGGGTGTAGTTATTATATGGTATGATATATATCTATCTTTTAATTATTTGTCATCTCTATCAGCGACGTTTTACCTTAACGTCACAGTGGCGCCCAACGTGGGGCACGTTATAATCTTTACAGACAGACAAAATAGTTATGAGACTCAAGTCCCAGGCTTAGCTGAGTAGCTTGAGAAATACATACTATTTGCTAGCCCATCGCTTTTATGTAGAATTTCAAAGTGATATGCATTTTTTCCTAGATTAAAAGCTTTACGCGTAAGATTGGTAAAAAGTGGTCGGATTATACCTTATTCCACTTTTTTATGTGTAGTAAGTACGATTTACTAGATACTGGATCCTAATTTTATTTGTCTTCCGCGTCGCGGTTTTCGACTTCCTTTCCTTCGATTTAGATGAAACATAAATAAAATATAACTTAACAATTTTTGAAACGTAGAAAAGTAGTCAAATCTTAATTTAGTTAGGTTCGTTCCGAGAATCGGAATTCACGGCAGCTAGCCGCGCGACAGCCGCTCCCGGGGTCCGCCTGGGGCGCGCGGGGCCGCTTGCTTGTCTTATTGTTCAACCGTCAATTGCATTGCACAATATATCCGTCAAGTCCTGAATTTGACGGATATATTGTGCTCCACTAATATTTCGGTAAGCTAAAGGAGGATTTGGAAATCGTAGTATTAACGATTATATTTATAAAGAGAAATCTATTATCTCCTATGAATTTGGTACAGAAAAAGACAAATTTTATTTATTTCTATTTTATTTAATTCCCATGGGAAACTTTATTCAATCCCGTAAGAATTTTGAAAAGTAAAGTCGATATGCATGAAGGAATCCTTATCATCAACTCAGCAACATGAATACAAGTACTTTACTTATGTGTGCTTTTCACAACGAACTTATCATGATGAAGCCCAGTCAGTTTAGTCATAACTAGCTTTCCCCCGCGACTCCGTCCGCGCGGATGTCGGTCTTCGCGTAGATGGTTTATTTCTCCATTTTATTTTCAGTCCGGTCAATTTAGACCAAAAAATAGGAATGAAGCTACATTAATTCCCATCAAGCTGAAAATGAGTATAATTGTTTAAAACACAATCAAAAGCATTATTTCAAAATTCCCCATGATTCCGGTTTAAGGAAAAAAATTTACTTACGGTCAAAGGTAAAAAATGGGTGTATCGCAATTTTCTTTAAAACGGTAAGTTTTTCAAATCGGAAAATTACCTCAGACATAGATTGTAGATCATAAAGATATCTATAAAAAGGAATCAATATTTTTTTTTCAATAAAGCTACCGTTTCTGAGATGAAAATGAAGATGATGATGATTACGATGCAAAAAGTTGCAAGTGTCATAATATGCATAAGCACGTCTCGTATATACTCTATGTAGCAGTAATATAAGTAAAAATATTGTTCTGTCGGTAATTTTAACTTGAATTCAAAATATAAAATATATATAAGTATAATGAAACCCAGTCCCTTCATTTATACTGTAGTGAAACCTTGAGACAACATCTGTCTCTCTGTTTAATTGTGTACGTGGCTAGGGTCGTATAGCTGCTTTATCTCAGAATGCTCAACACATGAAATACCGTTAGTCTTTAATAATAGTTGTCCTTGCGGGGATACCGTTGTCGGCTATGTACACCACGGCCTCTCATGCCCTAGGAGTGCCGGCCGTTTAGAGCACCATGCCGCCCTAAATGATATAATCCTCCGTGCTCTTGCCACCATCCATGTTCCAGCCGTTCTAGAACCAAACGGTCTGGCTCAGGATGATGCCAAGAGACCGGATGGTATGACTTTGGTACCCTGGAGATTGGGGCGGCCTTTGGTGTGGGATGCTACTTGTGTCGACACACTTGCGCCGTCTCATCTTCAGGTTACTAAATCTAAGGCCGTTCTGCTTCAAATGAGGCAAAAAACCTCAAAAGGCGCAAATATGTAGTTATCGGTAATATCTATACTTTTGAACCTTTTGGGGTAGAAACTCTGGGACCGGGGGGCCTATCTGCCCATCAGCTTTTCCGACAATTGTCGAAAAAGCTAATTGAGGTATCTCTTGACCGGAGGGCTGGAAATTATCTGGCTCAGAGAATCAGCATTGCCATTCGAATTGGCAATGATGCCAGCCTTCTGGGCACATTCCCACATGTTGATGCTCTGCAAGGACTGTACAATTTATAAATTAAATTTTAGTTTGTAGTCATCTTTTTTCTTTCTTTTTATAAGTAGTTTTAGTTTTAATTTGATTATTGCATTGAATTTGATAATTGTAATCTCTATTATTGTCCTAAGATGATTTTCTTCACTTAGGGTTATTCTGTTTTTTTTTAAATAATAAATGCGAAAGTTAGTCTTGAGTGCCACTGCGTAGTGAAAACACGTGTTTATTCTAACCTATTTCAGACTTTTTCAAGTTTAATAATAAAAATGTAAAAAAAAAACGCGCTAATAGTACACTACCTCAGAGGTGGCAAGGAAACGGATGCATATTATGACGCTTGCAACTTTTTGCATCGTTATATCACAGAAACGGTAGCTTTGTTGAAAAAAAATATTGATACCTTTTTTATAGATAACTTTATGATCTACAATTTATGTCTGAGGTAATTTTCCGATTTGAAAAACTTACCGTTTTAAAGAAAATTGCGATACACCCATTTTTTACCTTTGACCGTAAGTAAATTTTTTTCCTTAAACCGGAATCATGGGGAATTTTGAAATAATGCTTTTGATTGTGTTTTAAATAATTATACTCATTTTCAGCTTGATGGGAATTAATGTAGCTATGTAGTATTTTTTTCATAGTAATTAGTGGCGGCCCGCTTGTGCAGCAAACGGTTCAAGCCAAAGCCGACTTTAGGCGCTACAGGTTACGGCGCTAAATCCACTGCGGGTAACACAACGTGTGTTCGCGGTTCTACAGAACAACGTCTATGGATAAACTGAAAAATTAAGATTTTTTTTTTCTTCGTATTTTTTCGGGATAAAAAGTATCCTATTTTACGCCCAGGATAATAAGGTATAATTATACCAAGTTTCATCAAAATCGAACCGTTAGTTTTCACGTGATGCCTGAACATACAGACAGACAGACAAAAATTTTTTTAATCACATTTTTGTATTTGGTATCGATCCAGTAACACCCCCTGCTATTTATTTTTTCAATATTTTCAATGTACAGAATTGACCTTTCTACAGATTTATTATATGTATAGATTATCACTTCATAGTATAAAACAAAGTCGCTATTTTAGTCTGTTTGTCTGTATGCTTAAATCTTTAAAATTGCGCAACGGATTTTGATGCGGTTTTTTGTAACAGGTAGAGTGATTCAAGAGGAAGGTTTTTATGTTTAATTTATTCCGAATTTTGCACCCGTGCGAAGCCGGGGCGGGTCGCTAGTAATATATATTTCTTGAAAACTATTAAACGTGTAAACGAGTTTTTTTTCATAATCCGCGAGTCGGTCTGTCGCGCGCGCCGCAACAAGTTCAGAAACATTAACATAATGCGAGGTTCTGCCGACTTCAGATTAAAATTATAACGTCTCTAACATCGCGTGCTTACTATCGCTTTCACGACTCGATAAATATTGCTGTTTATTATAGTTTCGGGCGTTAATGTCCAAACTTTGGCGTTGACGGTAGCAGTCGTTGTATTATTTTAACAAAAATTTCCTTAATATTTGATGATTTTTTAATCGGAATACTTTATTTCTTCGTATGTGAGATGGCTAAAGACAGAATACCAGAAAAACATGTAAATCATATTTGACAAAGGTTACTGAATTACTGGGCCAGCAGTCGCTCGGGAGGATTAAGTCAATATCCCATTTATCCGATTTAGCGCTAGGTTCGAGTCTCTGGATCACTGGGATTATCTGTTGATTTACATTATACCCACTAACTTTATTAATAATTGATTGAAGAGTGTTAGACTTTGCTATGCTGGTCGGATAGTTTAACTCTCTATCCATTTGAACACATATTATGGAAACTATACATTTGCATAATTGCATGTATCTTAGTTTGAAAATCTAAGAAAATCAGCAATATTAATAAAATTGAATTACCACCCTCTTGCCCTGAATATAAATTTTATGTTAATCACAATATTTCTCAACTTCGTAAAAATGTTAATTTTCAATTAGGAAACTTCTAACGTAATGCTTTCAACCGCCTTTGAAAAGGTGAGGGTAATGTGCGCCAAAAACGTGGCGACTCGAATTAGGGCGAACTTTCCTGAGAAAGGGAAAACTTCGGCATTTACGCGACCTTTCGTGTGCCAGCGAGCTCGGCACATTGTGGAGTTTGTGAAAGAACACGGGGAAATGTGACCTAGTTTTACTAGTTCGCGTACCTATTGCTGGATAGTGTTTTGTCCTGCTGACAATATGAATGTGGGTGACGTCACTGCTGCTGTGTATCGACGCTTTTAAAATGTTAGCTGATAGTTTATGAAAGCATTCAATTATCTTTTTACTTAGCAGAAAAAAATGTTTTTGCACTACCAATTTGAACTAAAGCAACCTGTTTCACATATTGAGGCAGACTCAATCAGTTTAGGTAATTTGTCATTTTGTATCTATGAAAGTGGCAACCAAATCTTAGACCAACTGACATATTTTTAAGTGCCCTAATTTAATGTACGACTTATAAGCAATTCTTTATGCTACATTTTGGAGCTAATACGGAAAGTTTTAACGAAAAAAAAACTCTTATATCCAAATAAATCTTGAAATCAACTAACCATAGTTGTATAAAAAGGAACAATACCCAGTTCCATTTCGGAACATAAGTTTTTGAAAGTACATACATACATATTGTCACGTCTATATCCCTTGCGGGGTAGACAGAGCCAACAGTCTTGAACAGACTGAATGGCCACGTTCAGTTTTTTTTTAAAGTGCTATCTCCATTAGCTTATCAGTCTTTACACGCGTATTTCTGGCGGGAAAGTTTCCCGATTCCCGGATTATCTTCCCACGCGGATTGCGTTCCCGGATCACAACACAAACACCGGATTTACTCCTAATACCTAGCAAGTATATTCGCCATAATCTGTGCGACAACAAGCTTATATGTACAATTATAACTTTATTTTTACTTTGAATACGATATATTTTTTCAGTATCACGATGTCGATTTAGGGGGAAACTAAGTTTATTTGTGTTATTTTAGATATTTTTTTTTACTTAGGAAAAGAAAATGCTTTTAAACCGAGGTTTATTCTTTTAATCGATAGGCTAGCTAGCAACCTGTCTGAATCTCACCGTAAGGCAATATTTTCTACGCCATTCAGCCTAACGAGACCTTCGAGTATTTTTGAGACTTTTGGCTCTGTCTACCTTGAAAGCGATGGTTTTACTTTGTTTCACCCTGACGCCCGAGCCTAGAAATAAGCTTTAAATAGTTCCTAGAGATATAAACAGTTGCTCCGAGTCAATCAAAGGCTTTTTAATGACTTAACACTTAATGGCTTTATGGTAACTTTGTCAGAAAGTTATATTATTGTACGTTAATAAATCCATATAGGAAAATGGTTACGAAAATATTTTTCATAAACATTTAAAACAAAATTCAAAGGTCTACAACATTCCTAAAACTTCTGAGTTTTATTCGCGAAATGTTAGCGGAATTGTTTTTGGAGATCAAAGAGACACAAAGTCAAATAAATGGCCGAAAGAGTTTGTTGGCTTTCCCGCGCAAATGTTTGCATTTCTTCCGCGCGATTACTCCGAAACCCGGCTAAGTCGGTAAACGTGGCTCTTATTTTGTGTGCAGTAATGATGAAATTAGCTTGTATAGGTGCAGTTTATAGGTTATGTTTATGTCTGCGGGCGCCGTTGCGTGACGTCACGGGAGTGCGGGACGCCCTGATTTAGAGTTCCCGTTTTATGATCGAGTAGAGGAAAATGTACCATTAGTTGTTTCTATTTATGTCGGAATAGCTGAAAGTAAATCCTCGTTTCTGGAGGGCTCCCCATGACGCGATATCACGACACATGCTAGTTGCAATCCTGTAATGACTATCTAGCGGACCCGACAAACTTCGTTCTGTCAAAAAGACTTGTAATGTAGCAGTTTTCTGTTTTTGCCTTTTGGGAATAAAATTGAAATTTGAAATTTTAATATGATTGAATTTGAATATGGTACAGCGATAAAAAAGTGCAAATTAAATATGACGTTTTGAACACACCTACAGTGCTTAGACAAGAGTGAACTTTATATAAAAACAATAAAGCTCAAATAGACTCTACGTTGTATAGTAAAAAGAAAGGGGTTGTTTTTAGAGGTTTTTCGGCAATTATTCGAATTTTCTCTCCGTAAAAACCATCCTCGAACTTCAACGAACATTTCAAAAAAAGAATTGGCCAAATTGGTCCAGGCTTTGTTGAGTTATGCGCTTACCAACACATTCTGCGATTCATTTTTATATTATAAGATTTCTGGTAACAGAATATACATACTATGTACTAAGCCGGGTTAGGTTAACCTGTTAAGAGACATTAAGAGAATCCCTTCGTATAACGAACTGACGTGAAATTGACGTTGTTGAAGAAAATGCTGCAGTGCAGTTTGTTACCGCTTCTTCAGCACTGACGCCTTGAAAGCGGCAGTAAACTTAGTTTTTAAGTAATTTATTTGACGTCAACCAATGTTGTGAAACTGAAAGTTTTGACAATTATTAAGTGATATGAAGTATCCTATAACAATGAATAAAAATTTTGAATTTTTTGAATTTTAGACTTCCACACTCCTCCATTAGATTAGTGTTCTCTCTTTCTTAATTTAGTTTCAACTTCAACCTCGTAATGAGTATATCTCTTAAAGTAGCTGATTTTTTATTCATCACGATACTAACTTCCCTCATGGTTACTAAGACCCCAAGACTTTCTTTAATCAAACTTTGATAATAACATCTGAGGTTTTAATTAATCATGCAGTAAAAACTTATCTTCCTAAATACTGCTCATGAATATGACGCGAAGTTTGAGGAGAACCGAATATAAGGGGAACCCCGGGCGCTCGTGATTAATGTCCGCTGAGGAGCTTGAAGTGAAGCAGGTGACAGTTTACAAGTATTTCTACATCACTGACGGCCTCCATGGCGCAGCGGTAGCACGCTTGTCTGTGACACCGGAGGTCCCGAGTTCGAATCCCGGCCAGGGCATGATGAGAAAAATACTTTTCCTGATTGGCCTGGGTCTTGGATGTTTATCTATATAAGTATTTATTATAAAATATAGTATCGTTGAGTTAGTATCTCGTAACACAAGTTTCGAACTTACTTAGAGGCTAACTCAATCTGCGTAGTTTGTCCTGTATAATATTTATTTATATTTATAATATCTCTACGCTTATCATAATTCTTATCAGTGTATTCCCGATTGCTTTCTTAGCGGTTTAGCTGTAGGGACCTATATAGGGTTCACTATATAACTAGGTATTTACAAAGGTTAGTTATGGTGGTATGTAGCGACTGCCGTCTGGCTTAGAAGAAGCGTAGTAGATATAATACGTTGACGTCATAAACGATACTTTGTATCCTATTTTGGCAATAAAGCTATTTCTAGAAAATCTAGTCTGACGAATATAGACTCAGAATTCTTTTCATTTAATATATATGTTATTCAGTTATTCTAATACCCGGCACCAATAAAAAAAAGAATAGGACCACTCCATCTCGTTCCCATGGATGTCGTAAAAGGCGACTGAAGGCTTATAAACTTGGGATTCTTCTTTTAGGCGATGGGCTAGCAACCTGCCACTATTTGAATCCCAATTCCATCATAAAGCCAAACAGCTGAACGTGGCCTATCAGTCTTTTCAAGACTGTTGGCTCTGTCTACTCCGCAAGGGATATAGACGTGATTATATGTATGTTCTTTTTATTTATGTAGTTGAAATCTTCCACGTGCGGTTCATTGCTCCCCGTGCGTTGTGGGCTTGCAATTCTTAGGGACTTAGTGCCAAATAATATTTTCCAATTCCCCGCCGGTGGCGCCGCGCCACGATTGTAACCGTAAATTACCGGATAATGCTGCTTATACGATCATTTGTTATAGCGGGTCTACGAGTTCAACGAGTAATTTTATATACTGTTTGAAATTCATTGTAGGTGCAGGAAATTTATCAAATATTTCATTTTGATTGTTTTTGTATTTTTGGACGTTTTTTTCTTCGAAATTATAAAAAAAAATTTACTCTGGAAACAGAGTAAATTTTTTTTTATAATTTATTTTGCACTGTTTCTATTCACCAAGTATAATTTCCGTTTCAAATTATATTTCAAATTGTAATTGTTTTTGATATTACATTAACACATCGAAAATAAACTTATGCTTTATTTGAAGTCAGTTCAACTGATCAAGCTTCGTCATAAAAGTCAATTAGTCGCGAGTAACTTTGCCGAGCTTTTAGTGAATAGAGTGATTGTAGACAGGCACCGGCGTGCGCGGGAGGGGCGCCTGCGCAGCTGTGCAATAGCGAGCGTGCAGGAACAACGCACGCACACGCGTCGGCTCAAGTTCACAATATCAATATACCTTACCTATTGACGGCCTCTGTGGCGCAGCGGTAGTACGCACTGTCTGTGACACCGGAGGCCCCGGGTTCAAATCCCGGCCAGGGCATGAGGAGAAAAGAACTTTCTCTGATTGGCCTGGGTCTTGGATGTTTATCTATATAAGTATTTATTATAAAATATAGTATCGTTGAGTTAGTATCTCGTTACACAAGTCTCGAACTTACTTCGAGGTTAACTCAATCTGTGTAATTTGTCCCGTATATATGTATATGTACCTTCAAAAACTAAACTTCTTTGCTGATTTTTTATATAAGTTATTTTACTTTCTAGTACACGAGGGATGGCTATTTAGCCGTCCGTTAAATTTTGCTGTCTTTAGACACTTAGCTTTTAAGTCAGTAGTTAGGGATGCGGTCGGAAATGTGCAATTTTAATAAAAATATAAAGAAAGGCAACAGCTATTGGCAAAAATTATGCGCGATTGATAGGTGATTGAAAAGCATTTGGTAAGTAGTTTAGGAAAAGAGTAATGAAAGGAACACTGCCGCTTTAATACAGAGTAGACCGCGAAGAGCACGTTGTACTCTGAAGTTGTCACTTTTACACCCTCGCTATTTTACACTGGGGGTAGCAGATTATGATCCATTTCTATTATAATTACATTGACTGAATCGGCCCCCGCTGGCAAGGGGAGCGATCGCGGCTTTTATTACGACTCACTGAATACTGCGGGTTTACTTTATGTCGGCTGCATTATGCTACATCCGAGTAATAGTACCACCTCCTTTGTTGAATTATCACTACAAAAGTCATCCCTATTTCAATGCTTGTTTATCATGTCATTTCGGAAGTTAAAACTTAAAATAATCTTACAAGCTTTTATCTTTAAGTCGTAGTCGTGAATAATGCACATTTATAAAATGCTATAAAGATTTAGTTTCTGCCTACCCCTGTGACGTTGATACGTATAGTATGGATGCATTGAATGAAATCTTACAACGCTGGAAAAAAATCGCGAATAAAACATCAAACACTCTGAGCTCAAGAGTTTTTTATATTTGCCATAGTGATGCAATTCCATGCATTCTCCCTGCTTTTGTGCAAGGCGCCGAAGGGGACGTGACAGGGGTCTTAAAAACAGCTTTTTTGGCCCCCGTCAGTCCCCTGGGCCCCGGGCCCTTTCAGACTTGTTCAAAGGTTTTGCGTTTGTTCTACCTGTTAGTACATTCAGGGCATTTTAGGGTTATATCGATATAGAAATTACACTGATATCGTATAGAACCTTATGATTCCTAACAAATTTTTAAAACGAAGCAAATTTTGAATTGTGTTGTGACTCAGGATGATAATGATTATTGTCTTTGGAATAATTCAGTTTGCATAGAACTAAATTTCTCCCAACTTGTCGAATGTACCTAGCAAAATTTGGACTTTCTTTTTGGATTCGGAAGTTATTCTTGTAGGTATCTTACAAATAAACTCAAAAACTAATGAACCGATTAGCAGATAGATAGAAAAGTTTGATATTTGAAAGGCTTCTTTTTTCTGCAAACTTCCACGGCAGTCGAGTTGAACAAAAAAAAAAAATAAATTAACCGGTATTATCTTCTCTCTTAACCTCAATGATATGACTATTAAACATAAGCATAGGTACGCATAATAATATGCTAAAAAATATTGAAAATGGCGGATTTCAAAGACTTACTCGTATCTTTATAATCCGCCATTTACGTGTGTTAATTAAATCATGGAAAAGGTGGAGTTAAGAGGTTTTATTTTGACACCATTGTTATTTTTTATTATAAGTGTACCGCACGGACAGCCCTACCCGCGCGCTGACGCGGCGTAAATAGACCGTGAATGTGCGCGGCGGGTGTGAACCTGGGGGCTATTTTTGAAAATTAACTTACCTTCGCTAATATTATAGATGCCCGCATTCACCCTTCATATGGTCTTTGAGCTCGTGGTGCTAACGCGAAAACAAATGTAATGACAATCGAATGAAATCGTTCGAGAAACTGATATGGCCTTTTTAAACATATATGCTTCTTAATTCAGTAGAAATATCTTCCAGTATTAATTTGAGTAGATAAAATGTTTTGTTACTATAAAATGAGATTCGAGTCAAGATAAAATATGACGAAATGTAAGGTTCTACTGAAATAACGGCACGTCTCTATTCCGCCGGCAGCCGTAAAAATATTGAGTCGTTGAAATGAAATAAAAACTTTTCTTATTTTTCTTTTGAAGAATTACTACTTGATCCGTCTTTTGTGTCGGGTTTAAAAAGGCTTTATATAATAGACCTCGGGAACGGCGACCGAATAAAATCGGGACGAAAATTAATATTGTTATTTATTTCTTTAAAACGTTTATATGTTGTGACAAGCGGGTACACAATGTATCGTGGTTGCCTGGCGAGGCCCACCAGTTCATGAGATGCAGGCAGGTTTAAATGCTCATAGCATTATGTTTACATGTTACACGTGTAGAAATGTTGTTTTGTTAGGATTGAATTTGTTATCCATCCATTTGTAGAGATGTCGCCACAAAGCTATAAATATACGTTCCGTTTTCCTAAATGAGAAACTGCGAGTTATAAACACGTATAGTATATAATAAATAGAATTAATAATATGAACAGCAATCGCAAGTACCGTTCCCATGAATTGCTTATTCGGCGTTATTATCGCGCGTCGCCAGGGGGATTTACCGATACCATTCGGAGATTGATACGGTGTCGCTGTCGGGATGAGCCAGGGGAATGATGGCAATAATCATTGTAATAGGAACTGTGATGATGCAGGCTAGTTCAGGTGGGAAATAAGAAGATTATGTTTACCTACTTGAGTTATTATCAGTAATACATAAAACCACTGTTTAGGAGGTTTTGCCGGGACTTCCTTACGCTTCCAACGATTTATTTCATCTTAATTCATCATCAGTCTTTCCATGCAACCTTACCTGTTACCCAAGGGACACTTGACCTGACGTTTTGCCGGGTCATTCATGATTTTATTGAGGTCCTACGTTTGTCTAGTTCTTATCACACAATTTGTCAGTTTTAATATTTTAACTATAAACGTCTGGGCACTAAAATACGACATGAAATTCAGTCTCTAGACGAAGGTGGGTGAGCCACGATAAGGAGCTCCGCAATGTCGCGAGTGTCACAATAAATTCAGACAAGTTGCAACAAGTTGGAGAGCGGCAGGGGAATGACTGCAGTGCAAGTTGCCAGTGTCTAGATTCTTGTATAAATTGATACCTACATATGTTCTGCATTGTTTTTGTTGTTTGTGGAATTTATTCTTTAGCTATTTCAAGAACTTATTTTGTTGTAACTTATAAAGTGCACTGATTAGTTACACTCAAATTATGATCGAGACTTTTACTTAAATACTATATTTTAGAATAAATACTTCTATAGATAAACATTCAATATAGAGCTACCTAACCAAAGATATATTTATAACTAGATTTTCCTTGATTGACTTTAACACTTGTCTCATTTGAGTTTCAAAAACATTTAAAGATATAAAATTATTTGCATAAGTTTAAGAGTTTTCACGGCCTTTCCAGACAGCCAGACAGTAAACCGTGAGTGGCTCTCCTCGATAAGGGCGCACAGCGTCGCAATAAATTTCGACAACTTGCAACAATTTACCGAGCAGGGGACTGAGTGCATCGCAGTGTAGAACGTTTGCGAATACATATTCACTCCGCTGGCCATAGATACATAATTTTACGAAAAGCGTTTCTGTTGTAAGTCGAGACAGTGTTACTTCATTGGTTTTTTTTATTCTATTTAAAATTTTATACTGACCGTTTTAAAAATGTCTGTATTTTCAGCGTTAGTAACGCATTTATTTAATCTTATTCATTTGTGAAATGAGAAGGGTTTAAAATTGTTTTAACATTAGCTTTTTCTCAAAGGACAAACATTACTGAACTGAGAGGCAAAAATGTTAAGTCATATCATGTTGGTAGAAATTTGTTGATACCATGCTTTATTTTCTAGCTTTTTATTGCACTATTTCCTCCTCACTTTTAAACTATTGTAAGTTACTCCTGTTAAACTTTCTGGCTTCGTCCGAGTTGGTACCCCGCTCAGCACCACTCACCCCCGCATTCGCCCTTGATCTTCCCCTCGTAAGATGTATGTTCTTGTATAAGACGGTTATGTCTCATTAGTTAGGGAACTCGTAACGAATAGTGGAACTACGGGAGATAAGGTATTACTTATGTGGTTTACACGTTCTACCATTCTGTACAAGAGTTCTTATATTAAAATAATATATTTGTATGTTAATTATTGGTTTTAATGTGTATACAGACTTTTTTTACACACTGATAATACTCGTACCTTCTATAAGAGGTTTAAACAAAATTCAAAATTTTTTATTCATTATTATAGGATACTATTATATCGCTTAATAATTGTCGTATGGTTTAACAACTTGGTTGACGTCAAATAAATTACTTAAAAACTAAGTTTACTGCCGCTTCCAAGGCGTCAGTGCAGAAGAAGCGGTAACAAACTGCACTGCAGCATTTTCTTCAACAACAACCTAATTTAACTTCTGTATTCTTCATGTGGTAGACGGGCACCATATAATACTTGATGTTTTAAAAATATGCAGTTTGATGGTGAACTCGAAGACCATATTTTTACATGACAAAAATGCAATTTAAAAGCCTTTTCTAAATAATAAATTCGGAAATATAAGTAGCGCTTTAAAAAATTCGAAAAATCGTACGTACTTCATTTATTTTCTTCGTTTAAATTAAAGGAGAAATATAGATATAATTATTAAAACTAAACCAAAAAGTATGATTGATTTTAAACATTCGCGCTATTTATCGTCGCTTGGTGACGACGGATCATCGTAACATGATTCGAAACGCCCGAGATAAAATAAAGGTACGGTAAAAATATTTGTGTTACTAATTAATAAAAAATATTATGTTGCTAGAAAAGGCATTATCTCAAAACAACTAGTGCAAGGCTTTTATTGGTGCCGTTGATGACGTAACCGTTGTAACTTTAACTTAAATATTCTTTTGAAAATAATACTTTAAGAAAACAGGTGAACGTGGTATTTGTATATTGTAGATAAATCGAAAAAAAGCTTTTCTATTACTGTTAGAATCAACAAAGCTCACCGGCTGAAAGCTCCAATGAACCTGATGACTGGCCATTAGCATTAGGAGGCAGGCGCGGCCGCCAACGACCGCTAGCCATGCGATACTGTGCTCACTACGACTTATTACAATTAAAATAAACTCGCCTTTGTCCCCGGCACCGCCTTTTATAATGATGAAAATCTTCTCGTGAATTCTTTTTTTATTAATTCGATATGCCTCCAAGCGCACTTGTCCAGTTTTGTGCATATTTTTCTTTATTAGGTATATTTTAACAATAAATATTAATAGACTAAAAAAGTTAATGCACAATGTATTCAGACCAATATTTTATCTTTAACCTATTTAAGTAAATAAACAAAACACAATTATTTCAAACTTTATTGCACAAAAAAAATGTACAAAAGGAGAACTTAATGCCGTTTGGCATTCTCTAGCAGTCAACCAGCTGACCAAACAGAAAATCTTTTAAGTTGGTGGTGCGATAAAGTTCACATGCATACCGAAACATACATACATTACATAATATACATTATAAATTCATATACATACGTAAAGTATCAAATTAGGATGACCCATTATTGATCTGCCGAAGAAAGAACCCAAAAGCGTAACAGACGATTCACACGCCATCAGTACATTTAACTGGCATGATACCATCACCACCAATTAGCCTCAACACCAATCAAAGCACAGTCCACGATGAAACATTACTGTCGATCACTGATTAGATCGCTCTCTGTTGGAACCAACATTATCAATAAACGACGGCGGTGGCCATTTGCAACGATGTCACCAATTCGACAGCCCACTGATCTGTTTCCAAAGGGTGTGTGAGTCACGGTCAGGATTAGAAAAAAATGTTAGTTGTCTTTTGCCTACGAACAACGCACGAGAACGAAATAGTTTTATTACAATGAAAGTATACACAAGGATTACAATAATATAAAGGTAGCAAAGAATAAAAAAAAAACATGCATAAGAATATTGTTTATTTTTTGAGATGACATTTCTTCCAATGCAAGTGCACTTTTTGTTTTTATATTCATTACAACGTTTGGCGAACGTTTGGTGAACTCTAATTTATTTGTATTCTTTCTTACAAAACATTCACTACTTTTTATATCATCTCCAACGCTAACTATAAAACTGTGAAAATAACAGCAAATTTCATTTAGTGTGTTGTGACTGCTTTTAAGATACGGGCAATAGCTATCCAATTCGGCAGTTACGAGCCTTCCAAATTTATTTTTTATGGAATTTTTCCAATCGCGTCACATTCCAGGAAAAGAGGAAAAACGGCTCGATTAAAATTCCTCGCGCCAGGCAACAAAGAGTTGAGGGGATTCAATTATGTTGACAAGGGAATTTTCTTATGATTTTAACTAAATGTTTCTTATTTTACAAAAAATACTTTCATTACAGAATCGCTTCACGGTGTCTGTAACTCCTTGCATATAATTCTACCAATCAACTTGGGACGAAAATATCTACATTATTTGTATGTATGTTTGTAACGCCATGACTAACAAATCGTTGTTCTGATATTGTAATTTAAGAAACATTCACAATTTGCGAGGTCTAAGTCCGCTGTTTCAAGTTCAAGAGGAGATTGAGTCAAGAGAAAGGTTAATATGGTTCAAGAAAAAAGCGCAAAGCTAGGGCGGGTCGCTAGTAAGCTTATAAGGATGTAAAAAATATTCACATACCCTGATTGTTTTGAATGTGGCGTAGGTATTATTATTTGTAACATATTGCTATAATTTATTTCATCATTCCTTATCCTGTTACTCTCATGTACGAAACATGTCTCAACAGATCCCCGTAGGCCGGTGTGCGTGCCGGTAGTGTTGCCAACTGGACGGTTTTGGGCCTAGATCTAGCGGCATTTTGTCTACGTCGTCTGCGTCATAAAGTTGTTAGCGTTTGGCGCTTATTCAGTAAGCGCTTTTTGTGATAAATAAATAAATCATGAAATTATTTTGCTATTTTCTGTATAAACGAAAGTTTATGTGAATACTAAATACTTTGCTTAATATTTTGGTCACCCATACGACCATTGGAAAACTTGCTTCAACAATCATTGGCTGCTAGCTAACATAGGGGGACCATTTTTATACTTCATCAAAGTTGTGTACTTTTTAATACGATTCCTTTAATAAAGTTTGTCAATGTTGATTCTTAGAGGTTTTTAGGTTCAATTTAGAGCGCTTTCATCAGAGACAGTTGGCAACACCGGCCGTTGTTCCCGTAGCAATACATCTTATTGTATTCTTGTTGTACGCCGACCAAGCGATTTGTGAGAATTATGTCCGCTCCATACGAGATTGATTGTCTGATCAGGTCGCCAGATTTATTGCCCAATACATATTGTATTGCGATTTGGATTTGATTGGGATTATGATATTTTTATGGTATATGTCACACGATAGGTAATCCTAATCGGCTTAGTGGTTTGCCTATGAAGTTGTGATTTAATCTAATGCTTATTGAGTTTGATTTTTCACACAACATTTTTCTTTTACGTAAACCCCACGGTAGCATATTAAATATGCTAAAATTTTTAATCCTAGGTAAAACTACCGTTGCCTTTTTTTTAATACTGTCAACTATGTGTGTGTGAAAAATTTAATTAAGATTGTTTGCTCAAAAGAAGATAATGTGAGAATAGACAAACAGGTAATGTCAGTAAAAAACATGTTACAATAGAGAGAAATTTGGCCGTAAAAACTTTGTTACTTCATGTAATAACTTGTAAGTAGGTAATTATATAGGTATAAATATGACGCGAAAGTTTAAAAGTAAATACTTAGTCTTTGTTTCAAGAATAATGAAGAATCGACGAGCTTGTATGATAAAGATTAAATGTATGCATGGGTGTACAGGAGCAGGATAATTCTTCAAAATCCGTACATCCACAAACACAGCATAGATTTCCTCACACCTGTGCGGAGATAGCAGCGATCACGTCGCCTGTCACTGGACTGTCAACCTTAAGTACTTTTCCTTTTAAATAAAATAAAACATTGTTATGCTGGAAGGTTTTTGGATCCTTCTTCATTTGTAATCTTCAGTGTATTTCATTTTTCAAACAGCCTTTTATGGATCGCTCTTCGACCGATTGTTGAATTTTTATTTAATTATTTATTTTAACTTTATGCACGTAAAATGTAGGTACAACACTCAATGATCAGACCGTTCTTTAAATAGACATTCCTTACTTTTGTAATGTTAATAAAACCAAGTACAGCCTGAATTACTTGATCTAAAACTTACGTATTTTATATAATACCAGATTCGATTACCGAATTGAGACGACGGGTTCAATATAAAAAAGTCTGACAAATGATTCACCAGTTCGAATCCCAATCGCATCCCACCCATTGTTTATTGATCCCGCACCGTATCTATGTAGGTCTATGTCTATGGTATTGTGTCCATTGGCGAGGGCATGAGGGATATGTTCACTTCTGTTTATACATATATAGAAGGGTATGGTTACTTGTCTTTTATAAAAACGTGAAGGTGAACGTTATTATTTCTTGTACGCGACTGTACATCAGTCGTTGGGATCATACGGCATTGGGATGGAACAGTTATCTTCTTGTCATTTTTACCTATTTTAAATTAAAAAGTTAACTCAAATCAGTATCTTCAATGTTGCTTACTGCATAGAAAAGTGGTCTATTAGTTGCAGTTGAGCACATAATCGCCTTACAGTGTGAGCGACCTGTAATTGCCGGGTAAAAGAATACCCGACGCTGGATCGTTTACGTTTCCTCTTTGTTTACTAGAATTACAAGCTGTATTTCCAGTAACAATCTCTGGAAGGGTGATTAAGTATATTTTCATTGATTTTGTAGGCGATGGGCTAGCAACCAGTCACTATTTGAATCTCAATTCCATCAAGAGCCATACAGCTAAACGTGGCCTTTCAGTTTTAACAAGACTGTTGGCACTGCTTGCCCCGTAAGGGATATAGACGTGTTTATATGTATGTCCATGTCGGTACCGAAAAAAGAAAAGTGTGTGCTAGCTGCTACTTTTCGTGTGCAAATTATAAATCTAATTCAAAAGAAAAACTTATTAATCTGGGATTCTTCTTGAAAGCGATGAGCTAACAACCTTTCACTCAATTTCATAATTGAGATATTGAACGTTACCAATATTAAAATAAATTATGAAGACATGTAGTTAACATGTCTAGTTACTGCTAGAAAGGCCGATTCACTCTGAGAATGTTTGTTATTTTCAATTCAACCAAAAATTTTTACCAACCGCTAATCAGTGGCCTTCGAAGCTAGTTCATTCAACTTCACTCGATTTCATGGAGCAGTGTGTACTCGCAGTCGTTGTATGAGGGCGACGCGGAGAGAGTGCGGGGAACTTGTTACAATGTTGCTCTGTGGACTTCGGGCTGCGAGACCCGGTGTCTGCTAAAACTTTGATGTATTGCAAACTATATTATTAGGAAATTAGATTTCCCGCATTCTGTCATAGTTAAAATGTACATACATACATATAATCACGTCTATCCCTTGCAGGGTAGACAGAGCCAAGAATCTTGAAATGACTGATAGGCCACGTTCAGTCGTTTGGTTTAATGATAGAATATATAATAATGGAATGTATATAGTACGTTTATAACACCTGACGTCACAAGTTATTAAGAGAACTATTCTAACAAATTTAATTGATAAACTTTGTTATGTAATGTTAGAACTTTCCACTAAATCAAAATATTGCGTATTACAGAAATTGCCATTATTAGGTTTTTAGTTTTTGTCATGATATCTATTTTTTTTCATAAGATCCATCGTGTTACAATATCTAACACTTCATGTACCCTAAAAGATTTGGTAAATCAAATTCACGAAGAACATAACTCATGAGACAAGTTTATCGCAGAACAAATTGTATTCTGTATCCGGAGCTTCCGGTTCTAGTGCTTTGGAATTCAGTTGCATCCGCCGTTTGTTCAGCAGATGCTAGGGTTCAAACTATGTGAAACTAAATACTAAGGCTCTCTTATTAGCTAAGTATTCATCGTCATAACTCTTGGAAACCCAGAGTGGAACAATTCGATAATCTTTTCATTTCTAATAAACAAATCTTACTTAGATTGGCAGTTCATTCTGAGTAAGATATGTCTATTATAACATACATACATACATATGGTCACGTCAATATCCCTTGCGGGGTAGACAGAGCCAACAGTCCTGAAAAGACTGAATGGCCACGCTCAGCTATTTGGCTTAATGATAGAATTGAGATTCAAATAATGACAGGTTGCTAGTCCATCACCTAAAAAAGAATCTCAAGTTTTTTGTAAGCCTATCCCTTAGTCGCCTTTTACGACATCCATGGGAAAGAGATGGAGTAGTCCTATTCTTTTTTGTATTGGTGCCGGAAATCACACGGTCTATTATAAATTAATGTTAAACAGATATGTGAAATTCAAGTTCTGTCGTCAGAAGTGAAAGCTTATTAATGACTATCAGTCTCGTCCGGTCTCTGTCCTAAATGTGACTGTAAGTGGCACAGCTACGTAGCAGTCAGACTTCAGAAGGGGATATTGCCGGCCACGCCCGGGAAATCGACTCCGGTGAAATGAAGTTTCATTTTCATTTCAAGCTGTGATTGCCGGCCTCTCTGGTACAGTGGTAAATGTAACATTTGAACCAATAGTCTCGGATTCAATGGGATGGTAAATGTGGGGAATAAACGTGATCTTATCGGATTAGGTTTTGGAGGTTTCTTTATGTCGGTATATTTGGAATATTTATTTGTTTTTACATGCGGCATCGCGCTGTCTGTCACGAATTGGATGCAAGCATTCCTTTTCCTAGATGAAAGGTTCTTAGTATTCCTAACTTTAGATATAAATTTTTAGCTCGATACTGTGTGAGATAAAACAAATTAATAGGTATGTAGGTAATATCATTTCATCATTAACTAATTACGTGGGATGGGATAGAAGTTGTATGGCTGTGATAGGATGTATATGTATAACATTTTTACCACTGCTCTGCGTTAGGATATAATGTAAGCATTTTGTATATTATGACTATCAATATAGCCTAGTTGACTCACGACTGTCGCCGTTTTAAAATTCCTATCTCCGGAACTTCCGGCCGGCGCGACGGCGAATGTGGTACGTCTGTGCTGGTAAATATATTGGGTGAAATATGTTTATTTTGTTGTGGATGCCTTTCAGAGTAGCATGAAAAATCAGAAAAATGTTAAAACACAGAACTTCAGTTAAAAATTTACAGTAGGCTTTTCGGCAACATTAAACTTTTGCGGTAAACATTATCCAATATCAACGAACAAGAGGTTCGATTCTTCGGTCTTGTGTCGTGAATCGCGTAATCTACAAGTCTGAGAGAAGGAATTCTAGAAGGAGCAGAAATTAACGGGGTTTTTCCGCCATTGATGTGATGAATTATACATACATACATACATAAAATCACGCCTCTTTCCCGGAGGGGTAGGCAGAGACTACCTCTTTCCACTTGCCACGATCTCTGCATATTTCCTTCGCTTCATCCACATTCATAACTCTCTTCATGCAAGCTCGGCGGTTTCGGGTACTTTTGACCTGACCCTTTACCAGGACGTCCTTAATTTGATCAAGATACGTTCGTCTAGGTCTTCCCACTCCGACCTTTCCCTCCACACTCTCCTTGTATATCTGCTTAGTCAACCTGCTTTCATTCATCCTCTCCACATGACCGAACCATCTTAACATACCCTTTTCTATTCCTGTAACTACATCTTCTTTCACATCACAACATTCCCTTATCACGCTGTTCCTTATCCTGTCACTCAATTTCACACCCATCATACTCCTTAACGCTCTCATTTCCACTGCATTTATTCTGCTTTCATGCTTCTTTTGCCATACCCAACTTTCACTCCCATACATTAATGTCGGGACCAACATGCCCCTGTGCACAGCCAGTCGAGCCTTTTTGGATAGTTTCTGACTGCTCATAAAGGCATGCAAAGCTCCATTCACCATGTTCCCCGCGTTCACTCTCCTTTCAATATCACTATCATACTTGCCATCTGATGTAAACTTTGATCCTAGATATACAAACTCTTTCACTTGCTCCACTTTTTCTCCTCCAATCAAAATATTACATGCTGTCATTTCTTTCTCCATTTCAAAAACCAGTGTTTTAGTTTTACTTACGTTCACTTTCATTCCTTTCTCTTTTAAAGCTTCATGCATACAGTTTACCATCTCCTGTAACTCCTCCGCTGATGACGCCAGTATAACCTGATCGTCGGCATAGAGCAGACATTTGACGAGTAACTCATTCATCCTTAATCCACTTTTAGACTCTTTCAAATCTGTCAAACAGCTATCCATAAATAGGTTGAACAGCCACGGTGACGCAACACATCCTTGCCTAACGCCTTTCTCAATCTTAAACCACTCAGTGTGCGCTCCGTTTATCCTGACACAAGCACTCGAATCCTCATATAAGGATTTCAGTGCTCGTATTAAGAGACTGCTCACCCCATGCATAGAAAGTGCTGACCACAATTCATTCCTCTCAACTCTGTCATAGGCCTTTTCCAGATCTACGAATGTGCAATAGACTTTTTGACTCTTGGCCAAAAACTTTTCGGCTATGCACCGCAAGGAAAAGACCTGATCAGTACATCCCATTCCCTTTCGAAATCCCGCTTGAGCATCCCATATTTTGTCATCAGTTTCATTCCTGACTCTATTAATCAATACCTTAGCATACAATTTGCCGACGACGCTAAGCAGGCTTATACCACGATAATTTTTGCAGTCCAGCTGTGACCCCTTTCCTTTGTAAAGTGGCACGATAACAGCCTTACACCAATCTTTTGGTACTCGGCCGCTTCTCCAACACAAATTGAAAAGGCAGTACAACTGACTAGCTACTACGCCTTTTCCTGCTTTAAGCATCTCGACCGACACTCTATCACACCCAGCAGCCTTTCCCGCTTTCATACTCTTAAGTGCTTCCACAATTTCGAACATTTCAATTTCGCCTTCCATCTCATTCTCTTTTTCTTCGCTATAGCAGAAATCTTTCTTATTTCCTTCCTTTTTTTCAAATAAACTTTCAAAATAGTCCTTCCATATCTTTAGTACACATTCTTCTCCTTTCACAACGCTACCATCCTGGCATCTGATCCTAGTCAGCTCTCTGGTTATAGTATTTCCTCGGGCTGACCTTACGGATTTCCAGAATACTTTCAGATTTGACTGAAAGTCTTCTGATAGCCTTTTATCAAAATCCTCTTTATACTCTTCTTTCTTTCTAATCACAGCTTTCTTAACCAAATCTTTCATTTTCTTATATTCCTTACGTGCTTCATTCACATCTTCATCTATAACCTCTTGCATTCTTAAGTTAGCTTTTGCTGCTAACAAATCCAGCCATGCTTTCTTCTTTAATCGCACAAGTTCTTGCACATCTTTACTCATCCACGCATTTTTGTGATTTTTTCCTTTCCTTCTTCTACTTACACCACACACTTCAACAGCTACTTTCACAATTCTTTCTTTAAATTCCTTCCATCCATCTTCAATATCGCTCATTTCCTCTAAATCTTCAAATTCATCCTTCAGTCTATTAATATACTTCTTACCTACATCCATATCTTGCAAATTTTCTACTTTTACTCTTTCCAAAGCGCTGGTTTGCTCCCTTACCCTGTGCCGCCAGCGATTGAAGATACCCCTTATCCGGGATATCACCAGTAAATGGTCCGAGTCAATGCCAGCACCGCGATATGCACGGGTATCCAGCACTTTGTTCTTCAATCTTTCATCTACAATCACAAAGTCTATCATACTTTTTAAAATACCTTCCACTCTTGTGTAGGTGTGGATCTCTTTATGTTGAAACATTGAGTTCGACACAAAAAGATCCCACTCTAGACAAATTTCTAATACACTTCTTCCTTCTTCTTCTTTTCATATCCATCACGCTTTACACCCACCCATCCATTAAAATCACCTAACATAATAATCTTCTCATTTGGCTTGGTAACTTTCAATACTTCTCTTACACTATTCCAGAACTCCTCGTTTTCGCTTTTTGCTGATGTTGTACCCCTCGAACCCACATCCCAAGGTGCATAAACACCTAGAACGAAGATCCGAGTGATTCCAACTTTCAGCCTAATCAATAGAAGACGAGGGCTGACACACTCATACTCATTCACGCACTCAGCCATTCGTGCAGAAAGAATTAGACCGACCCCTTGACAGCCTCGGCTGGTACTGGAAATTCCAGACCAATACGCCGTGTAAGGGCCGTGCTGCGTCGCGTCGCATCCTTTCCGCTTCGTTTCATTCACGCACAACACATCCAAACGTCTTTCATCCATCATCTGGCATACTTCCTCAATCTTATCCTTCATTCCTCCTCTTACATTCATCGTCGCAAAGCGGCTTTCAGCAGACCGCATACCGCTCCCGCCGGGAACGAGACGTGATGGGGTGCGGACACCATCGCCGCCATCTAGGTGCTCTTTCAAAAAATTTGCATCCATGCGATTCCCACGAGACGCTAGGGAAAAATTTTGTCCGCCCCAGCAGAGCCCCGCATGCCAGGGTAAGGCTAGCCATTACCTGGGGGTCGCCCAACCCCATGGCGGAAGTGGCACGCTCGAGACTAGGCTCGCCCCTAGCCATGCATCCATCGGCGCGGCAGACCTTAGATTGGCAGGGATTTACATTAAAGAGGAATCCCAAGTCTATCCCTTAGTCGGCTCTTACGACATCCGTGGGAAAGAGATGGAGTGGTCCTATTCTTTTGTAATGGTGCCGGGAACCACACGGTCAACATACATAAAATCACATACATACATACATAAAATCACGCCTCTTTCCCGGAGGGGTAGGCAGAGACTACCTCTGCATATTTCCTTCGCTTCATCCACATTCATAATTCTCTTCATGCAAGCTCGGCGGTTTCGGGTACTTTTGACCTGACCCTTTACCAGGACGTCCTTAATTTGATCATCTAAATTATCATTTAAATTATCTTATATCCTATGTATGTACAAGTGTTTACGAACGTCTTGCATTGTTCCAGAGCCGCGCGCGCGCGCCCGCTCGCCGCGCCGCTCGCCGCCGCACGCGCCGGCCGCGCTGCTGGCGCACTTCGACACCAGTCTGCTGCAGGTAACGTGGTACTTCGCTTTTAACCAGAAAGTATTTATGGGAAAATGTAATGTTTCTACCACTCTGAATATTTTTACTGCCCCTTGTTCATCTTTACTTTTCGATGTTGCAAAGTTGCAGACAGTTTAATAAAAGCGCCTTAAAAAAATTATATAAAAATAATACCTACCATTGTAAATTAGTGCGTTTGTTTAGCAAATCTGTGTGATAAATCACACAGATTGAGCCAAACCCAAAGTAAGTTCAAAACTTGTGTTATGGGATACTAACTCAACGATACTATATTTTATAACAAATACTTAAATAAATAAACACCCAAGACCCGGATCAATCAGAAAAAGTTCATTTACACACAAATAGAACATAACTACAAAGTATATACTCTGTATATATAAACATTTTGGATTTCAAAATTATGATTGAACTTATTTGGTATTTGTCATGTTGTATTTTAATAATAGCGAAAATAATTTTTAGTTTAAATAATTATTTTCTTTATGAAACGTACAGAAATAGTATCATCGGTTTAACGTTAGGTTGCAATGCAAAGCATATACATTTCAAAAATATAACCACCGAAAATCGGAATTTCAACCAGATGGAATAAGATATTTCGGTCAAATGAAAATATTGAAAATAAAAAAAATTACGAAACGTTTTTGGTATTTTCAAATTCGTAACTAAAGAATTCTAGTTTGTGATAGGTAACCATTTCACGTCATAAGCCAGAACCGATTGAATTTCGCATACATGTATTGTGGAGTACGGAGAAAAACACAGGGTAAATTTCACGCGAAAAGTTGTTTGAATATAACGGTTTAAATTAATGGGCTTATATCCTTCTGCAAGCACAAGACAAACAAATTTCTAAGAGGGTTCAAAGGACTTCATACGTCTGTAGTTATGATAATGATAAAGTCTGGAAAATTAGTGCCAATCTTCAAATGTCGAGTAATCTTCTCGGTCATATGGAAGTAGAATATGGCAGGAGACGCTTTTACCACAGATTTCTCCTGAGACTGGCGTTCTGATCGTCCGCCACAGACTCCCCTAAATTCCCTAAATACATGGGAATCGCTCCACAAGATAGATATTTTATTACACAAGCGAACGCGTGAATTTAATATATAAATACTATCGTGTGGGATCCTACGCAAGTGAATTTATGAACTAAAATGTATTAGTATTTTTCTGATGTCCATAACATATTCATACATACATACATATGGTCACGTCTATATCCCTTGTGGGGTAGACAGAGCCAACAGTCTTGAAAAGACTGATCGTCCACGTTCAGCTATTTGGCTTATTGATAGTATTGAGATGAAAATAGTGACAGGTTGCTAGCCCACCGCCTAAAAAAAGAATCCCAAGTTTGTAAGCCTATCCTTAGTCGCCTTTTACGACATCCATGGGAAAGAGATGGAGTGGTCCTATTCTTTTTGTATTGGTTCCGGGAACCACACGGCACTATATATATATAACATATTCAGCATATTATATACTTGTCGCATGGAGTATTTTTATATTATATTTCATGTTTCTTTAGTAAATTATTTATTTCTAGTAGGACACTTATTATTCTGCTACGTATCGTGATATATTTTTTTTATATATAGAAACATTTGAACGACTAAGAAATCTCTTTGAATTTTTTTTTGTATTTTCGCACTTATTATTTAATCATAATCTTTGTTACCTCAGTTAGCAATTTACACGGGAAAAGTAATACCCACCGGCGAATAAATCCTACCTCTTTAATGAAGTGTTAAGCCATTATCCATCCGTCTGATCGCAATCCCTTTGCATCATTAACGATCAGCCCGCAATCACTGTTCGAGAAGTGATGCCCGGTGAATGGCCAGCTTTATGTGTTCAGTAAGGGCTATTGATGAAGACAGTTGCACAGTGGACAGTGATAGTATTACAGGAATCAGAATTTATTTTGATTTCTGAAGGAAGAGGTTAACATGATCAACTATTTAGTTAAATTGTCTGCCGACTGTAGCCGTAAAAATGTATTGGATATACAGAAAGATAGTACAAATACAGATAGGTATACATATGTATAAGGCAAGTTCATTGCCATTTTCATAACATTATGCACTATATATAGTGCCGTGTGGTTCCCGGCACCAATACAAAAAATAATAGAACCACTCCATCTCTTTCCCATGGATGTCGTAAAAGGCGACTAAGAGATAGGCTTACAAACTTGAGATTCTTTTTTAGGCGATAGGCTAGCAACCTGTCACTATTTGAATCTCAATTCTATCATTACTAAGCCAAATAGCTGAACTTGGCCATTCAGTCTTTTCAAGACTGTTGGCTCTGTCTACTCCGCAAGGGACATAGACGTGACCATATGTATGCACAATATCCTCTACGTGTCCACCAGCGGCCTATCCGAGGGGAATCCTTATGTCTCATATTCGCAATAAAATTTATGTCACAAAGGTTTGTCGTAAATATCGGCCCCTGTCTCAGGATGAGGGGTCGGGAAGGTGGGGAATCCTTCCCCAGGACCCTCGGACCCCAAACCGGACGATACGTCTTATGCTAATCTGTTCCACAAATATATGAGCAAAGTTTACATTCAATGAGTGTACTTTCCCTTTGTCAGTAACTTTGTTAATGAACATGGATTAATGGAGAAATTATTACTGGAGGGGAACATTATTTGGCCATTTTGTGTATTATTATCATCCTTTTGGTGTCAGTGCCAGAGCTCCTATCCAGATGGGTCCGCCTGATCATCATCTATTTCGTGTGTAATAGGTTTTTTTACACATATAAATTCTTATAGTCACGTCTGTATCCTTTTCGGAGTAGACAGTCTTGAAAAGACTGAAAGTCCACGTTCAGCTGTATGGCTTAATGATAGAAATGCGAGATAAAGATAGGTTGCTAGCCCTTCGCCTACAAGGAAAATCTCAAGTTAATTAACATTTTCCTTAGTCGCTTTTTACGACATCTATGGGTAAGTTGTGAAGGTCCTATTATAAAGTGCCGGTCTATCACATTAATTTCTTCAAAAGGTTTATGTGTATTTTAAAATAAATAATAAAGACAATGTTTTTAGCTCTTAAACCAGTATTTTACTACTGTAAATTAGATAATAAATAAAAAAATCCTATACAAATGTCTGAATATAATTACAAAAAAATATAAATGATGTTTTGAAAGGCTACCCTTTAACGAGAAAAGCTTACCAAAGAAATTCTCAAATTAAGAAATACACATTGTGTAAAAAAGGGGAACGAACTCAGAATATTTGATAGCGGCCACGAAACCCAATAGTGTCTTAAATTCAGTTTGTTTCAACAGTTGTCCCGAAGAAACAACTGCGTACATTATTCTGCAGCGCTCCGTTACACGTCACAATATCTAGAGCGCAGAAATAAGTAGTTGTTATCGGCGACGTCGCCTGCGAGAAATGATACCCGTTACGAAAGCAGTATGTTTGTTTGGGTCTCTATCCCCGTCCGAATTTGCATAGGATTTCCGATCACGATCCAGAAGATGTCGGGAAGCAAAAGTCTAATCACCGTGACATCATCACACACACTTACACACACTCTGTCATCTTTGCGTGTTCCCAGTTGCACCCTTTGACACAATAATTTGCTTGCCTTCCAACTTTCAACATTTTCCGATTCGTTTCGCCTTCGATTTTAAGACCATCTACACGCATATTACCTTTTGCGATGTCAAACCAGGATTTCTATATAACCTGAATCGGACAGAGGCGGCATAGGGTCCGTGACTTAACACAAATTCAAATTTTTATTTGCATAAACCAGATCTTCATATTTACCCTTTCGGATATTGCAAACATTTATTATGTATTAGTAGACATACTCACACTGTTGACACTAAAACCAGATTTGAGCTTGCAATCTTCAATATTCTAGTGAAAGTGTTTATTGTAATATATAGGACAACCCACAAACGTAGATCCATATCTGTAGCTGGCGTTAATTTGCCGTTTGTAATGGGCGAGTGTAATAGCGTGGAAGAGATAAACTCTGCAGTCGCCCGCGCCGGTGACAGTGGGGAAGTCGGGGAATTTACGCTTTTTACAGGAACGCCTGTAAAATCCATTGTAGTTCGATCGGAGCAAGATGGGCGGTTGTTATTTCGAATGATTTAAGTTGACATATTTTAAATTTTATGGAGCGGGAATATAACAGTCAAATGTTTTTGAGGGTAGAACAAGGATTACACCAGATTCTCAAAAATTTACCAGCACACACATGGGTAAGAGACCCAGTCTCAAGACTCGATGACCAAGTTAAGCTGGGTGGCTTATATATTTACTTATTTTACAAATTAAAAAAAAACCAAACAAAATAAATAAAGTCTGTTTGAATAGTAAAAGAGAAATGATTATAAACGTCACTTCGAGTTGACGAGATCAGGATTGTCTCATTTTCGCAAATCGCATCATGCCCTCATTCAATTTGCCTGCCCATGAATTCTGAAGCCCGAACCCTACTCTGAACTTCAAACGACTTTCGTACGTTATTTCGTACCGAGTTTCGTCACACGCGAAGTACTTAGATGCTTACAATTGAGGGATTTTCAGGACAAAAGTGAATAACTATTGATCTTGCATACATAAAGTCAAATCATATACTCGTATTTGTAAATTAGTCAGTAGAGTTCAAATGTACACGAGTTTTATATAGAGAAATCTATTTATGCGCAATATTGACACAATACATACATACATACATAACATCACGCCTCTTTCCCGGAGGTGTATTCAGAGACTACCACTACTACTACTACTACTATTGACACAATAGGTGTGTTAATATAAAAATACCATGCTCCGTACAGTTACATGACGATATTTTAAACACAAACTATATTCTTGTTTTATGGGATACTCATCACTCGACTGAGCACAAGACAGAACATTTTAAGAAGTAATGTCCATGGGAGACAACCCGAGTCTTAAATTTCAATCCAATACATTACTTAGTTAAGCGGCCGTCAACTAGATCAACACCGTGTATATCACGAACACGTATTCGTACCCATTCTTCGTGCTTCCTCTACTAGCAAAATATTCAGACACGCGACGCTACCAACCCTTCTAACTTAGTAGGGGTAACTCGGTAACAATTCCCTTCTTTTTGACAAGACACGCTTATTTCATTTGCGGTTTATTTGTTTGTGCTCGAATGTTCTACGGCCGAGATGAAACGCCTGTTGAGGAGTATTCAATATGGTCGGTAAAAAGGGAAAGTTATTACATTTTTGCGGTATGTAAATTGATTCTTGCTGTAAGAGTTATGTAGCTAAGTTATTAAGCTGGGTACTATATTGTTTCTTATTGTCCATCGTTTCTGGTAGCTCTTAAGTTTATAAGTATACCCCTTAGTTGCCTTTTACGCCTTTATCCATGGGAACGAGATGGAGTGGTCCTATTCATTTTCTTGGTGCCGGGAACCACACGGCATATTTTGAATCTCAATTCTATCATTAAGCCAAACAGCTGAACGTGGTCTATCAGTCTTTTCAAGACTGTTTGCTCTGTCTACCCCGAAAGGGATATAGACGTGAATATATATGTACGAGTATGTATGTTTCTGGTAGCTGAGCGTCATGATCATGTGTACTAGCGTGTTCTCTCTCCGCGGGTATCGTAAAAGACAATCAAAGATATAGTTCTGAACTAGGTATTTCCTTGTTACGTGATTATCTAGAAACTTATCACTATATTTAATAATCAATTCCATGTCATCCTTCTAAACGTGAAATTTGTCTTCGGGACTAATGGCTTTATAATACTCCGTAAGATATAAATATGTGTGTATATTCAATACTTTGTTTTAAACTTTTAAAGTACCGAAACAATAGCGGTTGCAGCGTAAGGAGGGCGCCAGGAGGTAATAAGATTAATGAGATCCCTCGGCTCAAAGCCAATCGCTTTGAAGCCCAATTACCCTTTATTTTGGCCCACGAGGGTCTACCTGTGACGCTCAAGGGGAAATAAAGGCAGTCTGACGAATAGCTAAGACTTTGAAAAATCGTGTCAGCTTTTTGCACTAACGATAATCGTAACTCTACTCACACTGAGTTGTGTGTAGCTTTTGGATCTTGAAAATTCCTTCTTATATTATAAATTCTTTCATGCCTAAAACAATTGACCGATTTTGATAAAAGTGTAAAAAGTGTCAGTTTACGACGAAGTCGCGTGCAACAGCTAGTAATTAAATTATGAAAATGTGTAGGTAAATAGTTTAAAAAATTGTATTATGTATCTACTTTATATTCGAAAGGTAAGCTGAAACGTAACTTACATTCGTGCTTCTACTACGACCATTAGCTTTGTTTTAGTAGAATATAAAAGAGCGACTCCATTCATTTACTGTTGGTATATGTTCCGAACTAACAATCAAGTAACTCTGTGAATTTTCGTAAAATCTCGCAGCTAAAGCTTTTCACACCATGTTTTATACTTTGTCATGTTAGCAATGTAATCAGGAACTCACGATGAAAAGAAGTTTAATGGAGTAAATTAGATAATAATGTGAAGGGGTCTGATAGACCGCCGCCACAGAGCACCGCAGACCGCGGCGAGGTCGCGGTCCCGCTAATGGTGACGCCACACGGTGCGTGTTCAATTTTATAACGGTTTTAATTAGCTTGCCGAGTTCGTTTATTTGTTTGGGTTAAATTTTACAATAATTAGAATTTTATCTTCTTCCTTATATATTGATCAAAAACTACAGAACGGAATTTCATGAAACGTTGCAGTGATATTGCTCAACATTGTTATAACCTACGTAAAATTTTAGGTAGACGAAGTGGCGGATAACAGCTAGTAATATTATAAAAATGTAAAGTTTGTAAACTTGATTGATTGTTTATAAGGACAAGAGTTTGTTCTTCGGCAATACTGAGCCGCTCAAAAATATTCTTTCACAGTTAAAATCATTATACACCGGGTGTATGTTCGTGTATGTCTAGAATGGCAGAATAGCCTGGCAGAATCGCTTCGTGTTAAAAGCAAGCTTATCGTACAAGATCACTTATAGGGCCTTCCTGAAAAAATATGGCGGTCTCGATAAAGCGGGTATCGGAAAGCGATACCGTGGGCTTATCAATCAGCAGACCTCCAGCCCTTTGCGGGCAACCTCCCTTTGTCTTCGGGGTAAAGGTCACTTTCTTGAATTCCCGGTTGAAATGAAACGAACGACTTTTATGGTATTATCGGTCTGATGTTTTATAGTTTCAGTCTTGTATTTCTTCAGTCAACTAGTATCGTGTTCGTGGTTTATTTGTATTTTTGTGTATAACTCTAACCTTAAGCATGACTGAAACAAAAAAAAAGGTTATTACTTCTTCCATATTAGATCGGAATCTATACTAATTTTATCAATTAAACTACGTTTATTCGTTTCCCCTTAGGCACATAGCACACGGCGTATTTTAAACGCGCAGGCGACGCACGTATTACGAACGCACGTTTTCGGCACAGTATACGCCGATTGTTGCGTTTGCATTGATGATACAAACGTGCGCGCGAAGATATGAAGCGCGTTTACGCGCGTTTGAAGCTATACAAACGCGGCGCGTATAAAGGAGCGGAGTTAGGCAGAGGGGGAAGGGGGTGCGCGTATACGTGCAGTAGAGACGCGTTTCACGATCGCCCCGTGTGCTTAGGTTACAAAGTTGCGTCCGAATCGCGTTTGAAGTGCTTATACGCGCGTCTCCTGCGCGTCTGCTGCGCGTTTAAAATACGCCGTGTGCTATGGGCCTTACATTCATCTTTAAATTTTACTTTAAATGCAGGAAAGAGTATCTTTATGAATTGCGGTAAACATTCATTGGAGTACAGTCAACAGCATATCAACCTTCCCAAATACACTGCAAATTCACCTTTATTACCGCGTTATAGACTTCCATGGTGGTGTGGATGCGTGAACTTCGACGCAGATTTTTGTGACTCCTACCCTACATAGTTCCTTATTTTAACTTTTGTTTTATATACGCTCGCTGTCTTGCTATACTTGTGTATATTGTGAGTTTCTCAGTAAGTGGATTGTTAATTCTTTATGAGGAAATAAAGTTCTTTAAACCTCAAACTCATGCAGGGTTAAAATATATAAAAATATAAATATATATACGGGACAAATTACACTGACTGAGTTAGCCTCGAAGTAAGTTCGAGACTTGTGTTACGAGATACTAACTCAACGATACTATATTTTATAATAAATACTTATATAGATAAACATCCAAGACCCAGACCAATCAGAAAAAGTTCTTTTCTCATCATGCCCTGACCGGGATTCGAACCCGGGACCTCCGGTGTCACAGACAAGCGTACTACCGCTGCGCCACAGAGGCCGTCAAATGTTGACATGCGGTTAACTGTACAAACGCGGAGGAACCTGTCATTTATAATAATGCTGTTCTGTCGTCACCAGATCCGCGACTGGGTGTCCTTGGAGACGGACATGCTGCGCACGGCGCCCGCCGCCGTGGGGGACGTCGAGGACGTGCTGCTGCAGCTCGACAAGCAGAAGGTAAGTGATGACAGAAGAATGTGATTCTAGAAGAAGCCACACGATATAATGTTCTCATTCTAGTCTTTATTGTGATCGGAGTTTTAGAAAAAAAAGCCTAAGTGTATGCCAGCTCCCTTTGGTAAAAAGCGTGAATGTCGAGAGAGAGTGCCGTGTGGTTGCCGGCACCAATACAAAACAGAATAGGACCGCTCCATATTTTTCCCATGGATGTCGTAAAAGGCGACTAAAGGATAGACTTACAAACCTCGCATTTTTTTTAGACGATGGTAAGCAAAATAGCTGAACGTGGCCATTTAGTCTTTTCAAGACGGTTGGCTCTGTCTACACCGCAAGGGATATAGACGTGACCATGTGTATGTATGCATGTATGTCGAGAGAGAGAGATGGACTGGCTTATAAAATTGACGATTTATTTAATTTGATTTTTATTTTCTTACTTAAAATACTTTTTAATAGATTTATTTTTCATTATACAATACATAATAAAATTTAAGACGATACAATTAATTAAATAAAATTAATAACTTTTCTTCACTTAGACGAACATGTTTCAGATAGTACGAAAATATTGTCCAATTAAAACTCGTAGTTCGCCGCGAATTTAGACCTCGCGAACACAATAAACTTTAACAAAATTGTAAATATCTCCAAAACTAACCGATTTTGACGCCCCATGAACTTCGAGGCATCCATACATATGTAGTAGTGTGTGTAGTTGAAAAAAAGTAACAATAATATTGCTGCTGTTGCCGTAGCAATATTATTGTAACTTGTGGCTGCTTTCTAGCGTGAGCAGCCGCGGCTGCATCCCCACGGCAGTACACCGCTTACATTTGCTTTGCATAATGCATTTTTCCATTTTTGATTGCTCAATTTCAAACTCCAGCGCCGGCGAAACGAATTTCAGTTTTAATATCACTGAGATTTTCAATAAATGAATTAACTTTTGTTATTTCTTTTTTGTCGTTGAATATATTTTTTAAATCCACATTAAAACGAAATTCACGATTGAATGTTTATGAGGATTTTAGTTATTTGAGGTGTTTTGATTTGTTTCATTAAACTAAGTATTCTGCAGTATGTGGATACGTTACACACATCATACAAAGCTATTGTCCACAAGATTCGTAGTTGACGTTCTTTGACTGACTTGCAATTGATTTCAATGTCATTTGTAAAAATAGTTTCTGAAAATTAAATGTTTATTTTTATTATCTTCTTAATTATTATAGTTAACTTTATATAGGACTAGCGGCCCGCCCCGGCTTCGCACGGGTGGACATATTATTGTGTTTTATGGTTTGAAATAAATTTATTTCAAAACAAATTTATTCCTATGTCACTTTTGAAGGTCTATTCTATATCTGTGCCACATTTTATCAAAATCGGACCAGTAGTTTTTGAGTTTATTCCACACAAACATACAAAAATACAAATCTTTCCTCTTTATTATTAGTGTGGATAAAGGCTATGTTATTCGTGTTTAATACATAGGAGCTGGTATTTAAATTCTTAACACTCCTTTTATTAAATTCAGAGTGTTCCCTTATTATTTTTTCTTTGCATTTTGAAGTGTACCAGTTGGAACTTGTCAAAAACTACCCTACGAGCGGGCAGGGGTTGATTATTAATTGAAGAGTACGTGCGCTGATCCCACACAGCGGCCGCATACTGATTTTGTACACTCATACTAATATAATTTGTGCCATAGGAAGTACTATTGAAATTGAAATAATATATATATTTTTTATTACGATTCACATTTATAACGATATGCAGAACAGACAATTTATTATATTTTTTACTTAATTCCCAAAGTTTAATAAAAATTCAAGTAAACTTAATAAAATCTAGCTTTCAAGTCTAAAAAGAAGAATCTTTAGCAAAATCTTGCTATATGCTTCGAACTCGTGTGATATCCCTACTACCTATGAGCTAATTGACATACATACACAAAGTACTCATGTCTTTATCCCTTACTGAGCAGACAGAGCCAATAGTCACGAGTTACTTAAAGATTAAGCATTCGTTATTTTTTTTTAATTTAATTTAACATGCCGTGTGGTTCCTAGCACTAATGTAATGAAGAATAGGACCATTGCACTTCATCTCGTTCCCATGGATGTCGTAAAATGCGACTAAGTTATAGGCTTATAAACTTGGGATTCCTCTTATAGGCGATGGGCTAGCAATCTGTCACAATTTTAATCTCAATTCTATACCATTAAGCCAAACATCTGAACGTGGCCTGTCAATCATTCAAGACTGCTGGCGCTGTCTACACCGCAAGGGATATAGACGTGATTGAATGAATTAATAAATTTAACATGCCTGTTATTCGCAATGGACTGTACTTAATTTACTCTTAGGCCGTGGAATAAACCAACTTTTACGTGAATTTGGTGGTTCTCTCTGCAGTATACCTGCCCAATAAATGGGATTCCACGTCAATGACCAAATTACTTTGGAAGCGGATCATAAATCTCAAAAACACGTGGAAAGGAATTATTTGCTTTATGACTTTAATTTACTTCCACGTTGGTCGTATAGAAGGGAGCATGGAATCTTGAATTCTTTGAGAATAGTGCACACAATGTCGTCCTATGAAAATGCTGCAGTGTAGTTTGTTCCGCCGCTTCTTCTACACATGCGCTTTGGAAGCGGTAGTAGTTATAATTAGATTTAAGTTGTATCCAATTTTGAAAATAAAGCTATTCTATTCTATAATGTCGTAACTGATGGTTATAGTACGGTAGAGTTATTATCTAAATATCTCAAGATTTGGTACTTTTATACATACATACATATGATCACGTCTTTATCCCTTACGGGGTAGACAGGGCCAACAGTCTTGAAAAGACTGATAGGCCACGTTCAGCTGTTTGGCTTAATGATAGAATTGAGATTCAAATAGTGACGGGTTGAAAGCCCATCGCCTAAAAGAAGAATCCCAAGTTTATAAGCCTATCCCTTAGTCGCCTTTTACGACATCCATGGGAACGAGATGGAGTGGTCCTATTCTTTTTTGTATTGGTGCCGGGAACCACACGAATGCTTTTATGCACTGCACTTTGATGCCTGCGCGAAAAACTGCGTGTGGTGCAGAACGACGACACAGCATTCTTGTTGTTAAGTTACAACAGGTACGCCATTTTTGTAGCCTTCTTCCGTTCATGAATAACTTTGTAAGCCGCAGTGTAATTAAACCTTATCTCCTTGAAAAGATTCCGTAGACAAAAATAAACCATTTTATTTTTGCCATATGCGTCTGTCTGTTTGTCTCTCCATTTTCAACTTAGGTTTATTATAGGCATTAATATCATCGTTTTAGAGATTTATATACATACATACATATAGTCACGTCCATATCCCTTGCGGGTCAGACAAAGCCAACAGTCTTAAAACGGTTGAAAGGCTATGTTCAGCTGTATGTTTGTGATGGAATCAGTGAAAGGTTATCAGCCCATTGCTTACAAGAGGAATCCCAAGTTTATAAGTCTATCCTACTAATATCATAAATGCGAAAGTTTGTGAGTATGTCAGTATGGGTGTTTGTTACTCTTCCACGCAAAAACTACTGAACCGATTACGATGTAATTTGATATGTAGGTAGCTGAAGACCCAGAATAACATATAGGCTACATTTTATCCCAGAGTTCCCGCGGGATTGATAGGGTTTCCATGCGGACGAAATCGCGGGCGGCCTCTAGTCTTATATATGTAGGGAATTTATTGAGTGTTTATTATAAGTAAAACCCATGCCCAGCATGATACCACACTCAGTAAAGGGTGCCACATACTGTGTTAGTCAGGAATTGATATAGTACAGTCACCGGCATAATTTCTTACACTTCATGGGTCTATATATCAAAATAATAGTGTCCTATAAATTACTATCGGGTGCCACTAATAGGCAATAGAGGGAAAATGATATGAAGTTATGTGTGATATAAATGGTCATAACATAACATTAACATTTTTATATATATTTGATTTACTCATAATGATCAAAAATATAAACTTACTACTTAAACCTTCTGAATCCTCACTCACGCAAACAAATCTATACAAATATTATAAAGTTGAAGAGTTTGTTTGAACGCGCTTATCTCAGGAACTGTTAGTTCGAATTGAAAAATTCTTTTTGTTTTGAATAGTCGATTTATCGCTTAAGGCTATATAACAACACGCTGCAACTATAAGGAGCAAAGAAATATGTAATGGAAAATGTGAAAAAAGGGGAAAATTATTCATCATTGAAGGCTGCAATGATGCCTAAAATAACTATTCCACGCGGACGAAGTCGCATAGCTAGTATTTTGATAAGATTTAAATATCTTAAACTTGACGTATCTGCGCGTCACTTACAAGAACAATTATTCTCCTTTTGAAGTATTTTATCCGGAACCCTAAAAAGGGTTCGCAGTCGGCATCAGGCGGTTTCAAGCACTGCGCCAATTAATTTGGAAATATGTTAAGTACCCATCACACACACGCGGCGTCGAGTAGATCAGGTTTTTAAAACTGATGACAACGTGACTGGGACCATCTATAGTCTGTTTAGGCATTAATAAATTGTCCGTTTGCTCGTCTGTTCTACGACTAAGCTGCTAGACCGATTTTGAGTTATTCACCGAATGCAAACATAAGATGCTTTCCGAAAAATGAAGATGTGAAGACCCAGGCTAAGGCTACCTTGGGAATCCTCCTTTTTTTGATACATACATATAGTCACGTTTATATCTCTTGCGGAATATATAGAGCCAACAGTCTTGAATAAATTCATAGGTCACGTTTAGCTGTTTGGCTTAATAATAGAATTGAGATTCTAATAGGTACATGTTGCTAACCCATCACCTAAAAAAAGATTGGCAGGTTTATTAGGAAGTATGCAGAGATCGTGGCAAGTGGAAAGATGTAGTCTCTGCCTACCCCTCCGGGAAAGAGGCGTGATTTTATGTATGTATGTACATATGTATGTTTGTCTATTCAAAAGAGAATTTCGCGTAGGTATTATAACCACCGCACGTATATCCAACACAGGACCAAGTTCACATCCGCATATCGCATCCCAATTGGCGTTGTTTATACCGCGTTAACCAAATACATGACTGTAGGGATAATCTACCTTAATACACCGACTTTATAGTCTATATTGAATCGTTAATGGAAGCTTGGAAGGTATTAAAGTTATCCTTTGATGAGATTCCCATATGAACAGTATTATAGAGTTTTGGTCGTGAGGGCGCGGAAGGTAATGCCTATAGAATTCTGATAATATTCCGATTTTAGGGAGAATGTCTTTGGTCTCAATTTCCACCAGCTAAACGGAGCCTTAGACTCTTATGAGTATCGGTTCTGTCTACCCTGTTACAGGTGATGTTGTGATATTTATATGTGCTCTTGTAAATGTAAAATTTGTGCATAATATGGATGTACTCGTATAAAATGAAAAGGTAACTATTAGTAATCTCCTGTTAATTCAGTTGTCTGGTGTAATTTCGCAGAAATTTTTCTTCAGTTTTGGATTAGTTTATTTATATTCGTGTCCATGGGACCTTCTCTTATCCTTGAACCCGTCAATATTTTTAAACGACTTTAAAAAAAAAGGAGGAGGTTTCTCAATTCGACCGTATATTTTTTTTTATAAACTATGAAACTCATTCATATATAAATTCTTACTGTATAAATTTAATGGTTAAAAATAAATAAATAATTCATGGTCGTTCTGAAAGCAATTAATTGGACAAACCCACCGCCCCCTGTTCCATTATCACTCCGATATAATGGGAGGAATCGTTATCACGCAGTCAAACTGACACAAATGGATTGTTATCAGCGTCCGTTCTGTCCTAAATGTGAGCCGTTTCCTTCATTTGCGTAATTACTGTACACTTTCGTGGAAATATGTATTTTAATGGATGTTCTGAAAGCAATTTGCTATTAGCGTGCAAATAAGATTTTAGAAATCTATCTATAAAATCACATTTAGACATTGAAAATAGTCAACAGTCGTGGATGGGGATCAAAAAACTTATTGCCTAAAATACCATAGACGACTTTTTGCCTTTAACAAATAGCAATAAAAGGAACCCTTCTAGAATTGTACTACTGAAAAGAAACAAAGGTACATAACGCTAAAATCGGGATTCATAAATAGGGTCCCGTAAATTTCAATTTAAATTTTTCATTAAGTATGTAAAAAAAAAAAAGGTTTGGGCATGCATTTATGCAATCCACAAAATTTGTGAAACGCAAACCACACCAATATAATCTGTTCACGCCTCTTTAAACACACGTCTATTGTCTCTCATTCCCGGGGATTGCATTTATTCAGCAGTTGAAAAAATAACCATTATTATTTTAGGACGAATAATGAATCCTATTCACCCTTCCAAAGTTATCTCCATTTTGAAATCATTCCTAAGTCCAAAACAAAATAAATAACAACGGAGCCAATTTTAAAATCATAAAAAGGAACGGGCGGACGGTAGTAACGCCTTTAGATTTTAATTTGCCGTGTTCAATGTCCCCTTAACCTTAACCCTTCAGGCAATTTATTTAATAACCTCCCTCTTCACCGAATTTTCAACTTGGACTGAGTAAACGCTTCCGGGTGCACAAATTATATAGAATTATGAGATTTTACCGCGCATGCGCTGAAGTTAGTGATGTGGAAGTGTCGATGATGTTACACGATTGCGATTAGAAGGAGTTGTGTTTTTAACTCAGAAAATAATGTATCGCTTCGTAGCATTTTATGAGTTAACGAAATTCTATGCCATACAACGTTATCAGAAAAATGTTAAGATATTGGTCATATTAAAATAAATTCATTGTAAATTGCTGGAAAGATTAAAACGATATATTATATTTTAATATTTTATATCCACGTGTACCAATGTTTTAACCTTTACAGGGTAGACAGAGCCAACAGTCTTGTAAGAAATGAAAGACTACGTTCATCTGTATGCATTGTTAATGACGGACTTGAGATTCAAATAGGGGCAAGTTGCTAGATGATCGCCTAAAAGATTAATCCCAAGTTTATGAGCCCTTTCCTTGATTGACTTTTACAATCTGCACAGGAAGACAAGCTGCTGGCACACAATTTATTTTTCCCTATCACACCAGCATTGAAGCCTTACCTTTAAAGGAAGAGCTTATATTATAAATGTATATGAAGCAAAATTAGAAATATGACGTGATTAGGGGAATCATGCAGTTTATATTTATGTTATTTTTCCGTGAAATGTGGGCACCGTTATCCACATCTATCATCAGGGCATGGCTTGGTGGTTAGTTCATGGTTTTTTATCCATTTAACTCCTTAAATTCACCATAGCTTTATTGTAAAATGTAACAGGTAAAAGACAAAGAAACCGATAAAAAATATTTTATCCAACTATAAATTTTATATCGATATCAAAATTCTATCGACATTTCTACATCGAGACATCTCCCTCACTGAACTAGATGCTCTCTTCCCCTACCACTCATTGCTTGTGGGTGGGGATGGGGTGTGTATCGGTTGCCTAGCAACGCCGGGACGCGGTCGTGTGCTTGCCACGTGCAGCCAGTTTGACCGTGACCACGGCGTGGTGCGGTCGTGGTTGTGGTCATGAGAACGAAGGACCAATTGTGTAGGTCAGGTTTGCTAGAGGGCAGCACTGAGTGTGACGAAATCTTTAAACATTTTATTCAAATTTAAATTAAGAACTACCTTTTGCGAAAAGCATGATCTGAGGCCGTGCCGTGTGATTCCCGGCACCCGGTACTAAAAAGAATAGGACCACTCTATCTCTTGCCTATGGATGTCGTAAAAGGCGACTAAGGGATAGGCTTACAAACTTGGGATTCTTTTTTAGGCGATGGGCTAGCAACCGTCACTATTTGAATCTCAATTCTATCATTAAGCCAAACAGCTGAGCGTGGCCTATCAGTTTTTTCAAGACTGTTGGCTCTGTCTACCCCACAAGGGATATAGATGTGACCATTTGTATGTCTGTATGTACGATCTAAGGAGGTTAGGTTCTTGTGTTAAGGTCACAGATAACAGACACATTCACTTCGTGTCTGTTTAACTGACTTACCCACACCTGAGTCGTGATAATTATCCGGAAAACTGCGTTTGGAGAAGGACGGAAGGAGTATTGATGAAAATCACGGCAAAAACTTAAGTTCCTGTGGGATTTGCGAAAAATTTGTATTCTTTTATAGATGGCTCTAAATTCGCGCATTTAGATTTTAGAGTTTCTACTTAATTATAATTAAATGGTGTAGGTGGCGCTAATAAATCATCTAAATTTGCGCGTGTAGATGGCGCTTAATTTGCGCGGACGAAGCTGCGGGTAGAAGCTAGTAATTAATATTGTCACTACTTTATTCTGAGCTATTCCAGCGGCTGGCGGCTTTTTCAATTTCAGTTTAATTTCGTAACTCTAATCTAATACTTATACCTAGATATTTTTTTTTTTTTATATTGAAGAACTGTTTCAGCTTGCAATCTTACAAAAATGTGCGAATTTATATTTGTTAATCTTATTATGATTAAAATCTGAAATATCTAATTGAAAAGACTTTAAATATTTTTCATCAAATTAAGCCAAAATAAGCTACCGGTTTAAAAATATTAATATCCGGCTCAGTGAGTTGCTCAATCTGCACAAAACAAATATTTACCCCCGAATTATGAAGACAAAACCCGGACTGGGGTGCTTTAAAAATTGCAAGACTTACCTGCACTGGACCAGTTTAGCTGGACCTCTTCGTGTCCTCTAAATTTGTTTGATAGTTCGGGTCGTGAGGGTAGTGCGAGGTCTGATTATGTTGGATATCCGGTACGCAGTCGAGCCGCGTGCGGGGGGAATCAATAAGGGCGCGGGAGGGGGGGAACACGCCGGCCGGCATTCGCGTGGCGTGCGCCGTGCGAGGTAGACGTCCCGATTAGCTCGTATATTATCACGTATAATAGAGACTTCAAATATATTTTCCCTAATGAATCTTTGAATGTAATTAAGTTCAATGTGCATTTTGGCTAAGGCCTATGTGAAATGTTCTAAATTCATAAAAAATACATATTATCGACTAAATTCACTGCCCTAATTTTCTTTAGGAATTATTTACTGCTTTGTAATACATATTTGATCACTGATGAACTTATTATATACCTATTTTCAGTTCAATTTCCTTATCACTAGGCTTATTCAAATTTCTCATGAATTTAGATGATACAAATACAATAAGCATTTGCCGTATTGACAGATATAACGTAGCTTATACAGAAAAAAAACCCAGCAATGTAGATGAAAATCTTTTAAACTATTCGTACTCAATAAAACTGCCAAACACAGAAACCAAGAGATAATCCCACAGAATTGGCTGTCTATCAAACGCCGCAAAGGCAATAGAAGTCATTGAAAGTTACAGGAAACAAATCCAGGTCGGAATTGATACAAGTCGCCCGGCCGGCGTCCGCCCGACTCGGGAACAACACGAAACAACTCTTAACAGGTTTCCTTCCGAGTACTATCAGAAAACACAGGGTTACCAACAACATTTTCAACGACAATAACTTCTAAGGATGATTTTCCAGGTGTGTTTTAAAAAAAATGCCGTGTGGTTCCCGGCACCAATACAAAAAATAATAGGCCCACTCCATCTCTTTCCCATGGATGTCGTAAAAGGTGACTAAAGGATAGGCTTACAAACTTGGGATTCTTTTTTAGGCAATGGGCTAGCAACCTGTCACTATTTGAATCTCAATTCTATCATTAAGCCAAATAGCTGAACGTGGCCATTCAGTCTTTTCGAGACTATTGGCTCTGTCTACCCCGCAAGGGATATAGACGTGACCATATGTATGTATGTATGTATATTTAAAAAAAAACAAGTGTTTATTTAAATTCCAATCAATGTTCAGTAGAGTGTCATTTCAACAACTCGATTTTAGGCCACAATAAAGATCTGCCGTGTGGTTCCCGGCACCAATAAAAATAAGAATAGGATCACTCCTTCTATTTCCACAAGGGATATAAACGGGACTATATGTATGTATATTGATGTGATTAAAGTGTAAAGTAAAAAATAACCTTATCAGAGCTACAGTTTCTTCTCAATTCCATCATTAAGCTGAATGTCGCTTTCCAGTCTTCGAGATTGTAGGCTCTGTCTTGCAAAGGATGAAAACGTGACCGACTGATTATGATGACCGTGACATATATATACGTATTTAAGTTAACAGTATATCTAAGCGGTCTCGTGGCAACCCTACACAAAGTTGATATTTTGAGTGTTATCCGAGCTGAGTGTGTTTTTGATGTATTCTGTGTAAGTGAATACTTTTGAAGATCCCAACTTTTAATGGCTTGAGTTACTGATAAACATTTCGAGAGGACGCTAAGTATTTCAAAGATTGTTAAAAAGGTGCCGTGAGGTTCCCAGCACCAATAGAAAATAGAATAGGACCACTCCATCTCTTTTCCATGGATGTCGAAAAAGGCAACTGAGGGATAAGCTTATAAACTTGAGATTCTTCTTTTAGGTGATGGCCTAGCAACCTGTTACTATTTGGATATTAACGCTTTTAAAGCCAGCTGAATGTGGCCTATCAGTCTTTTTAAAACTGTTGGCTTTGTCTACCCCGCAAGTGATATAGACGTGATTATATATATGTATGTTAAAAAGGATGATGCAATGGACAAACCTGCATCAAAAAATCTGATAAATATTGATGGAGCATATTAAATGATGGCAAGTGGAAATATGGAGTTAAAAATGTATGGTAAAGTTTTTGGCTCAGGTTCTTGAATAGGACCACACAATCTCGACCTCTCAAACTGAAATGTGTTTTAGAAATAGTAAACGATAACGATAATATGCTCCGAAATTTCATAAATGAATCTAGCAGTCTATATCTACTGAGCATAACAAGCTTAATTTAAACTGGGTTAGGTTCCTCTGAGGGTCTCGGAGATCAAACGGGAATCAGGAGTAACTTTAGCCACTCTTGGGATCACTGTCATTAGCTGATCCAGGCCTCTCCCTGGGGAACGTAACTGGAACACGACGCCAGAAGGTTGATGTTATCTGGCCTCCCTGGGGTAGGCAGATACCACGGATCTCTTGCTACGGTCTTAAAAGATTCCCCCAATCTCCAGATGCCAGTAGACACAGTAATCCGCTGAGTAAGTCTTCGGATATCTCCCAATTAACTTGTCTCGGCCGAGCCGTCACTTGTAGGCTGCCAGACAGTTACTGTTCTTACTTGCCCCTTTAGCAAATTGTGCAATACAAAAACGATGTAACCCACCACACGATTTTCTCATCTCGGCATGATGCCAGTTGCACCATTCGCCGCTTTGCTTCAGGGCCTGGGGTTTTTTGCTTGTGTTATACCGTTATTGATGTCAAATGTTATTTTTAGAGAAAAGTAATATTTACTTGGACATATTATTTAAAACTGTAAGAACCTTGTTTCACGATATGTTAATTATTTTTAAATTTATTAGTAATTTTTAATAAAACAATCCGTCAAGCATAGATTATCATTTCTATTTTCCCATTATTACGTTTAGTTTTCTAACGGCTCTTGTATTTTTTTTACCTCGTACGCATTATATTAAATCATTTTTTAAGCTTATGTTTTTTAATTATAAAGAGACGGGAGGAAAAAATCAGTCTTAAACGTTTTTCCAACAACTGATTGATCCAGAAGCGTTGGTCAACTTAATTGCATTGTGATAATAATTTAAAAATAATTTACCTAAATAGATGAGCGTTTTTCTGTTGAACCTTTTGCCAAAGGGGCTGGTTCCGCCCTTAATCTGCAGGCGACGTTATTCGCTAATGAGTTGCTTCATTAAGGGTACCGGGCTGGTGTGGTGAGTCTTCAGACTCATTTCGAGAATTCTGTTCATTATGGTTTTCCTAGACATCTTCCACTAGATAACTGAGACATACATAAGAAATATGTGATTGCACTTTAAAAAGGTTGATAAACATAAAAAATATTATTTTTTCAATCAAATCAAACTTACATTAAATTCAATACTTTAGTTTTTTCTATAGTTTTAGATAGAGAGAATCTAAATCATAATTTAAATTAATAATAAAACTAGCTTCTGCGCCAAGCTAAAAAGGTTTCCAGTTGTTTTTTTTAGATTGTGTGCTCTGTCTGTGCCGAAAGGGTTACAGACGTGATGTTATAAGTATATGTTAATTTAATAAAGATTTCAGTATTAAACATTATTACCTACATTTCTTCTAATAGTTCAAATATTGATTCTTCTTATAGGCCATGGGATAACTTGAATAGTCATCAGTCACTGATAGCTCTGTCTACCCCGCACAGGATAAAAACGTATATGTACGAAGCTTCAGATTCAGTAGACAGTAGGGATGTCCAAATAAAAATAATCTCTAAAGTTTGCGGGAAATTAGTAGCAATTTCAAAGCGACGTCTCGGATACCCGGGATGTTTTTACGTACGTAATTAATCCGGGAAGTGTTACGTGTGTTTTTGTGATGCAGGAAATGCCCGGGGTCATTGCAACTATGTAGTTTAACATTGTAATAGTTATCTAGATGCTTGGTCATATGAAAAACTGGTTTTGGATTTTTTAAACTATAGTGTCCTTAGCCTAACTACGGAGAAAAGACTGAGAAAATAATTTTAATCATATATAATACAATAAATACAAACTATCACGCCTGTCCCTCATTGGGGTAGGCAGAGACCACGGATTTATTTTATTTCCACTTGCTACGATCCTTAAAGACCTCTCCCGCCTTCCCTACACTCATTACTCTTGTCATGCATATTTGACGATTACAGGTACTCTTAACATCTCCCTTTTTCAAGACATTCGAAATTTAGTCATTTGAAAGTTCGACGAGGCCGGCTCTGTCCCACTTTTATAGTCAACTTTGCCCTATAAACTCCTTATTCTAACTACATAACATACATATTTTTACATTACATACATTTTTTTAGAAGATATCTCCTTCTCTTGTTGACTGTAGAAGATGATTCAAGGAGATATTAATAAAGGCAGCGAAAATCTTAGAAAGCCTTACTATTAACTAGAGCGAAAAGTACCCTATATTTTTTGCGTATGTGCCAAATTTCATGAAGATCGGTTTAGTGGTTAGACTGAGAAGGTAAGTACAAAAGATATAACTTTCGCATTCAAAATATTAAAATCATACACACACATCATATTGTCACTATTTAAATCTCAAGTCTCATCATTAAGCCAAACAGCTGAACGTGGCCTATCAGTATTTCCAAGACTGTTGGTTCTGTCTACTCAGAATGCAGATACCAATATGATAAAATTATTTGCGCATTAAACATTTCTTTTATCGAAATGATTTTCGAAAGTAGCCACAAAGTATTCCAATTTAAAAACCCTCTCTGAACATACCGGTCACCTTTCTCCAATTTGGTGGGGTCGTCAAACAAATATACTCCCAGGGTTTATGATAGCTGTTTGTGGTCCTGGCAGGGTTCCGATTCAATGACAAAGGTTTGGGTCCCGCTTTTTATAGAGTTGAAGTGAGAATAACCGCATCTGGTAATTGGTTGTGGTTTAAAGAGATAGAAAAAAAGATCTTACCAATTTTTTTTTAAGTTACTTATTGAACTACTGTGGCCATATGCACCAATGTATGTGATTCAATTACATACTTACATTAGTAAGATTGCTAACCGATTCTACTACAGTAAGTCGTCTGGCTTAATGCAACGAAATTTAGATTACTAGTATGGACTAGTAATCTGAATTTCGTTTCGGGATTCTTCTTTAAGATGATGGCATCTAAAAGAAGAATCCGAAGTTTATTAGCCTTTCTCTTGATTGGTTTATAAAGAAATTGCCTGTTTGTTCCCAGGGTGTGCTCAGAGAGCTGGAGCAGAAGAAGCCACAGCTGGATGAGCTGCTGCACACGGCGGAGAGCCTCAAGGGCAGCGAGAACAGGCAGCAGCTGCACGGAAAAGGTAAGCCTTTACTTAATACTTAGCTGTGCCCGCGACTTCGTCCTCGTGGAATAGTTATTTCGGGCATCATTGAAGCCCTCAAGGATGCATTTTCCCCGTTTTTTTTTTTTTCATATTTTCTATTATTTCTTTGCTATTTATAGTTGCAGCGTGATGTTTTATAGCCTAAAGCCTTCCTCGATAAATGGTCTATTCAATACAAAAATAATTTTTCAATTCGAACCAGTAGTTTCTGAGATTAGCGCGTTCAAACAAACAAACTCTTCAGCTTTATAATATTAGTATACATTATTGAGGATATTTAAGAGAATCAGATAGGCGATGACTGTTGACTTAGAACGTTACGCCGGACTGGAAATGCTGGTACAGTACAAAAATAGGTTTAAATCAAAAATGTTGTTATACATATTGTTGTACCCTGTTTCGCGTTCTTTATTATTATTTGGTGTCTGAATGCTCGTAAATCAAATGCATTATTGCTCAAGGAATATGGCCAGTTATTTATGTATTGGCTTCTATTATTGTATTAGCGCTCTTAAATAAATTGTTGGTCATATGTCTATGAAATATTCTAATAGGTAACCGCCTGCAATTAAGTGGGATATAGGTGACTAAGGTAACAGTGTGTCCTCAAGTGAGCTGTAGGTCTTCTTGTTAACACTTTTTTGTACAAAGATATTACATACATATCATCACATCTATATCCCTTGCGGGGTAGACAGAGCAAACAGTCTTGAAAAGACTGCAAGGTCACGTTTAGCTGTTTGGTTTAATGATAGAATTGAGATTCAAATAGTGACAGGTTGCTAGCCCATCGCCTAAAAGAAGAATCCTAAGTTTGTAAGCCAATCCCTTAGTCGCCTTTTACGATATCCATGGGAAAGAGATGGAGTAGCCCTATTCTTTTTTCTATTGGTGCCGGGAATTTACATTACAAAGATGTTAGAATTTTCATAAATCTTTATAAAGTTCTTCGGTGAAAACTAATTTCAAGAATGATGAATTTGTTCATTGTGAAACGAACTGACCCGATTTAAAATAGCCAGGTGAAGCAGGTACTTACCGGCGCTGGTCGCGTGCCAAATGCTGCATCGATTGCAGCCGAATCTGGAGGTTTATCTCGCCTGAACCAGTGCAGACGGAATTTTCTTCTTAAAATTTGTGTAGGATCTGTCAATAGAATTTTAAAGTACGCAGGTCATCAAAATCGGTTTAGTAGTTTTTGAGATATTTTCAATTTTGTAATAGTTTTAAGTATTCCCGATGTCTAAGTTCGCGGCGAACGACTAGAGAATAAGTTACCACTTAAAGTAAGTTTGTGTGTCACTACTGTATAACATGCTCTTGACGGGCAGATTTTATTCAATTCGGTGAATAAATTTTGATAAATTTTAATAGTAGTTCTACGAAGAGAAAAGTTTAAGCATCTGCTTACCCTCGTGATAAAAAGGCGTATGTTTATATGAAGTAAGTACAATAAAAATCAGTGTTCAAATGTCCCTAAAATATTTAGGAAAGTTTTTAAAAACTTCTAAACTATAAAGTCAACAAATTACCTGTTTGTTGAAATTCGATAAGGGACTGATACTAGCTTTAAGTCCGGATAAAGCCTTAGATTGTATCCGTAGCTCTTGTTGAGCTTACAAAGTTCGCGGCCGACGACTCGGCTTACTGATGCCGGGGAACCACGCAAGGTAACCAAAAGTTATAAGCGATACCTTCATTTGATCCTGATAAATTACTGATTTTGGTGTTGAAGTTAGTTAAAACAATAGAAAGTACTTACGCTTAACTATTTCTTGTTTTGGAAATTACTGGCTAAGGAAGATAGATAGAATATCTTAGATAAAATAGACTTCTATATTTTATCTAAGAATAATGTATAGCTGGCTAGACTAAAACTATTAAAAAACTCAAACTCAAAATATTTTTTGCATAACTGTGTAAACATGTAGATGGAATTACATTTAACAGTATCAACAGTTTGCCCCTTCAGGCATGCAATATTATTTCAAGTTCCCGCAAGAATTTCAGGATATTCTGTCACATATTGGTTTCGGCTGTTAGTTCGTTACCATCAGTCACTCACTAACGTAATGGATCGCTGAACGAGCGACGGACGCTACCAGATCGTATAATCTTAAAACCTAAAGAATTATTATTTAAAACAATCAAAATTGAAAGCTTAGACTTTGGAGCTAAGAAATGATTTATAAAAATTTCCGTATAAACGGGAAATCTCGTAAAAGTATAATACAAGTCATATTCTGCGAAAACAAATGCTTCAGGCACCATTGATATTTTAAAGGGTGCTTTGAAATGCCTATCTTTTTACTTAAATTAAAACGTCAAGTAAATTGCCAACAATTTATATCTCCATTTCGATTCGAGATAAATGGCGGCAAGACGGGCGATTAGCTTCTAGCTTTTAAAGCACACGACTCGATTACACCGCGATTTGTGGAATCGATTAATGACGTTGTAATCGATGTCTCGGTTAATTCATCGCCTTTTGAACTGTTCCCAATCGGAAACAATTTGTTATCGGGTCTTGATGGAGTATCGTTTTTGAATTCATCATTAATTGCCATTGTGCTATGTCATTTGTTAGCCCTTATCTAAATAAGTTTCGTATTTAAGTAGAAGAATAACTAAAAAGAGATACAGTATTTCCGCTTGCGTATACGCATAGGTATGATTGATTTTTTATGTTGAATAGTAACTCTGTAAGTTCGCATTTTTAATACTGATCCTAATCCCAGTCTTTTAAATTATAATTATTTCTCTCTCTCTCTATCTCTCTTTTCTGAGAATCGTGGTCAATATCATGATTGTATCTGAAACGGAGGATCAGCCTCCAGTGACCTTTAATTTATTTAACCCTACTTAGAAGGCCATCTTAATGTTTAACTTTGGCATATAGGAGTTTCAAAGTACACACGTCAAAAACACGTACTTACTTTCAGGAGTATTGACTTTGCAAACTTAGAAGCAAATGCGATACACCTCGGAAGTTGCGCCACCCTTCTTACCTCCCCCTTGGAAACATGCAGCGCGTTGTCATAGTATTATATTCACAGAAGGTCATTTTACAATTCTAAAGGGATAAATTTTTCTATAAATACAAATGCATTAAGACACCAAACACGACATATATTAAAAAAAATTACATCATAAAATTCTATTTCCGAAGCGGTAGCTTGTGCTACACTCACCCTAAATATCTATGCGGAATCAGCATGCATTACGTTCATGATAAGTAAAAAACGGTCTGTCCCACTATCTTACCACTATATTACCAGTTCTATACGAGTTGTGTTTTTACAAGACACTCAGGTTTTTATTTCGATATAATTTAATTTGTTTGTTTACACAACCGCGAGCTCAAAACAGCAAATAACTTGCAACGTCTTGCTAAAATCCTGCCCACTTGCAAGGCAGCATAAAGTTTCATGTGACGCAAATTCACTAATAATACTGTCGTTTATTACCTTTTTCTCTATCAATTCTGTCCTTTTTGAGGCCTACAAGAGCTTATTAGAATCAAGCACTTAACTTACTGATCCATTTTATACTATGTTCGTCTCGTCTCGCGGGACAACGCGAGGGTCGGGAGGCTCGTGAATTATTGCGCGGCTTTCATACTGTTATCATTTCTATTTCTAAGAGCCCTACACTTTTTGCTGCCTTGATGAGTCAACTTTCCTGGTAGGGACGTAAATTATCTGTGGGAATGGAGATATAATTGTATATTTCTATCTTTGTTTCATAATTTATGACAAGTGTAAAGAAGGAAATAAGTTTGTTAAGCAAAAAACGATTGTAAATTTTTATTTAACCATTTGGCGTTGAATTATGTCCACATACACATATGACGTCTTCATCCCTTATGGTTAAGACAGAGCTTACAAGCTTGAGTACTGAAAGCTTACATTGGGTGGCTTAACATTGGAATTAAGATACAGATTACGTCTATCTTATGACTTATTCGTTTATACTAAGGTACATTTTGTACTTACATACTGATCTGAAAAGAGCAAAAAATGTAGGGCAACATCGAACTATACAATTTATTATTTAAGGCTCTTGCCTTAAAATAATATGACTATAATATGCCGGGAATGTGACTCCTAATCAATTTTTTCTGAATCGAATTCAGTAGTTTTTCACTTTATCTGTTACGTATTTCTTAATGCTGTTATAGCAAGGATTATGTATACATATAGCTTTATTCTATAACAAAAAGTCTCGTTACTCGCATTCAATCGAAACAGTCCCAAAAGACAACTAATTAATTCACACGAATACAAATAAAATTAATCTCAAAATCCGCTCACTGTAATCCCGGGACGAGCGCCGGATTATCCCGATGGATTTGCGCCACAAAAGTATAAACATTATTGTACATAGCTACTTTTGTTCCTATAATGCTACAAAAATATAAATTGAACTGAGGCTATGAGACAGACAAATCATATAGCCATAACTCTCGCGGGCCACTGGTTCAATGATGGATTTGAGACTTAGATAGTGACAGGTGGCTAGCCCATCACCTTTAAAGAATCTCAAGTTTATTAGCCTTTCCCTTGAGTGACTTACAATATGCACGGGACGGGAGTAAAATAGCTGGTATGCTCTGGTTTTATTTGCAGTGTGGTTCCCGGCACCAATAGAAAAAAGAATAGGACCACTCCTTCTCTTTCCCTGTGGATGTAGTAAAAGGCGACTAAGGGCTTATTAACTTGGGTAAAGTGACAAGCTAGCAACCTGTCACTATTTGAATCTCAATTCTTTCATTAAGCCGCTGAACGTGGCCTATCAGTCTTTTTAAGTCTGTTGGCTCTGTCTATCCCGCAAGGGATATAGACGTGATTATATGTATGTACGCTCTGTGTTATTCTCGCTACTAGACCAGAATCGAAGTTGACACTAGATGATATGCGTCTTTTACCTTCCGTGCCGCTGGGACCACTGGTTTAACCCATTTAGCGCCAAAATAAAACTAGCAATATTTTATATCAAAACCTTACATTTTCGGAATCAATTAAACACAAATAAACTCAAAATGAAAAAAAAGGGGGGGAGGGGAAATAACCAAGTTGGAATTTGGGGGGTGTACTCAATTGAGTACACTGGCCACTTACAGGTGATATTTTTTAAAACATTGTTTTTCTATACAAAGAGTCTTCAGACAAGTTTTACATTGCCAAAGAACTCTGGCATAACAAACTGCACATCGTAACTGTTTTTCCAGTTTTTGATGGAAATGTCCGAAACTACCATGCGCTAGTCCATCCACTGTTGAAGATGAGGGGCGAGTCAACGTTTGTTTTGGTTGACGTAGATAATATCTCGTAATACTGCGTCGAAACAGGAGTTGGTTCCTTGGATTCTCGTGAGATAACGCCAGGAGTTTGCTATGGCCAAATCTACTGTATAAGTAAAAAGAACCCACCACCATTTCTTCCCGCTCTACCAATCCTGTAGAGCGATATAGACTGGTCAATCGCGACAACCTCGTCCATTCCTTTGTTATTATTTTGAAACAAAGCTGGAATACCAACATCTACTTTTTCGCGCCTCACAGGACACCACCTTTTCACGGTAACAAGTGGCAGTATAGTATCGTGATTTGTCACCATTGTACATACACTATTGTTCTTCCATTTCACTAGCAATAATTCATTAGTTTTGTCGAATCTGTAGTCAAAAGCAGCACGGTCTTCCTTCTTCATTTCTTTTACAGACTTTAGCGGACACTTCTTTGTTCTATTTTCGCGAACTGTACCCTTTCAAAGCCTCTTTCACAAACTGCTTTCTTTCGTGTATCTCAGTAACTCCTTCAGGTGTATAAGAATAAATCGGATCACACTTACGCCAAGTTGGAACTCCTCCCTGCTAACGAATTGGAAGACGTTTCTCTGCCAATGGTTCCTCGTTGCTACTATAGTCATCACTGATTTGAGTATTTTGTACAAATACCTCAACATTTCCGGGAACATCTTGTGGCAAAGACGTAGAAACCATATCTTCATCTGCTCCTTCTTCTTTATCCGTCAAGACACTTGGTGGTGGTGGTATGATTTCAATGTCATAGTCTGCCTCATTATCACTTTCCTCAAAAATAGCTTGAACAGCTTCTTCCAAGCCCCGCAAGTCGTTACTTGCAACAAAACGTCTTGATGTCATTTTCAGTAAACTGCTAAGATAAAAGGGTATTTTACTCATGCAAGTTGCCACTGCACTCAATCGAGTACAGCAACATTTGAAACCAAATATTTTCTAAAATACTTAAAATTTCTAAATATTTTGTACTTTATAATACTAAGTAATCATACATTTATAAAATAAATAACACAAAACATAATTACAGTAGCGTTAGATAATAAATAATAATTATAATGCATACTTACATGTAGGCGCGTTCTAACCGTCGTATTTAGGATGCTGTCACTGATTCAATTTTCAATCCACCCTCAAAATTTATTAAAAATTCTTTAGGTCGTAGATATTAAAATAGATACTACCCGCAAAAGAGTCGTTAGGGTGATTAATTTATAACTTACGACTATAAAACTACCTGTACTTGTTTGAATACAGCGGCGCTAAATGGGTTAATGATGGAATTGAGACTAAAAGAGGTAGTGTCAGGTGGCTAGCCCATCGCCTTAAAGAAGAATCCTAAGTTTATATGCCCTTCATTGACTTGCGTGGTATAGGTTAGTACTTATGTCTATTCTGTTACTTTTTCAACGTTTCAATTGACACTCGCATTGTATTTTCACTTAACATATGCACTTATTATAAAAAGAAAACAGTATATCCATTATTCCTAAGACTTATCGATTTGAAATTCACGATAGTTATGGTAACTGACTTAAGAAATAGTATGACTAATGTATGTTTAAGTGTGCACAAGATAAAGCGTACATTTCAGTAAATTTCCATGCAAGTCGTCTCACGCTCGTTCGAGACATTCGTCTTTCACAGCTGCGCGATGATATACCAGGGACGTGAAACTTTTCTATTCGAGTTTCATTGTAAAACATACATATATTAAAATGAACATGTTCTTAGTGATCGCTCATGATGTAAACTAAAACTTACACTGTATAATTTATCCCAATTTTTTTATATTCAGTCCAATCGCTTATTAATTCATCGCAAAAACAGCTAAGTAAGCAAAAGTCTGTATAAAATGGCCAACATTATCACATCTTTCCTGGAAACGGGAGTGACAGAGACACATGGTTGCGCTCATCCGCTTGCTAAGATCTTTGTCCTCTTAGCATGTCACGCGCGACGTCGTTTTTATCGCGCTAAAAACTGTTGCTGTCTCGTTTTACGTCATAATAAAAAGCGAAACAGCGATAATTATTCGCGCTATATAAACGGCCTCACGCGTACCATGTTAACGGCGGTGTGCATATTTTTTACGCCTCATCGAAATTCACCAATTCCTATACAAGATTGTCAGTTAAGAGTACCTACTACCTACTGACCTAACCTTTTGCCAGGACGTCCCGATTTTCTCCCGATTGGTGTGAATTTAATTAGGTGTATGTTCTACTCTTAAATTCCCCTGCAAAAGCTCCCTTACTTAAACTATATATACATACATACATATGGCCACATCTATATCCCTTGCGGGGTAGACAGAACCGACAGTCTTGAAAAGACTGAATGGCCACGTTCAGCTCATTGGCTTAATGATAGAATTGAGATTCAAATAGTGACAGGTTGCTAGCCCATCGCCTAAAATAGAATCCCAAGTTTGTAAGCCTATCCCTTAGTCGCCTTTTACGACATCCATGGGAAAGAGATGGAGTGGTCCTATTCTTTTTTGTATTGGTGCCGGGAACCACACGGCAAACTATCTTTGGTATTAAAATGCTAATTGATCGTTAACCGAATACAAAATTATGAATTTATAAAAAACTGCAAACGGAAAATGCTCGAATTCAGACACCCTGCCTGCAGTCGTTATTTCGATTCAATGAGGTGGCCAATGGTCGGAGGGGGGTGCGTGTGTTAAGGATTGTTGTCCATCTGACGCTGATATTTTAATAAAGTGGACCCTTGAATCCTAGTCTATGGAATTGAAATCCAATTTTCAGCTACAGAAATATTGACACAGTTATGTCTCATTTAATAGGATAATATTTCCAGGCTGTATTTATGATCATAACCACATTCTCCTTCATCACATTGCATGTTCGTTGTATTCTCTCTGGCTCATATCATCTTTTTGACAAACAGTTTTCAAAGTTGCCCAAGAGTTTAAAATTCACGGTCGACCGAAAAGATTAAAGTTCATAGTAACACATTTTTCTAATAATTATTTTGAATTCAGTTTCACACTTTCAGTGCAACACAAATATTAACGTGTACACTTGTGTTTAGTGGACAGCAACCCTTACAGTTTCAATAGCGTGCAGTCAGTGCCTACTTTGAGCTAAACACCTCGCCAACGCTAACGATTATCCTGAATGTCTGCCTGAATACGTCTCGCTTTATTACCGTGAAAATCCGGCCCGGGACATTTTATTTCAAGTGTTATATGTTTCTTTTTATCAGACCAGTATGGAAGATAAATGTGCGCTTACTCCCTTAGTCGCCTTCTATGACATTCATTGGAAAGAGATGACGTGGTCTTATTCTATAGAGCCGGGAACCATACGATACGGTATCGTTAATATTTCTTATGAATTTCCATCTCAATACGCACTGATTTATCAACGCTGTTTCACTTTTAAGTTTTATGAGGCGAAACAGGACTGCGATAGTTTATCGCGCGATGGAAACGGCGTCGCGCGTGCCATGCTACGGGAGATGGACTTTTTTATAAGTGTGGTTTTTTATCCGAGTAGATATCATGATCTTTTCATGCCGTTTGAATGGTGTGCAACGCAAAACGGCCGCTTCACAAAGTGGTCACTCGAAATAAAATATGCAATGCGTATGCGTACCTTTTCAGAAATTGTTTTTTTATGAAAATATTTTAAATTTTCTCATAAATATAATCACTTCGTTATCCCTTACGGGATAGATGGAGTCGACAGTCTTGAACAGACTAATAGACCACGTTTAGTACGGCATATTAGATTTATTTAGAGTATGTTTTATGAGATATAGTATTAGTACAAACTTTAATGAAAGTTCGTTCGTTAAAAACTTAGTTCACGAACAATCTTAGGAAGCAAGTTGTATCTATTTTATTCTTAAATATGTATGTCGGTAATATTTTGATAAAATTACAAAACGTATGTACTAACATTTTCTGAAGGCGACAGTAGGAGATCTCTTTGACCATTTATCGCTTAAAAGCTCGCGAAAATTTCATACATTATTCAATATAATTCTAACTCCATTATTCAATATGGAATGGAAAATTTAAGCTTCCTCTTAAAACTACAAAATAATCACACTCCAAGATCCCGAGGGACTCGATTCCGGCGAGACGCAATAAATTGATTCATATTCACCTTTCCGACCCCCACCACTATCCCCCCCGCTCACCGCCCGCTCAGCTGTTAAATTACTCACATTAACCTTAATCCACACAACAATCTATCTTAACACAACTACATAAATACTATTTTCCACTAAATGGCTCCCGGAAATGTTCTCGGGAGCGTTAAATAACATTAGACTTTATAGTATTTAAAATAAAGATCATTATGTTTAATCTCTTAAAACCTACTACGGCGAAGCTGTCTTGTGCTATTTCGAACTTTATAATAATGTGGCTTACTGTGTAAATTTGGTTGTCTGTTGTAGTTTAAGTTAAGAGAAACTATGCTACGTAAGCATAGCGTCCCGGTAAAAGGGAGGGGGGGAGGTGGAATGTAAAAAATCTGCGAGTTACCTCTTCAGCCGATGTTCCTTTTTTGTGTCCGAAGGTAATTGATTAAAAACATTACTGTACGATATTTTCTCTCCTAATGGCTCTTCATTTTCGTCACTGTCAGGATACTTCTTAATTTATAACATTATTTGAGATCTGTACGAGTAGTGCGGCATCGTTTCTATCAGTCACAGCTAAAATAAGTCATTCTGTGTCGGGTTACAGTATCGTGGGTTAAACAGGAAGTCTTATAATTTACACTTAGAAGCCACGAACTAATAATTTTGGTAAACAAAATTTAGCAATTTAAAAGATTACTTGATCACTGTTCTCAAAATGGTTCACTTAGGTTATCTCATTTAATTTGGGGTGGATTGCCTGTGTCTGCTGATTCTTAACAAATTTAAAATATACTAACAAATAGAAAACTACAACGATAAATCTGATTCTTACTGACCCGAGTAATGGTGTTTTAATATCCAAAAAATAAATAAATAAAATTACTGAAACTTTGAAAGAAAACCCGTAATTTGTCTATTAGCAGCCATTTGCATGAATAAAACATTTTCCAAGTATCAAGATCACGCGCACGCTAAACACCCTCGTAGCGACGTCGTAGCGGACTCGTAGCGTGGAGGGGAGTCTACTACGAGCCGGCGAGGGTCGTAGCACGGCTACGAGGGACGTAGAGAAATGCTTTTTTGTCGATATTTTATGCGTTTTTGTAATTCGATAACATTCGATATTTTAATTATATTTAAGATGTACACTTTCGCTTTGTAGTGCTCCTATTTTCAAAGCATTTTATTTACCAAAATCATGAACTGGTTAATAACCAGGTGCAGCAATGCAGAATAAATTTAGTAAACCTTCTGTATATTTCTCTTTTATAATTTCATTATGGATTGATGACTTGATACCATTTGAGTGTTAAAACAAAACAGTGACCCAAAATTATGTTATTTTTGAACTCAACAAAAGAGAATCTGCCTAAACGATAAAGCAAAAGAAATTTGCAAGGATATTGATAAGTGAAAAAAATCTCTGTCTGTTCTCCGGAAAAAGGCGTGATCGCATGTATGTACTTTGTATGAATTATTTAATAGTTTGTATGCCATAAATTAGATCCCAACGATACTCAGATAATACCCATGATCGTCCCGTAACATAACACCGCCATTTATCGACAATAGCTCTATCGATGTAAACACAGGAGCGGCCACTGCCCTACCCGGCGCGTTTTCTTTGCTTTCACAATTCCGACTCTATTGTCTCACCATAAAGTTAATTTTCAAATGAATATCAGTTTGTATGAATGGTGGTCTGTTTGCTTTGCTTTGTCCAGTGCTGTTTGCTTGTCCAGGGATGAAAGAGTATCTAAATGTCCCTTAGAAATATCCAGAACGTATTTCTGTTGTGCGAGAATAAACAAAATTGGACATTGTTATTTTAGTTTTTAATCTTAAGATGCAAAGACGAGTGTGTAAGAAAAACTTGGACGAACTTTTGAAGTCTGTTTCATTTTATTTTGTGTGAAGTATAAGGTAAACTTTAGATTCTCTAGTACTTTAAGGTAAAGAAGAATTATCATCGTAAGGAATTCTTCTCAAGTTCAAGGAAGTTAAACAATACTCAATCCCTTTTATTGTCAAACAAGAAGCAAACACCAAAAATCTTCCAAATTTTTGGCAAATTATGTATGAGCAAATAGCTAGGTTAGGTTACCCTGTTAATAGGAAGTAGCCTCCTGTAATTATCCGGCTTATCAACTCCTGGATGACTGGTAAAAAGGGACATCACGTTGAGCGAGAACAAAACCCGGACAAATGTCAAGAAGATAATAGAATGATAAAATTTATTTATTCCCTGACTCAATACTCGAGACATTATCTTTCTAAAGATTATCTCGACTGCCATTACTTTACATGTAACCACGAGCCATGAATTAGTAAGTCAGGTAATTACTAGAAGCGACCGCTTCACCTCCATATCCCACGGGGAATCAAACCCAGCCTTAATGAAACCAAACAAAACTTCATATCGCAGTTGCTACACTAAGCGAAACTACTTATTCCCCGAATCAACTAATAAAAAACGCGACAACAATTATCAGAAACAGCCAAGCGCGAGTCGGCCCCGTCGCGTCACTCGCTGATCGTTAGCTGGGCGCCGCCCGGCAGTCGCCGCCCGCCCTCGCGTCGCTCGCACGCGCGCGGCTCCCCGAGGCCTCTACCCACATATCAGTGTCTAGGTTTAAGGTAGGCCGTACGCTGTGGTGTATTGGTGCTTTTTTGTGATGCGTTTTGGATAAAAAAAAAATTAATTTTTTTTTGAGAATTTTTATCACTAATTGTTGACCGGTTCGTCGGTTTTTGAGTTTGTTGTCGGTTTTTGGAATTTTCGAGCGGGCTTTTTTTTTGGGAAATTATGTGTTTTAAATCGTATCCTATTTGTTTGAGTATTTTTTTATGTTCATTTTGAATTTTTAAGGATTTGAGAGTATATTTATCAGTTGTGATCGTTTTACAGTTTAAATATTAGTGTTATCGGAAAATTGAGTATTGTGATCATATTCTACATATCAGTATCCGTTTACAATTTACTATAAACACCTAAAATACAAACAGGTAACGTAAGTAATACCGACACATACCATGAAAGTCTATGGATGAGAGAAACGACCCAATTTGTTAGACATAAACGTTTGAAACTAAAACAAACAATTGAATCTCGGTGTTGTAACGTCAGCAATAACGTTAACGCGTTAATTTATTCATCGATAAATCTGTGCCTCAGCAGTTTCATCAGACAAGAAACTTGTTGCTTGTCGCCGGCTGCCAGACCACGTTATATCGACGCCGAAATTTTATCGAGCATTTAACCTCACCCGGAATCGTAAACTATCGATGTTTATTTACGGTGGATTTGACGTCACATCGACAACACTATAGCAACATTGCAGTGAATCGTAATTTCTAATACTATGTATAAGCATATGGCCATTTTACGAGCATAACTGAAATTGTAACTTCCGTTTTCTTTGACATTTTGATTTGAATTTTCGTTGTATAGAGTAGATTTTCATTACAGTAGAACTGATACTGTCAAAACTGCCAGATCTTTTAACTCATTTCAGCCTAGTTACGAAAAAAAATAATTGTATAGCTCTTCGCGTGCACATGGTAAAATTACCAAGGATTAGGCTTTTAATGCCGTGTGGTTTCCGGCACTTAAGAAAAGAAACACTTTCTCATGGATGTCGTTAAGGTTGTCAAAGGGATAGGATAATAAATTTATGATTTCTCTTGTTGGAGTTGGCGAGTTTGGCGAGACTTGTGACTACTAACTCTATCTATTTCTTAAAGAAATGTTATATGTATGTAAATGTCTTATAATTATTGTTGTTCTATTTTTCCTCAAGTCTGTTTACCTGTACATTACGCCGTGAACAGAACTCGAGCATTGAAGCTAATAGCTATGACAATGCTATTTTTAAAACTCCAATTATCTATATATAATAATAAAGATATAATATGAAACAAGAACAACAATGATACAAGATACAAGTATGAAAACTCTCGAAAAGCATGCGAAAGGTCTAAATGACAGCCCGAACGCCATCTTACGTTGTACACTTTACGAGGCCTGCAATGTGACACACAGTTTTATGCAACTTAGGGTTCACAGATGTTGACAGTGCAATAAAGTTTGAATGTTAGTGAATTTTGAGAGCTGTAAATATATGCCGTGTGGTTCCAGGCACCAATAAAAAAAAGGCGACTAAAGGGCTTCTAAACATAGGATTCTTCTTTTAGGCGATGGGCCAGCAACTTGTCATTATTTGAATCTCAATTCTATCATTAAGCCAAACAGCTGAAAGTGCCCTTAGTCGCCTTATACGACATTTTTTAATGACATAATTTTCCTTAGATTCACTTGGTTATGCTGACATGCTCTTAAGTTATTTTTTCAAAACGTTTACACGAAACGTAGACGGCTTGTTATAAGTAGATCCTCAGCTTTAAATACTTACCTGAGAGAATGTGATTCAGAATACATTACCATATGAAGGTACTAAGAAGCTCCTAGCTCTTGTTTTTGGGTCATTGCGCGTAAAATATCTAGCATTTTCTATTCAGAAAAAGATTTGAATTCCAATAGTAAACTTAACTGTGAACGAATGCTCGCTTTAAAAGCATATTTTGTCGATAGAAAACTCTCTTATAAGGTGCCTTATGTGATTCATAGTTCTAAACTAATGGTGGGAAAGATGACATATCGATGAATTATTTTTATATTAATCTATGTCGATATTGACATAGATTTTTTTTACCTTTTAGTATTCTTTTTAAATTTTTCCGGCTTGGCTCATCTAAATGCAATATTTCACATCTCGTGCAATATTGTTTAATATGACACTCCCTCGCAAAAGGAAGAGAAAGAGAGGAATAAATTAACGTTGAAGCTTCTGACTCTGATACGAGGCCATCAAACATTTTATCACAGCATTAGAGCCTGTAATTCGTTTTTGATCATCTTTGGTTCCATAAAAACGCACGTGCTACCACGATCTAAGGATTTATTGTTGCCAAAGATTTACGAACGCGCGATAATAAACACAGTAATGGCGTTATAAAGATTACTACGAGATCTTGCGCCTCGTTTGTTTTCCATCTTTGATTTGTGTTGCGTAGATTTTATACTATTCGTAATACCTATATCTGATTCTTAGACGTTGATCGGTAAAGATATTGGCCGTCTCAATTTTATATAGTTATTTTTTATTTGTTGGTTCTTGTTTACTTAACTCACTATGTTTCTACATACGCATTATGTTTTTATCCCACGAGGGAGACAGAGCCGAACAGTCCTACAAAGACTGAAAAGCCACGTTCAGTTGCATGTCTCAATGACGAAGTAGAGAATCTCAAGTTTATTGGCCAGTAAGAATATGATTCATGTTCTTGTTATTAATCATACATATATATGTGGCCTTTCATGTCTTTCCAAGAATGCTGGTTCTGTCTACCCCGCAAGGGACTACATGTATGTATGTATGTTTCAAAATGATTCGGAAGTTTCTTCGTTTAGATTCTTCCTCGATGTACTTCTTCCTTCTCGATGTACTTCTCTATTCCTATGTCTTTCAGTCTTTTTTACTTTTAAAGGAGCTAGTGTTCCTTTTCACTCTACCGGATATTATACTACCCATATCCGTCCCTTAAATTATACCGATAACTTTCCACGCAACTGAAGATCATGATTACAACATAAATAAACATTCCTTCCATTATACGGACGGGAAGACACAGAAATCGATATCGACAGTTCCCGTCACTAACGGCCGCTGGTCATCCGGCACTCGCAATAAATATGTATGATTTGCCCGTGTTTTATAAGGGATAACACTGGCCCGGGGACATTGAGGTCTTACAACGAGTTTCCTTGGAAAATATTTGCCGCACATTTTTACTCTGTCTCCTTTATTTGCCGCTAGAAAACGGTGAAGTTAAAACTTCGCCCCGAGCACTTCGTACAAAATTTCAGTATTCTTCATTATTTTCGTACTATATACATATGTATTTTTTTCTTTCACAATGTTATGTTTGAACTTTTGTTTCACTATACTGTACTAGTACCTAAGCATAGATCAAAAGTTGATGAAATGTTGTTGTCTTTGGTCATGAATTGTGTGAAATGAATGAGAGAAGTACACATATTTTATATACAAATCTTTTTATGCCATTAAAAGTATTTACACTCATATTATTAACACGAGGGAATACATGTAGTATGGAGTAAAGAAAATACAATAATGTAAATGCTAACGAAAGCAAGTAATCTTATACACTAGACAACTTTGACAACAACTTACAATAATTGGGAATACTTCAATTAATAAGAAAAATATGTATTGGCTCCGTCAACCCCGCAAGGGATATCGACGTGATTAAATGTATGTATGTAGTGGAAATTCTTGAAATCGAATTAACTGATCTCCCAAAATGGTTCCCGTGTAGACGAGAATGTAGAAACTACAGCCATCTATCGCCATCCAGGTGTGCACCAGAATTTATGGCCAAAGTTCCCAATGTGCGGGTTTTACAGCGTGTTGATAGCCCGGGAACTTGGAACAATACCAGGCGTTATAGATACGATGACATTAAGGATGATTGAAAAATAATATAATGATAAATAAATAATAAATAAATATATATGGGATTAATTACACTGATTGAGTTAGCCTCGAAATAAGCTCGAGACTTAAGTTACGAGATACTAACTCAACGATACTATATTTTATGATAAATACTTATATAGATAAACATCCAAGACCCAGGCCAATCAGAAAAAGTTCTTTTCTCATCATGCCCTGGCCGGGATTCGAACCCGGGACCCCCGGTGTCACAGACAAGCCTACTACCGTTGCGCCACAGAGGCCGTCTATAAAAAATATTTGAAGACTAGGTGCCGTCAACGATACTGGAAAATGTTTTCCTAAAAAAATTAAATGTATCAGAAGATAATACTGCTATAATCAGAATTGATGGTAACTATGCGAATCAGCTTGTCACAACAAAGTCACAATTTGTAGAAGATATCACAGTAGACTCAATGGTGAAGTGAGATGGCAAGTGATAGAAGTAATTGGAAAAAACTAACATACTGTGCCGACCCCACGTAGAAAGTGGGAAAAGGTAACGACGATGAAGAATAAGAAGAAGATCACAGTAGACTCAATTCCGTCACTAAGCCATACAGCTGAACGTAGCCTTTCAGATTTTTCATGGGTGTTGGCTATGTCTACGTATTATTAATCATACTAATCTCGCCCTCTAGTTTATCTATCTATAAATTAAGTAGTGCACGAAGCCACATAAAGTCGATTATCGTGATCATTTACATGCCGTCGAAAAGGTTTGACGAAAATTTCTTCCGTCAGCTGACAAACCAAATCATTGGGCAAAATAACTTCAAAAGCATTTGTGCTTAATTGAGCAAACCTTACATAAAACTTTGACATTTGGCTCTCAATATGGGTATTGTTTGTTCCGTTTACAACGGGTATGTTTCAGAATTTGAGGGCAATTGCATACATTTATGATGTCTGCTTAGTTTCCTGTGATATCTATGCGTTCTGCATTTAATAATGGTATTATATCCGTTCCTTATCCATCTATTCCAGTCAGTTATATCAGTCTTTTCAAGACTGTTGCCTCTGTCTTCCCCACAAGGGATATAGACGTGACCATATGTATGTATGTATGTATCCGTTCCTTTCTTCCATTTAATTAATCCCCAAATGATTTTTCAGCTTTAATCTTGCCAAGTTGCTTTTTGTACTCCGAATATGTTTTAGTTTACATTTCATCAATGTCTTGGTTATATAATATAATACATATTTTATCCATTTTCATTATATCTTCACTTTCGATGGGAACCCACGTGCAAATTTTAAATGTCTAGAAATGAATTGGGCTGTGTGTTGATGTGTCAGACATTCAGTCAGTCAATGTCATCTTTTATAAATAACTAGCTTTTACCCCGCAACTACGCCCGCGCGAATTTAGCGCCACCTTCACGCACGAATTTGCGCTACCTACACACGCGAATTTAACGACAAAAATACACATTTTTCGCGAATTCCACAGGCACTATAGTTTTTACTAAGACGAAAAGTGCCCTATGTCCATCTCCAGATTCATAATTATATATACGCGAAATTTTAAGGAGATTGGTTGAGTAGATAGCGCGTGATGTCACAACAAACAAATACACTTACTTTCGCAATAGTAATATTAGTTTCGATTGGGATTATTTAGATGATATCAGTCCGGTTGCCAAAACGAGCTTACTTTTAGACAGCAATAAATTCAAATTCAAATTCAAAATTTTTATTCATTATTATAGGATACTATATATCGCTTAATAATTGTCGTATGGTTTAACAACATTGGTTGACGTCAAATAAATTACTTAAAAACTAAGTTTACTGCCGCTTCCAAGGCGTCAGTGCAGAAGAAGCGGTAACAAACTGCACAAATAGTTGTGCATGTCACTTCTATATGTTTGTATGTCTGCACACCACGTGTAGATCACGAAACAGGACTCGCCCACGCTATGTTTACTCCAACCCACATCGCTTTAGCTTTGACAAGCCTCTACATATAGTTAACGATCTACGTCTGATCTGTTTGGATAATTAGTAGGAAGCCATCTTTGTGTTGTAATTAGTTTACTGAGATTCAGTTTGGCTGATTATTATTTTTAACTTTGTTTTAATTAGGTTGAATTATTTCAGTAGATTGTTGATGAGTTTTTAAATGCTCAACCTCAAACTTTCTCATAATAAAAATAGTTCTAAAATGTTATCAACTTTTCACAAATTTTTTTAAAGAGTCTGTAATTTATGTTTTGTAAATTGAGTTATCGTTCTTTTTAAACAATCATAAATACATACGTGCATACATATGGTCACGTCTATATCCCTACGGGGTAGACAGAGCCAACAGTCTTGAAAAGACTGAATGGCCACGTTCAGCTATTTGGCTTAATTATAGAATTGAGATTCAAATAGTGACAGGTTGCTAACCCATCGCCTAAAAAGGAATCCCAAGGTTGTAAGCCCTTAGTCGCCTTTTACGACATCCATGGGGAAGAGATGGAGTACAATTATACAATCATGAATTAACACTTTAATTTCTATTTCATAGCAGTACCCAGCAAGTAAGCAACTGAAATAAGTTAAAAAGAAGTCTAGCCAGGCAAAAAGTCTTGGCACCTCATTGTATATTCCGTGCCCGCGCCCGACGACACCACTATATGAAATAGCTGCTCCTGCGCGCCCGCCGCGGCTGGAATTCTAACAGCTAAATCTGTTTCGTCTTAACTGATGTCTGCGAAGAAAATTAAGCTTCGATCGATACCATTATAGCTGCTAGATCCGTAACTTCGAATACATACATACATATGGTCACGTCTATATCTCTTGTGGGGTAGATAGTAGATATGTGATAGGCCACGTTCAGCTATTCGGCTTAATGATAAAATTGAAAAAGAACTCAAGTTTATAAGCCTATCCCTTAGTCGCCTTTTACGACATCCATAGGAAAGACTCTCCAAAACCACTCCATCAGTGGCCCTATTCTTTTTTATTAGTACCGGTAACCACACGGCTTAACTTCTAATTCGTGTCTTTATTATAAAAACCAGATACCTACTCTCGTGACAATATAAAATCCTTCAAAAGTTTTCATAAACTCGTATCTTTAAAGTAAATTTTCGAATTATTACGTTAACTGGCTTCCACTATTTATTGGTAGATAAAACAATCAGTATTTATAGCTCGCAAATATCAAGTATTTGATTAATAACTATACTGCTTAATGACTTTCATATAAGACAGAAAATGGCCGTAAAAACATGTGATTTTTGACGTCACAACAAATTATACTCGCACAAACCTCTTCATCTGACGCCACTAAATAAAAAAATATTAAGTAAAATGGTCATGAGTTTTTAACAGACTAAAAAATCTTTCAGTTCATAAATAAAATAATTTCAGAATCATGCAGATGTGCAGCGGCAAAAAATATAGCACGGCTACAAAGTTATCCCGCAAATAACTCCATTTCGCGGTGAAATATGTTAAAATCCGGCTAAACTCGGTTCGCATTTCGCGAATGTCGATTTTACGTGTACGTAAATTGCGTTGCGATGCGGTATCGTACTACATGAACGACTACATACATACATAAAATCAGGCCTCTATTCTTGAGGGGTAGGCAGAGACTATATCTTTCCTCTTGCCAAGATCTCTGTATAGTTCTTTCGCATCACCCGCATTCGTTACTCTCTTCATGCAAGCTCGGCGGTTTCGGGTATTTTGAACTGACGCCAGGATGACTATCCTAACGATAGTACATGCATATAGTCATGTCGATATCCCTTGCGGGGTAGACGGAGCCAAAAGTCTTGAAAAGACTGATAGGCCTCGCTCAACTGTTTCTTTTCATTGCTTTTGAATTTTGTACTAGCTTCCGCCCGCAACTCCGTCCGCGCGGATATCGGTCTTCGCGTGGATGGTTTATTTCTCCATTTTGAGTAAATCTGACTATGACATCTTATTACGGCGCTGAATCCAATGCGGGTAACGCAACGTGTGTTTGCAGTTCTACAGAACAACGTTTATGGATAAAACTGAAAAATTAAGATTTTTTTTTCGTATTTTTCCAGGATAAAAAGTATCCCATTTTATGCCCAGGATAATAAGGTATAATTACCAAGTTTACAAACATATAGACAGACAGACAGAATTTTTTTTTAATCACATATTTGGGCTTGGCATCGATCCAGTAACACCCTCTGCTATTTATTTTTTCAATATTTCCAATGTACAGAATTGACCCTTCTACAGATTTATTATATGTGTAGATATTATTTACTTAACTTTTTTTTTGTATTAACTTGACAAAGTGAAAATTTTCTTAAATAATGAATAAATAAAGCAGTATTAAAAGAAATGTTATAAATTCTTAAAATTCTGAGGCTTAGTTCAAAAAAAAAGTTCTATTTTTGTAATAACAGCACCTTAATGAAATATTATACTCACCAGCCTTCATTCTTCTCAAACAATTTTTTAATACAGTGACACAAATTGTAACGTCTACATAATGTGTACTAATGAGTCGCAAAAACTCGGGAACACGTCGCTGAGGAGAGGGAGGAAAGCTTCTCTAATTGCTAGTAATGAAAGATGTTCCAGTGAACAATTTTTTTAATGTCGGCACAGACAAAGTTTCAGTAGATTTATGTCTCCAAACCTAGCAGTTATGTGGTTGTAATTTGTTACAACTTATAACTTTCATTTTATTTAAATATTTTAATTAAGCTAATTCTAACATAAATAAAATTGAATTTCTCATCAAAATTTTATTCTTCTAGCTTGTTCTTTTTATTATTGCACTAGGTCATTAACATGGGTTAAATTATTAATAATTTACAATTTCAAAATATCATAAAAAAATTTAAACGAACGAACAGGAAATAATGAATTCAAACTTAGACAATTCACATCTTATTCATGAGAACTGCTTAATTTTATGTGGCAATTATATACGCTACACGGAGTAACAGAGTTATTCCGTAGAAGTACTTCTGCGAATGAATAAATGATGAGCCTTAAGATCAGGACAGTAGACACGCAAATAAGAACAGAGTCAAATAGAAGCGAATAACAGGGTCAAATCATAGAAATCTGAATAATTAGTATGGTATCTGTAGTCTACAGAATCCATAATATTACTTGCGGGGTAGACAGAAGTCTTAAAAAGACCGAAAGGCCACGTTCAGCTGTAGGCCATCGCCTACAAGAAGAATCCCAAGTTTATTAGCCTATCCCTCAGTTGCCTTCCCATAAATATTTCTAATCCATGTTTTACAATAGAAATTTATAATGTCAATGTTAAATTTTTATTTCTCAACTTAAATATTAAGGAAGTGTATGAATACATTCAGTAGAAAGAACTTTCCCATAATTTGAAATATCGCATTGTCTCATATGAGACCCAGTTATATTGGTAAATACCCAATCAAATATTTTGAGAACAGTTTCAAAGCTATTCTGCTGATAGATAGATAGATAGATGCTCGTTGACTCGGTAGTCTACAAATTATATACACATACAGTTATATACAGTTATAAATATACACATACATATAATATAGATACAGAGGGGCCATCTACAATTTCTACTCACCCAATCCAGGATCCATGGTCAAAGGCACACCCCGGGCTCCTCTCCACGTGAGGATGCAACCGGGACAAAAGCCAGGGGGAAGAAGACAATTATATATAATCTGTAGACATATATATAGGTACAGTTGGGCCTTTCACAATATCTCCGTTCGCAGTCTTCGCGTTCCTCAATCAAGAATCCACAACGTTCAATCCTCAATTAGGTAAACCACTCGGCAGTATACTAGTGAGCCATTACCATATCAACCAATCACGTGAATGGATTGCCGGCAGCCAATCACAATTACCGGGAACACGCTCCGATCAATCAGGAGTGTTCAAAAGCCAGATTTTGTATAAATATATCGTGGCGAGGTTAAGAGCTTCCATGTTAAATATTATAGATTCTCAACTTTGAACTGAAGATTGTAATGAATGTTTGTTTACACTATTATTTTACCTCTTGCTAGATAGTTTGAAATATGTCTGCCTTTTTTAATACGTTAAGAGCAACCGTCGGATTTTTTAATAAAACATATACTAACAAGACAGTTATCAGAACATGTGTAGGTGTTTTATAAGTACTAAAATTTAATTAATCTTGTTATCTTCAAATAGCTAATATATTTTTTAGATAGGCGCAATATATGTACATTGTAACTATTACGAGCAGAGTCTAAATTACAATTAGCAATAATGAAATATATAGGTTGAACTTGCTACGAGTACAGTAAAAAATAAACTTACATGATTAACTGTATTTATAAACTTACCTCGTCAATAGGTAATCTCTATGTAGTTATCTGCTCCAAATATCTAAATATTTCGGCCGTTACAATGCTCGCAGTTCCTAATGCCTTGGTAAAGTACGTGCCTTGAAGATGAGATGCTCTGAACGACTTCCTAATGAGAGGTATCTTCTGTCTCTTTCTGGCATATGTCTTGAACCCCTAACGTAATATCCAAACATCTGCGCCTAAAGTTCCGTACTTGTTACGGTTTTGATTCGCCACGGTAAAAGAAGGAATCTTTTTTAGGGCCTGGTTTAAAAAAATATCTTTTTGTATTTTATTATGCATCTTGTGAATGTAATAGATAAGTGGTTAGGTATGTAACCAATGAATTTTAAATAAATATTACCAATTGTCAAAATACTTTTGGATGTAAACAAAATGTTAAAGTTTAAATATCCTTCTTAATGAAAAAAGATTTTTACATTATACCTGTATAACATCGGTAGTTTTAATCCCACAGAATCCTTATTCCCATTTTTCATTGCACTGTACGATATCGGGTGTCGTGGAGAAATGAGATTGTAGCGAATAGGGAACATGTTCGGGCAAGTTCGCGAGTCGCGAGCAAACAGATAAACCGAGTTATCATGACGGGCTCCGAGGGGAACTAACGGAATTTTGTTGACTTTGCTCTTTTCTTATCCTTCTTATCCAACAACTACCTTAATGCCCTTCGTTTAGAGTTCAAATTTAAAATCATCACCACACAGAATCAATTGAATCAAAACATAGACAATATGTGATAACACGCGGTCGCCGTTTGAAAATACGGTTTTATTCAATTGATGAATATTTTCATGTTTGTAGATACATTCGAAATTTCATCCTAAAATAATATCGGTCATAAAATTGATATTGATAGCCATGGGCGCGTTTTTAACGGTCCGTCGTCTTGCTTTTCAAATTATTATTTTTTATTTTGGATTGACTTATAATTTCATTTTATCATTAAAAATCTGTTACATTTTAGGTATGGAACACGAAAATAAATACATTATTATTCAAAGAGAATAAACTAGTCATAATCATTATTAAATACAAAAGGTCACAACCTAGTTAAAAATCCGCGGTAGCTCTAACAATTAAGTTTAAGAGCAACAAGTCACGTCACACTTCGATTAAAGTGAGTTTATGATCACAATACTCATAAACGGTCACATTTCCCAGCTATTATTAATTCTCGCACCAGTACACCTCTTACCCAGTGTGTGTTCCGTGAACTTCTATACACCGTGTAACATGTCTCAATTCCACAGCCCGTGTATTCGGTTGTGATTACTTTTCCTATATATACTCATAAAATAAGTGTTATATATAACCACTCATATACATAGTTTAGAAAACTTTATTCAACACTTTTGATATACGTACTATTTGCCTAGTCAATTTATGTGATTATAAGGATTTTGATGTTTTTATATAAGTGATAATGTCGCAAGCACCGCAAGGATTTGTACCTGAAAAGGTCCAGGAGTTTAACCGAAGAGCGTCTCAAGACATGACCGACTCGCCTGCTCATCAGAAAAATAGGGTGGCTCAGGAGGGGAAGAAAGAGCCAAATCAAAACGATGTGAAGGCGGTGCAACCGAGCAACGAAAAGAACCAAAAGGCTGACGAGAAACCTAAGGCTGCTGAGAATTACAGCCCAGCCAGAGCTGCAGATAACAAAAACCCGTTCTCACCCCACTTCTACCGTAGCAGCAGACCGCACGGTCATTTCGAAATGGGCCCTAGAGGGATCGATTACTCCCCGCACAGGATGGGCATCGATTTCTCCAATCGCCTGAGAGATTATGGCCCGCAACGATCAACGTCCATCCACGGTCACGAACTGACCGACGGTCCTCCGATGAAGCCGGAATATTTAGGCCATCGAGCTTATTTTGGGAGTCAAGTTGCTCCAGGTGGAATCAGCCACCCAGATGTGGTATTCCGGCATGATTATTACAACCAGATGGGATTTTCCCCGCCCCGAGCGACCAGGTTCTCGTCTCAGGAATACCTGAACGCCCCGGCTCAGTACGGGCGGTGGCCGGACTACAGAGAGCAGTATCGCCATCGGCGCCGGTCGCAGCAAGATCTGCACTCCATGGAACAGAGTCCCGAATCAGGTACGTGAAATATAATGAACTTTATAATATTGGTCTAAACTTAACCTTTTAATTTTGCTTTACGTAAGCAAGGGAATTGTGTGTAGTTTTCTGGTTTCTGGAAATTTCAAAACAATCATCTTTTCAATCACCCACTCTAAACAGTTTTAATCTGAACCAAATTTAACTGAAAACAAAGTACCTACCACTTACTTTGATGTTGCTCTGCCAAAGACAACGTTTTGTTTAATTGGTTTTCGGTCTTGCCCTCAATCAAAACAGTTGAAGCGTCATCGTAAAAGCATTATTTTCGCTACAATATTTGATAGACGGTTAACGAGCGAACGCAGCAGCTATTTTTATTACTAGCCGTTGACGATCGATATGCGGTAGTGGTTTCATCAGTAATGGATAGGGATGAATTGAACGGCGCATGATCATCATCATTAACATCGGATTTACCGATAAACCACTGTCAGCCTCTAATCTTGTGTTTTCATATAATTGATACGATGATTCTATTAACGCTTAGTTGAAAAACCCAAATTCTTATACCTATCTCCTTTTTCTTTTACGACGTATCCTAATGGCTGATGGCCGTAACTACTTTTCAAAAAATTTATCTTTTATCAATTAGAAAGTGCAAAACTAAACACGTAACCTCTTCTAATCTCCTTCTTAATGACATAACAATAGGGATAAGTCAAGCTTGATGGATCTAATGCAGAAATTCCTTTTGAATATATATACATATATAGAGAGAAGGGTCTTACACAAAGAGCAGTTCGGTGGTTGAAGACTCGCGTGGCGTGATGTATCGCTTTCGCTCCTGCTCTCTTTGTTATGGTAAAAATGCTTCATTAAGTATATCGTGTGATATGCCATTTTGAGTATTTGCATAATTATTGTCGTATTTATGAGTATTAGCATAATAAATTAGTAAACGTATGGTACTTAAAATATTTTTATTGAATAATATTTTGAATCTTGATAATATCTTAATTTAGTAAATATTAATTTTGGTTCGCTTCGTGGTTATTTTACAATATTTGTCACAACAAAAAACTATAAAAAGTAATTCTTAGCCTATATCATATTAATAATAATATAAATTAGGGGCGATTCAAAATATTATATTTATAATAGTTTTAACTAGCATTTTAAACAACTAGATGAAGTTTCAGTTACACAAATTTTATTTTAAATTCAAATTTGGGTTTCTTATTTTTATGACAAGGTTATTTTTAAATTTCAAACTTGCTGCTCATAGCTTTAAAAAAACCTCATCTGTCGATAAATACAATTTAGCTACCAAATTACAACAAAATTTTCAAGCACCATTTCAAGACGATGCAAAAATGCAAGAATTTTGCATACATCTCCAATGTATGCAAAATTCTTGAAACAGCCCGACTGGCCTGGGACGTCCTCTCCCAGCCAAAGTTTGGACTAATTGCCATAATCGGCGATCTGCAGCACCTCCCGCCAAGTGGCTGTTACGTTATTGGTTCGACGTCCGTGTTTCGGGTTTTGATATTGTAATCCTATTCAATATCTAGTGGGATTCCATGATCCTCATTGATAGCTATTGAAAGGGCTATAAATTTGTTGCTATCATTAGTTTCTCCTTTGATAATATTGTTGGTTGTTGCCATTGTTGTTTATATTTTCTTTTGAAGCTTCAGTACTCTTTTTTGCATTTAAACCCGAATTGATTTGATGAATCAAAATTTTAATGTTATAAAAGTAAATAAACATTTATAGAAAATCTATTCTTAGATAGCTCACTCAAATCTTTACATATTGAAAGTAGATAGGTACTTCAGCCCGGTTCTGGCACTAAAATAGTGTAAAAGGATGTTTCAACAAATAAGCACAGTAAGTCACAATATAATTGTTGGCATTTTAAATTGTAATTCATATTATCCTCTGTGGCGCAGCAGTAGAACGCTTGTCTATGACACCGGAGATCCCGGGTTCGAAGCCCGGCCAGGACAATGATAAGAAAAAACTTTTTCTGATTGGCCTGGGTCTTGGATGTTTATCTATATAAGTATTTATTATAAAATATCGTATCGTTGAGTTAGTATCTCGTAATAAGTCTCGGACTTACTTCCTCGAAGTAAATTCAAGACTTGTGTTACGTTAGTGTTAACTCAATCTGTGTAATTTGTCCTGTATTTATTTATTATTTATTATTGCCCGATGTTATTTTTATCGTCTCCTTCAATATTCCGCTCAACATATTCCCCTATTACGTCATTCAAATAAGCAGTCCAAATTTCAATCACTAGGTCAGTTATAACTCTATTAAAATCATCAGAACCGTAAGGTCTACCATTTCTCGGCGACGAACTTGACCCCATTACTTTCAGCTAATTGTCCGGTGGGCCGGGTTCAACGACCTCCGCCGGGGTGAGGGTGGCTTACGATCGATCCCATTCATGCGTGACTTGCCGTATATTGTTTAAAGTTTTATCTGTTTGTTTTTATTAGCACGTGTCCTTGTGTTTTATCAACTGTTTCATCTTTGTATACTGTCCCTTGATGTTACCTGTGGCTTGGTTCGAAAGTTCGCAGGCCTTTTAGAAAGTTCCCAGTACCATCTTTAATAGGGCTGAAATCATATTTTTGATTTTTTTATATTATTGACTGAATTATCATTAGACTGAAAAAAAGACAAATAAACGTTTAGTATGTTAATAAAATGAATAGATTCAAACTAATGTTTCAATTTCTGTATTTTATAGGTTATAATAATTTATATAACAAGATTTAAGACATTAATATTATTACCACTTTTAAAAAAAAATTTCCATTTTTTTATTTTTAAAAACAAAATTGGTTATTTCTAGCATTTTTCTTCACCCCTAGATCAAAGTGAAAAGAAAAATATTTTTATCCAGAGATTGCCCCAAGAGCAACCAATTCATCAAATTATCTTCTGACGGCAGGTCGAAAGAGCCTCGATTATTTTTTTTGCTTATAATCTCATCTGTCTCTTCAATATTCAAAATCGTAGAGAATTTTATTCAAAGCCGAGCAAAAATTTCTAGCGTAAGAAATTATACATTTCATTGTTAACTTCAGCATTATTATTCTAATGAACTTTCTGTTCCTTGTTATTGTCAGTTTTTGTAAGCTCCAGTAGGATTCATTGTCAGGCTGTCTCGCTCAGTTGCCTCCATTAGAAAGGGACGTAATTATAGCTATTATTATGACTTTGTTCCGCCGATTTTACTGGTATCCTTATTTTATGCGCGTTTTGTAATTTTTGTTTCATTAATAATTCAATTTCAACTGGGAAAATACTCTTGTTTTAATTTTTTACGGCTTTTGTAATGATTACGTCTTATTTCTTATTAATGTCTTCCTCTGTTGAGAGAGGGATCAACTTGTATATTTTCTTTTGCTTTAGCTGTTGTTTCAAATATTTGTTAATTGCCCAGAACATAGAGATCCTCTTGATAACAAGATATTCGTGATAAGAGATATTGTTTTTGCACGCATATACCACGTCTTTATCTTATGCTAAGATCGTAATGCTTCTTCTGGATAACGTAATGATGGAATTGAGATTCAGATAGTAACAGTGACTTCTTAAATAATAAAATCCCACACAGGATAAAGGAAAACTATGTATTTTATACTCTATTACCTCATTTATTATTCATTCATACTTAGGTTACACATCATTCAAGTAATTTAATTACAAATATTCTTAGGCCGTTCCCGTGCCTTCACGTCATAAATCCTGTTTCAGAGTTGGCCAAATAGGTTCGCACAGGCGAGACTTCCATTATACGCCGTGAGAAACGGGCATAAGGCACCGGCTATCTAGGTCTATATTGCGATAAGAGTAAACTGTAGCTCGTTATAAGACATTTTAAGGAAATTTAGAGCGATAAAGAAATCAGAAGGAAATGGGAGCAAGCGATGTTGTTTAACTTACCTAGAACCAAATACTTTTAATAAAAATATTGCAGTACTGAGTGACTGATAAATAACGCATATCTAAAACACCTATATAAGAATCACAAGAAGGCTTATAAACTTGGGATCAAAAAATTTTTCTCTCTTTAGCAGATCTGTCAAAACTCCATCAGTAAAGCCAAAAGCTGCAAAATTAATAAATGTTACCTACTTTAATCAGCCGACTAGTATGCAAGCACCGGAGCCCTTGTGCGTCGCCCGCAAACTTGATTAAAATATCTTGTAAATTAATTAGAAAACTTATGGAAATTCGTTACCGAATAGATTGGACTGTTCCCTAATTTGGATTATAACGCCTTGACGTGACTTCAAAATTCCCCAAGTTTTGATGGATCTTTTTGGCGGTAAAATTGAATTTGTTCAAAGAGTTATAAAGGCTTTGACTTTGCTATACTACAGACTTAAATTTCAGAGTCATCGTTAAAATCCTTTCATGAATATTAGTCAACAGATGAAGTATATGTATTGTCTTAATTGTTATTCATTTTGCTAATGAGATCTAAAAGAGGTGAATGACCACGCGTGGCATCATTATGGCCAAGACATATTTAAAAAAATAATTAGCCAAGATAGTAGAAGATATCTTTAAGAAATAGGTTAATATTTTCTTAAGATGGTTGCCATCAACCAAACGGTCAATCCTAACGATTGTTTTCAAACCAATGTTGACAATCATCAATGACTCTTTTCAAAGCTCTCAGCAGCTCCCGCGCAGATTATAAAAATGATTTGAAAGGATTCTTCTTTCGGGTGACGGGCTACCAATCACTCATTGATTTAAGTGCTCATGATGACTAGCCTTTTGGCTAATACTCCGTAACGGATAAAGAAAATATTACCAACTAATATTGATATTAATGTGAAGTTTATAAGGATTTATGAATATGATTTTATCACTTTTTCACGTAAATGTACCAGATGGATTTTAAAGAAATTTGTACACGAAATTCGCCTTGTATTTGGTACACATTTTATTCCGAAATTCGGCCCACGGTAGCGAGCATTTTTGCAAATATGTTAAGTTACATGCTGCTTTTAGCTATCGAGCTTTGAATTGGGAATACAGCCGTAAACACATTGTGATGATTGAAACACAATCCTAAATCAATACGTACCTAGCCCAAAGCCTGCACAAAGGATAATTAGAGCCAACATTCGTGTGCACTCCCCCGGACGAAAGTGTATGAAGCCGAGAAGGCGCTGGCTGTACAGTGTTCAATTGTATAAGTAAAGTTTTTCTTATCGATTTTTTTTAAAGCAAAACTGCATTTAAAAAAGAATTTTCTGTTTTAGTGATTTATGGAGATTTTAATTCTTAAAAAAACTTAGTTCTCGCAGCGTGATGTCATTTTCTTCCGTTGTGTTTTACTCAATGAGGTACCAACAAAGTATTAATTAAAATGTTGTTTACTGTAGGCCTTTTTCTCATTTCTTGAATTGATTACTAGTATTCTAGTTGTCTTGTGGGAAAACGCAATTAAGAAAATCTGCTCGAAATTATATGACGTCACGCGAACTGCAAATTAAATTATTTATTTATGAATGCAAGACTTTCTTAATAGCCGAAAAGAGTTTGGTTTAATATGAGGCACAATACATCTATTTCATGGACGACTACGATAACAGTTACTAGTGTGTATTGTGCGTTATATAAAATAATTTTGAATCCTGCCTTTGAGCGCTGTGTCTATTGAAAACTCACGTCTTTTTCTTAGAAAGAGGATTTCCGAATTTGCTTGATTTTTTTTATAGAAGAATTTCCTTCCCCTAAGCTAGGTGCAAAAGCTTGAATACTTAATAGTTACTTCCGCCAAGGTGATTTGCTGTTATCCTGATAAACTGTTTTAAAATCTAAGCGGCGAGGTTCAATGAATATCATTACAATATTTCTAGGCAACATCAGAGGGCCACAGAGTAATGAAATATCGATTGAATCTTAATAAACTTGCAGTACGTCCATTGACTTAGCGTTGTCTATATTTCCTGTTTATTGAGGATTTCGTACCTAAAGTGTAAAAACGGGACACTATTACTGCGATCGGTATCCATCTATCTGTCACCTGTATCTCATGAACCGCGATAGCTAGACAGTTCACATTTTTGTGATCATGTATTTATATTACTTCTACAACAACAAATACTTAAAGCTAGAATTATATAAATATTTAAGGTTTCCTATACAAAAACGTTATTTTTTTATTGCTTATTTATGTTTGATATTGATAACGAATGTTTAAAATATTGTGATGACATTAATCGATTTCATCATAATCATTGAAGATGGATAATGTATATTTTTAGCACAAACCAAGCACTCCACACGAGCACAAACTCGGCCGCACTCGGCTAACTTCGGCTGCGGTCGCAAGTTCGCGACCGCAACCTCTTAGCTCTCAGCCCACTGTGGTTATTTGCGATACTGTAATTTAAGTTTAAGATATGCTGAAAAGAGAGAGCACTAAGTTTGGGCTTGTCTTTTATAAATTGAACAAACAAAATTATGATTTTAAATTATATGGCTTTTAAACTTTTTAAATTATCTAATTCGCTAATAGCTTTTCTACCATTCGCATGAGGACTATAATTTTTAAAGAAAACTGATGTTTGTGATGAAACTGCCAGATATTTATTTAAACTTCCGTTAACATTACCTTTATGTCCTATAAAATAATGTAAAAAAATACATGAATATAAATAGGCAAAGATGACTGACTTATTCACTACGCAGCCGAAACCACTAGATACAGTTGGGAGCATAAGTACAAAATCTTCACAGCCGCGACTTAGTATAAATAGCGCTATAGATAATAATTATATCCACATAAAATAAACAATTTGCAGACTTCAAAATATCGATAAAACTTCATAGCTTTCAAGAATAAAGTTACCTGGCGATATTCCGAGCGCCGGAGCTTAAAGTTCAGCAATCAATAGGAAACAGGAGCTTGCAAAGATCATACAACTTATACAATGGCGGGAATTGCGACAGAAATTTCTAGATGTTTTATTGATACAGAACTTCAGCTTTTTCATAAATGTTAGTTAAATTTTAAGACACACTTTTAGTAATACGTACATACATACGGTCACGTCTATATCCCTTGCGGGGTAGACAGAGCCAACAGTCCTGAAAAGACCGAATGGCCGCGTTCAGCTATTTGGCTTAATGATAGAATTGAGATTCAAATAGTGACAGGTTGCTAGCCCATCGCCTAGAGAAGAATCCCAAGTTTGTTAGCCTATCCCTTAGTCGCCTTTTACGACATCAATGGGAAAGAGATGGAGTGGTCCTATTCTTTTTTTCATTGGTTACGGGAACCACACGACACTAAGTCATACTTAAGAGAAATCGTATTCCTTAATGCTGTTTAGAGTTAGTCGTCTTCTTAAACAATGTCTTATATTACTGTCAAATTAAACAGGCTTGAGCGGACGCTTGTTTAAGGGCTTTAATATGTTAATGTATCAACATGCCATGCATTTATTTATTCACTTTACTGAAACTTGTAAAAGGAAGGTAATGTTCTATGAAGTAAAATTGCACTTATTCTTAAAAATCACTGCACTTATATATTTGGACTCATTGACATTTAATGTGTTATATATATATTACAAAAATATGGACTTAAACATTTGTACTGAGCTGTATTTAAAAAACGTAGTTCCCGCGTCATTCTCTTTCTTTTTTGTTTATGATATTTTTTTATAGGTGGCCAGTTCTAACCTATTTCAACAATCTATTGCTTATTCAAAGAGGTTGCGTTATTGTATTTTCAAACAAATGTTTTGTCACGTCACACTAAGTTTGGTTGGATTTATTGCTTCTCCCTTTACTGAGAAGCCCTCTCCTAAATACACATATAACACGTCTGTTTCTTTACAGTGTAGACATTGCCCCTTTACTCGAAAGTCCTCTCCAAAACATGTTACAGGGTAGACATAGCCAATAGTTACAGTATTCTAAGACCACGTTCAGCTGAATGGTTTAAGGATTGAATTGAGATTAAGAGACAGTGACGTATTGATATTCTGTAGCTGTGCAATCCTAAGTTAATAAGCCTTTCCCTTAATTAGCTTTTTTAATATTACGAGTAGTTTAACGTCCTTCCTTCTTCTTACTACTACTTCCTATGTATTTCTACCAATCCAGTATTGGGTCAGATTTACAATGTTAGTTTGGTGGCAAAATATATATTCATTTTCATGTTGAAAGGTTTAATTTGAAGGTTAAAGATGGATTAAAAAGTTTTCATAAGGAAATTTAAAGGTTAATGGGATCCTATTGGAACGATCCCAAGTTAATTTGCCTTTCTCTTGATTGACTTTTACAAACTTGCGGTGAAAATGAAACAGCTGCCACTTACTATATTTTTTTTCCAGATACATATAAAATATAGTTGTGGTGGCAAAATGGATATTGAAGTTACATACATACATACATATAGGCACATCTATATCCCTTGCGGGCTAGACAGGGCCTATTGTCCTGAAGAGACTGACAGCCCACGTTCAGCTGTTTGGCTTTATTATAGAATTGAGACTCAGTGACAGGTTGCTAGCCCATCAAAAATTAAAAGCCTTTCCCTTACTCGCCTCTTACGACATCCACGGGAAATGAGATGGAGTGTTCCTATTCTTTTTTATATTGGTGCCGGGAACCACACGGCACACACGATGTTGAAGTTCATGTTGAAAGAGTTAATTTGAGGTTAAAAATGGATTTAAAACTTACTTTCATGTAATTTAACCTCAATAGGGATAAATTGCAAGCGCATTGGAGCAATGCATCGGTGGAATTTTTACACGACTTTGGTTCCGTAACTTTCATATGGCTGTCTGCTCCGTGGCGTTAGTCCCGGTTACATCATTTATGTCACGTCGTACATAAGTGAATGAGCGAATGAGTATATAGGTAAATAAATAAGTAAATTCATTCGTTAATTTCGTAAGTGGCGCTAAATTAGTTGCTCTTTATATGTGGCGTTACAATCTCGCGGGCAAAGTTACGGATAAAAACTATATACAGTATATATTAAGTTATTACCTCGTGTAAAACAAGTCTCGAACTAACTTTGGCGCTAGCTCAATCTGTGTAATTTCTTATACATGTTTATTTATTATGTTTGCTTGTATCGTTTGTTTGTCAGCTCTACAGCAGCTCCCAACTGGACGTTGTTACTCGAAGCGTATGGTAATGACCCTCATTTACATTTGACGTGTGGTTAAAAAAACGTGAATACAGAAAAATACACGATAACATTGTTGAGACAGTGGAGTGATAATAAATTCCTATCAGTGTCTGATTCCAAGGTTCTTGAAATATCTGATAAGAAATTCTAACTATCCTGTTTTGCAGACACGAATGTGTCTAACGTCTATATTAGTATTTAAAGAGTTTAAGCGGCGAAATTTTAATCTGTTTAGCGTTAGCTGTCCTCAGATTCGTGAGTTATATTTTCTTAACAACAGAATTTCGTGTTTATTTCTTTTATTTATTTCATTACCGTTTATATCTTAATGTTCCAATTTTTCGAAATTACTAATACTATAAATTTCAGTTCACATTTTAACACAATTTAATCGAAAGGATATATCTGAACTTTCCTTAATTTGCAACGTGTGGTAATTCCCGCAGGAGTGACACCCTTTATGTACATGGTAATCCCGGCGCTGGAAAACAAAGCTATTGAAAATTCGGCAACAAGGAACATGGAATTTTTAATTTTTTTTAAGGTTTTGATTTTTCAAACAAATTCTTAAATTCACATCAATCATTTTTAGATTTTTTCTATAACTCTTCCATTTTAATCAAGTACGTTGTATTTAATACGACACATTAATCCATGGGACGCACTTAGCTAATAATAAAAATGAGTGAGTTAGTTTCATCATCAAATTTGCGGAGATCAGACGAGGGTCTCTTCGTGTAAAAAGCTGATTTGACCACTCTAGAATTCTCACCAAACTCACCAACATTTATACATGCGTTCATACAATCTCACTTGACGCTTGTCGGCGTACGATTAGGATATCTTCCTGTTTTATAGTTAAAACTCCTATCGATGTCAAAACATAATTTTCCCTTATCATTCTTTGCAAAGCTTTAGCGGAAAAATTACCGTTTTAACTGCAATCCTTTGCACTTTTCCACTTTCCTACAAACCTTTACATATGTATATGTTGTCACGTCTATATCCCTTGCGGGGTAGACAGAGCTAACAGTCTTGAAAAGACTAAGAGACGACGTTCAGCTGTATGGCTTAAATTATTAATTGGAATTAAGATTCAAATATTGACAGGTTGCTTAACCGTCGCCTTAGAGGGTATCCCATCCCTTAGACGCCTTTTACTACATCCATGGGAAAGAGATGGAATGATTGTATTATTTTTCTGTCGGTGCCGGGAACCACACGGCCTGTCAACATGATTATAACCAAATTAGATTCCTTAAGTTCCAACACTAACATTATTTTCAAAGCCGACGTGTGTAAGCTAACAAATGTTTCAATCACATTCTCTTGTGCCAGTAAATCTAATTTGGTTGCAATAAAACGAAAAATGCAATAAACCTGTAGCCGGCCGGTTTATGAGCGAAAACAGCTGTTGTGTAGTGCTGTGAATACAATGCAACTAGATGTACTGTCGCGCGCAGCGGGGAATGATAGTTTAATTTATGATGTCGAATGAATGCGGATAAAAACATTTTCGAACGTTCTCAGATACGGTGTGTTGTAAGTATTAATAATAACATTCATACATATAATCACGTTTATATCCCTTGCGGAGAAGACATAGCCAACAGTCTCGAAATTACCAAGAGGCTAAGTTCAGCTGTTATAAGTATAAATTAAAAAGAAAATTGTGATAGACCGTGTTATCTTAAACAAATGAGTATTTTGCAAAGTGTAATTTTGTTCTCACAGAAAATAAATCGTTATTTTTTCCGTAATTATATTGACAGTTATTTTAGTTACATTTTCAGTTTCACCAAAATCAAAACTTTCAGTGTAGCGGTTCGGAAGTTATCGCGTTACAAACATACAAACATACAAAAAAATATTTTTGCTCCAACTTGATTTGGAGTAATGGCGTAGTACAGGCGAGTAGAATGAAAAATATGCAAATTTTCGAATATGATAAGTGTCTATTAAAAATCACAATTTTTTTTTCAAACGAAGCATTCTTATTAATTACATTCCTTAACTGTTTCGTAACTGATAATGATATTGCAAACGGCCCGTGTATTGCCGGCAGCGGTGATAATGTCTTGCGTTTCATTAAGTTTAGGAGTTATAGCCTTGCTTTACTTAATAATGTGCTTGTTTATGTCGTGTGGTGTTTATGACTCTTGATGATATAGTCGGGATAGGCAAAGGGTTAGGTTTGGTAATTGCAATTTGAACAAGAATTATTGTCAATATTCCATTAAGTATTAACTATCTAGTCGTCTGTTTTGTAAAGACGACATTTTGTGTCTAAAAAAATGTAAGGGAAAAAACAAGATGGTACAAGGTTTTTTTGTACAGTACACTGTAAAGTTGACAAGGAAATAAAAAAAAAAACTCAATTTTATAAATATATTCAAATTAATTACATGTATCAAGTTATTTTAGAAATCTTTGAAAAACAACACTACGTATAAATGATTAACATACATACATATAATAACGTCTATATCCCTTTCGGGATAGACAGATCCAACAGTATTGTAAGACTGACAGGCCACGTTCAGCTGTTAGGCTTAATGATAGAATTGAGATTCAAATAGCGATAGGTTGCCACCCTGTCGCCCAAAAGCAGAGTTTATAAGCCTATCACTTAGTCGCCTTTTACGTCATCAATGGGAAAGAGATGGAGTTGTCCTATTCGTTTTTCTATTAGTGCCGGGAACCACACGGCACTAAATCACTTTAGAATATATTAAAAGAAAAATAATTAAACCTCATTCAAAAGTATTGTGCTAAAAATAATCAAAATCGGTTCATAAACGACTATGTTATCCATAAAAAATATACGGTCAAATTGAGAGAACTCCTCTTTTTGTTTAAGTCGGTTAAAAACTAAAGAAAAAGTGTCCGTATCGTGTGAAACAATGCGGCGCCACTCCAGCCGAGCGCCGTGTTCGCGCCCCGCGCGCCGGCCAGTTGTACACAAACTGCTCCTAAAGGTACTGTTCCCATTGAAGCGAAGCTGAGCTAAGTGTTGATAAAATTGACCAAGCACAATGCTCAATACATACATCTCACTGATCTGAGACTTGAAGCAATTGGCAAATCACACTGCTCAGAGGTACAGAGCTGAGCTTAATTAAGATCGTTTACATGGTACTCACGAGCAAAACAGATTAACTTAAAAAAAAAACCAACCACATTGCTAAAAATGCGAGCATCAGCTGGTATCATCAATAGTTGCTGTGGTAATCGGAAGAAAAACATTTAGAGAGATGTTGAATTAGTTTCTCGGAGAGGTTTGTGCAAGGAATTGTTTATCACGTATAAACAATTCCTTGCACAAACCTCAAACAGTAGAAAAGAGTAGAGAGAGTAAACGTTTATTTGAGAGTCAGGACACTACACATTTCAACCACGCCCCGTCAAGGCCCTTATTAGTATAGTTAGGACTTAATAATGTTAAAACCACCATATTATCCACCATCTTAACTTTAGCGTGGATAGACCTAAAACGTCTGAGCTCAGCTTCGCGTCGCTTCAATTGGGATCGCACCCTAACACTTGCGAGCGCGGCTGTGCGAGACTCGAGTGCTTATAATTTTAGAGCCGTCCCGAGTTCGGATGGAAAACTGTATGTTTTCATTATAAACATTGACGTTATAATCAAGGGTTAACGTCTTCAAACTATGCTGTTATGTTATGTTACGGTAAGGGATTATTCTGATTAAAATGCGCGTATTAGATTTTCGCCAATGGTTTTTTACTTTTAATTGCCTTTTTTATGTGAATCCCTAAAATGTGATCGCCTTTGTTATGCCCATTTTTAGGTTAATTACTTAATTAACTAGGTATATATTGAATGGTACACAATATTTACTTACTATAGTAAAAAAATATGATTTACAATTTTTTTTTACAGTAATATATATTTTATTATTTATAATGTTATTATATTTTAATATTAATATTACAATTAATTTTAACAATGCCACACTTCTTTTACTTAGTATGAAAGATAAAAATCCTTTCTTAACACTTTCTAAGTCTGTTAAAAGTATAATTAAACCTTAACAAAATTAAAATTCTACTTCCTTTTACAAACGTGGCCCTGACATGTTAAACAAAATGGCGGCACTTCAGCCGTGCGAATATTTCGCGCCTTTCAGTGCAAAGCAATGGGGAAAAAATGGCAAAAAATATAATAAATTCTTAACTTTAGCTGTATAACGTCGGCGGGTCAGCTTTGCAAAGTTCGTGGTTTATTCATAATGAACTAACCCAATCCCGACTTTATCGTTAAAGCTGCTTACAACAAGCCTCTAATCCCTCCCGCCAAATTGTCATAGGACCGAATTACTTTGTTTTACTTATACATTTTTAATGGCATCAATAAATATTAAAAAGGAGGGGAAGTTATTTTTCTGTTAAAGTAACGGTATTAAAGTATTTACTTTGGAGTTATTTGTTTGATTTCATTTTTTAGTTATTCAGGTAGGTAAGCATTTTTTTTATGAACTAAACTGACAGGCACCTTCCTTGCTGAATGCTTAAAAGCATTTTTTTCTGAGTAACTGCTAGTTAGCATAATAATCGAGGTATAACCATCGTACCTCCTATCTCTGATATACATTACACCCGTTCCCTGCCTGGAGAGGTAGACAGAATAACCTTATCACTTGCTAACCTTTCCGTCTGATGACATGACAGCAGCTAAAATGATTTCACCAGACATTTCAGTGCTTAGTTTAATCGGGGAAAAAATGCCAGGGAACAAGGAAAAACAAACATTACAGCTATATTCAATTGATCGAATCGACGTGATTTATTAAAACATTTTGAATTTGAGCCCGTGTCTTGTATTCTATTTCTCATTAAGGTCATTATTTGTTCAGATTAAGGCCATTAAAGCATACGAACTGCTAACGAGGATGACGCCATCACGGAGACGAGATATGCGGGTAATTGATGGAGACAGGAGCCGTTTTCAAAGGAATCCTGGACGAGGAAGCTTAGAAATTCGATTAATTAAAAATTTTCCGTATTGGACTCAAGGCCATTAAGGCTCGGAAGAAATTGGCCTTTTCTTTGTTTTTCAATATTTTTTTAATAAAACGTAGTTAGATAGGTTTGGGAATATACTAAATTTGCCGATGAAATAATATTAATAAACAGATGAATATCATATAATATGATCATATTGAGGATAGGCGAAGAGTCAGCTCAATGGTGTCACGAACCGCCGAGCTTGCATAGAGAGACATAGAAATGTGGATCAAGCAAGGGATCGTGGTGATTGGAAGGATAGCCTTCCCTCCGGGGTGAAAAGAGTAATGATATATGAAGACCAATTATAGGTACTTTATGGAAATACGCGTATGTGTCCCTGTAAAATTGACCATTGGACCATCCCCCTGGAGTGAGTCCCAGGAACATCCACATCTCTCTGGAGTAGGTGCGCCTATGACCAGGATCCTAGTTTGGGTAAGTCAGGTTTCTACATGAAGGGGGGCGTCGTGGTAGAATGCTTGCGATCCCACGGCGCCCCCAACAACGGCTGGTGCGGAAACGCCGTAGGAGGTTTTAGTGGGTAGTCTGGGCTGATTAGCGACCCGGGAGTCCCACACTCCAGGGGAGATCCCCTTCCCCTGGGTCGCCTGTAAATGGGTTTCCTCCTACGAGAACAAAAAAAAAAAAAGGTTTCTACATGAAGCCCGCAGACGTCCGCAGCTCCGTGGAACCTAACCTAGTTTGTAACATGCTTCATATTCTTTCTACCAGTAATTTTTGTTATCTTTTAGTTTATACTACTCGTATTTATTTATGTTTCCTTTTTGCAGGTAAGGAGATGTATGCTCAGCCGTTAGTTGTAAGTAGCTCATTTATTTTAGCGAAAAAACGTATCTTAAGATAAAATGTTAGAAAACAGATTCAGCTGCCGATATAACTTGTTTAACGTTTTTTTTAGGATGCGTCCGACTAATATTACAAATGCGAAAGTTAATTAATTTGTTTAATTATCACGCATTATCTACTAAACTTTTCTTTTTGAAATTCTGAGTAAGTATATAATTATTAGTCTGGAGAAGAACATAGAAAGTTCATCGCGGTAAAAACTATAATTTTAAGTTATAGGAATTCGCGAGAAACCTGCTTTGTAGGTGGCCCTAAATTTACGCCGGCAAAGCTGCGGGTTAAGTCTAGTTCTAATATAAATACTTTTGTAGCTGTTTGTAAGTAAACATATATTTACGAGACTTTAAGCCTATGACCGTACAAAGTTATGTTTAGCCAGAGTTATTACTAACGTATCTTTGCAGTATTAAGAGGGAAAAGTAGCATATGTTACTATCTTGGGGATCGTCGTGTGATATATTTATTATACAATGCAAAGTAACCATGGCAGAGAACTCAATAGGGTGCCAGAAACTCGAGAGTCTTAATCATTACACTTAGAGATTTTCCTTAATTTGTGATAAGAACGTATACATTTTTAATCAGTTCCATTAACTTGAACTATAAGTTTAAATTCCTCTACCAAGAGTTAGATAATAGCTTTTGGAGTGATTCCGCAAAGTCTTGGCTTCCACTTCGGAGTTCATTCTAGTTATTTATTTACTCTATAAAGTAACATCTACTAAGTAAGATAAGATTAGCACAACTTGTTTAACGACTTTACACCATAATTTAAAAGGAGTAAACGTGAAAATCTTTTGTAGCAGAGCGTCGGCTAATTCAATAGCGTTCTATGTATTGGACGCGACATTTTCTGCGACTGCTTCGTATAATTTCATTTTCCTCGGTCGTTCGCTTTGGGGCTTCGCAATTCTCGTCTTTATAATGCAGAAATGTATTGTGATTCATTTTGGATTACGAATTACTTTGTATTTCGTTGTGCGCGAGTGGAATTCAAATTTAGAATCTTTTTAACGCTCGGCTTTTGAATTTGGAGTTGTCGCTTTTGTGGTAAAAGGAAGGTTTTATTTTTGAAGCTTTATAATTTACTCCTTAAAAAGATAAACATGATTCCACAATAACTACTTAAAAGCCTCTTTTATGCACTATTAATAAGATGTGGTCTCTGCCCACCCCTCCGGGAAAGAGGCGTGATTTATGTATGTACTAGAGGCCGCCCGCGACTTCGTCCGCATGGAAACCCTATCAATCCCGCGGGAACTCTGGGATAAAAAGTAGCCTATGTGTTATTCTGGGTCTTCAGCTACCTACATACCAAATTTCATGGTAATCGGTTCAGTAGTTTTTGCGTGAAAGAGTAACAAACATCCATACATCCATACAAACTTTCGCCTTTATAATAGTAGTAGGATAGTAGGATACTATAACAATACAGGAAGGGGGTAAATCGGTGCAGTCTGGGGTTATTTCGGGCCAGACGGGGTCGCGAAGTTGCCGGCACTTCACGAGGTGGCTTATGGAGTAATTCAGATTTTCTTGTTTGAATCAATAACGGTTAAGTTGGTATTGTCATAACTAGCGGTAGTAATCTATTAATGATGTTCTATTCTAAATTTGTAATTTGAAGGTGTAGGGTATTTATAATTAACGGCTAAATAGCTGGATAGAATTTTTCATTTTATTTTATTTATCCAAAAACCATGTTTAATTGAATAGCTAAATGAAAGAATCAATAATTAAGATTCAGAAATAGGTGACATGTTGTAAGCCTATTGTCTGAATTAAGTATCCTCAGTTAAAAGCCTTTCCCTTGATGTACTTTTACGTTACCCAAGAAGAGAAGAAGGCGAACACCATGCTTTTTTTACGCAATCTGACCAGCTTTAAACTTTTTTAAAACAATTAAAAATATACGACAACAGTAACAATTAAAAGACTAATTCTTTTCAGTACATAATTTTAATCTCGCCTCGCGAAGACAGTGTCGCCCTCTAGCGGCTATAAATCGCGGCGGTGAAACTAATTGTAACGGCGGCACACGAGTTAATTACAAGAGGGTACAGGATTACTCTGAGAATTCACGGGATAGCAGAAAAAAAGAGTGGCAAGAGAAAAGTTTGACTGTTCTTGAGTCAACATACATAAAATCGTAAAATCACGCCCTTTTTCCGAAGGGGTGGCAAGAGACTACATCTTTCCATTTGCCACGATCCCAGCACACTCTTTCGCTTAACCTACATACATGCATGCGTTCATATAATCTCTCTTCACGCAAGTTCGTCGTCTTACTAGTAGGGTATCGTGTTATAGTTTTAAACCCTTTGGTTTATTTAAACTCCTATCGCTCTCAAAACATAATTTTACCTCAGAAATCTTTGTAAACCTTTAACGGAAAAATTTACCATATTAACTGCAGTCTTTTCCAGTTTTTTGCAAACCTTCACAAACATACTTGTATATTGTCACGTCTTAATCCCTTGCGGGGTGGACAGAGGCAACAATCCTGAAAAGACTGAAAGGCCACATTCAGTTCTATGGCTTTATAATGGAATTGAAATTCAAATAGTGACAAGTTGCCGGCCCATCGCTTACAAGAGGAATCCCAAGTTTAAAAGCCCGTTTACGACATTCATTGTTAATAACATGTGCTGGTTTTATTCTAAGTCTAAGTGGTTAAATTCTTAAGTACCGAAAACCACACGTCATAAAACCTTTATTACAAATATTTACTATAGTCGTTTATTCGCCGTAAACAAAGTTACCAATTAGATGGAATACGATGAACTGAGCGCCGCGCCGTCTCGCCGAGCAATTATATTTGCGTTTCAATGGACCGAGTCGCTTTTCATTTGTATGCTCAGCCGGTTCAACTATTGCATTTGCATTTAGAAATACGTAAGTCTGAACAATAAAAGTTAAGAGTTTATTACGTGTAATATTTAGAACGAAGCGTTTTGATGTGCTGTTCTTTGAACGAAGCGGTGCCGTGTGGTTCCCGGTACGAATAAAAAAAAAGAATAGGACTACTCCTTCTCTTTTCCATGAATATTGTAAGAGGCTTATAATCTTGGGATTTGTCTTTTAGGCGATGGGCTAGCAATCTGTCACTATTTGAATCTCAATTCCTGCATTTTACCACACGGCACAGCTATGCTAAAGTTACTTATGGTTAAGTATAGTGTATGTTTTTTGTGCATACTGTCAATTTAATGTAAAAATATGTATGTATTCCCCTTCGTACACAGCCTTAATGTCCAGACATCGTCAGATTTAGGGCGATAGCGCCGAATGGGTTGTTATGGAAATTGTTTGGAATACTTCATTTTGTTGCGAAGGGGGTTAATGTGAGGGGTTCATTATTTATGTTTTTGTCTGTATCTTATGTATAAAATTCTCGTATCACAATGTTCGTTCCCGTACTCATCCGAAACGGCTTGACCGATTCTCATGTTATTTTGTCAGCATATTGTGTAGGTCTGAGAATCGGCCAACATCTATTTATATCACAAAATGCAAAACAACGTTTGCCGGGACAGCTAGTATGTATATAAATCTGTATGACTAAAAACGTAGACTAACAAACTCCCATTCTCGTGTAAGATTCTAACTGGGGTTCATGTAAAACTATAAAAATACTATATAAAATTCAAAACACATGTAAAAATGTAAAAATATATACGTTTAGTCACGTCTAATCCCTCGCGGGATAGACAGAGCCAAAAGTCTTGAAGAGACTGATAGGCCACGTTCAGCTGTTTGGCTTTATGACAGAATTGATACTCAAGTAGTGACAGTTTGCTAGCCTATCGCCTAAAAGAAGAATCCAAAGTTTGTAAGCTTTGTACGCCATCCGTGAGAAAGAGATGGAGTGGTCCTATACTTTAAATAAATTCAATCAAATTAAAATGCAAGAAATATTGGTATCTGCCCGTGAAACAAGACCCAGGAAAATCAGAAAAAGTTATTTTCTCATCATGCCCCGGCCGGGATTCGAACCCGGGACCTCCGGTGTCACAGACAAGCGTACTCCCGCTGCGCCACAGACGCCGTCGAATTAGTTATAATTAATTAGTAAGTTATTCTATCATATCATTACAGATTAAGAAAGTTAAAAGCGTAATCCGACTCCAAAATTAATTAATCGTAAAAAGTGAAGTGTAGCTTTCGCGTTAATATTTTTAATGTTAAAAATTAAAATGGTTATCAAACTGACGACGGGCACTCGTCCCTGGAAGGGGTTCTTTGTTTATGCGCTATTAAACCTGATGGTATTTTAAAAGCTATCTTTGATTAATTGGGAATGAAATGGAGTGGGTCTTCCGGCTGGAACAATAATTTTATGGCTTTTTATAACTGGACCGTTTCTTTTATACATACATACATACATTTTGTGCACGCCTTTATCCCTTGCGGGGTAGACAGAGCTAATAGTCTTGTAAAGACTGAGGGCCACGCTCAGCTGTTTAGCTTAATGATAGAATTGAGATTCAATTGTTGGCAGGTTGCTAGCCCATCGCCTAAAAAAGAATCCCAAGTTCATAAACCAATACTTTAGGGATAAGGTATACAGTGGTCCTATACTTTTTTTCTATTGGTGCCAGGAACCACACGGCACAATTAATAACGTTAACATTAATACAATACAAATTTTCTTTATTGCTCATAAAAATACATGTGTAGTAGAAACATACTCGTACATTACCGAATGCAGGATCACTTACCATATTCACAGGCCGTATTTTTGTTTCACATTCATACATATGTACATTCATAAAATCACGCCTCTTTCCCGGAGGGGTAGGCAGAGACTACATCTTTCCACCCGCCACGATCTCTGCATACTTCCTTCGCTTCATCCACATTCATAACTCTCTTCATGCAAGCTCGGCGGTTTGTGTCAGTTTGTTTTTTTATTTCACATTACTATTTTATTAGTACATTTCAATTGGCTCGCTCAGCCCTCAACAATACACAGCAAATATTTAACAAGCATTGGAGCAGCCAATTATTTCAGGAAAAACGACCAATAGCTACAAAAGCTCAATGCAATCTGAGTTCACTGAGTAAACTTGCCGGTTGCTGGTGCAACAAAGTTGGCGAACAGGCTGTATGGATGCTGTTATTAATGAGTTAATGATCCAAATTGGATAAAAAGAGTATAAAACGTACATACACATATAGTCACGTTTATATCCCTTACGGGGTAGACAGAGCCAACAGTCTTGAAGAGACTGATAGGCGTCCATCTGTTTCTCCTTATGATAGCATTGAGATTCAAGTAGTGACAGGTTGCTAGCCCATCGCCTGAAAGAAGAATCCAAACTTTATAAGCCTACCCCTTAGTCGCCTTTTACGCCATCCATTGGAAAGTGGTCCTAGTCTTTTTTCTTCATATATAAATCTTTCGTTGCAGTCTGACTGACTAACAAACACAACCCAAACAGCTGTGTCTAAAGAACCTCTGCACCAAATTTCATCAAAATCGGACCTAGGTTTAGGCGTGAAAACGTAACAGACAAGTACACAGACTTGCTTTCTCTACTCGCGGAGTCTAGCTATATCTATGTCAGTGGTCGTGCCCATTACTCTCATACAAATTTTATCACAACAGTAATTTCCCTACCTGTTCTCACCCCTAACCTATGCACCCTAATGACCTAAAAACACCCTCGAATTAAGGGCAGGCTGTCCTACGGCCATCGACGTGGGTTCGAGTTCGACTTATTGACAAAATACAGAAAACAGCATATGAACTTGGCAAAATATATCTAAATAAAGTCACTATTCCTACGGAATAAGGTTCATATAGGACAGTTTTAATATTCAGTTGACTGTACATTTATTGGGGATATTAGGCGGCGTGTTGGAAGTTTGTGGGTTAACGACATTGCCTTTAGAGAATAGGAATTGGTCGACAAAAACTTGTCGATAAAAAGTATCGGTACAATATCGGTCTACATTCGTCATATATAATTTTCCATGATTGAAGAATGTAAAATCAAAAAAAGATTTTCTCTAAAATTGACACTAGTAACTAAGGTATAACTAATATCAAAGTATCGATAAAGAGACCTTACAGCCATAAAATATGATGTCAAACATATATGTAATATCGACAAAAATTTGCGACACATTTGTCTGCTGATAGTGTGGGGATATTGGAGTCGGTATGAGTTGTCGATAAATAATTCCCTGAATGTATGGTGACAACAATTTGTCATATATTTTGTAGAACTATGTACGGTGTTGTATGTAGTCGATTTTTTTATTTGTTTAATATCGATACAGATTGTTAACATCGACTTTATTTGTGAGTGTGCTTTTTGTAAAATCAAATTAGAATTGAAAAAAAATAAGAAGGTAAGTACAACAGACGGGTTTTTCATAAATGGAATCTCTTTTCTCTTTTTTTTCTTCATAATATGTAGATATATTTATATTATTACAATGTACGTGCCGTGTGGTTCCCGGCACCAATAATAAAAAGCATAGGACATAAGACCACTCCATCTCTTTCTCATGGACGTAGTAAAATACTGAGGGATAAGCATATAAACTTGGATTCTTCTTTTAGGCGATGGGCTAGCAACCTGTCACTATTTGATTCTTAATCAGCTGACAGTCTCCACCTCGCAAGGGATATAGATATGGTTATGTGTATGCGTGTATTTATAAAAAATGAAAAATCGAGATAGTTAATTAAGTAAACAATAGTAATTTTTGTTTATAAGCAATTAAGAAACGGTAACCAAGCTGCGCACGATGTGGTGGTGGCTACCTACTGTAGCTTTGTGTATTTTTACCATATTTGAAAACGAAAATAAAAAATAATTTATCAAATGATGTTTCATGTATAAAAAAACCTCCTCCAACTTTCAGTAAATACCTACTACATTAAGCTTCAAACGGTAAATATTTTCCTAGTATTGTTTCTTAGGGCCAACTATGTTTACAGCTTTGAACAAAGCCGGGACATAAAAGGTGGTTTCAAAGCAAATAACAATGCAGTAAATAACGATACTTTACTAATCCCTTCCCTGGCCTCACCCTTTTCTTACATTTGCGGCTCTTTGGCGGGAAATGGAACAGGAAAAGAACGATATTTCTGTGTCAACAGTCACTCACAGAAAGAAATCAGAAATGGCAACGTTTATACACTTATTTTGCGTGTAAATGTGGGTGTAGATTTCGAGTTAATTATACTTTTTATTATCTATTTTAACGGCTGGTAAAAGAATTATTATGTCTGACTGATACTTAGACAGTTCAGAAACAAAGTGCGGGTTTACTTATGTAAATCATTGTTATTGGAAATTAGATTTTATTGGCGAAATTAAATATTTATAACTTAGATGGCCATATATCCGTCTCCAAGCACAGTGTACAAAGGAATGAACGAGACAAGATGGCGGTTGTATGCACTATGAATTAATACATACATACATAAAACCACGCCTCTTTCCCGTAGGGGTAGGCAGAGACTACCACTTTCCACTTGCCACGATCTCTGCATACTATATATAAATTAATCAAGAAAATAAATATTTTTTTCGCAATTAAAATCAAATAGTTCAACAAACGTTTATCGGTATAGTAGGTACATAGACAAAATCAAGTTTCTCCCAGAGGGGTAGGCAGAGACTACATCCTTCCAATTCCATCGATATAGTATTTAGCTACTTTTGATGGTTATCTGTGGAGAGGTTGCAGAGTTGTAGTGGGAGCGATGTTTATGATCTTTATTCTTTACATACATACATAAAATCGCGCTTCTTTCCCGGAGAGGTAGGTAGATAATACTTTTTCTTTTAATAAAAACCTTTATATATGTTAATTGTTTTTTACCAAGTTTTCATAAAACCACTAAAACGACAAACGTAACATTAATTACTAAGGCATTGCTCTCTTTGTGAAAATTCTTTTGATCTTGCAAATAAAATATAAACTTGGATTCCGTCGAGTCACTCACAATTACCTTTTCTTCTTGGTACATAAACTTTTTCTCAGATTTTCCTCTTGTTGACTACAGCCATTGACTTATTATGTCTTCTTATGTTAAAAATTTAAATTGGATATTACATTATTGGTGAAAAATTAAGAGTTTGTCTATTACAAACTACATAATTTTATGAAGACATACAGTTGAAGGAAGCCTCTAGTCTTTTTGAGACTATTGGCTCTGTCTACCCTGTAAGAGTCGTAATTATGTATCTATGTATTTAAAGTTCTAAATTTGAAACAAGTCGTGAAACTACGTTTTTTCAAAAGCTCACAAAATAATATACTACAAATTTATTTTTATAGTTTATAAGCATGTTTCTGGAATAAAATAAAACTAAATTCTCATGAGACTGAAATTACCCCAAAACTGTTGGCTCAGTCTACCCCGTAAGGAATTAAGACTTAATTATTTCTATACCTATATCTTCTCACGCGAGCAAAACCCCAACCAAAACCGTATACCAAAAAAGGGGGAAATATTTATAACATTTTCAGGAGCCGATGTAATATCTAACAAAAATAATAATGGATACTTACCTCTATCATATTTTCGGCATGACCCACTTTATTACGAGCTCGCGATGGCATTATCTTCTGCAGGATCCCCCACTTCATCATAATCATAAATCCACTATTACATCGAGGTTACTGTTAGACAGGAAAATGTAATATTATGCCTTTTACATAGAGGTTTTTTTCTCGCATACTTTCATACTTTGATAAATGCAAAAGTGTGTCTGTCTGTATGTAGGCTAAACCAGAGCACCGATTTTGATGATTTTTTTTTATAATGATATTGAATTATCCGAGATCAAACAACGACTACTCTTTTGAAAAAGGCGGGTTCGGGAAATAAATGTTTAAAGTAGCTTTTTCCCATCATTCATACATAAATATAGTCATGTCTTTATTTCTTGCGGGGTAGACAGAGCTAACAGTCTCCGAAAGACAGAAATGCCTCGTTTATTATCCTACATATACTCATATAAAATACATAATGCCATACGGGGTAGGCAGAGGAATACACGAAGGCCATGATTTAAGAATATTTTTCGTCATAATTATTTTCCCTAATGTTCTTCGGCATTCTATTTTTTGTCATAATAGGCATAATTGATATTTAGCATGTAAGTAAATATGGCATAATTCATTTTTAAGCTAGGTTTGGTTAGTTGTGCTTAAGTAATGCGTAGTCTACTGTACATCTGCCGGCAGATAAACGCGATCCCCTAAGGTTTACGTTTGTGTGAATGAACAAGAGGTTTCCCTGCAGCCGACTGTACTTATTAAAATCATTATTTTTCTTTGTTCAATGACGGGCCTATTATTACATGGTTTTCACTTGAATTAAGTAAGTACAAAGAAACAAGATATAAACAGTATGTTGGTTTCCATGGAAGGAATTTCGGGAAAAACGGTCGCCTTAGGGGACACCCTTACAGGCTACCCGACCGAATTTCGTGGTAAAATTACCCGACCATTTTAGGAAGATTCTTGTTTGTGACATTGTAAACATAATTCCTTTCCTGTTTTTAATATAGAAGAGTTTACTTACCTCTTTGCTTCAAAAACGTTCACCGCACATTCTATGTTCATTATAATTATGTGAGTGAGAAGAATTTAAAATTAGAATAATTTTAACCCACTTCATGAGCGTTATTATTATAAGTTGCACAGCTTTGAATACCATCACGGCAAAAATATTAACACACTACTGACTAACGTAAATTATTACTGAGTTTGAGAGCTAACCGATATAAACATGGTGACAAAGCTAATTTTACTCATGTAAAATAATAGTTAATTCGAATCGCACGCATACATATAGAGACAAATAGCCAAATATATCTAGTAGATACAAAAAAGTTTGAGAGAATTACAAAAAATCCGTACCTACAACAGTTATTACAAAAATTATGTGCTTACACAGTTTCATTCCCGCACAGAGTAAAAGCTCACAGAATGAAAGCTTCCGAGACGATGTGTGCTGTGGCGGGAAGCTCAAAGCGACGCACTTTCATTCCGTGTCTCTTACTTGCCATGAGCTTATTCTTCGTCGTAAGCGCGGTATACGTTGTGTTACTGTTTTTAGGATTCCGTAGTCATTGAAGGAACCTTATAGTACATACATATAATCACGTCTATATCCCTTGTCGGGGTAGACAGAGCCAACAGTCTTGAATAGACTGATAGGCCACGTTCAGCTGTTTAGCTTAATGATATAATTGAGATTCAAATAGTGACAGGTTGCTGGCCTGTCGCTTAAAAGAAGAATCTTAAATTTATAAGCCTATACCTTAGTCGCCTTTTAAGACATTCATGGGAAAGAGATGGAGTGGTCCTATCCCTTTTTTCTATTGGTGCCGGGAACCACAAGATCGGGAACACTTTGATGATAAAGGGACGTAAGAGAAAGGTGAAGTAAACCAAGTGTCGATGGTCAATGTTCCGTTATGCTGTCCGATTAAAGTTCTGGTGGCACAGGTTGAAATCCACGGCCAAGTCTTTTTTCAACGGGATTTTTAGTTTTATGCGAACGGAGCTGCGGGCATGATCTAGTGGCATAATACAGCGTAGATTACAACGTAATAATGGTGACTTTGTGTAATTCAATCAGGCCTCTATTTTCTACAAAAAATGTTTCTCCTTCCATGTAAGTGGTCGCAAATGAAGTTAATTTGAATTGCAAATGACAGACCCAAACACAGAGTAGGTTGACACTGGGCCCTGTAGAGACTACGCTACGACAAATTTTAAATATTTTTTACTCACGAATTCAAAGTTTATCTATAAATTAAAAAAAAACCTCTGTTTGTACCAGCTACTCTCTCGGCATAATGCCGGTTGTCAAAGCCACAACCTGAAAAATTTGCGATTATTCTTTTAGCTGATGCGCTAGCAACCTGTCAACTGCTGATGCGCTAACAACCATTTGAATCTTGATCCGATCATCAAACTACCCAGCTGAACTTGATTTGCTCTGTCAATTTTATAAATAACGTGATTTATTTACCTTTGTTTATAAGCTTATGCACTATCCAAGCCTTGCAATAAATATAAATTTGATAGATTTCACTTCCCAAAACCCTAAGTATATTGTAACTTTAACAACTGAGTGCGACTGCCATGTACCCTCACCGCTCGCTAAAAACTTACTTTAATTGATACTTTCGGTACTAAACTAAAGTAGTTTTCTCTGTTAAATCAGTTACTTTGTGATGAAGCGTAGCCTTGCCTAATAGATGGAGATGCGTGGGGCAGTGAGTTGAGTTTTGAGAGGGCCTTTAATCTCCCGGCTGAAGGAAAAGGGATTTGAGTGAAGGGATGCTTAATTTTCTATAAGTACTTACATAATTTAAACAAGATTTTAAGTTATATATGTAGTCGTAATTAAAGATAATGTTTTTTGGTAAATTAATTGTTCCTGCATGTAAAACCTAGATTTACTTAAATAGGCAACATGTATTTCAACACATCGTTTACAAAATTACAGGGTTTATTTATTTTTTGATCTGGCAACATGAAATAGTAAAACGAACGTCTTTTTCGCATAGCTCTTTCATGATACATGTTCCAACTAAGTTTTTACCTACCTTTATCCCCATGGCATGCTTGTAAATCATCGAGGAATGTTGGGGGATGAATTCAAATAAGGGTAAAAATAACATTCACTGACAGGCCGCCATCTTTCGATATGTGCCAATAATATCTTTATTATGTACACAGCTTTTCTTGAAAATGTAGTATTTTTCTACATATGCATGTACGTTTAGAAAAATCCTCTAATAATCTAATATCTAATCTAAAATCCTTTAGTTCAATTACTTTTAAGCTTTTCTTTATAATTCTTAGTGAAATCCTACCGTTAAAAAGATGGCGAAGTAAAATGATTTTGTCATGTTCGGTCGGCGACTTAGCAGCAAATACATATATTTCTGAAGAGCATCAAATAGTCAAAAAACCAAGTCTCCAAAGAAATAAATACAATCAACGACAATTCACAATAGTTCCGACTTCAATACGCAGTAATAAATGATGGAGGCTTACAAAAATACTACAAAGAATCCCTCTTCATACGCGGTGTAGCGCAATGGGCGGCCTTCTTGGTTACAGAATATGGAATGTGCGGAAATGGAACCCAATGGCTGAACGTGCCTTTCATTTTCAGCTATGTCTGCGATATTTTCCTTTCTACCAGTATATGCTTTCGATTCGCCAAATCTTTGATTAGTGAAGATTATTTAAAATATAATAATATGGGGTTCCCGGCACCAATACATAAAAGAATAGGACCACTCCATCTCTTTCCCATGGATGTCGAGAAAGGCGACTAATGGGTAGGCTTATAAACTTGGGATTCTTCTTTTAGGCGATGGGCTAGCAACCTGTCACTATTTGAATCTCAATCCTATCTTAAAGCCAAATAGCTGAACGTGGCCTATCAGTCTTTACAGGACTGTAGGCTCTGTCTACCCCGCAAGGGATACAGACGTGATTATATTTATGTATGTATGTATTTAAAATATATTTGGTATAGAATCTGACAAAACCTTCATAAGAAGGTAGGTAATATTGATTACATTTTCCTGGAAATTTCCAGGAGAATGACGCACCTGATATTTTGTATCACGTTGTAAGCAAGGTGTTTGTTTTTAGATACGTTTACTTGATTCGAACTAAATAATGAATGACTAAAGTGACCCATCTATACAGTTACTAATTTGTAGTGACAAGGCGCCCTCTGGAGCACATATTCTCGTATTTTGTCGCAAATAATAATCCTTTGAAATATCTGAAATCCAAGGGCGGTCACGTGACTTGGTTGCTGAGCTACAATTTAGAACATTTTTACAAAGTTGTGTCGTAACATGATCAGTTTGGGGAATATATGCCGTGTGGTTCCCGGCACCAATATAAAAAAGAATAGTACCACTCCATCTTTTTCCCATGGATAAAAGGTGACTAAGGGATAGGCTTATAAAATTGCGATCCTATTTTTTAGGCGACGGGTTAGCAACCTGTCACTATTTGGATCTCAATTCCATCATTAAGCCGAGCAGCTGAACGTGGCCATTCAGTCTTTTCGGGACTGTTGGCTCTGTCTACCCCGTAAGGAATATAGACGCGACTATATGTATGTATGGGGAATATACTACTTTGTAGTTCTAGTCTGTTTCTGACTTGTAAACTTGTCTCTATCAATCATTGTTACCGTTATCCTGCTAGCGTTTTTACGATGTTTACCCTTACTGTAAGAGCATAGGTTTATAATAATGTAATGGTGTCTTGTCTCAGAAAAGAGCCTTGGTCGAGTAGGATTCAATCATGTCCCACTTTTTCTTCACACTTTTTTATCCGGACACATTAACTGTTTGGACCACCGATGTATGTACATATGTATGCCAACTATTGTATCAAAAGACATTATTATCAATATATAATATTATGATTTTGTTAGTACCGTGTGGTTCCCGGCATCAATACAAAAAAGAATTGGACCACTCTATCTCTTTCCTATGGATGTCGTAAAAGGCGACTAAGGGATAGGTTTACAAACTTGGGAACTAAACTAAACTTTTGAACTTTTTTTAGGCGACAGGCTAGCAACCTATCACTATTTGAATTTCAATTCTATTATTAAGCTAAACAGCTGAACGTGGCCTATCAGTCTTTAAGACCGTTGGCTTTGTCTACCCCGCAAGGGATATTAAAGTGATTATATGTGTGCCAAGTGCAAATTAGATTCGCTCACAAGTGGTTCTTAAAAACGTTAAAGAAATCTATTTTAACATGTGACTTATGAAGATAGTTACTTTTGAATTTTTGTTATTTTTTTACGACTTTTTGAACACACAACTATATCACAAATATTGATCTGACTACGACAAATGAACATTAAAAAAGAGTTTATATTGCCAAAACGTATTTTATGTTCAAAAAATCTAATTCCGCCATTTCTCGACAATGTTACGTGCTGTAATGTGCGTCCTGGTTTTTCAGGTGTTATCCCAATTTGGCTCGCGGCTGGAGTGCCTCTTTCATTATTCATGCTCTTGAATGAGGACTCGGGTGCAGAGTAGATTTATTTACGGAGAACAATTTTTTAATTATATTCTGAGATCATATATAATTTTTAGTTTTGCAGTCTTTGAGGAAGAAGAGACAAATCTGTTGTATTTTCCACACAAATTTTAATAATATGTGCATTATTATGTGAAATCTTAACATTTTTTTTATCAAATCATACAAATATTTTAATCTTTTTTCAAGTTAAATAGACATTTTAGTAAATTATTAACATTTTTCTAAAAGTTGTCTTTCGTTAGCAAAATGTTAACTAACATTAAAAATGAATGTAGCTTAGTCTCTTTAACTTAGTTCCTCTGTGTGAGCTTAGGTTTGTATCCGAAATTGTACCAACATCAGGCTGAAGAGTGGGCATTGTAGGCATCGTTACAGGGTCCACATTTGTTCAGGGTCAATGCCCTTTATAGGGTCATCTTTATATAAAGATTTCGGCTGGCGGATTTTTTGGTGTACATACATAGTTTGTCAGAAATCTACAAAAACCGACGAATGTAGCGTCACCTTCAAAAGAATACAGGGTTTTCGTAAATCCCACCCTATGTTCTTCTTCAGACTCGGACTACAGTGTAGTTTGTGCCACCGCTTCTTTTACACATGCGCTTTGAAAGCGGTAGTAGTTATAATAAGATTTAAGTGATGTGAAGTCAAAAAGTGATACCTTGTATCCAATTTTGACAATAAATCTATTCTATTCTATTTCAATAAGATTAATTCAGTATAAAACCCATGAAGAGGTAAACTGACAAATAAACTTACTTTCGCATTTTTAACTAGCTTTGAGTAAAAGCTAGTTAAAAATGCGAAAGTAAGTGGTTATGTTGTGAAACAGCCTTTGTTAACAACATCGAACCAATCTTCAACAGAATGCACTTCAACGTTTCTATTGAGAATTATGGTAAGATCTGACGTTAGATGATGAAAAATTTACGGCGAACTGTTTGTAGGTCGAACAGTTCCTGTCTTAGTCTGAGGATTATTAGTCGGAGTCATAATAAAAAAGAAAAATCGCTGGTAAACCCGAGCGAAGCCACTTACAAAAGCTACTAAGTTAATAAATACAATAACGAAACGCGCATTTTTTCTAAATTATCTTATTACGGAACTGTCTAACCCATTTCACTAGTGGAATGTGTATAAATGGATTATTTCCTGTTTGCAATAACCATTGAGGCGGCCATTTTCTTTCGTGACGTCACTGATCACCCCCCGCTTTAAAGGAGGGGGTAATGGCGCGGAAACGATCATTGTAAGCCGGCGCCGATATGAAAATGTTTTTGTTAAATTTTCTACGCTAAAGAAGGTTCATTGAAGTCTATTGTAGGTTAAATGGAAAATTTTAAATAAATACTTCTACTGGAAGCGATAGTAATTTTAATTCTAGCTTCTTTTGTTTTTGACTTCAGAAGTGATATAGTGATAATACGAGTATTTTTAAAAATTAATCTAACTCTATTGCAGGATCCATGTAGTTTCTTTATGTCCGTGTGATCGGAATAAGGAAATGCCATAAAGGATGATTGTGTAATAAGGCTAACTTAAACAAAAAATAAATAGACTTCTTATACTTCGCCAAAGTGTACTAAATAATTTAACACTTTATCAATTTCCGTGATATGATACAGCTGATATATAGATATGATATATAATGTATAATTTTCAGAAGCCCACATTATAAGAATTTAACGACATAGCTATCAGAAAAATATATAAAACTTGATGGACATTGTGATATCTCATCACACCTTAACAACACTCAGGTTTATGATGTTAAAGGTTGTTATTAAGAGCTGTATGTTTTTATAGAATAGATTAAAGTCTTGAGTTATTTAGACTGCATGTATCTAAATACATATTAAGTTTTTGTCCCTTACAAAACCGGCGAGCTTGCTAGAAGAGAGTTATCAATGTGGATGAAGCGAAAATATGTACGGATTGTGGCATGTGGAAAGAGTCTCTGCCTACCCCTCCGGGAAAGGGGCGTGAGTTTTGTATGTATGTTTCTAAAAATATAGAGAAAACTAACACTGTCTCTTTAAAACTCGAAGACAATGTTTAACCTCGAAATATGGCTAGCGCGACTTCGATTTTTGCGCGAAAAATCGCGCTTTTTGTAGCGATGTGAAACAACGTCGCGCGTTCCGCCAGATTTTTCCAACCAATCCGTTTTGCAGTAAATACATACATACATACATAAAATCACGCCTCTTTCCCGGAGGGGTAGGCAGAGACTACCTCTTTCCACTTGCCACGATCTCTGCATACTTCTTTCGCTTCGTCCACATTCATAACTCTCTTCATACAAGCTCGGCGGTTTCGGGTACTTTTGACCTGACCCTTTACCAGGACGTCCTTAATTTGATCAAGATACGTTCGTCTAGGTCTTCCCACTCCGACCTTTCCCTCCACACTCTCCTTGTATATCTGCTTAGTCAACCTGCTTTCATTCATCCTCTCCACATGACCGAACCATCTTAACATACCCTTTTCTATTCCTGTAACTACATCTTCTTTCAAATCACAACATTCCCTTATCACGCTGTTCCTTATCCTGTCACTCAATTTCACACCCATCATACTCCTTAACGCTCTCATTTCCACTGCATTTATTCTGCTTTCATGCTTCTTTTGCCATACCCAACTTTCACTCCCATACATTAATGTCGGGACCAACACGCCCCTGTGCACAGCCAGTCGAGCCTTTTTGGATAGTTTCTGACTGCTCATAAAGGCATGCAAAGCTCCATTCACCATGTTCCCCGCGTTCACTCTCCTTTCAATATCACTATCATACTTGCCATCTGATGTAAACTTTGATCCTAGATATACAAACTCTTTCACTTGCTCCACTTTTTCTCCTCCAATCAAAATATTACATGCTGTCATTTCTTTCTCCATTTCAAAAACCAGTGTTTTAGTTTTACTTACGTTCACTTTCATTCCTTTCTCTTTTAAAGCTTCATGCATACAGTTTACCATCTCCTGTAACTCCTCCGCTGATGACGCCAGTATAACCTGATCGTCGGCATAGAGCAGACATTTGACGAGTAACTCATTCATCCTTAATCCACTTTTAGACTCTTTCAAATCTGTCAAACAGCTATCCATAAATAGGTTGAACAGCCACGGTGACGCAACACATCCTTGCCTAACGCCTTTCTCAATCTTAAACCACTCAGTGTGCGCTCCGTTTATCCTGACACAAGCACTCGAATCCTCATATAAGGATTTCAGTGCTCGTATTAAGAGACTGCTCACCCCATGCATAGAAAGTGCTGACCACAATTCATTCCTCTCAACTCTGTCATAGGCCTTTTCCAGATCTACGAATGTGCAATAGACTTTTTGACTCTTGGCCAAAAACTTTTCGGCTATGCACCGCAAGGAAAAGACCTGATCAGTACATCCCATTCCCTTTCGAAATCCCGCTTGAGCATCCCATATTTTGTCATCAGTTTCATTCCTGACTCTATTAATCAATACCTTAGCATACAATTTGCCGACGACGCTAAGCAGGCTTATACCACGATAATTTTTGCAGTCCAGCTGTGACCCTTTTCCTTTGTAAAGTGGCACGATAACAGCCTTACACCAATCTTTTGGTACTCGGCCGCTTCTCCAACACAAATTGAAAAGGCAGTACAACTGACTAGCTACTACGCCTTTTCCTGCTTTAAGCATCTCGACCGACACTCTATCACACCCAGCAGCCTTTCCCGCTTTCATACTCTTAAGTGCTTCCACAATTTCGAACATTTCAATTTCGCCTTCCATCTCATTCTCTTTTTCTTCGCTATAGCAGAAATCTTTCTTATTTCCTTCCTTTTTTTCAAATAAACTTTCAAAATAGTCCTTCCATATCTTTAGTACACATTCTTCTCCTTTCACAACGCTACCATCCTGGCATCTGATCCTAGTCAGCTCTCTGGTTATAGTATTTCCTCGGGCTGACCTTACGGATTTCCAGAATACTTTCAGATTTGACTGAAAGTCTTCTGATAGCCTTTTATCAAAATCCTCTTTATACTCTTCTTTCTTTCTAATCACAGCTTTCTTAACCAAATCTTTCATTTTCTTATATTCCTTACGTGCTTCATTCACATCTTCATCTATAACCTCTTGCATTCTTAAGTTAGCTTTTGCTGCTAACAAATCCAGCCATGCTTTCTTCTTTAATCGCACAAGTTCTTGCACATCTTTACTCATCCACGCATTTTTGTGATTTTTTCCTTTCCTTCTTCTACTTACACCACACACTTCAACAGCTACTTTCACAATTCTTTCTTTAAATTCCTTCCATCCATCTTCAATATCGCTCATTTCATCTAAATCTTCAAATTCATCCTTCAGTCTATTAATATACTTCTTACCTACATCCATATCTTGCAAATTTTCTACTTTTACTCTTTTCAAAGCGCTGGTTTGCTCCCTTACCCTGTGCCGCCAGCGATTGAAGATACCCCTTATCCGGGATATCACCAGTAAATGGTCCGAGTCAATGCCAGCACCGCGATATGCACGGGTATCCAGCACTTTGTTCTTCAATCTTTCATCTACAATCACAAAGTCTATCATACTTTTTAAAATACCTTCCACTCTTGTGTAGGTGTGGATCTCTTTATGTTGAAACATTGAGTTCGACACAAAAAGATCCCACTCTAGACAAATTTCTAATACACTTCTTCCATTATCATTCACCTTTTCGTCACCAAACGCACCAAGCACCTTTTCATATCCATCACGCTTTACACCCACCCATCCATTAAAATCACCTAACATAATAATCTTCTCATTTGGCTTGGTAACTTTCAATACTTCTCTTACACTATTCCAGAACTCCTCGTTTTCGCTTTTTGCTGATGTTGTACCCCTCGAACCCACATCCCAAGGTGCATAAACACCTAGAACGAAGATCCGAGTGATTCCAACTTTCAGCCTAATCCATAGAAGACGAGGGCTGACACACTCATACTCATTCACGCACTCAGCCATTCGTGCAGAAAGAATTAGACCGACCCCTTGACAGCCTCGGCTGGTACTGGAAATTCCAGACCAATACGCCGTGTAAGGGCCGTGCTGCGTCGCGTCGCATCCTTTCCGCTTCGTTTCATTCACGCACAACACATCCAAACGTCTTTCATCCATCATCTGGCATACTTCCTCAATCTTATCCTTCATTCCTCCTCTTACATTCATCGTCGCAAAGCGGCTTTCAGCAGACCGCATACCGCTCCCGCCGGGAACGAGACGTGATGGGGTGCGGACACCATCGCCGCCATTTTGCAGTAAATCTATTAACAAAAACAACAAATAAATCTCCTTTCTAATATTATCATGCCGTACTTTTGCCAAACAACTCTGCTGCCTCGAGCGAGGCAATCTGTTTTCTTTTAATCAACTCCTCTAAGACAGTTCCCAGCTTTCCCGGCCTGGGAATGGGAATCGGGAACGAGACACGCGCTCGCAAATTAGATTCGAGCTCGGGTGGGAATCCATCATCGTATTATTAGCGGTTTGTTTTCCTTAAGGTAATCTTGGTTAGATATTTTTCTAAATAAAATTAAGACTTATTTCATAATAGATATACTTGTAATACATCATAGACAATTGACAATCGATATGTTTATGCTTTACTTAGGATGGAAATCCAGAACTATATACTAATTTGGGATATTCAAGAATTTCTAAAGAAAAAATTGTCCCCGAGTTGTAAGTTCTTGGTGCACTACTAGTAATAACCCTTGCGGCCCGTCAGGTCTTATTACCGGAATGTCCAGTAGTTTCTTTAAGTCCATTTCCTTGAACGTCTATTCCCTGAATATGCTTTTTTTCGGAAACTAAGCCTGTTTTTCTGTTTGTAACAGTTAACCAGCCAAACGGCATGGCTGATTTTGATGTATTTTTTTATGCATACATACATATGGTCACGTCTATATCCCTTGTGAAGTAGACAGAGCCAACAGTCTTGAAAAGACTGACAGGCCACGTTCAGCTATTAGGCTTAATGATAGAATTGAAATCCAAATAGTGACAGGTTGCTAGCCCATTGCCTAAAAAAGAATCCCAAGTTTGTAAGCCCATCCCTTAGTCGCCTTTTACGACATCCATGGGCAAGAGATGGAGTGGTCCTATTCTATTATATTTTGTATTGGTGCCGGAAACCACGGCACTATATTTTTATGGATGAAATTAATTGTCCGAACAAAGATATAGAAAAAATAGGCAGTCAGTGTCTTGAAAAAAATGTGAAGCATCTAATGGCGGCATTGTACGCATGTGTGAGTTACAAAAAATGAGATTATCTATAACGTACTTGCGGATGACTCACACTATTGGAGAGGTTGTGTGCGTGAGGCGTGTATATGAACAATGGGCAGATTGGTGCTTCATTTTGCCGTGTAGTAAAACTCAGTCCGCCTTTTTTTTCTACGTCTATATACTTGAGATCAACAATAGTTTTTTTTTTTAAATGTACTCTTACCGGAACAAAGCCTCGGGTTAAATCTATTCATGATCGCTAAATTTCGATAAAATAAAAAAGGTAAAAAAATAAGTCGTACCATAACTGAATCTTTATATAGATTCATTAAATGACAAAAACTCTTCAATCCAATATTGGTAAAGATTTCCAAGATCGGCTAATTCCGATTCGTCTTCCAATTCGGCATGTCACGGTGTTATTTAAAAGGGAGTGACACTGACGTGACAAACACGCACACACGCATATTGACAGTGACGTGACGTTGACAACAGAGGGTTTACCGCTGAATATAACATTCTACGTCATATGGTGTGCTTTGAAATGTATTGACAGAGCCACTGGCTTTGTGAATACATTTCAAACTACACCATTTTTTTTTGGCTTGTGATAGAAAGTGTGCGCAGTGATGGATATGAAACGATGTTTCATACATATAATTACGTCTACATCCTTTGCGGTGTAGACATAGCCAACAGTCTTGAAAAACTGATAGGCCACGTTCAGGCTTAGTGATAGAATTGAGATTTAAATACAGACATGTTGCTAGCACATCGTCTAAAATAAGAATCACAAGTTTATCAGCTTTAGTCATCTATTTTTCGACGAATGGAAGTGATGGAGTGGTCCTTTTCTTTTTTCTATTGGTTCCGAGAACCACACGGCATATTTTTAACAATATTTTTCTTTACATCATAAGGTAGGTCTAAAGCCAGATTAGACTAAAATAACAACCAATGCGCCCCAATGTTTGCCAGCATCCATTTGAATAGATAATGAGCCCTCCTCCGGGCAGATACGTGTTTTTGTATGTTAATCACGGAATTGCGCATTCAAAATACCTTATGTACTGTTGCCAAAGGAAAAAGAATAGATTTATACTCAAAATAGGGTACAAAGTATCGCTTTTTTTACGTCAAAGAATACATTTATCTCATTATTTTGATATTTACATCTCTATCTACGTTAAACGATAAAATTCGTTTACATTTCCTATCATAATAATTGATAATTATCGTTAATAATTGATTAACACAATTCGTTTTTTTGCCCGAGACTTTTTCCGTGTAGAATAAGAAAGTAAGTTTTAATAAAACGTATCGTTAACTTAGAAATACAACATTTAACTATAAGTTTTCGATAAAATAAAATAGCTGTTTAAATTATCCATCTCGTACAGTCATCTTGTCTCTTACTCATTATTTGATAACAAAAAATCCAACAAAACACATTCCTGATGAGGAAAACTTCACTTCAAATCAACAGAATTTCGCCGTAATCCATAAAAATCACTGTCGCTTTGAATTTGAGGTTATTTGGAAAGGGATCGTATAAAAATATTGGAATTTCCAGGAAACTCGCCGCTTGGACGTTTCTGTCAATCAAATGAGTAATATTTATGAGAGGAAAAGAGAAAGAGGATAATTTCATGTTTAAAAAAAGTAAAGGCTTGTAAACTCAAGATTCTTTTACGCAATGAGCTAGCATACTGACTGAATCTCAATCACAACTAGTGGCACTGACTACTCCGTAACGGATATAGACGTGTGTTTGTATTATTATGTAATTTCACAATGCAATTCATTAGATAAATGATAAAAACAAACAAACAAACACTCTGGTCACTTAACAAACAGTAAAAGAGGTGTTCGTGCGTGAACGATTTTGAAAATACAGTCCCTTGATCAAAAGAATAACAGCTTTTTTCTTTTTTTTTCAGGTAAATATGGCGGCCGTGCGCCGAATAAGTTATTCATGAAGTTAACTGGTATTCCCTTTGTTTCTTAATGGTTATATTGTTTTTTTTTAAAGTTGTACAAATGATTTTGTCAAGGTATACTACACTGCTATGTACTAGAGATTTAAAGCTAATTAGCCGCCTTCTATCCCCGCAGCAAGGATTGCGCGCGCGACGCCGTTTTGATCTATAAAAAAATAACGATGTTTCGATTTTTATTAAGACACTAACTGCGCCCGCGACTTTGTCCGCTTGGAATAATTATTTTGGACATCACTGAAGCCCTCAAGGATGAATAATTTTCCCCGTTTTTTTCTCGTATTCCATTATTTCTTTGCTCCTTATAGTTGCAGCGTGATGTTATATAGCCTAAGGACTTACTCGATAAATAGTCTATTCAACGCAAAAATAATTTTTCAATTCGTACCGGTAGTTCCTGAGATTAGCTCGTTCAAACAAACAAACTCTTCAGCTTTATAATATTAGTATAGATTTAGAACCATCCCTAGATATGCTAGTAGTGATAGTCAATTACTACCCCCATCTAAAGGTGCATCCACACATCCGACCCCATAGGCAATAACTCACTCGCCGCCGACGATAACTCAGATTCAGGGAATGCAATCTGCATATAAATGACATCGGTGTAAACGTTATCAAATAACGATGGCACAGAAATAGCTTTAGTGAAACACACATACGAGTATTTTATAGGTTATATACATACATATATATAATCACGTCTATATCCCTTGCGGTGTAGACAGCGCCAACAGTCTTGAAAGACTGATAAGCCACGTTCAGGTGTTTGGCTTTATGATAGAATTGCGATTCGAATAGTGACAGGTTACTAGCCATAATAATTTTAATTTCCATTTTCCGTGTGGTTCCCGGCACCAGTACAAAAAAGAATAGGACCACTCCATCTCGTTCCCATGGATGTCGTAAAAGGCGACTAAGGGATAGGCTTACAAACTCGTGATTCTTTTTTTAGGCTATGGGCTAGCAACCTGTCACCTCAATTCTATTATTGAGCCAAATAGCTGAAAGTGGCCTATCAGTCTTTTCAAGACTGTTGGCTCTATTTACCCCACAAGGGATATAGACTTGACCTTATGTAAGTAGGTATGTATGTTTAATTTCGACGAAGTATTGAATTCATGAATATCTGTACTTTCGTTGCTTTGTGTTCTCGACGGCAGTAATTGAATTGTCAGCAGGTAACGAGGTTAAAAAGTGCATTAAAATTACTGTAAAATGCATGGGGGCAGGGTTTTTGTAGGAGAGACCTTGAGTGTATGGGTTAATTTAATAATTACCAGCGTTTTGACGGAGTTTCATTCGCGTGGAACTGAAATTCCCGTATTTCCCGTATAAGAATTTCCATAAAAAAGTAGTCTTGTTCATGTTTGAACGCGGACAATAAAGAATAGTCATTAGTATTTAAATTTTATCAAAATCGGTTCAGCGGTTTAGCCGTAATAGCGTTATTAACATTTATGATGATAGTATAGAAATTCTAAATACTTATGTAATATGATGACTGCTTAACTGTTTTTGGCAGAATTCGAATTCGAATTTCTCAATTATAAAATGTACTTATATGATTGTTATGTTATGCAGGGATAGGCTTATAAACTTAGGATTCCTCTTTTAGGCGATGGGCTAGCAACCTGTCACTATTTGAATCTCGGTTCTATCATTAAGCCAAATAGCTGAACGTGGCCATTCAGTCTTTTCAAGACTGTTGGCTCTGTCTACCCCGCAAGGGATATAGACGTGATCATATGTATGTATGTATGTATGTTATGCACATTACGCTCTGTCTACCCCGTAAGGGGTAAAACGTCATTGTATATGTAAATTAAAGTAATCCAATACTAATTATACTTCCGTAACCTTTCTTCTTCATCGACGTGGTAAATTCATAAAGTTACGAAAAATTTTACAGTTTGTTCAAAAAAATACAACATAATAATAAGATAAACGGATGAAGGGTTGTCCCTCCGTTCCTAATTGTAACTTTGTAATTAAGCCTATTTCGCGCCCATTAAAAATGAGAAAGGTTTTTTTAGGCTGAAAACATGAAAGGGCTCGGATAAGTCTGTAATAAAGAAAGTATCTTGTAAAAACTGCTCTGAGTTAAGATTTGTTATTTGCAAATGATCATAGTTCCCTAAAATTGACTTTTCCCGTATTATTTTGCATACATAAAATCGCGTTTCTTCCCTGGAGGGGCAGGCAGAGACTACATCTTTCCACTTGTCACGATCCCTGCATACTTCTTTCGCCATTTACAACTCCTCTATGCAATATCCTATTCTTTTTGTAGTAGTGCCGGGCACCACACGGCACGTAAATTACATTACTTACTTAGTTTTTTTTATAACTATAGGTAAATATTTACGTTCATAACGAAAAAGAGAAAAACAAAAATAATTAATTTGTCATAATTTAAACAATATGTTCTCATAATGTTCCCTCCGTATTCAATCATCGAATGATTAATTACCCACGTCGACTTCCCGAGGTGTTTGATGGGAACCACACATTCTGTTAAAATTGTAACCCGCGGAGTGAGGCGGGGAATTGGATGCAGGGGCAGGCTACTCTTTTGTTAGCGACCGCCCGCGGCTTTGTACATACGTACATATAATCACGTCTATATCCCTTACGGGGTAGACAGAGCCAATAGTCCCGAAAAGTCAGAATGGCCACGTTCAGCTGCTCGGCTTAATGATGGAATTGAGATCCAAATAGTGACAGGTTAAAAAAAGGATCGCATTTTTATAAGCCTATCCCTTAGTCGCCTTTTACGACATCCATGGGAAAGAGATGGAGTGGTCCTATTCTTTTTTGTATTGGTGCCGGGAACCACACGGCACCATTGTTCTTTATTTCTTTAAATTTTTATATGTAATTGGCGATAGGGGTCCGATACTCGGAACCACGTCAAACCTATTGGTTGTATACATTCTTCTTTTAGGCGATGGGCTAGCAACCTATTACTATTTAAATCTCAATTCTATCATTACTCCAAACACATTACAGCTGAAGGTGGCCATTCAGTCTTCAAGACTGTTGGCTCTGTCTACGCCGCAAGGAATATAGACGTGACCATATGTATGTGTATATGTAAACAATGTAAATCTAAATTAAGGAAAAGGCATATAAATTCAAAACTTGCATACATCTCCTTTCAAGTAATGAGTACTGCGCTATCTATGAATTTCAAGCCTATAATTTTCAACCAGCTAGCTAAACGTTACCTTCAAGTCTCTGTTAACCCCGACAAGGATAAATACTTTATATAATAATTCGTGTACTCGTATAAACATAAATTAATGATTGAGAATTTTTCATTACCAATGCAGTAATGAAAAATTCTTAACTCCTCTTCTGATTGGCCTGGGTCTTGAATGTTTATCTACATAAGTATTAATTATAAAGTTAAGTATCATTGAATTAGTATCACGTAACACAAGTATCGCACTTACTTCTGGGCTAACTCAATCTGTGTAATTTGTCCCGTATATATTTATTCAACTTAGTCTTAACTTTGAAGATCTTTGGTATACATACATACATACATACATAAAATCACGCCTCTTTCCCGGAGGGGTAGGCAGAGACTACCTCTTTCCACTTGCCACGATCTCTGCATACTTCTTTCGCTTCGTCCACATTCATAACTCTCTTCATACAAGCTCGGCGGTTTCGGGTACTTTTGACCTGACCCTTTACCAGGACGTCCTTAATTTGATCAAGATACGTTCGTCTAGGTCTTCCCACTCCGACCTTTCCCTCCACACTCTCCTTGTATATCTGCTTAGTCAACCTGCTTTCATTCATCCTCTCCACATGACCGAACCATCTTAACATACCCTTTTCTATTCCTGTAACTACATCTTCTTTCACATCACAACATTCCCTTATCACGCTGTTCCTTATCCTGTCACTCAATTTCACACCCATCATACTCCTTAACGCTCTCATTTCCACTGCATTTATTCTGCTTTCATGCTTCTTTTGCCATACCCAACTTTCACTCCCATACATTAATGTCGGGACCAACACGCCCCTGTGCACAGCCAGTCGAGCCTTTTTGGATAGTTTCTGACTGCTCATAAAGGCATGCAAAGCTCCATTCACCATGTTCCCCGCGTTCACTCTCCTTTCAATATCACTATCATACTTGCCATCTGATGTAAACTTTGATCCTAGATATACAAACTCTTTCACTTGCTCCACTTTTTCTCCTCCAATCAAAATATTACATGCTGTCATTTCTTTCTCCATTTCAAAAACCAGTGTTTTAGTTTTACTTACGTTCACTTTCATTCCTTTCTCTTTTAAAGCTTCATGCATACAGTTTACCATCTCCTGTAACTCCTCCGCTGATGACGCCAGTATAACCTGATCGTCGGCATAGAGCAGACATTTGACGAGTAACTCATTCATCCTTAATCCACTCTTAGACTCTTTCAAATCTGTCAAACAGCTATCCATAAATAGGTTGAACAGCCACGGTGACGCAACACATCCTTGCCTAACGCCTTTCTCAATCTTAAACCACTCAGTGTGCGCTCCGTTTATCCTGACACAAGCACTCGAATCCTCATATAAGGATTTCAGTGCTCGTATTAAGAGACTGCTCACCCCATGCATAGAAAGTGCTGACCACAATTCATTCCTCTCAACTCTGTCATAGGCCTTTTCCAGATCTACGAATGTGCAATAGACTTTTTGACTCTTGGCCAAAAACTTTTCGGCTATGCACCGCAAGGAAAAGACCTTATCAGTACATCCCATTCCCTTTCGAAATCCCGCTTGAGCATCCCATATTTTGTCATCAGTTTCATTCCTGACTCTATTAATCAATACCTTAGCATACAATTTGCCGACGACGCTAAGCAGGCTTATACCACGATAATTTTTGCAGTCCAGCTGTGACCCTTTTCCTTTGTAAAGTGGCACGATAACAGCCTTACACCAATCTTTTGGTACTCGGCCGCTTCTCCAACACAAATTGAAAAGGCAGTACAACTGACTAGCTACTACGCCTTTTCCTGCTTTAAGCATCTCGACCGACACTCTATCACACCCAGCAGCCTTTCCCGCTTTCATACTCTTAAGTGCTTCCACAATTTCGAACATTTCAATTTCGCCTTTCGCCTTATCTTTGGTATAACTTTATTCAAAGCCACCGTTACCCAAACCTTTTGGTTCTGGCAACACTGGCAAGCCGACCCGACTCACGGGGTCGACACAATCAAGAACTCTAATTAATTAATACAAGTTACGGCGACGGTTTCTGAGTTCTCCTTTGATGTTTAGGGACTGACATTCAGAAGAAGACAGAGTTTTATATAGATTCTAGCTGTGCCCGCGACTTCGTCCGCGTGGAATAGTTATTTTGGGCATCATTGAAGCCCTCAAGGATGAATAATTTTCCCCTATTTTTCACATATTCTATTATTTATTTGCTTCTTATAGTTGCAGCGTGATGTTATATAGCCTAAAGCCTTCCTCGATAAATGGTCTATTCAACACAAAAAGAATTTTCAATTCGAACCAGTAGTTCCTGAGTTTAGCGCGTTCAAACAAACAAACAAACTCTTCAGCTTTATAATATTAGTATAGATTAAATTAATATTTATTCAAATTTATTTATTTGTGAGCTTGATTTGTGAAGCTATACTTAAAAATAGATAAAAAGAATTTTATTTATCAGGCAACAATTAATATTGAAATATTTATTATTTAAACTACACATATATTTGCTCATCTTTATATAAGTATACAATATTTTAATTCTACAGTCAAACCATACTATTATATTGTTTGAAATTGTCATATTTATATATGTATTATGTTATTATATGTATATATTTTTGTTTCCAGCCTCCAAAACAGGTTTCCCGACGTCTGAGACCAGTGCTCAGTTCTTGCACCTCAGATGTTTGATGAAAGGTCCGTTTTTCTCATTAACTAAGGATTAAATTGGCAAATAACTTATTAATCACTATATTTTTTTGATGAATTAACCTGAATAAAAAACTAACTTTTAATTTAATTACATTTTTAGTGCAATAGTAATCTTATTCTGTCAATCTTGAAAGATAAAAAGAAAATTAAATTTAATAATCTACTTTTTATCTATACGGAGAAGTCTTTAAAATACTTTAACGCCGTCCGTCACGCGTCGTGTGGTTCCCTGCACCAATATAAAAAGAATAGGACCACTCTATATCGTTCCTATGGATGTCGTAAAAGGCGACTAAGGGATATGTTTAAATAATTACGATTCTTTTTTTAGGCGATGGATTAGCAACCTGTCACTATTTTAATTTCAATTCTACCATTAAGGAAAACAGCTGAACATGGCTTATCAGTTTTTTTAAGACTGTTGGCTCTGTCTTCCCCGCAAGGAATATAGACGTGATAATATGTTATGTATGTATGTATGCCACACGTTCAGCTGTATGCTACTTCTTTGTTTTTTAGTTCCGTGTGGTTCCCGGCACTATATAATAGGACAACTCCATGTCTATTACATGGATGACGTAAAGGGCGACTACGGGATAAGCTAATAAACTTAGATATGCGCAGAAGCGCATCACGCATTGTAACTAGGCTACCTTACCTACTCGCGCACCGACGCTCTCAAAATGAACATTGATACGAGCCAAAATTAGTTTTTCCCTATCTTTCGCCTAGACGTCTTAGTATTCAAGTCAGTATTGGACTTCAGACATTCTAGTCAAGTACTCTTTGACCACGTTTGGTAGTTAGTTAGTTTGCTCGTTAGTGTATTAAGACTATGCGAACTAGTTCGGTATTGTTGACAATAGTGTACTATAGTTTAATGGGCGGATTTTTCCTTTTAATGTGTAAGATAGATTTGTCTTTAAATACTTTTATGTATTGCAGTTTCCTAAGTTATGATTGAATTACTTTACTTTCCTGTTATTAATCTGTGATGTCCACAGAATCTGTTGTTAATTTATTCAGATTTGTATAGTGATTTTACAGTTTATAAAATTACTTGAAATATTTGAAGAAAATTGTTTTAGAAAGGGTTTTATGATTTATCTCTAAAGTTTAATACGACTTTTTAGTAATTAATTATTTTCTATGTAGAAATTCATCTTGTTTATACAGCAATATTTAAGAAATTCAAAACAACTTAAACGAAGTTGCAAGAAAACGCTAGTGAATTATACATTCGTACATACATACATTCATATAATCACGTCTTTATCCCTTACGGGGTAGACAGAGCCAACACTTACACCGAGACTGAAAGGTTCAGCGCGTTCAGCTGTCAACTTAAAGATGGAATTGAGATTCAAATAAGTAGTAACAGGTTGTTAGACCATCGCCCAAAAGAAGAATCCCAAGTTTATGAGCCTATCTCTTAGTTGCCTTTTACGTCATCAATGGAGTGGTCCTATTCAAAAGTGTCGAGAACCACACGGCACCAAACAGTTAAGCAACTCGCAAGCAAAAGCGAGTAAATTATATATTCGTGACTTCAACTTTTCAACGTTAATAGTGGAGTTGGCGTTGTTGTAGGTTCCCGTGAAGTCATTGCCGTGATAATTATACGCCATTAAATACCTTTTGCTACTTTAGGTAAGGGAAAACGTCTATTAACTATTTATTGGATAAAACGGCCTCTGTAGCGCAGCAGTAGTACGCTTTTCTGTGACACCGGAGGTCCCGAGTTCGAATCCCGACATGATGAGAAAAGAACTTTTTCCGATTGGCCTGGGTCTTTGATGTTTATCAAAGTATTTATTATAAATTATAGTATCGTTGAGTTTGTATTTCGTTACACAAGTATCTAACTTACTTCGAGTCTAAATCTGTGTAATTTGTCCCGTATATATTAATATAACCCCTCTCTCATTTTATGTGTTCCTGGTGCCGCCTCTGTAGTTCTAGACAAATTATATATGCCGTAATTTTTTTTGTAATTTACTTATGAGCTTATTATATTTCAGTAATAACAACAATAAAGCAGTCCATTACTTTACGAACCGCGCATCAGCGGCATTTTTTGTAATAATTTATTTCGTAGTCGTTTAAAGAAGTTAATGCGGGTCTATTGACTCTGTGGCTGGAAGTTTGTCGAAACTACGATGTCCGTAAAAGTGATTTAATTTACTGCTTGTTAGGGCTCCGAGTGACTTCAACAGGCAATGCGACGCTTCGTTTATGTTTGTCTCAACTTTTTTCAATGTAAAAAATAATTCTCTTAGTAGGTATAATAATATAATGTTGTATGAGATTTTATAAAAATAAACCTAGGCATCAGCTCGGAATACATATAATCAAGGCTTTATCCCTTACGGGGTAGACAGAGTTTTTAAAAGACTTAAAGTCCACGTTCAGCTTTTTGGCTTGATGATAGAATTGACATTTAAATAGTGACAGATTGCTATCCCATCGCCTACAAGAAGAATTTATTACTATTCCCTTAGTCGCCTTTTACGACATCCACGGGTTAGAAATAGAGTGGTCTTATTCTATTAAAGTGCCACGAACCACACGGCACCTCAGGAATGTAATAAATATGTTACGTTCATGGGGATGGAACGTCGCATTTCCTATTCATAAGATTCTGTTCATAAGATTTGTACAAACGTTGGAATGGTAGAGCGGCTCCAATAACTTGTTCATATAAACGTGTGTATGTAAGTATGTATGTTTGTATTTGACTGTTGAATACAGTAATCACTGAAATATACATAACTATCGTGTCCTATCATTTCTCCTTTCTATACTATCAAAGGATCAATATTTGTATGGATATATAACGCGTAAAGTCAAGTCCTGTTTTACATGACCGGATAAGGAACAGCGTGATAAGGGAATGTTGTGATGTGAATGAAGATGTAGTTACAGGAATAGAAAAGGGTATGTTAAGAATGTTTGGTCATGTGGAGAGGATGAATAAATGTGGGTTGACTAAGCACATATACAAAGAGAGTGTGGAGTGATAAGGCTTAGACGAACGTATCTTGATCAAATTAAGGACGTCCTGCCAAAGGGTCAGGTCAAGAGTACCCGAAACCGCCGAGCTTGCATGAAGAGAGTTATGAATGTGGATGAAGCGAAGGAAGTATGCAGAGATCGTGGTAATTGGAAAGATGTAGTCTCTGCCTACCACTACGGTAAAGGCGTGATTTTATGTATGTATGTATATATAACGCGTCTCCGAAAACGGTTGTAACGATTTCGTATTAATAATTGAAATAAAGGTGTAAACGAAAGCAAAAAATCTATTATTCAGCTGCATCCTATGTTTGTAAAAAGTTGTTTTTAAATATTTTCACCCAAAAACATTTTCTTATATATTCATTTATAAATTCCCACGAGTACATACACACGCCACACTGCTCCAATATTCATCTCTCGTCTCATGGGTTTACTGTGCCTACCTACCTTTGTACTACAATTACTTTATTAAATGCTCCTGTATATTATTTCGTGTACATAAAAAAATGTTCCGTGTGGTTCCCGGCACAAATACAAAAAAGAATAGGACCACTCAATCTCTTTTCCATTGATGTCGTAAAAGGCGACTAAGGGATAGGCTTACAAACTTGGGATTCTTTTCAAGGCAATGGGCTAGCAACCTATCACTATTTGAACCTTAATTCTATCATTAAGTCTTTGCAAGTCTGTTGGTTCTGTCTACCCCGCAAGGGATATACACGTGACCATATGTATGTATGTATGCATAAATAAATAAATAAGAGCAGAAAATACGTTATTTATAAATGAAAATGAGTGAAAAGCTGCAGATTAATGACTACTTTATTAAGTTATTTTTTGTCGTCGATCAAAACTAGTAATTTATTTTTATATTTTCAAGCGACATCCAACAAAATCTTTGAACCAATCCCTTCTCAAGAGCCACAGAATTTTCCAAAACAAATATTATAATTTCGGGTACCTCAGGTATGAAGCCCGCGGGTATTCAGATGGGAATACCATTTACATTGTCAAAAACAGAGAACTTGGGCCGTAATCATTATATTATTATTTATGTTAAAACTAATCCTTTTATTTTTTACTAGAGGCCGCCCGCGACTTCGTCCGCGTGGAATCAATCCCGCGGGAACTCTGGGATAAAAAGAAGCCTATATGTTATAATGGATCTTCAGCTAACTACATACCAAATTTCATCGTTATCGGTTCAGTAGTTTTTGCGTGAAAGAGTAAAAACATCCATACTGACATACTCACAAACTTTCGCATTTATAATATTAGTAAGATACGAAAACATGTATTTGTCTTTCTTATGTAGTTATTGCTTTTGGCGATGGGCAACAACCACTATGTACCTCTGAATTTCAGACTTTTAGTAAATGTCTACCCCGTCTCTAAAGATAGAACGTGTGTCTTCACTTTACACACTCGAGCCAAATAAAACTCATAACTTCTTGAATCTTGGTGTATTCAGAAATTATATTTACATACATACATAAATCACGCCTCTTTCCCGGAGGGGTAGGCAGAGACCACATCTTTAAAGGCTTTGCATCATCGTTTCTGGGCATCAGTAGGCCTAAACCATGTGATATGACCTCAATCTTGATTTTAATTTATTAAGACATTGATCAAGCTATCCAGCTTTAGTTATTGCTTTGCCTCAAGAGCTCTGTCTACCTCGTAAGAGATAAATATGCAGAAAGTACTGATATGGATAGTAAATAATTCTCTACTTTTTTAAACATATACTTATCACTACATAGTATAAAACAAAGTCGCTATTTTAGTCTGTTTGTCTGTATGCTTAAATCTTTAAAATTACGCAACGGATTTTGATGCGGTTTTTTGTAACAAGTAGAGTGATTCAAGAGGAAGGTTTTTATGTATAATTTTTTCCGAATTTTGCACCCGTGCGAAGCCGGGGCGGGTCGCTAGTACTCTTATAAATTAACATGAGATTATGGATTTGTGAAATGAATTCCTTCGTTATTTACGTCTGTTTTGACATAATCTCTTCGGATTAACCTTTTACCGCTCACGGGCTATTAAATCATGTTCCGTCGGGAAATATTACGATTACATGAATTACAACGTTTAATATTTAGAAATACAAGACGGCTGTACATATATATATTTTATGTTTAGTAATTTTTCTTGGAAATTCAAAAGATCTAAGTTTTCTTACATTGTGATGTAGGTACATTCATAAAAATTTACTAAGCAAAACTTGTTTCATACTACTTTTATCGTGAAACTATCTTTCAACTCAGAAAAAGACTTTCCCGTGACATTGGCGAAAAACTTAGGCAAATTGCATAAAAAAAATCAGAGCCGGGTTAGGTAAAATCCAGTTGTAAATAAAAAAGAAGTCTAATCTTCACCTATTTGTAACGGCCTCTATGGCACAGCGGTAGTACGCTTGTCTGTGACACCGGAGGTCCCGGGTTCGAATCCCGGCCAGGGCATGATGAGAAACGAACTTTTTCTGATTGGCCTGGGTCTTGTATGTTTATCTATATAAGTATTTATTATAAAATATAGTATCGTTGTGTTAGTATCTCGTAACACAAGTCTCGAACTTACTTCGAGGCTCACTCAATCTGTGTAATTTGTCCCGTATATATTTATTTATATTTATATTTATTTATTTGTCCACAGTGACAGCCTTACGCGAGCATTGGGATGAGGCGAACGCTCGCGTGCTCCAGCGCAAGGCTCAGTTGGACGCGATGCTCGGCGACTCCCAGCGGTACGAGGCTCGGCGGCGCGACGCGGACGCGTGGCTCTCCCGCATGGAGGCTCGGCTCGCTGCCATGGCCACGCCTGGACATACTGCTGATGTTCTGGAGATGCAGCTTAGAGAGCAAAAGGTGATAAGTTCGGTATTAATAGTTACTTTGTGTCTTGCAGAAAGTTATACGGAGTAGAACAGTCAAGACCGTGATACAGCTAATTCCAGAACCGTTGCTACTTTCAAGTGGCAGGTAGGAATGATAATATGAGTACACAGAGGTAGTAGACAGTTAGACACTTCGTATTTATAGCTGACTCGTTTATTAAGACCTAAGTCTTGCCGCTTTAGAGCGGCAAACAAAGTTATACATCTCTACGCCACAAGTCACAACAGCCAATAAGGCAATAACAGTGAAAAGTCTAAATCTCGCAAGGAAAGGTTTAACGGATTGGAACATATATACAACATGCGAGTATAACCTCGTTGGAGCCGAAGTTCCCAACATGACGCATGGCGAAAGATCTTCCTTTTGAGGCAGTCGAGCCCGAATCATCGCTCCCGCTACACATTATAGAACAGTCAAGATCGAGTAAAAGCTAATTTCAGAACCATTGCTACTTCCAAATTTACCTGCTATTAGCGATGAACGACAAAACTAGCGAGACAAATGTGAGTATTATCTGCCTACTGGCTACAGTCACGGTAACATCCTCCCCACTCTAGACAGGAGCTCAAGGTACGCCATTGACCATGGATCCTGATGGTGAGTCAGGTTTTTACACGAAGCGTCTCCCATCTGACCTCCGCAACCATTGCTGAGGAACCTAAACTTGTGAATCATGGTTACACATCCAATTACCTGAAGGTTCAGCTTTTCTCACGATGTTTTTTCTTACCGTTAAGGCATCGATTAGTTTTCAAACTAATTACATAACGTTATTTGTATGTATCTGTTTATGTATCCGCGACCGTGATCCCTATCTGTCAATACAAATGGTCCAGCGTCCCGTTAAGCGTGGCCTATCCCATAAATCTCTATAATTGGGCACCCCGCTGGCTCGTTCCCGCATATTTGTGGCCATTCTATCGGCGAGGACAGTCGGGACTCGACGTACAGATTGCGTGAAATATTACTTACATTATGTCCTCTGTCAAAGGTCTTCCGATGAGGGACAATATACGGACCGGAATTTTTCTTAGCTATTTCGTTTTTCTGACTGATAGAAGGAACCTTGGTGGGATTTCACTAGTGAATCTTTCTCACCAGTAAAAAAATAAATCATGAATGAAAGAATATGACCACTCCATCTCACATGGACTTCGTAAAAGGCGACTAAGGGAAAGGCTTATAAACTTGGGATTCGTATTTTAGGTGATGGGCTAGCAACCTGTCACTATTTGAATCTAAATTTTATAATTAAGCCAAACAGCTGAACGTCGCCTATCAGTCATTTGAAGAATGTTGGCTCTGTCTACCCCTGAAGGGATATATAATAATTGATTATATGTATGTATGTTTGTAAGTTTGTATGTACATATGTATGTATGAATGAAAGGCCTTTAAACTTTGGATACTTACTTCTTTTATGTGAAGAGCTAGCAGTGTTTTTTTTACGCCCAAACGTCACGCTCAGCTTATTAAAGGCTGTTGAATCGTGGTTGAATCTTTCAAATTTCTAGTAATTGTTGGTAAAAAGATCTAGTCTCAGCCTATCCCTTCGGGAAGTAATTTTTAATTTCACTTCCATTAATAATTTTACCTTGTTATATCTTTATATATTCATTACTGATAGGCTCTGTCCATCCTGTAAATGATAAAGACCAGATTTGTGTTTGTTTATGGCTCGTGCAAGTAACGCCAATGCGACTTTCCTTACTCGTTGGTTAATGTCAAGTTAATCCAGACTAATTTTTAGTTCTAAATTGCGCTAAGCTACACGTCAGAATATTTCACCCGATTAATTCAAAAAGTCAAATTCAAAACTTTTATTCATTATTATATACTAGAGGCCGCCCGCGACTTCGTCCGCATGGAAACCCTATCAATCCCGCGGGAACTCTGGGATAAAAAGTAGCCTATGTGTTATTCTGGGTCTTCAGCTACCTACATACCAAATTTCATGGTAATCGGTTCAGTAGTTTTTGCGTGAAAGAGTAACAAACATCCATACAAACTTTCGCCTTTATAATAGTAGTAGGATACTTCATATCGCTTAATAACTGTCAAAACGTTGACGTCAAATAAATTACTTAAAAACTAAGCCTTACTGCCGCTTCCAAGGCGTCAGTGCAGAAGAAGCGGTAACAAACTGCACTGCAGCATTTTCTTCGATTCACTCTTCTTCATTGCAATTCTCGTTCCAGTCCTTCCACGCCGAGGTCCACCAGTACAAGCATCAGATCGAGCTATTCGGTCAGCTGACCCAACGTCTGATAGCCGTCTACCGCAATGATGACACCACGCGCATCAAGAGAGCCACAGAGGCCATCAACCATAGATATAATGAGCTTAATAATAGGTGAGTGATATTACAAGAAGCGGTTTCGTGGTAAGTGGAAAGGTGTGATTTTATGTATATACATACATACATACATAAAATCACGCCTCTCTCCCGGAGGGGTAGGCAGAGACTACCTCTTTCCACTTGCCACGATCCCTGCATACTTCCTTTGCTTCATCCACATTCATAACTCTCTTCATGCAAGCTCGGCGGTTTCGGGCACTTTTGACCTGACCCTTCATGTATATCTATATTAATATTATAAAGCTGAAGAGTTTGTTTGTTTGAACGCGCTTATATCAGGAACTACTGGTTAGATTTTTTTTGCGTTGAATAGACTATTTATTGAGGGAGGCTTTTGGCTATATAACATCATGCTGCAACTATTAGGAGCGAAGAAATGAAATCAAAATAAAATGTAATAAATAAATAACAATATTAATCTGCAGTAGTGCCATCTATTAATAAAGCAGTTTTTAGTTAATTTCAAGGTAAGGTGCAACCCTCAGTTGAAAACCTTAAAAGAACAGCGCCATCTATGAAAATAATACATGAACTCTGTGTTACAAGAGGTGCTATTTAGTTCCTATTTGGATCGTCGCGTCGTTACAGTATCCTGTGTGATAAAAACTATTTTTAAAACCTTCTTTCGAAAATGGAAACAGAAAATATTCCAATTTTGTTTTTATTTGATTAATTCTACCTGCATTAAAACCAAAAATCCGTCGTGTTCCTGAAGTATACATATAATATAACCACTCGAAAATACTGATAGAAGAATTGAGATTCAAATAGTGACTGTGCTGGTGCTAGCCTACCGCCTTCAAGAAGAATCCCAAGACAAAGGGATAGGCTATACTATCCCTTTACGATATCCATTGGAAAGATATGTTACTGAAGTATTTAGGTTTTAATTTCCATTCTGTCCCTACAGTATCGTCGCACGAGGCAAGGCCCTGCACTCCGCGGTGTCTTCGCTGCAGAATTTCGACCGTTCACTGGAGAAGTTCGTCGCTTGGCTGAGCGAGGCTGAGTCGATGCTGGACGCCGCTGAGCGGGACCCTCATCTCCTCAAGGTTAGTTTGAATAACTGCTTTTGTAACAGATATAATTACTTACATTTAAAGTTGAGCCTGGATATTTTTCAATTATAGCTGGTATTTTTTATTTTAATCTTTACTTATACAGTACCCAAAGAAACCGAACGTCTTTTTTTTTTTTATTACGATATATGCATGAAACTTCAGTATTTATTGAAGGATCAATCGGAGAGAAGTTCAGTGAGAACTAATAGTACGATAAATAATTTCTACCCATTCTACGCATTCTCTACCAGTCAACCAGCTGACCAAACAGAAAAACTTTAAGTCAAAATATGTTTATTATTTTGTTACAAAAGAAGTTTCGTGTTAATAAATGTTACATACGTTACATTGGTATTGTGTCATATTAGTGTCAATGTCATTGTCAAGAGAGATAGACTAACAGTTTGTAACGGCCACACAAGACAATAAATCAGTTGGGCATTGCGTGATCATGCAAGCGAAGCTCGAATGTGTTTTATTTATAAATATCCTAAACAATCATAAATTCCTATATGAAACAGGTATCTATTTATTAAAAAATGGCATAATTTTAACGACCAAAGCAAATTGAGCTTATTAAATACCGAAGCGCCATCTCTCCGCGGTTTGTAGTACTGAAATAGTACATGTAAATTTTCACAACCCTCCCAGAGATGGCGCTCTTTTTCGTGATATGTTATCACTGGTAAAGGTGGCGCTATTCTCTACCTTTCTAATCAGCGACATCTGTGTAAATATCATTGAAATAACAATATTGAAAACGTGAATAGAAGGTTGTGTACTAAAAAGCATTTATTTCATAGCCTACCAGAAACTTATGAATACTTATATAGATGTCGGTAGGATCATTTCACAAGGGTTAAATCATAATTTATTTTTCTACTTTTTTAAACATACATACATATCTCGTCTACATCCCTTGCGGGGAGGACAGAGCCAAGAGTCTTGGAAAACTGATAGGCCACGTTCAGATATGTGGCTCAATGATAGAAATGAGATTTTAATAACGACTAAGAAGGAATAGGAAATAATTTTACAGAATTTGTAGCAAAGTCGTAGCCGTAAGGTTAGGTGCATACAGAGTTCTTTAACATGCTAGTTTCATTCATTTTATTTGCATGGTAGAGAAAATTCCCACATACAAATTTTTCACCGCTGCCTGTCCAGTATGGAAGCATGTACGATTATACATATATAGATGATGCCTTAATCACTATTTACAGTATTCATCGAAAACCTTTTGTAAAATAAGAACCGTCTCCAATCAATAATTTCCATTTTTGTAGTCGGTTAAACCTTTAACACTTTCCTAAAAACTGCTTCAAAATCGGTTCAGCAAATCGCGAGATAATTGTGGTCAAACGTACATACATATAGGTCAAAAACCCAAGAAAGGTTAAAACGATCGAGGTTCTTTTCACAAGGTAAATTGTAAATCCTACTACTATTATAAAGGCGAAAGTTTGTATGGATGTTTGTTACTCTTTCACGCAAAAACTACTGAACCGATTACCATGAAATTTGGTATGTAGGTAGCTGAAGACCCAGAATAACACATAGGCTACTTTTTATCCCAGAGTTCCCGCGGGATTGATAGGGTTTCCATGCGGACGAAGTCGCGGGCGGCCTCTAGTGTAATATACTTACAAAAATAAATGGGAAATAATGTTCTCAACCCAAATTTCCGTCCTTAAATTTTCCTTGTTCAATATCTTAAATCATGATGGATGTGTTTATCCCGGCGTTATTGGACTAGCGAAGACTCCGGCTTTGCTTATTTTGGCAACCTAACCTGGCAAAATTCTGCTAGTGTAAGATTGAACGTAGAGTAGAAAGATAGTCTTTTTACTTCTTCGGCAACACTATACTATCTATATTATTAGGCTAGACTATCTTTCGGCTTCTAATTCTAACTGACGTTAGTCTTTTATTCCGGTTTTTAGACAAATAGTATCTTACCCCTTTTTTGGTATTTTCCTTTGATGAAATCTTTTTCCGCCCGAATTGTGATTACCTACAGATCTGCCTGAGACATGGCTTCCATGTGCAATATCTGAATAAGTATAAATCATCAAAATCAGTTAGTTCGTTTGTTTGTTTTACAATTCACTTATTCTAAACTACAAAATTATGCATCTTTCATAATTATGCATTAATTATCATAAAACCAAACAGCTGAACGTGGCCTATCAGATTTTTTTAAGACTGCTGGCTCTGTCTACCCCGCAAGGGATATGGACGTTATTATATTTATGTATTATAATTACAATGAAGGTTACTTCGCCCATTGAAAAATTGACTGTCAAGTTGTTACCATGATCCCATGTGTCTATCTATCTGTATCAACTAATAACTACAACATGTACATATTAGTGCTCACGAGGACAATACGCCGGTAATCCCGAGGGAATATGACAGGAACACTAATTGATGACTGTGTCCAATGACGCTTTACATGGAGCAGACGAAGCCAAGAGTACGAACATGTATTATAGTAACATTGCAAAATTCTCTTGAAAGGATTTTTTAATTTGTCTTTTAGTAATGTCACTATTTGAATCTCAATTTTATCATTAAGCCTAACAGCTGAACGTGGCCTATTGGTATTTTCGAGACTGTTTGCTCAGTCTACTCCGCAGGGGATATAGACGTGATTGTATGTATGTATATCTAATAGAGAAGAACACGTATTTTTACTTCAATTTCAGTTCCTTTTACAACAAAAGAAATATGAAGACCGGCTGATTTGAGACCGAGAGTATCTTTTGTCTCGCTCGCTCATTAACCTGGCTTATTAAAATTTGAGGAATATTTCATTCCACCTCAAAGAAATATGTAAATAAAGCTTACATACGCAAAAAGGACAAAATATGGAGATCACAAAATAGATGCAATGAATCAAAATATAAGAAGCTAGCTCCTTAAACATTGCCCGCGTCTTCGACCGCCTTATATTGCTATAAATTTTAACTTTAAGCGATATAGTGCCGTGTGGTTCCCGGCACCAATAGAAAAAAAAAGACCACTCTTTCTCTTTCCTAAGGATGTCGTAAAAAGCGACTAAGGGGTAGGCTTATAAACTTGAGATTCTAATTTTAGGTGAAAGGCTAGCAACCTGTCAACAAGAAGAATCCCAAGTTTATTATCCTATCTTTAAGTCGCTGTGAATGATGTAGAATTCCGTACTCGCCATGTTTTGTGACGTCAGCGTATCTCAGGCATGCATTACCCAAGATGAAAGAAACTCGACAATAATGTCGGGTGGAAAAGTATTTACGAAATTCTTTAAAGATCTGAATAAATTTAATGCGAAAAGGGAAATGTGTGTGTAACATGGCCTTTAAGTATCGAGACTGTTCGCTCTGTCTACACCGTTAATGGATAGGCGTGATTATATGTATGTAATGTATGTATGTGCCGTGTGGTTCTCGGCACCAATAGAAAAAAGTATAAGACTACTCCATTTCTTTCTAATGGATGTTGCAAAATTTGTCGGATTGTTTTTTTAGGCGATGGGTTAGCAACCTATCACTATTTTACGTGCTCAAATTAAACCAACCAGCTAAACGTGGCCTTTTGGTCTTTTTGAGACTGTTGGCTCTGTCTTCCCCGCAAAGGATGTAGACGTGACTATATGTGTTTATGTTTGTACTCCATATAACACTTTTGTTTTGGTACGCGGGTTAAACAATAGAGTGAGTCAAATTTTAGAATTGTTTGAAACTGCCCGCATTGCATTTGATTGGACGTTTAATATGGGTTCTCCTACAAAGTTCATCCTGCCAAAAAAAATACACGAATGATTCGAACGATTTGTACTTATAACACATAATTATCACGTTTTTATTTTTTATGGGGTTAATAGAGTCTCGAAAAGACTGTGTAATGTATAAAACGCATGTCATTTCAACTTATTTGCTGTATTGAGATGCAGAAATTGACATATTGCTAGCCCATCGCCTAAGAATCCCAATTTATAAGCTTTTCCTTGATTGGCTTTTACTATCTGCGCTGAAAGAGAAACAGCTGGCGCTCACTGTGTTTTCTCTTCGTCAGCAGAACAGCATGGCAGGTTTAAGACATTTCAATAATTATATTTATTTTTGTTACAGGTAAGTGTTATATCCATCATTCAGGCAGGCAGAGACATTAGAAAGTAAGTTATTTTTTTTTATCAAAGTAGCCGGATGAATAGACTTTTACATTTATAATATTAGCACAGAACATTATGTTATAGTGCTTATGCGAATAAGGTATCTTTCGCAAAAAAATAATATATGATTATCTAAACAAAATATTTTTTTTTTTGAAAATTCCCAAATTGTATGTTTTTTAATTCAAGATAAAATATTGTTGTACTATTTCGTCTTTTAAAGGCAAAGAATACAATTATCAAAACGAAACGGGCCATAAAATAAAGGCCGTGGCACACTGCCGCCCACACCGCTCATGCATAATGCGCATAACACACGCACGGATTACGTTCGCCTTGTCAAATATTAATATCACCGTTGGCACACCTGTGTGGTTGTTTATTAAGTTTTTTCTCTTGTCGTGATGTAAAGTGGTGATTTTTGTGTACTGAACGGACGAACTTGCGTGGAAAAAGTTTGATTAATGTTTTGTAGAAGTGTGTGAGAATCGTAACAAGTGGAAGGAGAGGAAGTTAAGCTAGAGCAATGATTCGGGCCGCCACAAAGGGAAGATCTTCCGCCAGGCTGGGTATTATGTCTGGGGAATGATGTTGAGTCGGGAGTTGTATTTATGCTCCAATCCGTGGGATCTTCGCTTGCGCGATCTATAAGCTTTTCCCTTAGTCGCATTCCTACAAAATGCGACTCCCGACTGATCTCCGCAACCTTTACAGTTGTACCTAACCCTAGAATATGTCGATTTCCTAACACTATTTTCCCTGACCGTAAGAGCAACAGTTGGTAAACAAACTAAAGTAACTCAGAAAAGATTAATCGGAACATGACCACGGTAGGATAATGCGCTTCAAAGTAAATAAGTTATTTTATATTAACGCCAGTTACTTTTACCTAAAAAGGAGCCAAGGGTCAGTGTCATTTGGTCTGAGTTTGTGACTGTTGGATTCCCTTTGTTTCTTCTACGCGCATCGCTCTCTTCATGATCTGTTTATTTATTTTCTAAAAATCTGTCAAGGGAGAGAAGCTCAATTTAGGCAGCCTTTAGGCGATATAAGTAAGCTGGCTGTCATTGTCTGAATTTTGATACCATAATTAAGACAAGGCTCTGTTAACCCCGTTAAGGTGGAAGACGTTATTATATGTATTTATTTATTATCTATTAAATGTTGATACATTTGAAATTTTGATCACTCAGATTCCACAATAGAAATTAAAAAAAATATATTTTTACAACTGGCCAGTAATAATTATTACGTCTACGTTAACAGTAATTGTGACGTCAATAAGTGATACCTTGTATCCAATTTTGAAAACAAATCTTTTCTTTTCTAATGTAAAATAAATATATACTGCGTTTGCTTTCGACATTATCTCTCAATGATTATGTATGGGCGGATCTGACATACAGCCAATTAAACCCACGTTACTGGGTTAAGTTAATTGTGATATCATTTGATATAATTACTGAACGAGGTCACTTACCATTAATGTTATGATAAGCGCCGTACCGTGTGGTTCCTGGCACTACAGAATAGGGCCAAGAGGCAACTCAAACGTGATCAAAGAGTAAATAAACCTGAATTTATGCGGTACCTAAGCCCCACCGGCCAATATCTTCAAAGAACATTAATGTTAATTCAATAACTACTTACATTAATATATAAACTCATACTTAAATATGGTCACGTCTATATCCCTTGTGGGGTAGACAGAGCCAACAGTCTTGGAAAGACTGATATGCTACGTTCAGCTATTTGGCTTAAAATAATAGAATTGAGATTCAAATAGTGACAGGTTGCTAGCCCATCGCCTAAAAAAAGAATCCCAAAATTGTAAGCTTATCCCTTAGTCGGCTTTTACGACATCCATTGGAAAAGATAGAGTGGTCCTATTCTTTTTTGTTCTGGTGCCGGGAACCACACGGCACATAACACAAGATACGACATTTACTCTTTACCTAAGTTTTTTTAAAACACTAATCAAAAGACTATATTCTGATGCATCTAACAATTGAGTGTGCTCATGTTTATGTAAGTTTATATATATTTTATTGATATACATATGTTTACCATTAATTATTTAGAAATTAATTGTTTATTATAACGCTTCCTTAATACTTTTTATGTGCGCTGCCTTTTTAATTATGGATTTTCCTTTATATTTTGATTGACTGGAAGAAATCCCAATTGGGATAAGTCCGCCATTGTACATATTCTTCTAAATCCAACAACAGTTTTGTAATTTTATATAATTATATTATTTTTGTGTGCAATAAAGAGTTTACAAACAAACAAACATTAATACTTTTCACGATTTTTTCTAAGGTTTACTTTACAAATTGAACACATAATATGTATGGAACCTTTTTATTCTCAGCATTTCTCTCAGCAAATGGAATGCTGGCAAGGATCCCTCAAGTCAAAAACATCTGAAGTACAAAAATAATTAAAGGGCGCCTCACAAAAGGCAGAGAAAGCGCCCGGAGTACATAGACATGTATTGAAAGACTGACTAGACGTGACATATGTTATTATGTATTTATTTACCAATTAATGTACACAGAAAACTTGTTGAAGTTAAATATAAGATAATAATACATAGGTTCTCAAAAACAGACCCAGGACATTAGATACGGTGACAGGTGTGAACTTAAATAATGTGTGTGTGTTTAAATAATTATTGTGTGTAATTTTAACTTTGTCCAAATATCCGTCACAATCATGTTATTGTCCGTAGGTTATCGGTATATCGATAAAATACAATAAAACGAAACTGCACTAAGTAGTAAGTATATGAACACATTTCTAACTACAATTAGATGAGCAAAATTAAAATATACTTAAAAAAATCTGCTTCAATAAATTCTTTGCAAAATTTTTATGAACCAGTCTATTCTTCATACAAGTCTATGGTCGAAAAACGCAATAATATAGAACGTGGGTTCCCTGTGTCTGTCCCGATCCAGCCGGCTGGAAACTTACAACTTATTGCTATCCGAATCGGTAATCGAAGTGAGACTCCTTCTTTACCAGGTCTAATGTGGATTTTAGAGAAGACCTTGGGTGAGAGAACATAGTACGTTTTTTTGTTATAATAACGATTTAACACCTTTCTATCAGTGCTGTGTAGTTTCCGGCAGAGAATAGGACCAACCATATATTTCTAATGGATGTCGTAAGAGGCGACTAAGGCAAAAGCTAAACTTGGGATTCTTCTTTTAGGCAAAGGACTAGCAACTTATCGCTATTCCAATCTCAATTCCCAAGTTTATTCGCCTATCCCTTAGTCGCCTTTAACAACATCCATGGGAAATAGATGTTTAACGGCACTGATGATCAATGATTCAATATGGAAAACAATCCTCTGCAAAGGTTGTGGAGGTCAGACGCATAACAACCTGATTACCTAAACCAAAATCATGGTCACATGCGCACCCAGAATTCCTCGTTAGGGAGGTGAGGATACAACCGGCACTAACGCCTGTAGAAAGATCTAATCGTATTAATTTAACCTATTTGACATCAATCCCAACGCAATTAAACTATTCGATTAAGATCCGATTGCTATCGACTCGATTTAGGAAAGACATACAGGTGATAAGTTCTAAGTTTGAGGTAAGAAGGTCAGATAAAGGGTGTCTGAATAGATCCTAATGGATTATCTATTTCAAAGTGTTCTGAACTATTTAGTGAATAGTATTGAGATGAGGTTTGGATCGGGTATATATAAGGACTGAGTTTTATTGATTGTATAAGTCGGAGACGTTCTAGCAAAAGGTCAGGTCAAGAGTACCCGAAACCGACGAGCTTGCATGAAAAGAGTTATGAATGTGGATGAAGCGATAAAAGTATGCAGGGATAGTGGCAAGTGGAAAGAGGTAGTCTCTGCCTACCCCTCCGGGAAAGAGGCGTGATTTTATGTATGTATGTATGTATGTATGGAAAGAATTGCTCTCTGCGTACACCTCCGGGAAAGAGACGTGATTTATATACGTAAAAGTCAATTAAAGGAAGGGCTTATCAACTTGGGATTCTAAGACGATTGGCTAGCAATCGCAATTCTACATACATATATACGTCTATATACCTTGCGGGGTAGACAGAGCCAACAGTCCTGAAAAGACTGAATAGCCACGTTCAGCTGTTTGGCTTAATGATAAAATTGAGATTCAAATAGTGACAGGTTGCTAACTCATCGCCTAAAAAAGAATCCCAAGTTTGTAAGCCTATCTCTTAGTCGCCTATTACGACATTAGTGGGAAAGAGATGGAGTGGTCCTATTCTTTTTTGTATTTGTGCCGAGAACCACACGGCACTGCATCACAATTCTATCACTGAATCATTCAGCCTAACGTTGTCTTTCAATCTTTTAAAGACTATTAGCTCTGTCTAGGTCTACCCCGTAAAGGCTTACGCAACTATCTAATGTTCACCTTTTATACAACTATTCCAGTAAGTATTAATTGACTATTCCAGTTAATTTTAAGTAATCTATTTTAAGTAAGTATTCTATTCTAAGTATAATTTAATATTGTGAAGTTGACGTTGTTGAAGAAAATGCTGCAGTGCAGTTTGTTACCGCTTCTTCTGCACTGACGCCTTGGAAGCAGCAGTAAACTTAGTTTTTAAGTAATTTATTTGACGTCAACCAATGTTGTTAAACCATACGATAATTATTAAGCGATATATAGTATCCTATAATAATGAATAAAAATTTTGAATTTGAATTTGAATTTAATAACTCCAATTAAAACCAATTATCAAATGTTCCCTAAGCGCTACCTTTAAAAGCTTCTAAAACGAATTTGTGTCTGTAAGTTTAATTCGAAAAGAGACGTAAGTCACTGTAGTCTATTTCTCAGTTCCATCGGCCACTTGGAAGGGTTGAAGTAATTTATAATTCAGTTAATTTTCACATCAAAGAAGTGACGTTCGTCAAAGGAAGGGTTCGGACGATATTTCTGTGATGGCTGACTGAGAATTATTACAATTGAATGGAGAAAGATGAAATTTTTATTGGGTTTATGTTTTCAAACGGCCTCTGGTCGTTTTGTTTTTTTTTGTATCATTATTCGCTTCGGTGATTAAGTAAATTATAAAGAGTTCCTAGATAAAAAAGACTGCTTCGAATTTGCATGTTACATACATTTAATCACGTGCATATCCCCTGGGGGGTAGACAGACCCAACAGTCTTGAAAAGACTGATAGGCCAAATGTAGGTGCTATCCGTATATCCGTATAATTATGTAGTTCCGAATAGGAATATAATAGGCTTGCTAAAAATAAGACCACTCCATCTCGTTCCCTTGGTGGTCGTAAAAGGCGACTAAGGGATATGCTTATAAACTTGGGATTAATCTTTTAGGCGATGGGCTAGCAACCTGTCACTATTTGAACCTCAATTCTATCATTAAGCCAAACAGCTGAACGTGGCTTTTCAGTCTTTTTAAGTTAGCTCTGTCTGTCTGTCTGTCTGTTATATAATTACTCATTCAATCATAACTATTCTCACTATGAGAACAATTTCAACATGTTAGTATAACTACCGAGTTAATTGCAACTAAATTTAACCAATACGAGCTTTAAGCACAGAAGCTTGCAGAAGCTCTATCAGTAACCTCCGAACTTTACATCATTATACAAACAAAATTGCTCTTTAATGGTCGTATTGATGGTCACTGAATTGATCAATAGTTGGCGCTTGTTAGAGATAATATTCTCTGCCTATCCTTAAAGGTGGCCGTCCCCGTAAAGTGAAAAATCCCGTTAATTTCTCTCTTGAATGAATTCATGATATACCATGATACATTTTTCCATGCGTACGAAGTCGCTGGCAACAGCAAGTTAATAATATTCTCCGTCTTATTCCAGGTAATTTTAATGTTTTTCTTAGTTGTGTTTTTAATGGCAAACATATATTTTTATAATTAGTGCGACTAATAAGATCTCCTGGCTACAGTAACAGGCTTTATGTACGGGGACAATTAGCGAAATAAATTGACAATTAGCCTAAATGTGTACAATTACTTCTTACGGTTGAGAGTACAAATGCGCTGCATCACTAATGACTACTCGTGCTTAATGCATTTTAGAATATTCATACATACATATGGTCACGTCTATATCCCTTGTGGGGTAGACAGAGCCAACAGTCTTGAAAAGACTGATAGGCCACGCTCAGCTGTTTGGCTTAATGATAGAATTGAGATTCAAATAGTAACAGGTTGCTAGTCCATCGCCTAAAAGAAGAATCCCAAGTTTATAAGCCTATCCCTTAGTTCCCTTTTACGACATCCATGGGAAAGAGATGGAGTGGTCCTATTCTTAGCTAGCCTATTATATTCCTATTCCTAGCTAAATTTGGCCTATTCTGGTCCTATTTCTTTTTTGTACTGGTGCCGGGAACCATACGGCATATTCACTATAATATTAAAGTATAAAGTTGTTGAGTGATGGACTTAATTCCACTCGTAAATCACACAAGGACAGATGGCGCTGCTGTCTATGTAAACGACTACATGATCACTCTGTAGTTAAAAAATATTTTAAAATAGAAAAATGTATTATTTTAATCTGCCCGTGAGTGTAAAGTGTGAATATATTCTGTTCTTTGGTAACCGTAGAAGAGCACTAAGGTGCAAAAATTATCATTTGAGTATTTCTGCCAAGCTGCAATCACAGAGAATTGAATAGAATAGGTTTACTTTACTTTTATCTTTTTAATCTATAGCCTATCGAAATCTACATAAGATAACCGCCTTAATGTGGATGAAGCAAAGGAAGTATGCAGGGATCGTGGCAAGTGGAAAGAGGTAGTCTCTGCCTACCCCTCCGGGAAAGAGGCGTGAGTTTATGTATGTATGTATGTATGTATAACCGCCTTGAGGAACTAACTAACCGACTAAGTCAGGAAACTAAATACTTCTTCCTCAATTATGATAAGAAAAAAGCATGGTTTTAAGGCTACCTCACATTGTCAGTGATAAGCCGACTTGTTGCTGACCGTACAATGTAACTTTAATCCTTGGAACTCGTAGAATGGAACAATTTGTCGGTACTGTTAGCAAAACAATGCGCGTTAACGAGCTGTTAACGATAAGTATTTAAATGCATTTTGCTAACGCTGTTTTAAACTGTTACTGGCCAAGTTTATTTTTTGTTATTATATAAAATAGTGATTACTCGAGTTTCATTTGGTCATGTAAAGGGAATGAATGAAAGCTGATTCACTAAGTACATAAATATACGAGAGACAAGGACGTAAATGAGATATTTGCAGGGAAAGCTGCGGAAGATATTTGAAGTGTCAGGTCAAAAGTTGATGAAGTTGATTGAAAGGAAGACTGGACGCGGCAAATGTAATTATTTTTATTTACCAATTACCGAAACCGCCGAGCTTGCATGAAGAGAGTTATGAATGTGGATGAAGCGAAGGAAGTATGCAGAGATTGTGGCAAGTGGTAAGAGGTAGTCTCTGCCTACCCCTCCGGGAAAGAGGCGTGATTTTATGTATGTATGTATGTAAAGCTGCGGAAACCACACGGCTCAAGTATAACATAACTAGAGTACGCCTGCGTTAAATAAATAAATTCATCTAAATTCCGTTCCCGTGGGAATTTCGAGAATTTCTTGTTTAGTGCACCTCTTAAGAATACAAAGAACCTTTATATCAAATTTCAAATCAAGTGTAAAATAAGTCAAGTTTTGTTTAATTTTTACAATTTAGTTTTAACTTTTTTACAATTCCTTTAACTTTCTTATCTAACAGATACAGATACTGAGTCATTGTAAACATGACTTGAATTCAAACTTACGAGACAAAAATATAACCACTCGGCCACTGCGGCTCAAAAATACAATACAATAATGCATAACGTTGAAAGACACGAGTAACTATTATATATGTTTATTTATATGTTTATTTATCCAATAAAGTACACTTGCGGTGCATTAGAGAGATGTGTTTCAAGTGTTTAAGAGCTCTCTCAACTATTTCCATTTTTAACAAGCGCAGTTATTGCTCCACTCGAACACAAACTAGCGAAAATACAGAAATAAAGTTAAGAAACTCACTCGTAAAGCGTTAGTGGTCCAATAGAAAAGAATAGGTTAATTTTCAAAATTGGATACAAGGTATCACTTATTGACGTCACGTCACTTAATTCTAATTATAACTACTACTGTGTAGAAGAAGCGGCGAAACCAACTACACTGCAGCATTTTCATCGGACGTCAATTTACAAATATAGATCTCTTAAATCTAAATCGTGGACGAACGCACAATGCATATTGTCTACATTAAAAACATGAATGAATGTAGAACTAATCGGTAAGGTTCTCTATTAAAACGCGTGTTGCGCATAAAGGCATCGGTCCGAATCCCACTTCGGCCATGTTCTATTTTCGAAGTTAAGTACATTAGTTTAAATTCTAACGGCAAAAAAGCTCCTTTCAAGGCCTAGTATTCAGTAAAAATTAAATGCTAATATTGTAAGCTAATTAAGTCATTCATTGTCTGCTTAAAACCTTAACACATTTTGCATTATTCCTAACATTAATTTCGGCATCTCTGAGAAAAATAAACGACAATGCTTTGTTTCTATCCTCGCGATATTTTGTGATTCAAGTGGCTATCTCAATTTTATTGTCTGAAGACCTGAGGTACAATACCCTAATGAACAAAAACAAATAACATAAGATAAAGATAGGAAGAGGTTGTCATTCACAAGAAACTACCACAGTAAAAATGAAAATGGCTCGCAGATAATTTGAAAACATAAACTACCTATGTATTTTATAAGATAAGTTCTTAATTACCTGACTTATCTTCGTGCAGTTTCGGGATCATTAAAATCCCGGGGTTTAAAGAAAGGAAATAAAATTAAAACCAATACAACATCAAGTCATTATCCGTTACGGGGTAGATAGAGTCAATATAGTCATAAGCCTCTAAGGACACATTTTACGGGATAGCTCAATAAATTTTTAAATAACATATAATCACGTTTATATCCCCCGCGGGGTAGACAGAGCCAACAGTCATCCAAAAACTGAATGGCCACGCTCAGCCGTTTAGCTTAATCAAAGACAATTCTTTGATTAAGCTATATTTTATTATATTAAGCTATATAATAAAATAATACCTGGAATTTGCCGATTCCAGTATTGTATTCCAGATTATTTGCAAATTCCAGGTATTATTTTATTTATTTATTATTTATTTATAAGCCAAACCCTTAGCCACCTTTTACGACATCTATGGGAAATAATTGAGATATTCAATTCAAATCTTTCCTAGGCTATCGGCTATATGTTTTTAATCTAAACATGCAATGATTGTTTATTTAACATAATAAATACCTACGCAACATAAACAGTAGTTACAATCAATTTGGTAAATTAAACATCTATCTACGCACATTCTCGGAATAGTTTCCTAAACGTTGGGGTGAATGGGAGATACGGCGGGGTGAATGGAGTTGAAATAGAGGGTGTATTACTTATGCAACTGTTATGCGATCAGCGAATATTGCAAAACTTTCTTCTTAGGTAACTATTAATTAAATGTATTGTGGTGACGGTGTTAATGAACTACAACAAAACTTTGAATACCAGATAGTGTTATTTTAAGACATTTTTGTGACTACCCTCATCTATATTTTAATGTCTTTAATTTAAAATCGAAAGAAATTCTTTTCTATTCTACAATAAGATAACACCGAACGATATGTGAAATATTAAATTATTAATAAGTAATTAAACAGCCAACTAAATTATTTAGCTGAATGTGGCTTTGTCGACCCCGTGATACCGGATAAAGACGTAATTATATGTATGCATGGATTAATTAGCAGGAACAAATTTAGGTTTATTTATTTTGTCATTCTTTCGTCAGAATGTAGAAATCCGTCAAAGGATAGCTTCATGGTGCAGCCAGAAATGTGATACCTTATTGACAGATTACGATTTTACGATTGCTAACTTATTGCAGACTTTATGTAATCACCCCGCGGGGCGAATCAAACCGATTCGGGGGTGAAACGGGCGGACGTGGTGCGTTGAGACGAACGCGAATTTCGACGATGTTTCTTAGGCGTGCGGTCGCGTGGAACAATAGTGATGTGATTTGTGATCGGCTTTATCAACTTATCGATGAAAGAAATGTTCAAAACTCTCTATCATCTTTGCTTGTTTCTAGTTGCCACGTTACCTTTCGAGGCTCGCTTATGTTAATAATTGTATGCATTAAGTGTTTAAACTACACCTAGTCTTATTATTGTCCTTGTTTTAGAAGCTACCTACCTATAAGACACATAGCATAAACTTTTAGTTTGGTGTATCTTTCTTCTTAGTTTTGTCATGGTGACATTATTATTGATATATACTTGTAGTTAAGCATGTAAAATATGTTTTGTAAACATGCCGTAAACTTAAGACGAACTCAATTCTCCTCCTACAGTATTTATTCGAAAATAACTTTTCCCTAGCGGGCCTTAGTGTTTACGATTGAAATGTTACATTCAGTATGCACCAACTCTTAAAGAAATCAGAAAAGTTAAGCGTTTCCGCGCTGAAATATTTATTTCGTTGAAACTTTTAACCTCTGGTCATGTCGAGGGGTCGAGAGAATTTATCGATAAAATTTTCGACATCATCGCTCGTCACTACATCCGAAGGTTCCGTCAGATTGATTTATAGTTCCATATGAAAATTGCGTCCTGTTTTGTACATAGCTAACATCGTATTAAGGAATTACAAACGCGCCCTTTCGCGCCCTTTGATCTCGAAATTCTGGCCGAAGGTTTTGTTTATTGGCAGATTAAAAGATCCCTTTGAGCTTTTTTTTTGCGATAAATACCCCGTATGGATTTCGTATTCGTTTTATTTTTCATAAAAAGAACGCAAACTTCCCGGGTTTTGTGCGGGAATAATAAGGGTTCTGTATTTGAAAATTCTCGAGATTCACTCGTCGTCATAGAGTTTGATATCTTAGTAGAGTGCGCAATCGGCCTCTGTGGCGCAGTGGTAGTACGCTTGTCTGTGACACCAGAGGTCCTGGGTTCTAATCACGGCCAGGGTATGATGTGAGAAACTAACTTTCTCTGATTAGCCTGGGTCTTTAATATTTATCTATATAAGTACTTATCATAAAATATAGTATCGTTGAGATAGTATCATGTAACACAAGTTTGGAACTTACTTCAAGGCTAACTCAATCTGTGTAATCTGTCGAGTATATAAAAAATAAAAAATCAAGTGTTATTATTTCTAGTGATTTTCTTTTGCGTATCCTTATTGTAAAAGTCAACTAAAGTGTGGTTCCCAGCACCAATAGTTAAAAAAATAGGACCACTCCATCTGTAAAAGTAAAAGTATCGTAAGTCTCATCGTCGTAGGAGGCGACTAAAGGGTAGGCTTATATATTTGGGATTCCTCATTAGGCGATGTGCTAGCAACCTGTCACTATTTGAATCTCAATTCTATCATTAAGTCAAACGGCAGAGCGTGGCCTATCAGTGTTTTGATGACTATTGGCTCTGTCTACCCTACAAGGGTATAGACGTGATTATATGTATGTTATGTTATATTATACGGCTAACGTATATTTAATGCGTGGATAATGTTTAGAATGCCTGACTGAACAATTATCTTTCCATTCAGCCATCTCAATTTTTTACAGTATGATGACATAATTAACGTCAAAAACAATTAATGCGAGATTCGTGTGTATTTTATTATATTAATAATAAAATATGAATAAAGAAAGTTGCCTAAAAACAAATATTTTTTTTATCGATGTACAATAAATGTAAATAAAATTGCTACTAGTTATGTTACCCAAACCACACTCTATAGACAAGATTCTTGCTCTTAACTCGCCATATTTTAATGAGAGCGAATAAAATGAAAGTTGCCTGAAAGCTTCGCGGCGGAGCGTCGAAGTTTCGCAATATAACTTGTAATTAACTAATACACGGTTATACACTAAATCCTTCATTATTGTTTCAAGAATATTAAGAATTTTAATGTATACTTGAGAAAGGATTTGGTGAAGTGGCCTTTTAATTTTTTCGTGGCTGTTGATTCTGTATTCTTTACGGGATATAGACGTGATGTATGTATTGCATTATAATAACTTTTCCAAAATCTATGAGTAAAGTTCAAGTTAATAGATTTTATTGAGTAATATGTTTTGTTATTTTACTATTTATTAGACAGAGGTGTCTTTATCCTGTTACATATTATTACATCTTTATGCCTCACAGGACCTTAAGGCTATGTTTAGTTGGATGGATTTTTAATGTATTTGAGATTCTCAATAATTATGAAAAGAATAAAATACATATTATTGCTATTAGTAAATACTTGGCGATGGTTTAGTAATCTGTCATTATTGGAATCTCAATTCCATTTTTATGTCATACATCTGAACGAAGCCTTTCAGTCTTTTCAAGGAAGTTGGCACTGTCTATCCGGTAAGGGAGCAAGACGTGATATTCCTATCTCATTATTATCTCAAACTTAGTGCAAGCCTAAATCTTAATTTCAGAAGTTCGAGGCTTGTCATCCTGCTACACAGCTGACTTGTGGGGTGAAACGGGAATGAGGGGTGGAAGGGGTAGGCAGGGGGGCAGGGAGGCAACAAATCACAATCGACATATCATACAGTGGAACTATTGTTAAAGGCAGACATATTCCCTTATCTTGTTTCGCATTTCGAACGGTTTTATTTATTCGGCTTTTTTCCACTTTTCCTATTCAATATGTTATAAAAGGTGATTTATAACTAATGACTCTGTAAATTTTTATCTACAGAGTCATTATTTTACGTTAATCACGCCTCTTTCTCGAAAGGGTAGGCAGACCACTTGCCACGATTCGTGCATGTTTCTTTCGCTTCATCCACATTCATGACTAGAAGGGTCTAGCTGGTCTGTATCGGATACTTTTGACCCTTGTATGTTCATCCTTTCAATTCACATTTCCCGTTTAGGTTATGAAGACGTGATTTCAATTCTTTCATTAAGCTAACAGCTCAACGTGGCCTGTCAGTCTTTTTAAGACTGTGACGTTATTATAAATATGTATGTATGTATGATATCATGTATAGGGTATCATCATCATCTTATTTAATAATTATAAAAAAAATCAGTAATAAAAATTGCCTTCCAAAGCACCATATCGTGGTAACCAGTATGTTGACAGCATTTCCCCGCTGAATAGCCAGACTAACTATTTGAGCAAAGAAGATTACCTCTTGCCTCGATGAAACGATTCCTGATGTCCCTAAAACATATCTTAGCTTCTTCTTTAAGCCATTTCCAGTCAGTCATCATTTCTGGAGAACTTGATCACCAGTCCGGAATGGTTAAATCAGGTCTATATACTAAGTTATCTGAATTTGCAAGTTTCTCAAAACAGCAATTCAAAGTCATTGACTTATAAAATATTTCTCAGTTAGCTAAATAGCATCAAAATTGATTCACTTCATTAACAGCTACGATGCTACAGACAGTTAAATTTCACTTACAACACCACTCTTTTTGCCCGAGAGTTAAAAAGCCACAAACATTTATCTCAAACAATTCAGTTGTTAGCTCTCGTTTGTTCGAACGATACGGATCTCTCGGTGAAAGAACTCCCTAATGGTCTCTCGACAGTTTAATTACAACGTTAAAATGAAAAAGACGAAGATACAGTCTTGATCTTGAGTGCCGTGTGGTTCCCGACACTTAAGAATGGAACCACTCTTGTGTCTCTAATCTCTAATCTAAGCTAATAAACTTGTTTTATTTTTAATCAAAACTTAATACTAATAAAAATACATTACATCTTTTAGCTTTTTAAAACAAATTAGATAAAGTTTGGCACTTTAAAAGCTTTTAAATAATAGGAACATTCATATAAAAAAATCATTGGTTTGAAATTATGAAGCTGCGCACAGAACGTAGTCACTTACTAATACAGTTTTTATTTATATTTACTAGTAAACTGAATGTACATATATGTAGTTCATAAAAATCTAAATAACTGAGGTCTACGAGCGTGCTACGCCGTAGCAATGGCTACAGAGCTACGGCGTAGCGCCGGCAGTAAAACTTTGATTTACGAGTACCACTTCCTAGGTCTACATTTTACTTGGCTTCGAGTCTTGTACGTGATGGGTTTCACCTAATTTATTACTTTGAATGGTAATTAGGAGAAAAGAACGTAGTTTGGATACGGTAATAAAGTCGTAAGTCGTAAGATACGGTAATAAAGTCGTAATCGTTTTATTAGTTTCTTGGTCCAGTAAATTAATTTTTTCTCTACATCACCAATTTCCTGTGATTTGATCTGTATTTCAGCGTTCAAAAATGTTATAGCGGTATCACGAATTAATCCTCTATTTTTGCATTCGACTGCGATATTTATTGTGACACGGAACGCATGACTTTTCGAATCGGATCGGGAACGGTGATCGATCGGCGGATCCTAAATAAAGCCGGCCACCAAAACTGCAAACAAAGTTCACACATTCCAAAACAAACGAAAAATGCGTCGGAAAACATGCGCTGAAGGGTTGCGGGGCGTCGCGGCGGCAGTCGACCGGCGACGGCCGCGCGCGACGCTCGTGCCGCCCGCCCCCGCGGCCATGTGACCCCCCGGCGCCATGAGCGACGTGCGGCCCAGGCCGGCGCCGCCTCGCAAGCCCGACTCGCTCAGTCTTGCTTGGCCTCGCTGGGACGACCCGCCGCCCCCCGCGCCGACCACAGAAAACACGCGAGTGCCCATCACAGATGACTTTAACAACTTCAGTGTTTACACGCCGCCTAAACCCATCCAGGGGGAACGGAGGCCTCGAAGGCCACAGAGCGTGGTGTCCCCGAGGCCAGCTAACCCTCCTCTCGTCCGACGCCCGCACTCCATCGGCTGCGAGGATGAGTGGCCCACGGTACCGCTGCTGCAGCCGGTGCCGCGCCGGCCCGTACCCAACACGACTTTGCCCAGAACCAGTTTCCAGTTGCCGTCCTCGAGAAGTGATTACCAGTTGCAGAGGCCGGCTATTATGACGAACGGGTACGGCGCCGTGCCGCCGTCGACGTCACGGAGACTGTCTTTACCGGGGGGCATCCAAAACCCCCCGAAGACATCAGCCACCTTCCATGGGCTGTCGGCGTTGGCTGGGCCGTTCCCAGCAGTGGGAACGCCGGGCACGCCCAGCACTCCAGCTGCGGTCAGGGAAGCAGTCCGCCATCTCCTCATGCAGCCCAGGAATGGCTTCCCGATCATGGACCACAAGCTGTCTCTCTTCATCGAGATATTGGATGCACAGGAAAGATTCTCACAGGTCGGTCATTCGGAACAGAAACTTGTGGGTTTTCAATAACATTCAGACACTTGTCGTAAACGAATCTAATTTAACTATCTAACATTTCATGACACTGAGACAAATGTCTTGAAACGATTCTGTAAAATAGTAGAAATGCTGTAAAACAGAGCTGATTTTCATATGTTTCGCATTCAGATTTACAGACAATTGCGCAGTTACCAATGCGACGATCGTAAATTAGTTGTTTGAAGCTTGAATATAAAATAGAGGAATATTACTCGTATTTAATAGCAAATATTTCAATAAATCTTGTTGAATTGGTATGTATAAAAATAATGTAAAAATCCTTTTCATACATTTGAGGAAAGGCAGGCATTTCCTTCGATGCAACTTTGGAAATTAAAAACTTTTACATAAGTAGGTAAAAAAATTACTGTACATATCCATACAGTCTAATTATTTCTAAAGGGAATAATCATTAAGGGTTATTAATACTATTTGGAGTTCAATTTGATGCTATTATTACGGCTAAAAAAAAAAAAAACAGAAATTAAATCAATATTCATAGATTTGAAGAGCAAAGTGAGTTGAATTTACAGTTAGTATAAATTTTGTTGTTCCTAAAGATAATGGGCCCGTGTTCCAGAACGAAGTTATCACAAAGTTTCGCTCGATCATCCCCCCTACAAAATTTATGTTTACAGAGGTTTTACAGAATAATCCGACACAAATTCAGGGAGAATTTATTCTGAAATCTTTTGAACCGCGAAGTTATACATTGTAGAAGTATGCTGTTGGTTGAACAAAATTGAGAGGATTTATATATGAACCGTAAAAAATTAAATGTTAGCGGAGAAATACAATGTGAGCGTTTATGTGATTTTTTATAAGTTTTTTTAAAGCTTGTAATTGCTAATAAGTATGTTTTTTGGATCATAGTGATGAAGGTTTAAGGCTATTGCTCTCATTATATCATACCTCTGTATGTTAAGGTTATTAGCCATACAACAAAGGTTGGCGAATGCGACGCTTTAAAAATTGTGGCTAACATTTTTATGGTGTATGTTTTGATTTACACATAGTTGTTATTGTAGAAAAAATTCAACGTATGTTTTCAGCATCTTAAATTAATATATTATAGTCAAAAACATATGTGGATGAAGCGCAAGAAGTGTACAGGAATCGTGGCCAGTAGAAACATATAATCTCAGGAACAACTGGTTCGAATAGAAAAATTCTTTTTGCGTTGAATAGACCATATATCGAGTAAGGCTTTAGGCTATATAACATCACGCTGCAACTATAAGGAGCAAAGAAATAATGGAAAATGTGAAAAGAAAACAGGGAGAACTATTCATCCTTGAGGGCTTCAATGATGCCCAAAATAACTATTCCACAAATTGATATAGATAGCCCTTTATCTAATGTGACGTGATATATTATTAGTTAAATCCAATGCACAGGATATTAATTACAAGAGTTAGTAAACAATTCAGAAAATAGACTAGTAAACTTTATTTGTAATCTCTCGTAAGCGCGTGGGAACATAATCCCGGGAATACACCGGAATTTAACGGGAAATAATTTAAGGATTCCCGAAATTTATGACGTAGTTTGTGGTAACTATGATGGCGAATTATTTCGAAGCATTATGAGGAATAGAGGGCGATGACCCGGTGCAATGTTAATCTAATTATAACTCGGGTTCGTATCGATTTTGGTATTGCAATTCGATATTAATTTTGTACAGGGAAAATCGTGTGGAATTTTGAAAATTTATGTGTTTTTCTTTTTTGATATAAGAACAAAAAGGCACAGGATATAAGTCATCTTTTCAGGACTTTTGCTTGGAGGAAAAGTCTATTGCTATACCAAGGTGAATCGTTACGTCTGTATATCTTGCGGGGTAGATAGAGCCAGTCCTGTAAAGAAGGAAAGCCCACATTCAGCTGCATGAGAATTGAGATTCAGAGACAGGTTGCTACCATTGCATTTATTGGCCTATCCCTTAATCGCTTTTGACGACACCCATTTGAAAGTGATGGAGTGGTTCTATCCTTCTTTCTATTATAGCCGTGAACCACACGGCAAATCATCGTTCTTTTAGCATTTGACCTTTGGAACAGAAACAGAAAAGTCATGAAGCGACTCCAATCTGACCTCTGTGACCTTTCTTCCAGAACCTTACCCAGACTGGGTCATTACAAATCAAGTTTCCAAATGATGATTTCGCTTGCTGTAAGAACACCGGTTATACGTCATTAAAAAAAAAAAGAAACGCCATAGTGGAATTCGATCTCCATTATCGAAGCTCACAAGGCGGACATACTAACCACTCGACATGCAGTAAATAAACTACCCAAGCTGTTGACAGCTGTGTGGCAAAAGGGAATCCTTAGATTCTAATATAATACGACGATGTATAATACAAAACAGACAAACATACGAGCGAGTCACGTATTCTTAAGAAAACTAATATTTCCGGCCGGCTTTCATTTTGAAAATAGCAGTATTTTTTTTTCTATACTGTACAGTCAATTGAGTTTATATAATAGTCGTTCGCCGAGACCTTGCGAACCTTGCGACCTTTTACAGGATTATACATAAGTCTGTTCAGTCACTCCTTGCGGGGTAGACAGAGCCAACAGTATTGAAAATAATGACAGGCCACGTTCAGCTGTGAGCACCCCATTTTACAATGTACATAGGTATTTTGAAAGACACCCGAAAAATTAAATATCTTATCAGGCACACAAACATCTACCCAGGAGTATCACCTAGATATCTTATGCAAATTTGTAAAATATGAAAATCTAGAAGCCGCCCGCGACTTCGTCCGCGTAGAACCTTTATCATAACATATCAATCAATCCCGCGGGAACTCCGGATTAAAACACATACCAAATTCCATCGTAATCGGTTCAGTAGGTAGTATTTGCTTGAAAGAGTAACAAACATCCATACTGACATCCTGACATACTCACAAACTTTCGCATTTATAATATTAGTAGGATAATGCTCCCGTATTTTTTCAGTTTATCCGTTACACTCTTAAGGTACGTTTGAGAAAGTATCGTTTCAACTAAATTCCTAGCCCAGTCCAGTCGACAAAAAACAAAATAAGTCATTTCAAAATGAATCTTACGATATCCTGGGTAATGTACGCCCCGGCCTCTTGACCCAGCTATTGTGTTGATATACATTACGGCTGCGCAAAACTGCGCAAAAGCGCAAATGATGTGCATTGTCTGCGTTGAAAGTGCAAGCTTTTGTTGTGAGTAGTAATTACTGAGTTGCCAACTAAGTTCGCGACTTGCGACTTTTAATACGTTCGTATGTTGGGTAAATATTTTTATTTTATATGTAAAACTCGAGTTTAAGAGCTAATTATTGTTTTGAAAATTATATTATGTGTACAATATAAACTAATTTTTTATATGTAGTATATTTCCGTTTTAAAAAATTTTGAATTGCGAGTTAAATTCTTCCAGACTTTCAAAGAAAGGCTTAAGTATCTTTGTCTACCCAGTAAAGACGTCAAATGTGTTGGTATGCCTGTGTATGTAATTTCAAAAATACATCATAGTTTTTTGAATCAGGTTTAGTTTTTTGGACATAAAACGTAATAATTTAGTCTCGTCAGCCTTAATAGCAAATATTTAACATTTATTACTGTTATCTACACGCTCAAATTCCCAACTTTGGAAACGTTCCGAAGCTTTAAATTCTTCGTATATGTATGCGCGTGTTTGCCGCGAGCTTCTGTAAGTTCGAGACGAGAGCATTTTTATTCGAGTCAAGAGTTGTATTGCATACTCGCGAGTTGGTGTAAATTCTCGCAATTTTATTTGTAGGAATCCCAGATTCAAATTGCTTCATATTTGATTGTGTGGCCTCGTTGTCCAAACTTGCGAAGTCCCTGCATACTGAATTTAACCTATGATTTAGGTTTTATTCTCTTGGGGTATGCTAAAGATATTTTACCTAAAAGGTTGAACGGAAGTCTATTACTAAGCCTCCACTGTCTGTCTGGCTGTCCGTCTGTCTCTCACCAGAGTGTATTTCGAAAACCGTGAAAGAATCTCTTTTTACTAGTAAGACTACTCGGTAGGACTACTGGTGTGGGACAGAAATTAAATTTATACATATATATATTTCTTTTGCCAATATAACAAAAAAACTAAAAATTAAAAAAAAAATATTAAGCAACTTTCGCGTCGTATTATATATACTACTCATAAATAATACAGGTATTAAACCTGTATTAATAATCCGCTAGTTTTCGGTCAATCGGTGACCGCGGATCATTGTAACATGATTCGAAATGTCCGAGATATAATAAACGTTACGTGCGCGTTTAATACCTGTATTATCCATAAATACTATGACTACATCAGCTTTTTAAGCGCTTTATACTCTTTTATGTCATTCCTCCTCACGTTTTCAAAGTACGCTTTTTTACAAACCGCATTACAAATCCCGTGCTTATGAAACAGTTTGATCAAAGGCAAGGTTGTCGCCCACGTCTGATGCGGTGCAGTCAGAGCAAAAAGTTTTAACAAAGTGAATTCAAACAGCTGTAAGTTGGATGCTTTGTTTGACAGTGGCAGATGCACTGTTGGTTTAAGTCGACTTTTAGACGTGGGAATAAATATTGTAAGTTTGAGCGGAAGGTGGATGAATAGGTTCCTATATAAATTAAGAACAAGTAACCAAGAATTATTTTACATGTTTGGTAAAAGGCGACTAAGGAAATAGTCGCAGATTCATCTAGTTCAAGCTTACATGCTGGTCTGATAGCGCAGAAAATCATAGTGTGTGCCGATCAGATTTTACTTTTCGGCAAAATGAAGCACCATTAGTATGCAGGCTATTTCTACCATCCTCACGTATTCACTCTTACCAGCAGTGTGACATTCTGCCGACATTACGTCATAGATGCGTCATACATTATCTCACGAAATGGCAAGTTTTCTGTCAATAACATGCGTACAATGCCGCCATTACGATGCTTCACTTTTTTCAAGCCACACTCCGTCCGTCTTTTTTTCTTCGTCTATGGCGTGTGCCAGCTGATTCTCTGCGCGTGCAGATTGTAAAAGACAATCAAAGGGGGAATTATTAATAAACTCGACAGTATTATTTAAGGCAACCTAATGAACGTGGTCAAATAAATATACTACTTTATTAGTAGGTAATATAATATTAGCATAAAAAATTAAAAGTTCCGTGTGGATCCCGGCACCAATACAAAAAAGAATAGGACCACTCCATCTCATTTCCCGTGGATGTCGTAAGAAGCGACTAAGGGATAGGCTTATGAACTTGGGATTTTTATTTTAGGCGATGGGCTAGCAACATGTCACTATTTGAATCTCAATTCTATCAAAAAGCCGAACAGCTGATCGTGGCCTGTCAGTCTGTTCAGGACTGTCGGCTCTGTAGACAGAGACGTCCATATTAATATATACATACAGAAAGAACACTATATGTATTGCTGCTTTGAAGAATCGTCTTAACGTATTCTTGGAACTCCTAGAACAAGGAGAATTAGATAAAGTGACAGTTGACGTAGACAAATCAGATAAGCGGATCCGTTTGCTCGATACAGTGGTCATCAAACTGGCGGGCGGCACTGACGATGGTCTAAAAGCACGATAATGTATGTATGTAAAAAACTAAAAGGTTTTTGTTTACACGACAACCCCTTAAGTCGTAGCCGCGTAGCTCCGTAGCCGCGTAGACCGCTACGGTAAATGCTACGACGCAGCGGATTAACCTCCATTCAATGTATGTTAACAAATGTTATGTTAACGTTTACATGTTTATGTTTTTCATGTCATTTTTTTAAACGGTTTTATTATTTCTTCAACTTAGATGTGTATTGGATTTTGTAAGAATTTTTTTTTTTTTTTAGTTCAGCATCATATAAACACGGTATTAAATCACTTTTTTAAGTCAACGGTAAGATAAAGTATTATCAGAAAAATTGTCCTAAGAATACTAATTATTTAAAAATAAACCTAATCCATATTTATAATAAGCTGAAAACTACTGAACCGATTTTGACGAAATTCATTTCCCTTTATTAATTCTAATAATAAGCAAAGTCTTTAATATCAAAATCCAATACACACAAAAAGAACATATTATTTAAACAAGACATTACACCAAATACTTAATTATGTGATAAGAATAAAAATATTACAACTGAACTTACACACCAGAGCTTTCCCCGTGAAAGTTTCAATTGAGGCCATTGTCAGCTTTTGCGTTGAACTTTGGAATTGAGAATGACAAGAATAAGTTTAACTGCGCGTTACCTCTTGCAGGCTGCGGTGGAAAATTGCAGCTTTTACTTCGTAAGGAAGGCTTTTTGGAGCTTTTTCTACGTTCTAAGTTAATTTTGCTTTTTATAGATATTTGCGTTTGGTTTTATTGCGTCTAATATGCGTGTAATGTAGTGACGTGAACTAAACTCGTTCATATATATATGTATATGATAATGATGATAAACCACGCCTCTTTCCCGAAATGAAGTTTGGAAGAGACTACATCTCTCCACTTGCTCTGATTCCTGCATACTTTCGCTTCATTCACATTTATAACTCTCTTTATGTATGCGCTTGGTATTGGGCGTTCTTGAGCTGACCTTTCGCTTTTTCTTTATGTTAATACATATATATATATATTTATATATATAGTCACGTCTATATCCTTTGCGGGACAGAGCTAGACAGAGCCTACAGTCTTTCTCGACTGATAGGCCACGTTCAGCTGTTTGGCTTAATTATGCAATTGACATTCAAATAGTAACTGACGTCACAAAATAAATAGATACCCATACTCCTACTAATTACACCAGTACACTTCTAAGAGTAACTGTATTTTGTTTGACGGCAGAGCAAAACAAACAGATCGGGGTATATTGAAACGTTGATTTCAAACTGCTATAGCGAAGTGGTCGGCGCAACCCATTCGTGTTAGAGGAAAGTAAACTCTTTTCAGTCATTAGTAGAGTTTACATCAAATTGCCGTGCCGGGTTTCCGGCACCAATAAAAAAGAGTGGGACCAGTCAACCTCTTTCTCATGGATGTCGTAAAAGCCGACCAAGGGAGCTTTTAAACTTGGGTTTCTTCTTTAAGGCGATGGGCTAGCAATCTGTCACTATTTGAATCTCAATTCTATCATGAAGCCAAATAGCTCAACGTGGCCTTTCAGACTTTTGGGTCTGTCTACCACGCAAAGGGACTGTACAAAAATTAATCTTATAAAAAGGCGTAAACGAAGTACGCCATACAGGAGAGTTTAAAGCAATTTGTAGACAAGCGAAGCATCGGACAGTAACTAGTAATATATAAACATACTTACATTGTTTTTCCTACAAATAAATTCTTGTAATTAATGTGCGAAGTTTGTGTAAGAAAGAAGTTGCTAAAATTACTTGGAACAAAAGCCTAAGAATAAAAGTTGTTGTGTAACGCTCGCCCGAACTAACCAACAGTCATTAATGGCTGACTGCAGTCATTGGAAGAAACATTAAGAAGAATATATGTATGTATGTTCCACTCAAAGACAGATATAGGTTACACAACTGTATGTCTATTAAATAGGTTATTTGTCATGGCGAATTTAGCGCCACCTACAAAAGGCGACGAATTTAGCGCCACCTGCAAAAGGCGATAAATTTACCGCCACCTACAAAAGAATACATGTTTTATCACTAATCCCACGGGTACTATAATTTTAACCGGAATGAAAATTACGCTATGTCTCTTCCAGACTCTTAATTATATGAACGCAAAATTTCAAAAAGATTGGTTTAGAAGATATCGCCGTGATAAAACAACAAACAAAACTTACTTTTGCATTCATAATTTTAGTTAATTAGTATTAATACTGAATCCTTTGTTCTCAAATCCTTACCTACCGAGATGCAAGTAAGTCATGAGTTTAACTTGATATTGTTGCAAAATTACTGTATGTCTAAGTCTCACTACAGTAATTTAGCTCGGAAGGCGTCCATTAGGGGGTAAACGTGATACAACTAAAAAGTTAATACTTGGAACAGGCAAGTGCATTAACGCTAAAATACTTTATCACGAAATGTTCCATCATGATTCAATATTAAAAGTAGTGCCTGGTTTAACCGTATTTAATATACATTTAAATAAACCCGTCTTTATCTTATTCACGCGGTCGACAGAATCTCGAAAAGACACGTCACGTTCAGTTGCATGAATTAATTAATGATGGAATTGAGATTCAAATAGTGAGAGGTTGCTAGCCCATCGCTTGAATGAAGAATCCTAAGTTATTTACCTTTCCCTTGGCAGACTTTTACGATCTGCACGGGAAGAGACGCAGCTGGCAGACGCTATGTTTTTTTTTGCTACCAGAAGCCATTATTGCAATAAAATCACTATAGTACCTGGGTGACTGAGGTATTTACATATATATATGCTAGTTCAAATTTGATATTCATAATATTGCTCGACTAAAATAGTATAGGATTATACACTAACAATCTTACCACCAAACAACGCTTTCTTATAGCAGAATTTGTCTGATTTAGTATCACTTGCTTTCCAATTTCAAATCGGTTGCTCCCAAGATTTACAGCAGTATCCTCTCGATTGAAATTTTAAAACTCAATTTCGTTCATCGTTGAATGAAACATGTGAACAACAGCGGACGCTAGATCAAACAGCCATGTTGGATTTGAAGTGAAATTGCTAAGTCTTCTTGTCGAAATGGCTCCAGTATTTGGGTTAGAATGACTTTAGACCAGTATTTGTCCACAGAAGTTGTCTTTATCTCGAACTAAAGATTCTGTTGGTCGCAGGAAGCTGAGTAGTCAGTACAAGTCAAACATACAAAACCGTTCACGATTCCTTTGGAGAATAGTAATAATATTTTTTCCTACTCAGGGTTATATTATTTCAATTAGAAAATACCGTGTGGTTTCCGGCACTATGGTTTAGAACGATTTCATCTTTTTCCTATGGGTGTCATAAAAGACGACTTAGATATAAATTCGCCTAGGATAACGTTGATTAGCTTAGCATTCATCTTTCAGGCTTAAAGATATGATCATATATTTGAATGTAAAGGGACAAATAAAGTGGTTCTTTCCCTGCCAGAGACAACTAGCAATAAATGTGTCCTCTCAAAATAATTAGGACACGAAAACGGCAATACTAACATAATTACCCGCCGTAATCCAGGATTGCTAAGTGGCGGAGCGGTGTGCCAACACAAATTGTTCAGATTATCCAGTAAGCCACGGCTTTGGGATTCAGCGATTTTGCGGTGATTTTCAAAATACTGGCCCAAATTGGTTCTAGACACAAGAAACATGACATGTTGAAATATCTCCTGGTACTGCATAGGGAGTAGAGATTTGGGTGTGCAAGTGAAGATTCGACATTCACTTTGTAAGCCGCAGTTTTAAGCCTAGCATTGCGTTTAAAATTGAACGTAAAATGTCAAGCTTTAGTTTCTCCACATAACCAACACTTTTAAACAAAATAAGGTTAACATTTTATGATAATACATTGTTAAGATTACACTTGTCATAATTTTTAATATGCAAATCACGTCTTTTACGAGTGTAAGGTAGATAAAGCCACAGTCACAGGACTGCAAGGTCCGTTTGCTGGATAGTTTAATCCTTAATTGACCTTCAGTAACAGAATACAAAACATAACCTTGATTAACTCGATAATAACACGCTAAAGTTTTAGTGACCTGATCACAACATGATGGAAAAATTTCAATTGGGTCAAAATTGCCACATAATTTATTCTTCGTTAATTAAACCCAGCGTTGTCGAATGGAAAAAAGACTGGACTCGCTAAAAGCAGCTGTCCTTTTTCTATCCTCATTTAAAAGACTGGAATTAGAACGGCTGCGTTTTAGCGGTTACCAGTACTTTCAGTCTGGATCGTGTTTTTAACCAACGTTATTTCAAGAGCCCGAGTTTAAGAGAATTGAATTTTTTGCAACGTTAACAATGTTCTTTGGGTACGGATTTATTTGAACGGACTTGAAATGGATAACTCTATGGTAATAAGTTTTGTATTGTATGTTTTCTTAACATTTAATTTATTTTTGGTATCAATGAAGTTGAAATCAACCATTACTTAATTTATTTGAAAAATTAACTCAGGACTCTTTATAATTCATTAATGGTTGATTTTTTATGGTATTAACATAATTTATTATTTTAGCATACTGCCTGTTTCTAAGTTCCTAATAATCCTTTTTTTATGATGTGTGACAAATTTCACCATTAATTAATTACAAATCTCATTGGTTAATTATAATAGTAGATGATAGCAATCGCATCACAATCGCTGTGTCAAAAAGAAAAGATCTTTTTTTCACAGCAGATAAAAGCATTAGTCATATATTTTTTTAAATAAATTATTGCCTGTGAATACTACGATTCAGAATACAAGATTAAATATTATTGCAAACCACCCTTTCTCAGTGTAAAATATTCTCTGGCTCTGGAACAAGTGGCGTTCATTAGCATTTAATGAAGTATCGTCTTCGCTAATCGGGTGTTAAGTTGGACTTGCCTTTGGCTTTTCTCCAAATGCCCATGACAAATTGACTTGTAACAATTGTAATAATTATAGACATTTGTATTTATTAATATTATGATATTCACTTTATTTTGGAATTTTAAGATTGTAAGTTTAGCCAAAATCTTTAACATATCAATTTAGATTCTTAAATTATTTGACAAGCTAATTTACGTTGATGATGTTATTGTGCTCTGAAATTTGTTTATTTGTTAATACTCTATTGTACAGTACAGAATTTATTGTATTTCTTTCCTTAAAGAAGGTGTTACTAGGATAAAGTCTCACTATGTTTAGTTTAACATAATAAAATTATAAAATTAAATAATATATTTCTAATAACCTTATGTTTTTAATCATAATGTTTATTTAATTTAACTACCAAACTAGTTAAATTAAATAAACTTTCAAGCTTTTATGACATTAGTATAACTTGAGCCATCTTTTCCCCAGCCACAAGTCTCATTAATTACAATTAATGAGTCATTTCGTGAAGCAAGAACTAACTCATTGCCCATTCATCATCAGAAAAAGTGAGTCTTAGTTTTTGTTGAAACAGTTCTACTTAGATGTCGACAATTCATTCTATACATCTGGACAAGCTTTTAATTTATAGATATTGTAACATTATATTCCATCAGTATATCTTTCTTCTCGTAAAAGGCCAGGTTAAGAGTAAACCGATCAGCTTATATGAAAATATTGATGAATGTATAAAGTATACAGGGATATTGACATATGTTAAGACTTATCACTATTGAGAATTTCGTAGAAGAGTCATGGCGTATGAATTTATCTTTAACTAAGACCTGTGATTTCGTAAGCCCAAAATCTCGTTTTTCTCTTTTGTTAAAGCTCTTATTGATGTTTTTATGTCATTACATATACCTCTTACGGAAAAGGTAGAGATAACCTTAGCTAGAGAAAACCTTCCATTTCAGGTGCAATTTAACATATATGGAAGGTTTGCTAGTGGGAAGACGCCCTTAGCTACAAACCTGAATGTGAGACTGAATAACTTTGTTGTAGCTTTTAAATTCCGCAGTTTGTTTCCCCCGGCGTGATTAAAGTTATGGAGAGAGCTTTTGTTCAAACTTGTGATTATGAAGTTTATATAAATATTTTTCTTTCTTGCTAAAACAAAGCTAAGTGCATTGGACGGATTCTATTAAAAGTTTACCGGAAATTAATACTTGAAGTTTTCGATGATATGTACCTTAAGCGTGGTTACCATAAAATCTCAACTCATAGCATTAATTCAAACGAAAGTATGCATGTTTGTTTGTTTTATTTTCTTCTCTATCTTTCATCGCAAGGCAAAGTACTGTACACTTGAGATAATTCGTAGAAAAACAACTGGGGGATGGACACGAGTTTTTCCGTATACTTTTGTGTAGTTTTTGGCATTATATTAAAGGTGAACTGGTTGACAATACATTACCATTAAGATTTACCTCTTGAGAATAGTCCTAATAAGTAAATTTGCTGCAACTTATGTAAACTTAAATACAATAAAAGTTTACAGCACATTCTCTTATAAATAGTAATACCAGTGCTGTTACTTAATTAAACTGACTCATGGATCGAAGTTAGTGAGCCTAGAGAAGACGCATTTTTTTCCGTAAGATGATAATACAGACATACGGCCTCTTTGGCTCAGCGGCAGTACGCTTGTCTGTGACACCGGAGGTCCCGGGTTCGAATCCCGGTCAGGGCATGATGAAAAAAGAACTTTTTCTGATTGGCCTGGGTTTTGGATGTTTATCTATATAAGTATTTATTATAAAATATAGTATCGTTGAGTTAGTATCTCGTAACACAAGTTTCGAACTTACTTCGAGGCTAACTCAATCAGTGTAAATTGTCCCGTATATATTTATTTATTTATATTTATTTACATATAACCACGTCTCCATCCCTTACGGGGAAGACAGAGCCAACAGTCTCACAATGATGATAATGATCATGAAATATATAATGGCGTCTTAATGCTACAAATTTAAAAATAAAATTTGATCGCTGGTAATAAGTTACACTTTCCATCTTCATTTCTCCTCGGACGGTGTCAGACGGTTCCATAAAACCTGATTTATTTCAGCCTTCGTTTGAGAACTTAATGAAACTATTTCTGGACGTTATTCCTATCTTTTATCCGACTACGGTGAGAAATGGTTATGATTTCAACTGGTATAAATATTATTGGACGATTCCTTTATAACTTACAAACTTTCGTCCGCAGCTCCTGTTTCGCTCCTCTGCTCGAGTCAGTGGTTTTGACGTGATAGACGACAAACACACCTTCACATTTCTAATATTATTTAAATAAATTTTATATTTAATCTTTTGAATAAAAATATATTAGCCGATTTTACATAAGAATCACCATTACTCATAATATCAATTAATATTAATTTGCAAGCAAAACAAAACCGTTAAAAAATCTATTTTCTGGGTAAATTAGAATCTTTTTATACTCGTAAAAGGTGGTAAAAGGTGCATTAAAAATAAGCACAAGAGTAGATAATGCGTCTAATGCAATTATGTTGTCTACAACATTGGTAGCATTGAAAGTAAGTGGTACATTATATTTATTCAACTAATGAAAGTTCTCGCAGCAAACTGGCGTTTGCCCGTCTGTAACAAAGAGGCCGGTAAACCCTTTGTACAATTTGAGCGCCAAAAGAGATTTACAATTCCGTATTTTATTTCGAAAATTCGTTTCAAATTGTGTGCGGTAGTGTTGGTTGTTTAGGTTTTTCAAATGTTATTCTGGGGTAGCATTGTTTTCACTGTTATTTATTATCATCATTAACAGAACATGTTCTATTTTCCCTTTTTTTTTAAATTCATTATTACAAGACATTTCAAACATCGTTTAATAATTGTTATATCTTTTAGTTTCACAAAATTGTTTGACGTCAAATAAATTACCTTAAACTAAGTTTATTGCCGCTGCTTCAAAGGGTACGCGCAGAAAAAGCGGTAACCAACTGAACTGCCGCATTTTCTTCAATAACTTCAACTTATAACTTACTACCTTATAATTAGAATAGAAATGTGGACAAAAGAATACATTGATGATTAATTGCCTCAATTGTATTTTAAATAATAAATATGCTATCTTATCTAAATTTTTGAGCGTGGACAGTTTGTTACTTGTCTTAATTTCTTACTTTCCCATCTTACAGAACACTTTTTTATACTATTGTTTTTTTTTCTATTCTAGCTTTTTTTTCTTTGCTTACTTTATCTAAATTCACTTGTTGCCTTAAACTCTTAGTTTCTTTAGTCATTTTGTACAAAATTCTCTTTATATTCATGGTGTTCTTTATGTAGATTATCTACCTTTTAATCTATCCCTGTTTCTAAAACTCATTAATTACTCAATTCATTAAAATGTCACGAACAACATGGCGCAACAAATTAATATCTCTTATATCTTTATAATTAATAGAATGTACATTCAGAAAATCTTGCCTGATTCGCGGATGGGTAGGCAGAGACTACATCTTTCCATTTTCCACGATGTATGCATATTTGTCAAACATACGTATATCCAGAATTTAACATATTACGATTTCAATTTATTTTTTCTAAAGATATTTCAAACTAAATGCATTCTTAAAAAGAATAAATGTGTGGTTCCCAGCACTATAGAATAGGACCACTTGATATCTATCCCGTGGATGTCGTAAAAGGCGACTAAGGGAAATGCTATATGAACTTGGGATTCTTTCTGTAGGCGATGGGTTGGATGATAATCGCATTCATTACTTGAATCTCAATTCCATTATTTAGCCATATATTTGAACGTGGCCTTTCCGTTATCTAGACTGTTGGCTCAGTCTACCCTGCAAGGGATTTAGACGTGACCATATATATTATGTTAAAAATAATAAAAACCGTAAAATAAACAGGTAAATCTTCTTCAATAACAGTTTCTTTGTTAGATAACTATTCTAAGAGGGCAGAAAATTAAAACTAGTAGCTGGAAAGTGTAACAGCAAGTTAGGACCAAGTTAGTGCAGGTTCTATTCCCGGCAGTGCACGTCTTTGCAGTTCTAGATTACTGGAAAACTGTTTTACTGTCTTACCTGAAGTTGTATTTAGAAATTGGCTGAAACATTTTGTGCGAAAACTGAAAGTTTAAAACTTTGTCTTTTGATAATTTTATTGATAATTGTATTGAGGTATGAAGAGTGTAAAGAATAGAAGAAAGTAATGGGTTACAACATCAAAATAACAAGTGTTAAATACAAACATACTTCATACATTGAAATCACGTCTTTACCCCAACCTTATGGGATAGACAGAGGTAAAAGTCTCGCAAAACTGAAAGGCTACTTTCAGCTAAAGGTTGGTAGGCCATCGCATAAAAGAAGAATCCCAAGTTTTTTACCCTATCCTATAGACGCCTTTTACGAAATCCCTGGGAAAGAGATGGAGTGGTCCCATTTTGAAGTAAAGGAGACCACACGATTAACATTTTGCTTTCTTTTAGTGAGATTTCACTCATACTTTTTTCCATTTACGACAGACAAAATCATCAACACATCTGTAAGTCAATTCAATCAAAATTACGCTATGTGCCATGCACAACTGACAACCAAGAACCGTTCATCCATCTTCCCGAGTTGTTTACCAAACTCGCCCACCATTTCAACCTGATACATGGGAACATATTAAATATCCCCAACATGTTTTGAAAGTTTTTCAGTAGCGGGGGGCGAGGGAGGTCTAAGTAGATTGGTTGAGGATGAGTTAACAAAATCGTTAGCCGGATCATTAAGTAGGTTTTGTATTGAATTGGATTTCGGTGTTTTGAGTACATTTTTTTCTTGAGAGTTTAGATAGATTCTCAATAAATGATATTTCTATTGCTAAGCGATTATGGAAAAACAAAAATCGTTATGTTTTATTTACAAATACATATAAGAGGTAAATTATGTTGTTTATCAATCAACAACATAAATTACATTAACTGAGGGATAAATTTTAAACAATTTACAAACGGAAAAATGTTGACCGATTTCAATAAAAAAGAATACCATTACCAAGAAGGACCACTCCATTGCTTTCCCATGGATGTCGTACAAGACAACTAAGGGATAGACTTATAAACTTGGGATTCTTCTCTTAGGCGATGGGCTTGCAACCTGTCACTATTTGAATCTTAATTTTATCATTAAGCATAACAGCTGAACGTGGCGTATAAGTCTTTCAAGACTGCTAGCTCTGTCTACCCCGCAAGCGATATAGAGGTGATTGATTATATTAATTAATGAAAAAAAAGATTAAATAAATAAATGAGAGAGGAACAAAGAAATCACGCACTTCTTAAAGACACCCATTGTGTAGTCTTTCGTTACAACTATAACATCAAGATTAGTAGAATCCAATTACACGAGCTTGCCAAACATTCTGGCATAAGCTGCAAATATTTGAAAGCTCCTAATAAGCTCTGAGCAAATTCCACAACATCTAAGCACAGATTCAGAACTTTAGACATCTGTGTACGAGCTATTGAATAGTAGCCTTAAGCTCTTGCGGTATTATATTGGCTTTATCTGTTTATTTTATACTAGCTGATGCTCATGGCTTCGTTTTCCTGGGAATTCCCAAAATCTTTATCTATACATATAATAAATCTGTAGAAGGGTCAATTCTGTACATTGAAAATATTGAAAAAATAAATAGCAGGGGGTGTTACTGGATCGATACTAAACCCAAATATGTGATTAAAAAAATTTTTGTCTGTCTGTCTGTATGTTCAGGCATCACGTGAAAACTAACGGTTCGATTTCGATGAAACTTGGTATAATTATACCTTATTATCCTGGGCATAAAATAGGATACTTTTTATCCTAGAAAAATACGAAGAAAAAAATCTTAATTTTTCAGTTTATCCATAGACGTTGTTCTGTAGAATCGCGAACACACGTTACGTTACCCGCAGTGGATTCAGCGCCGTAACTTATAGCGCCAAAAGTCGGATTTAGCTTGAACCGTTTGCGGCACACGCGGGCCGCTACTAATTACTATGAAAAAAATACTTTAGTCCGGTCAATCTAGACATTCGAAGCTACATAAATTCCCATCAAGCTGAAAATGAGTATAATTGTTTAAAACACAATCAAAAGCATTATTTCAAAATTCCCCATGATTCCGGTTTAAGGAAAAAAAAAATACTTAAGGTCAAAGGTAAAAAATGAGTGTTTCGCGATTTTCTTCAAAACGGTAAGTTTTTCAAATCGGAAAATTACCTCAGACATAAATTGTAGATCATAAAGTTATCTCTAAAATGGTATCAATATTTTTTTTTAATAAAGCTACCGTTTCCTAGATATAACGATGCAAAAAGTTACAAGCGTCATAATATGCACACGTTTCCACGCCACCTCTGAGGTAGTGTACTATTAGCGCGTTTTTTTAACATTTTTATTATTAAACTTGAAAAAGTCTGAAATAGGTTAGAATAAACACGTGTTTTCACTACGCAGTGGCACTCAAGACAAACTATCGCATTTATTATTTAAAAAAATTAGAATAACCTTAAGTGAAGAAAATCATCTTAGGACAATAATAGAGATTACAATTAAATCAAATTAAAACTAAAACTACTTATAAAAAGAAAGAAAAAAGAAGACTACAAACTAAAATTTAATTTATAAACTGTACAGTCCCTGCATAGTATCAACATGCGGGAGTGTGCCCAGAAGGCTGGCAGCATTGCCGATTTGAATGGCAATGCTGATTCTCTGAGCCAGATAATTTCCAGCCCTCCGGTCAAGAGATACCTCAATCAGCTTTTTCGACAATTGTCAGAAAAGCTGATGGGCTAATAGGCCCTCCAGTCCCAGAGTTACGACCCTAGCCACATACACAATTAAACAGAGAGACAGATGTTGTCTCAAGGTTTCACTACAGTATAAATGAAGGCACTGGGTTTCATTATACTTATGTATATTTTATATTTTGAATTCAAGTTAAAATTATCGACAGAACAATATCTTTACTTATATTACTGCTACACAGAGTATATACGAGACGTGCTTATGCATATTATGACGCTTGCAACTTTTTGCATCGTTATATCTCAGAAACGGTAGCTTTGTTGAAAAAAATTATTGATTCCTTTTTATAGATAACTTTATGATCTACAATCTATTCAAAAAACCCATTTTTTTACCTTTGACCTTTTGGGTAGCTTTTTTTTCCTTAAACCGGAATCATGGGGAATTTTGAAATAATGCTTTTGATTGTGTTTTAAACAATTATACTCATTTTCAGCTTGATGGGAATTAATGTAGCTTTATTCTTATTTTTTGATCTAAATTGACCGGACTACTTACTACAGAACGCGAACTCAACAGCAGTAGCTCAATAATGGGATCTCCTTAATTATTATAGGCCTAGCCGTAATTGGGTCCAATAGATATTTATAAGATGTCATTGTCAGAGTTACTCAAAATAGAGAAATAAACCATCCACGCGATGACCGATATCCGCGCGGACGGAGTCGCGGGGGGAAGCTAGTCTTTAATAACGCATACAAACAAAATAAATGTAAATACAATACCCAATAATGTCTGCATAAAATCCATCATGAATTGTGCTTTTTCGGAAAAATTACCCATATTAAATTATTTTTTTCTCCTTCAATGCCTTAAAGTAACTAAAATTATTTTGTTTCAGGTAACACTTCATCACACAACATATTGATAATCGTGAGTTAAATAAGTAATGTTTCATGACATTAAAATTTTTATACGCAAAAGTTAAAAATATTTAAGAACGCGGTAAGTATCAGTCCAAAAAGCATGCCGGTTAAATCGCATTAGGATCGTGTACCAATGGCATATTTTTTATGACTGCATAATGGCTTATAAACTTAGAATGAGAGAAAAGATTTCAGCATTCCAGATCTTTGTTCACACATTGAAGACAAAGTCTATCATGAAAAAAAGGGACAGAAAATAGGAATATCCTCCATAGCTGGTGCATAATTTTCGCACCGGAAATTAAAAACGCACTCTACATAGCGATTTTCCGCTTTTTGTACAAATAAGCAATATTCCCGCGCTTTGTTTTTGAAAAGCCACGTTCAGCTGTTTGGCTTAACGATAGAATTGAGTTTAAAATAGTGTTGATAGCCAATCGCCCAAAAGAAGAATCTCAAGATTAAAAGCCTATCCCTTAGTAGCCTTTTACGAAGTCCGTGGGAAAGAAATGGAGTGGTTCTATTCTTTTTTCTATTCGTATAAGGGAAACACACGGCATTTTTTTTTCTTGATTTATTTTTAGGTCACTGACTGATTAACCAACATATTGACGCACATCCTAAACCGTTCGGTGTAAGATTCGATTTTTTTCCTGTATGTAGTCCAATTTTTTTTGCGGGAATGAAAATAAACGGTATTTTTTTTTAATTATTGATGTCAAGGCTGAAAGTATTATCTACCAGTCAACCTTTAGATGATTATTATTCGTTTTAAACGGGCGGATCCGCGGGTGTTAGCTAGTAGAAGTTTATACTGAAAAGCAAGATTATCTCTCTCATACATACATACATATGTTCACGTCTATATCCCTTGCGGGGTAGACAGAGCCAACAGTCTTGAAAGGACTGAATGGCCACGTTCAGCTATTTGGCTTAAAGATAGAATATCTCTCTCATGGTCGTAAGTAATTCGTGGACAGACCACTGCATATTAGACGTGCATTTGTTTGCATATGCTTTGTGCATGTTGAGTGTGTGCGGCGCTAATTAAATGCAATTTGTGTTCATAGGATCAGTACTACATTTATGACTAGAGTGGCAGTCGCCCGCGTCTCCGTCCGCTTCACCCCGTTTTTCCTTTTCCGTTCACCATATGTTGGAAAAATTTTATATAGATCGGTTCAGTGATTTGTCGTGAAAAACAGACAAACACATTATCACATTTATATCGTAATATTTTTTAATAAGGCCTCTGTGGCGCAGCGGTAGTGCGCTTGTCTGTGACATCGGAGGTCCCGGGTTCGAATCCCGGTCAGGGCATGATGAAAAACGAACTTTCTCTGATTGGGCTGGATCTTGGATGTTTTTCTATATAAGTATTTATTATCTAATATAGTATCGTTGGATTAGTATCTCGTAACACAAGTCTCGAACTTACTTTGAGGGTAACTCAATCTGTGTAATTTGTCCCGTATATTTTCATTTTATTTATTTATTTGAATTTATTAGATTGTATTAGAATTTCCAGAAATAATAATTGCCTTACACCTAAAACTGTGTCAAATTCCATTAAGATCTGTTAATACTCGCATATTAGGGTTTATTTGAATTTCCATAATTAAACTGATCTTTCGTCACTCCCAGACGAGCATAAATAAACATCAAAATGGCATCCTAAAATACAACCCAAACCCTACTATATGTCGTTCATTATTTATTTAAAAACTCATTTATTCATCACATTTGAGTATAATTTGCTTTACCCCTTTATTACCAGGGGCTCGATTCAGGAATTCCACGAACGAATTCAAATAAGATTCCGTATATTTACATGTGAATTTATTAAAGCATTGTTTTGTTTATTTTTTTTCCGAGTTCAAAGCGAAAATATTTTATTATATTCAATTCTCGAAAAATGAATGTGCGAATGATATGTTACAGACAATGCGACAAATTAATCCCGTATGACGCTAAAACTACGCCTCATTACAGAAGGATCTTTCCAATACGAATTGATTATTATTATTTTTACATTGTAACAAAAAAAATTGTGTCGTGTAGTTCCCGGCACCTATAAAAAATATCACTCCATGTCGTTCCCATAGACGTCGTAAAAGGCGACTAAGGGATAAGCTTATGAACTTGGGATTTTCTTTTAGGCAATGGGCTAGCAACCTGTCACTATTTGTGAAGAGCAAATAAACGATATTATCATTTTTAAAAAAAATGGTTTGTATCTAAATTCCATGACTGAATGGCCACGTTCAGCTATTAGGCTTAATGATAGAATTGAGATTCAAATAGTGACATCCCACCACCCATCGCCTAAAAAAGAATCCCAGGTTTGTAAGCCTATCCCTTAGTCGCCTTTTACGACATCCATGGGAAAGAGATGGAGTGGTCCTATTCTTTTTTGTATTGGTGCCGGGAACCACACGGCACACACATTATTTACCAGTCAACTGTTTGTATTTCAATTCCATCATTACGCCTAACAGCTGAACGTGGCCTATCAGTCTTTTAAGACTGTTGGCTCTCTCCACGCCGCAAGGGATAAAGACGTGATTACATGTATGTACGTATGTAACAAAAATAAATTAGTCTCGCTCACTAAATTCTCATCAAAATTTCGAAGTCGAGTCACTTCGTCTTTGAGAACTAATAGTAGTAACTCTGATACTTTTCCTCCATTAAATTTTGATTCTCCCTGTGTCGACGCTGGACGATCAAGGTTTAATGCCCTTATTTACATGAGGAATGTAAATACATGCCGATTGAGGTTCGTTGGAAGGATTTGTTTTCGTACTATATTTGTTTTTATTTACAAATACTTGGTGAGTAGTATAGAATGGAATCGTATAAAATTTGGGACAGTGTCAAAATATAATCTAACTGAAAGTCTACTTTAGTATGGTAATTTAGGTAACATAGTCATACAAAGATACTTTAGATTAGAATATAATAGATTTATTTTCAAAATTGGATACAAGGTATCACTTATTGACGTCACATAACTTAAATTTAATTATAACTACTACCGCTTCCAAAGCGCGTGTGTAGAAGAAGCGGCGGAACAAACTGCACTGCAGCATTTTCATCGGCCGTCAATTTAAAAAAATAGATCTCTTAAATCTAAATCGTTGACGAATGCACATTGTCTACATTCAAAAAACATGAATGAATGTAGAACTTACTAACTTACGCGTTGGGGTATTACAAAAAAAAATTACTTTCTCGTAATGAAAAATTAACTTTTAATTACACGAGAAGCACCGATGATCTGATGAAGTCCGCGTGGAAACGTCGGATTCAGGTCGCCTCCTGGACAGTGCGAGGTGACAGTCATTGGGAAAGGCTTATGTTCAGCAGTAGACGGTTGAAATTATGATACATACATACATTTAATCGCGTTTATATCCCTCGCGGGGTATAGCCAGAGCCAACAGTCTTGAGAATACTGATAGGCCACGTTCATGTGTTTGGCTTAATGATAGAATTGAGATTCATATAAAGTGACAGAAGAATGCCAAGTTCATAAGCCTATCCTTTAGTCGCATTTTACAACATCCATGGGAAACAGTTGCAATGGTCCTATTCTTTTTTCTTTTGGTGCCGGGAACCACACGGCATCATTTATTTTTTAATTATGTATTAGCAAAAACATCCGTAAAAATAGATCCAACGCAACGGTTTCATAAACATAACATTAGTAGACGCCTGGCAAAACGGGGTAATGTACAATTTATTTGCGTTTTATTATCTCACAAAGAAAGTGAATATAATCAGTAAAAGATTTTATAATTAGGAATTGCTATTAACCTATTTTATTATAGGATTCCTCTTGTAGGCGATGGATATACATACATGTCTCTCCCTTGCGGGGTAGGTAGAGCCAGCAGTCTTGAAAGACAGATAGGCCACGTTATGCTGATAGGCTTAATGATAGAATAGAGCTTGCTAGGCCTTCGCATTAAAGAAGAATCCCAAGTTTAGTCCCTATCCCTTAGTAGCCTTTTACGATATCCTTGGGAAAGAGATGGAGTGGTCTTATTCTTTTTTATATTAATGCCGGAAACCACACGGCACTAACACACACTATATTTTTCTCTGCTACCAGAACAACGTAGAAGAAGCAGTATTATTATTCTTCCTCCTGGCTTTTAGTCCCGGTTGCGTCCTCACCACTCTGGAGAGGATCCCGTGGTGCGCCTTTACGTCATTGATCCTGGTTTGGGTGAGTCCGGTTTTTACACGAACTGACTCCTATCTGACCTCCGCTACCTTTGCATGGAAACCAAACTCTTATTCGATCATGGTTACACATTCAGTTGTCTGAATGTGCAAGTTGTACTGCTTCAAACTAATATACGTTAAATATATTTTTTTGCCACTGGATATCTAAACAAAGACTAGTGTTGCATGTTACAAAAGACAATTTTAAACATTTCAGTTTCCCAAATCCTAAGTCCGGACCGGCCACACTTCAGAAGGGGATCAAAACTTTTCACGCCGTTCCGAGCGTAAAATATCTAAAATACAGAATTGGATGCCAATTCTACTTTACCAATTTCATAAGAAAGTGAATTATTTGACCGCTGGCGTTCATTTATCTTGAGCTGTAAGGCTGTACCGTGCTGTGACATAAATATATAATTTCACATTTATAAATACCATTTACCTTTTCGATTCTTCTTCGTTCTTTTCTTTGTTCCACCTAGCGTTTTTTCGTCTTTGTACCACCAAGCAAGGTAGGGTCTCCTAGTTAATTGGACCAAAATGGCCGACTTACGTGTGGTAAGGTCTTCTAGTTAATTTGGCCGTTTCTGTGTTTTCTCATAGGCCATGGCTAGGCCCCTGAAGTCATGAAGAGATCATGAAAGTTAATAAGAAAGAATTAGTTTATTAAGTACACAATTCCGAAATTTATTACAGTTTTGTTAATTTGATTTGAAATTGGTCTCCGCTCACCATAGGACTACTATGAGTACCATGACGCTGACATTCCGCAGAAGCCATAAATAAATAAATTAAAAATTAAAATCCTACAAACCAACACAGAATATACATGAAACCACATCATAAAGATCATCCTTCCACTTTCCCCTACCGATACACTTTTATATACCTACTTAACACGAATTTGAAATATAAGCGAGATACGCCACATCTGTAACTCACTTTAATTTGCGCCTACAGTTCAAAGCGGATTTAATTTGAACACAAGAAACATTCAAGTTAATAATGACGACAAATTCCTTTTACACGATTCAGAGTTTGAATTAAATAAAATTGTTTTGTCTGGCCGTGAATGGGAACGCTTATTAAGTTAGCCCGTTTTCAGAATATAGTAGTAATTATCCGTCATTTATTTGAACGTTTTTGAGATAAATATTTTGCTTCTTTAAGGATACATCATTATTTATTTCCATTTGTTTCCCAAGTATTGTTCAGTATGCCGTGTGGTTCCCAGCACCAATAGAAAAAGAATAGGACCACTAAATCTCTTTTCAATGGAGGTCGTAAAAGGCGATAAAGGTATATGCTTATAAATATAGGATTCTTAATTTAGGCGTCATTATTTGAATCTCAACTCTATTATTAAGCCAAGCAGCTAAACGTGGCCTATCGGTCTTTCAAGACTGTTGGCTCTGTCTGCCCCGCAGGGGATATCGATATGATTATATGTATGTATGTATGTTTATTCATCGATTTAGGGTACTTTTGACTTGAACTATCATTTTAACATCCTCGAACAGAGACTTCATCTTTTCACTTACCACGATCTCTGCAGACTTCTTTCGCATCATCCATATTCATAACTCTGCAAGCTCGGCGGTTTCGGGTACTCTTGACCCGACCCTTTGCCAGGATTTGATCAAGATACGTTCACTTATTCACACTTAGGAGTTAAAAACATTCAATTGTTTAAATGTAACTAAAGTGTCCAGAAATATTATTTTTGAATCACTCTAACTGCAAAAATCAATAACAAACAACAGTTTTAAACTCATTCGGACGAAATCATGGCTTGGTTGGCGTCCAAAATAGTTGGGATTTAAATAGGACTGGGAAGTTCAATTTGCGAAGTTCCTTCCGCAAAGTTCCCGGTTCGAACCCGGCTTGAACGATCGGAGTTTACGTCTGATTCGGGAGTATTTGCTTAGGACTGTATGTTGTCCTTAAAAAATTGTCACTGAAGAGGTCAGTCGAGCATCATACACACATACATACATATGGTCACATCTATATCCCTTGTGGGGTAGACAGAGCCAACAGTCTTGAAAAGACTGATCAGCCACGTTCAGCTATTTGGCTTAATGATAGAATTGAGATTCAAATAGTGATAGGTTGCTCGCCCATCGCCTAAAAAAGAATTCCAAGTTTGTAAGCCTATCCATTAGTCGCCTTTTATGACATCCGTGGGAAAGAAATGGAGTGGTCCTATTCTTTTTTGTATAGGTGCCGAGAACCACACGGCACTAAAGTGTTATCAGTAAAACGTTAAATAAATTTAAACATCTTAACATGTTCATAACCTTGCACCGTAATTAGTATGATGTGCCGCATATATTGCATGTTACTACTACAAACTTGCTTGTATATTAATAAGCTTATTGTGTAAACAACCGGGACGCCTTGATTATGATAACACAACAGCTAAACATACACACATGTATGCAAATGTTCACGACTGTGTACATTACGGGGTAGACAGGGACTTTGCTTAAATAGACTTTACTCGCATTATATGCGTGATATGGGTAACACCAGCGTATTACGATAAATGATTGTATTTTTAATGTTAGTTAATATTTACATACAATACGAAGAGTAACCGCCGAGAAAGAAAATATAAATAAATAATAAATTCAAGTTACTCTTTACGTTCTCTAAGGAAGAAAATATGCTAATTACCAGCCACCTAATGTAGCTGTACTGTAGCCTGGTAGATGCGGCTATGAAAAAAAAAAAGAATTTATTTGCAAGATTGTCAATTAACATCAGTCACTCAGTAATCAATTTTTGCAAATAAATACAAATAATATTATATAATATACCTACTTCCCAGAAACTCCATTAAAATGTACCTCTAATATTCCGGGGTCAAAAAAACCTTGACATTCATTCGGCAACCGAACCAGATAATCGTGATGCTACACACCCCTTAAAAGGGTCTATAATGGACCAATTGGGGGTTAATTATGCGAAAAGACCGTCCCTTTTTGCCCCGATGTTTATGAATATAGGATTTAAGTGGTTTTTGCTGTGATAATAGTTCTGCCGTCAGTGAGAAGGGCTTGATATGTTTTTTGTCGAAGTTTTGAGGGAGACAAAGTGCCCTAGTCTATTTACTTCTTACAAATTGTGCCGTGTGGTTCCCGGCACCAGTAGGACCACTCCATCTCTTTCCCATGGATGTCGTTAAAGGCCACTAAGGGATAGGCTTATATACATGAGATTCCTCTTTTAGGCGATGGGCTAGCAATCTGTTACTATTTTCATCTCAATTTCTTGGCCTTTCAGTCTTTTGATGACTGTTGGCGCTATCTACCCCGCAAGGGATATGGACGTGACTATATGCATGTTACAAATTGATAAAGATATTTTTTCCATTTAAAAACTAAATAGGTATTTTCAAAATATTTCAAAACGAACTAGTAAATATTTCAAGACTTACAAATAAGTATTTTATCCAAGACCTTAATTTTCTTTAATTGTAAATGAAAATATTTTAATCTTATCTGCCATCAAAGTAGAATGAGAAAAGCAAAGTGAAGCATGTTCTTAAAAAAAGACGATTGTAATGGCATCTTAACACGATTAAGTTGTATAATTCACCCAAACAATTAGTGCTATAAATCTTTGATCCGAAACCTGGAAGAAATAATAGTGGGGTGAATTGGCGCGAATACGAGGCGTATCGGCGCTGCACGGCATTGAATAATGAGACCTATTGTTAGGGTTAATTACTGAGCGGTGGTTGTGTACTGGGATTACACTTTCAGCAGCTCGTAGTACGCCTTATTCTACTTTTTATTTTAAAATGGTATAATTTACTTTCAAATAATTTAAAAAACTTATTTGCATAAGCAGAGATATACAACACTTATCTGCTTTAGCTATCAGACTTTTTATGAAAAAACATTATATACATATTGCTATTGGTCTCATTACCTTATCTTAGCCTATTTCAATTAGTTCTTAAATGTAGCGTTATTTGGATTGTATTAAGATTTACATTTGAAAGTTCTATTCGAACTTTGACCAGTGAAATTTGAAAAAAAAATCCATTATTGAACCATACAGCTGAACGTAGCCTTTCAGTATTATCAAGACTGTTGGTTTTGTCTACGTCGTAAAGGATTAAGACTTAATTGTATACATTAACTTTTATAATCACAATATGGTTTTTGACTTTCTTGACACATTCTGTGTTAAAAATCAACAAATGCCACAATTTTCTCACAGTATTTAATTGTATTTAAAAAAATACAACATTAAGCACTTCGTACATTATAAATTCCCTGAAAATTAGCATAACTAAACCCAGCAGGAATCCAGGAGCGGAGCATGAATAAAAGTGGGGCAAATCGGCACGGACGTGGGGCGAATCGGCGCTGCGCTGAATTACGACCGCTTTTGTTACGGTTAATTACGGTCGTGTGTCGGTCTGTACGGATTACAGTTTCAGCTACATGAAAGAGTGTTTATTGCGATAAGTTTGTTTGAATAAATTTATTTTATCTATTGGCTCTGGTTCTTTTCCTGGCTGTAGTCCCGGTTGCATCCTCACCACTCTGGAGAGGTCCCGGGGTAAGCTCTTGACCATGGATCCTGGATTGGGTGAATCAGGTTTTTACACGAAGCGACTCCTATCTGACCTCCTTAACTTTAACCTGACTCATATTGGATCATATGGTTACACAGCCAGTTACCTAAATGCGCAGGTTTCCTCACGATGTTTTCCCTCACCATAAGACCATCGATTAGCGTTGAAACTAATGCACATAACTTTAAAGAGTTCAGAATAAATAGGACTAATGCTAGGACGATGATAACTATGTATATACAAATCGGTATTTGTGTTTGTCTTTTTGTCATGTCTTCTATATTTATCTGCTTGTCCAATCTTTATGAAATTTCGCACAAACGTCTAATAAAATTGATCGTCATAACTCAGACGAAAGCTCAAATAACAAAAACATAAAGTTCTCACATTACTTTTATAAATGGCGGATCTTTTGTGAAATGTAATGTGGGTTAGGCTTCTTCTTCATAAGTAGTCTTTTTGAGTGGCACAACTGTCTTCGTAGAACTAATGTAGTATGTATTTTATATTCTATGTTATTTTATTTAGTGTAAAAATTATGGATGTCGTAAAAGGCGACAAAGGGACTGGCTTATAAACTTGGGGATGGGCTAGCACTGTCACTATTTGAATCTCATTTATTATGTCACTAGCTGTGCCCGCGACTTCGTCCGCGTGGAAAAGTTATTTTGGGCATCATATTTATTTTTGCAAACATCCTCCTCGGCTATTTCTTAGTCCTAGTCAGGCGGTCAGGCGTTCGTCGTATTAAATGTTTCGCTGCAAATTGCTTATAACGACTATATCTCAAAACCTATTCGTCTGATTTATATACTGTAAATGGCAATTTTAGTCTACATGAAAAGCCGAAAGTAATAAACATATTTATTTGGATAAGGATTAATACTGAATTAAAGAAAATTGGTTTCAAAATAACTTATGTTTATAATGAAAAAATAATCTTAAAAAATGAACATAAAAGTGGTTATTGTAAGTAAACCTTAAGAGATAGATATATGCTCTCGCGGACTTTTTTGTGGCAAAAAATGAGTACTTCATATCTTTAGTACATTGTTTTACTATATCTTTGTTGGTTTGCGCAGCGTTCGCGTGGAAAGCTCGCAGATGGCCGACTCATTCAACTTTCACCTGCATTGTTGACGTTTCCCGTAGGAAATCCGGGATAAATTCTTCCTCGATAAATAGACTATCTAACAGTGAAAGAATTATTCAAATCGGTTCAGTAGTTTCTGAGATTAGCGCGTTTAAACAAACAAACAAACAAAACAAACTCTTCAGCTTTATAATATTAGTATAGATTTAGACAGAGCCCACAATCTCAAAAATACTGGAAGGCCACGTTAAGCTAATTTATTTGTTACATAAGTTCTATAATTTTTGACAACCGTTGGTCCTGTGGTCAGTAGGTTCACCAATCACGTTGGCGTTCCAGGTCCGATTCCTAACTACACGCACTTTCTTTATTATTTTTTATACTACCAAAAACTGAATTATTATATTATGGTTTAATAAGTTTACTAAAAACTTCGTTTGTCCAGATACCATACAAAAACACTTTAGACAATAATATACACCCTCATATTACAGATATACATATACCAATCTTACGGTGCACAGCGTGACCCAAAAACGATGAAATGCTCTAAATGAGTACGTAATTACGTGCGGGCGGGAGACCGGGAGGGTGGGGCGTAGTTCAAAATAAGCTGCGTTCTCCATTGACACTAATTTCCAGCCTAGATTAGTGTATGACCTGTAAAAACTAACGATGCTAATTATTAAGGGCGAGTTTTCGGTTTTAAATAAAAGGGAAAGGTGGCTGACGTTATTATTCATTTGCGCTCAGCGGGTACTAATGAACCGATTTGGATAAAATTTGCAGAGAGTATTTGTTGGAAAAGTTGCTTACATACACCGCATAATCGCTTTACTGAACTGATAACTACAATCTAATAAAAGTAAATCAAGAAATTATTTTTTTTATTATTTTCCCAGTCCAGAATGCCAGTGACTTCTGCGTCCCTATTGATTACCTACATAATTCGGCATGTTCATATTTTTTCACCACTAGAAATTGATTTTCTTTTAAAATCTCGTATACTTAACAAAAATCGCATTAAACTCTCCTCTATGCAAAACTTTTCAATAGATAAATAAATATTTTCTAAGTTTGTTATACATTATATTTAAGACCTTGTTGTACTCATATTATGCAAATAAAAGTTTGAATTTTGTCTTAACTTATTTCAGGCACTTAATCAAATTTAATGCATCCGTTGAACCAAAATTACTCCAAGCGAACAACGTCCACAGTGTTAATATTAATAAAGGTACGGTCGGCAGAATTAAAATGAATTAAAATGCACCCAGTATGAATAATGGCGCGAGAGATAATGCCCAACTTTGTATGCGGACGGTACGGGCTGCGGTGTAGTTGAAGCGATGCGATAATTAATTTAAACTATATTTCACAAGGCGAATTTTGTTTTATTTTTTGTACGGATGGTGTAAAAAGTCTGTCCTTAAGATTGAGATAATATTTTTGAATCTTATTTTCTTTCTCTCTTCCATATTATAATGTACCTACTCTCGATTGAATTTTCAACTAAAAGCATTAATACGAGTTTCAATTAGGTAAGTGAGGAGATCCTTGCCTACTTCATTGCAATTTGTCTTGGGCTAGAATTTTTTGTATTTGACTTTAAGAAGTTTCGTACTTAGTCTAGTCCCGTCCACACGGACTTTTAAGTATTTTGATTCACAACCAAGTTTTCTCTGATCTTACTAATACATTTTTGCCAATTTTATTGTAAATTTTTGTCTAAATCCGTTTTCTTTTTAATTGTCTATGTGCCGATACATAACTACAACGAAAAAACGGCTGTATAAATATTAACTCAAATCTGGCAATTAATCTGATCTTTTTGTAGACTACCAGCCTGTCCAATGATCCGCATTCTCGGAGTCCCGCTATGAATAATGATATCTGTGAGTGGAGCGCGGCCCTAATTAATATGTTAAATCGTTTGACAGAGCCCGTACTCGCTCTGGGCCGGCTGAGTTAACATTCCAGAACGATACTGAACGTTACTGATTTGTATTGCGAGTTCAGATTACTTATACATACATACATACATATGATCACGTCTATATCCCTTGAGAGGTAGACAGAGCCAACAGTCTTGAAAAGACTAAATGGCCACGAACAGCTATTTGGCTTAATGCCCATCGCTTAAAATCCCAAGTTTGTAAGCCTATCCCTTAGTCGCCTTTTACGACATCCATGGGAAAGAGATGGAGTGGTCCAATCCTTTTTTGTATGGGTGCCGGGAACCACACGGCACCAGGTAACTTATATTTGTAATTGCAATTAACCTCCAGTGAAAAAATAAGGTACAATAAGTGCAACCTCGATATGGATCAAATTGTGACAGTTTGTATGAAGAGAATGATAACAGTGAATAATAACATTCATAGTTCATACATAAAATTACGTCTTTTACACGGAGGGGTAGGCAGAGACTACATACATATTTTGCTTGCCACAATCCCTGCCCTTTTATTTCGCTTCCAAATTATAAGTGTCTTTTTTTGGGGGTTTAAAAATTTCCCAACCACCTACACTTACACACACAAAATACAAATAATGAAAAAACCTTAGTCACAATGGTGTGGTATATTGATAAGATATCAGTGTAACTGAGGTTTTGCAGTGAAAGAAACATAAGAAACTCCGAATAACATAACTTATAACGTAAAAAGCTTTGGCTTCAAAACATTAAGTAAGTATACTTTCATTGTATCCTGCGTTAATTTTAAAACTTCTATTAAAATACAAAAGTGGAAAAGCTTGCTCTATTTCAAGTTAAAACAAAGTTTAAAGTGAGCTTCGCAGTCTTTGTAATAAAACTTACTACTTTACTAATTGGAAACAATCTGTGCTCAAATTTACTATTCATTCTGTTATAGTAGCATAGTGCCATGTGGTTACTGGCACCTAAATAAAAGAAGAATAGGACCACTCACATCTCTTTCTCATAGATGTCGCAAAAACCGACTAAGTGATGGGCTTATAATCTTGGGATTCATCTTTTAGGCGATGGGCTAGCAACCTGTCACTATTTGAATCTCAATTCCATCATAAAGCCAAACAGCTGAACGTGGCCTATCAGTCTTTTCAAGACTGTTGGCTCTGTCTACCCCGCAAGGGATATAGACGTGACCATATGTATGTATGTTTACAGTAATTTTACCACTAAAAATTATACACTACGTAAACGAAACCATAATTTAAATACAGCTGTGATAGTATTCAAGGCCTAAGACCCGGTTTAAAATGCGGTTAATTCTAATTTCCAGCGCTATCCCGGTTACCCGTTCCGTTCCCGGGTATAGCCGGGTATAACCGCCGTTTGATAAATATCCTGGTTGAAGGGTGAGTTTACTCCGGACACCGCCTTGACTTGGGGTATATACATATAAGGCCTAGTCTAGTATTATGTTTTTCATAGTAACTATGTCGTTAGTAAAAAAATTTTCTTCCCTTTTCCAACACATTTATAATCAAAGATTTCATTGTTTATAAGAATACTCAAGAATAGTAAAAGTTAAAGGCTACTAAAGCTTATAAACTTGGGATTCTTTTTTTGGGCGATGGGCTAGCAACCTGTCATTATTTGAATCTCACTATCATCAAGCCAAACAGCTTAACGTCGCCTATTGGTCTTTTCAAGACTTGGCTTTGTCTACCCCGCAAGGAAAGAAAGACGTGATTTTATTAATGTATGTTTATATTTTAAAAACTAAAAGTAGGAGCTTGTAGGAGTAGTTCCTGCTTTTCTTTTTTTACTTGTCAGACTTTTCAAGACCGTCGCCTCTATCTACCCCGTAAGAGATAAAAACGCGACTTACCTATATATGTAAGTCCTGTAAACTCCAATACACCAATAACTTACCCAATTCCAGAAATAAGTCGGCTTTGAGTGTGAATGCTCCGGCCGGTTATAATTTTAGCTGATATCGACCAGTCTGCACCGCTGTCTGTACGAGTAGTAGGTACATGCCGATTTTATTACATGCCAATTTGATATACATGATTCAAGTGTAACTGTTTAAAAGAGGCCAAAGTGTTGATGTTCACCTAAGGGTACACTCACATGCAATGGTTTATGGTTTAAAGACATTTATTCTCATAAAGACAAGTTGTCACTTACATGAGAACTTAAATTGCTATTTACAATAATATTATAGATGGTCGTAGGTTGCCTTGAAACGGTTACATAATAAAACAAAAGTACATACACATAAAATCACGCCTCTTTCCCGGAAAAAAGAATTTGCTGTTGTAAACAAAAGTACCTATACATATTTAAAAGTTAGATTAAAAAAAAAATGAAATAAAACAACAAAAATAACAAACCACAATTACAAACTTACTACTAAGTTATTAAGCACAATAGCTCGCAAAAAAACACATACATAATCACGTCCGCATCCCTTGCGGGAATTATAGAGCCAACAGTTTTGAAAGGACTAGAAGGTCACGTTCAGCTGTATGACTTAATGTTGGACGTTATCTACGTGTAACAATTACAAAATTAATATTTTATTCAGAATATAAGCATTCGCATTCGCACTTTTTCACGTCATTTATACATTTCAATAAATAAAATTTATTTATTGGTATCTAACATTAAATAAATTTGCTTTTTTTAAATTTAATTTAGGTTTGCGACCCTTTTAATAAAACAGAACGGAACGTTTTCCAAAATGAACACCGAACCCCTGTATAGAAAAGAAATAAGTTCCCTTTAAAATGGACAAACAAATCGTCCACTGAAAAAAGAAGTTGCACCAGCTGAAGAAATTCCAGTAGTGGTTGCCAACTCTACAAGGAAAAATTGCTTGATCAAGAAACTGATTCTGACAGTTTCTTGATCAAGAAAGGTCAAGTCTCTTTGATATGCTGAAAGAAATGGTAGAATTCTTGTAAAAATAAAAATCGCAACGTCATTGTGACCACCCTAATCTACCATCAATCATTCTCGCAAACTTGGAAACTGTGGCGAGGTACACCTGCGGCGCCGTGACGAGTTAATCTCATCATCAGCTCAGATTGGACACCTGCTTGGGTTTTTGTTGTAAGAGCTGTTGTCAAGACTTATTTGCAGTTTACTTTGGTGTGGCTGTGTTAGATTGGCAAATTACTATGTTATGATCTACTTTTTCAGAAAGATCGTAACTTGAACTTGAAAATCATGTCAAAAATACACATGATTTTTGACATGATCTTGATATAATTTGTACAGTATGTTCATATTTTATTTCATCTTTATTTTTTTTATTTGACGAAATATTCGTATTGACATTATTAGTTCTACATTCGTTCGTGTTTTTTAATGTAGACAATGTGCATTCGTCCACGATTTAGATTTAAGAGATCTATATTTGTAAATTGACGTTCGATGAAAATGTTGCAGTGTAGTTTGTTCCGCCGCTTCTTCTACACATGCGCTTTGGAAGCGGTAGTAGTTATAATTAGATTTAAGTTATGCGACGTCAATAAGTGATACCATGTATCCAATTTTAAAAATAAATCTATTCTATTCTATTAATGCAGATAAAAATAACTCATGGATGTCGTAAAAAGCGACTGAAAGGCTTACAAACTTGAGATTCCTTTTCAGGTGATGGTCTAGCAACCTGTCACTATTTGAATCTCAATTCTATCATTAGGTCAAACAGCTGAACGTGGCCTGTCAGTCTTTTCAATATAGGTGTGACTATATGTATGTTTGGACATACATATATCCAAAAAAAACATGAAAACATTTTCAAAATGTATTGTGACGTTGTTCCGCTGCGCTCTCCCACCCGGGAGACCTATATATGCGCCCGCGCATGGGCCTTCGCCTTTGGACTACTTCAGTGCTCACCAAGTTAACTAGCTCGCTATCCTCAGGCGGCTACTTGCTGGATCTCCTGCCTACAGCTAAACCCACGCCCTCTTAAATATTGTTAAACTAGTCATAATTAAGGTTGTGGTTGTTATTCTATGGATTTTTAAATTATATCTCTTCACTCTTACCTGCGACGTTTTACCTAAACGTCACAGTGTGATCTAAAATAATTTGCTAACAATTATTATTTCTGTTTTGTCTACAGGTAAGGGCTTTACAGACCATGAACGGCGTAGTATAAACTCGTAAGTAACAATTTGTGCATTACAGGACCACTCCATCTCGTTCCCATGGATATCGTAAAAGGCGACTAAGAAATAGGCTAATAAACTTGGGATTCTTCTTTTAGGCGATGGGCTAGCAACCTGTCACTATTTGAATCTCAATTCTATCATTAAGCCGAGCAGCTGAACGTGGCCTATCAGTCTTTTCAAGACTCTTGGCTCTGTCTACTACGCAAGGGATATAGATGTGATTATATGTATGTATGTTGGGCTTAAAGGCAAAAAGTGTATCAAAACAATCACAACTATAATTTTGTATTGTATTCTTGTTAACTCATTTGATTCCTATGTAATAATAAGAAGCTATCGTACCTTTCTTTGGTATTATAAAACCTTCAAGTAATTCGTCTTTCTTTTATATAAAATTCTCGTGTCACAGTGTTCGTTCCCGTACTCCTCCGAAACGGCTTGTCCGATTCTCATGAAATTTTGTGAGCATATTGGGTAGATCTTAGAATTCCCCAACATCTATTTTTAATACACGCAAAATGCAAAACAACGTTTGCCGGTACAGCAGTTTACTATACTAATATATCACATTTTAAAACATTAACAATTTTAGGTTTTACAGGTGCTACTCGTATATTTTGTTTCTCATACATTTTACTACGATCTTAAAAGATTTTAAAATCTTCAAAATGACAACCATGATGTCGTACAAAAATCGGTACATTTTTATCCAAAATTTACACCTCATACAATTACAAGGGCAAAATCGAGAGTCATCAAACCGCCCCAATTTTTACGAGCCACTAAAAAACCTTAATCAAAGAACTCAATCAACAAGGCGCGAATCCGGTTCAATCCGGATCGAACCGGTGCGGGCTGGTTAATACCGGTTACTCAAAGATATTCGTTTTCAATTATTGGACTAGATTACTAAGCTAGCAATAAAAAACCTATGTAGAAAGAAATCGAATTATTTAGATTTTTAAAATCTACAGTAAAATGATGATAGATTGATTAATAATGCTTAATGAATATGAACTGAACTCTTAAAACAATCTTTGCAAAAGAATACCTTCCTTTGTAAAGCAATGACCATCAATTTATTATGGTCATGGACCAGGCTTTAACCATTTTACTCCTTAAGACACCAGAAATGTTGCCAAATGAACTACAGTTTTCAAATACTACCAAATTTAATTTAAATCGTTTTATTTTTTAATTTTGTTTTTATTCTTTCCCAAAAAAAAAAACGTACAAATTTTCTAACTATAATAAACTCATACTACAGATGTACCTAACACTAAATCACGACTCAGAGAGACCTAGGTCTGTACTAGGAGTCAGGATAGATCCCAGGCATCTATGAAGAATGCCTTTGTGTCAGTAATTGCGCTCACCTTTCAAGGCTCGGCTTAGTTGGAATTTGTGCAGCTTAGATGATAAGACAAATTCTTGCGCTAAGGCACAGAATTCATATTACTACTAACTGCACATTGACTAACATCTACATATACCTACGTATTTACATTTTTAAAGGTGTTGAAATTTATGTAAAGAATTGCTTCATTTCCTACTATTTGTCATCCTATTAAGTCTATACATAAAATAGTATCAACCACTTTTTAACATGTTACTGGCCAGTTGTAAAAAGTTACATGTATTGTTTTTTATTAAGAATTTGAGTAAAAAAATTTTAAAATCAAGATAACTACGCAATAGTTCTTACATACATAAAATCACGCCACTTTCCCGGAGAGACTACATCTTTCCACATTCATAACTCTCTTCATGCAAGCTCGGCGGTTTCGGGTACTCTTGATCTGACCCTTTACCAGAACGTCCTTAATTTGATCAAGATACGTTCGTCTAGGCCTTCCCACTCCGACCTTTAAGTCCACACTCTCCTTATATATCTGCAATAGTTCATCAAAGAGTTCTCTCTTAAAGTGTAGTTAAACAAATATAGAATGTGTAGATAATTTAATCTTGAATATAATATACTTTAAAATGGAATTTTCATTAGCAGTAAACCAACTTTTAGTGTTCAAATAAAGGGAATCTCCTTAACCTAATAAGGAACCGAGATTTAATCCCGCCGTCGTCGCCAACGAATGCGCAAACATTTTTAATTAGCAATACTACTTTCGTTGCGGTTCGCACGCCGTTTACTAAAAAAGAAAAAAAATAAACGTAATCACGAAATTCGACCTAAATATTTCGAGAATAAAGTTGAATTTCTAGAGTAGATACGAAGTCAGGGGCTCTCAACCTGCGGGCCCGTAGCGACTCGACCGAAACGCGTGCCGTTTTGAATTTTTAAAAAGATTATTTCAGAGTGGGCCCGCCGTAATGGAGGACGGCGGCCATGTTGTAATTACTGTCGTGAAACTATGCCACCGTCACAAGTTGGTTTCCGTTGATACATACGAGTAGTTCGCTATTTTGTTTTTGTTATGGATGCACTCTGGTCTTAGTTATTTAGTGTTATGGCTATGTTTTGTTGACGAACTTTTGTGGGATAGCGAATAATATCGAATTGTAATTTTTGTCTCAGAGTCGAATTGAATATGCAAACATCATACATCTCTTATGAAATAGAAACATCCTACAGCCTTGTAAAGACTCGAAAGCCATGTTTAGCTAGATTCCCAACGGATGGCCAATGGTAATTATCTTTTATGATTGGTGGTTAAATAAATATGCCTCTTTAAGCCTCATTGAGCTTTTTGTGGTATCATGGCGCAAAAAGGCGCAACTCTGGGAAGTGAGGATGTAACCGGCGCTGCCGCTTGGAAAAAAAAATATGTTTTTGCTAGTTAGTACTATCAATAACTACCTTCTAATTAATTCATCGCTTCAATTATCCACGCGCCACTCAGGTCTCTAATTTCCAGCAAGACAATTAAAAACCTCTCAGTTTGAAGACACCTAAGACAAAAGCCTTAATAACAAACAGGGGATTTAATTTCCTATTCAGTGTCTTTTAAACTGTCAACTTGAGTAAGAGTTCAATTATTTGCTGGAGTTCTTAAAGTACTAGTTTCGGCTGGATATTAGGTAAATAAACACCATTTTTAACTAATTTGTGTACCCTTAGTTTGTACTTAATAACTTACTTGAAGTATTCCATGTACTCAGATTCAGATGCATGAAAATTTTCAAATTCAAATTCCAAAGAATATTTTTGGATACATCAGTCTATTGTATCGTTTTATCCGAGCAAATTTAAGGTTTATATTAATCGATAAAACTGATTTTGATTTTTTAAATCCATTGATGGTACTTTTTTCTCAGTCTTGATATTCAAATTATTTTGCAAACGTTATCGACAAATGTAATTAAAATTAAACTAATTAGACGCACTCGAATTGGAATCCACCTTTCTTTCGACAGTGACAGTAACCGCTAATTAACAAGCGGTTACCTACTAACGTGTGTATATCACAAAAAATCGGTTCGATTGTCTGATTGAAACCCACTATTTGTCGTTTCCTTTATAGACGCTTCCAGTTGTAAAAAGGTCGTTGTTGTAAGTTTTTACAACCGTTCTCACCTGTTGCCGGTTATGGTACAATAAAATGAACAATTCGCTGTAATGACACACCCCGCTAGATGGCGCAATGAATTTGTACAATTTACAGCGAAACACATTTTGTGTTTGCGACCGAATGTTTGCAGGCACTGGATTTTCGGTTTTTTTTTTAGAAATTTAATAAATATTTAATTATTTTTCAAATTTAACTAGTAATAGTCTTTTATTATGGTGAAAGAAAAAATGGAGGATAATTAAAACTAGGGCAGTTTAACCCTGAAAATTAAGTTGCTGTGGCCAAACGGGAGTCGTTTCGAGTAACACAACTGACTTGTAAACTGACTCACCTAGGATCTTGGGAAAAAGTAAGGAAGCAACCAGACTAACACTATGAGAATGACGAATTATTTTTAATCTATCATATCCGTTTTAACTTTAAAACTAATCTCATTTTCTAAATAGCAAATATTGGAAAATTGTGTATCAAACATAATGCGTCTTCCACGCTTGTCACGTGTGATGGATCGGGGCATCCGTCTCTTTCACTCATAGTGTTGTAGAGCGAGATAGTATGATGTATCAAGGCCATCTATCTCTTTCACTCTTGGTCCTGTGAACCGGGATAGGGTGATGTATCACTTTTGGTGTAGATGCATGAATGAATACTTAATTTAGTAGTTTACAGGTTAGTAATATAATGCGTTAACATACATACACATACATAAAATCATTTGTTTTCTTGGGGGGTAGGCAGAGACGACATCTTTCCACTTCCCACGATCCTTGCACACTTCTTATGCTTCACCCATTTTATCAATCTTTTGCGGACGAAGCTGTAAGCGACAGCTAGTGATATTTAAAAATCTAGAACACCTTAACGCGGTAATATTTCGGACAATGTCCCCCCTCCCTCCCCTGCGGAAATTACGTCATAATCTCCGAGCGGAATTCCTTGTTAGCAGTGAAAAATTGGAGTGAAAAAGTGCTTCTTTTGGCCGACTGCGCTTGAAGAGTCATGTTTTTAGGGTAATTGATACATACATATAATCAATTCAGATATAACAAAATCTATTAAAGAAGAAAGTTAATGACTGACTGAAATATTAGCGCATGACTAGAGACTTGAAATTCAGCGTGTAAGTTCTATATTATGTGGTGTAGGGGTGCACTAAGAAAGAAATTTCTATTTTGCAGGCTGAGCCGGGGGCGTTTTCTAGTTAGTAATATAAAGAGAAATGAGAATATAGAGAGAAATTATGATGTTTTTTTATGTTTTTCTTTGATACGAAAAATTATACTAGGTTAGACCTCTAAGATAAACATTGGCTACTTTTTAGCTGAACATTGCTAAAGCATAAACAGTCTCGAAAATACTATGAAATTGAGATTCAGATAGTGAGAGGTTATAACTTATCGCCTAAAAGAAAAACATACAAGTAAGCCCTTTATCAAATTTTACAATCTGCACGGAAAGAGAAGTATTATAGCTGGGACATCGTACTATGTTTTTTTTAATCATTAACCGACCATTCAATGTGGAAACTGGCACTAAATGTACCTTTTGCGACATCCAAAAAGAAGAGTAGTTTTATTCTAAAATGTCAAAAACCACACGGCGAAACATCGATGCTTTTCAACACATGAAAAGATTAACAACGTCTAGTTATTATTATCTCCAATTTCTTTTATACTCAGCCTAACAATATCATTATATGGCAGTAACAGCTGAATCACGTGTTTGTTGTTAGCGAGCTTTCAAAAGCTCTGTGTGTTTGGCGCCTACCTGTAGGCTTTCAGGGTTGCCACATGCATAAAACTTAACTATATGGCATTTTAGTTGTATGAATTATGTTTTGTACATTTTGTACCTGATTTTCAAAACAGAAATAAGTGTTATGTGAATGACAATATGCTTTGAAATTTTAAATTAAAAAGAAAAACAGGCTTTCCGTTGCTCTTCATCTCTTTCTAAATAAAACAATTAGAAAGAGACGGATGAGTTGGGTTTATTCTTCCATGTGGAACACGAAAAATAGGATGTAAAAATATTTTCTTGTTTTTACCAACCCTAAGTGTAGATTGTACGGAATGGTCGACAATTCGTTTTTCGCAAATCACGCATCCTATTGAGATGAACTTTGAGAAAAACAGGTACCTGTAGCTCAGGGTCTACTGTATTTTGCTGGGAATGATATAATTTGTTAAAGGTATTGTTGAAAACATGATATTTAGGTTTAGTAAAGAGATAGATTAAATAAACTTAATTTTCCAACCAAGGATTCTGCTTTTAAGCAAAAGCTTGATTTTTTCTGAAATCACTTTTCCGTCCTTAAGCCATCTAATAGCCAATCGTTGCCTTGGAGTCCTGTGGCTCTTGACTTTGTCTACCTCGCAAGCGATAAGGACGTAAATTGTACATAACATATTCTTAAATGTACCTACTATACAACTAACGTCTTTACAATGATTTTAACGCGCAAATCATAAGTTTGTTAATACATACAATATACATACATAAAATCATGCCTCTTTCCCGGAGGGGTAGGCAGAGACTACCTCTTTCCACTAAGTTTGTTAATAATTCGGCTAATTGCAATAACCATAGATCCGACATGACTTACCAGTATGAAGTGGCATAGTGTTTTAACCTAGATCCTAGTACAAGCTTTGTTCCTCGTCAGTCCTTCAAAATCGTTGTTAAAATCGTTCCTTAACACAAACTTCAATGAAAATCAATTTTTTAATCATAAATTTCATAATACACTTAATAATTCACATCCAAATAACAAGATGTTAGCGCAATCAGTCGTTTCCTTGAAAAAAAAAATGAATTAAATTTTAATGAGATGAAAGCGCAGGTGCCAATTCTCATATCTTCCGATCAGACCTCGTTAGGGAGATAGGCCCCCAATGTCAATAAAATTACGAATCGAACGAGCGACGAGTTTTTAAGATTCATCGCTCGGAATAGGGTTGCTGGAGCCGGGCACAGTCAGGCTTTTTTTGGGAATCTTCTTCCTCTTCCTCTTGGCGTTATATGCATACCTACACGTCTATATCCCTTGTGGGGTAGACAGAGCCAAAATTAAAAAACAGCCAACAGTCTTGAAAAGAAGCCCACGCTCAGCTATTTGGCTTAATGATAGAATTGAGATTCAAATAGTGACAGGTTGCTAGCCCATCTCCTAAAAAAGAATCCCAAGTTTGTAAGCCTATCCCTTAGTAGCCTTTTACGACATCCATGGGAAAGAGATGGCTTTAGGCCCGGTTAAATCTTCATCTCATCAAGAGGAACCCGGGGCGCGTCTTCAGATAGTAATCCCAGATTGGGTCAGGTTTTTAGAGAAAATTCCTATCTGACCTCCGCAAACTTTGAAGGGGAAACTAATCCTTATTGTATCATGGTTTTACATTCAATTGCTCTAAATGTGCAGGTTTCCTTACGATCTTTTCCCTCATCGTAAGAGCTTCGGTTAGTATTAAAGTAATGTACATTATTCAGAAAAGAGTAATTGGTAAGATACGAGGTAGGATTTTAACGGTGACTTGGCAACCCTTACTCGGAAAAAAATGTAGGGACTATTCCAGATTTATTTTGTGATGTATTAATCTTTTTAGATTTACATCTTGATTCGTTTCAATTAAAATTTCAGAAATATATGATCTAAGTTGTATTCAAAGATAGAACGTGATCATTTTTAAGATAATTATCCTACTAATATTACTCGTATAAATGCGAAAGTTTGTGAGTATGTCAGGATGCCAGTATGGATGTTTGTTACTCTTTCACGCAAAAACTACTGAACCGATTACGATGAAATTTGGTATGTAGGTAGCTGAAGATCCAGAATAACATATAGGCTACTTTTTATCCCGGAGTTCCTGCAGGATTGATTGTTACGTAAATCGTACAAACCACAAAATTCAGTAATTATTAAAATGAAATGCATTTACTGTATATGTCACATCGGCCTTATTTTGACGTGCAGCCTAACTTATTATCATAATGGATGAACGATTGGTAACGTTAAATGACATAGACAATATGGAGATAGCCACTTCCACTATTTGTAGCCCTAGTGAATTTAATTCAACTATTAAAGTAGACAAAAGGGACCTTACTGTAATAACACAAAATATAAGAAGTATTGATCACAACTTTGACGATTTTACCCTTACTTTGGCTACTTTAAAGACTGATATAGATGTTGTTATATTGACAGAATGTAGATTAAATGATAATAAAAACATACCTCAAATGATAGGCTATTGCATGTATCATAGTACTCGTCACTTAAACCAAAATGATGGTGTTGTTCTTTATATTAAAAATACACTTAGGCACGAAGTGAAGGAAATCATACTTACCCATGCTTCCTGTATTCAAGTCGATGTACTGGGCACTGTCATTTTAGGTATATATAGGTCTCCATCACAACAAAATGCCGAACCGTTCATAAATTCCCTAGAGTCCCATCTAATATCTTTAAATTCTAGAAATAATATAGTTGTCGCGGGTGACTTAAACATAAACATTAAGTTTAAAACTAAAGAAGAATCTCATGAACGCAAAAACAGAATACTATACCAGAATATGTTATCTAACTATGGGATACTTGCAGGACATACTTTTAAAACGAATGATAAAAATTGCATAGATCATATAATGCTCAAATTAAATAAAGTAAAACATACCGCACGTATAGTTATTTTAGAAACTAGTATAACAGACCATAAAACTGTTTTTCTCTCCATCTCCTCAGTACCGCGTTGTTCACAGGTGAATAAATCTAGAACCAAAACTGATTTCGGAAGTGCCGTAGTTGCGTTGGAAAAAAGCAATGTTAATGACTTACTGTTCTGTGATGACCCCACAATAATAATAGAGAAGTTAACTAAATGTATAAAAAATTGCTTGGATCAAAATTCTGTTACCACTAATATACCTAAATCTAAAAGAATAATAAAACCCTGGATCACCCCAGGAATATTGCGTTGTATAAAAAATCGGAACAAATTACAGAAAGAATGTAAAAATAATCCTGGGAATGAAGTTACTAAAGTCATTTATAAAAGATATAGGAACTATTGTAATAATCTGATTAAAAAATTAAAACGAAATTATGAAAAAGAACTTTTATCAAAATCTTTAAATAATAATAAACAACTTTGGAAAAATATTAGAAGCATTACTTATACTAACAAAAATAATAGTCAAAACTCTGAATTGTTGCATATTAAACCCTCAAATCAGGAATCTGTTAACTATATAAATAAAGTGTTTGCAAATGTTGGTAAACAATTAGCTACGCAGATTCAGACAAGTTCTGAAGCTGAACTTAATACAATGTTACATAATATTCCACAACAACCTAATACATTTGTGCTACTGCCAACGGATTGTGATGAAGTGAGCGGTGTACTGATGGGTCTCAAATCGGACAGTGCTCCTGGATGGGACAACATATCCACAAAATTCCTGAAACTAGGTAAAAATGTAATTGTTCCGATTCTGACTCACCTAGTAAATCTTTGTTTTTTGAAGGGAATATTTCCGTTGCCACTAAAAAAATCCATTATCACACCTATACATAAGAGAGGTAATAGAAACGATGTCAGCAACTATCGGCCAATATCTATTCTACCAGCTATATCGAAAGTTTTGGAAAAATTAATTAACATTAGATTAATAAATTTTCTTGACAAATACCAAATACTTTCGTCAAAACAATTTGGCTTCCGACGAGGAAAATCGGCGGAAGATGCAGTAATTGAGCTGACAACTCTGGTTGCACGTAATTTAGATCTAGGCGTCAAATGCTCTGCTGTATTCCTGGACCTGAAAAGTGCTTTCGACACCGTTTCTATCCCCATTCTTATACGGAAGTTAGAACGAATAGGTATCAGAGATGTGGCACTCGCTCTGTTTAAAGACTATCTGAGTAACAGACAGCAAACGGTTAAAATTGAAAACTGTGTGAGTGAGGTAGAAAATGTTACATATGGTGTTCCTCAAGGGAGTGTACTGGGTCCCACCCTGTTTCTTTTGTATATAAATGATCTCTGTGAAATGAATATTCCAAATGCGAAAATCTTTTCATATGCGGACGATACTGCCATTGTCTTCAGTGGCACTACATGGGATAGTACACGTACACACATTGAGACAGGGCTAGCCCAGGTAGCACGCTGGCTCAAAAGTAATTTGCTCACTCTTAACACTGCAAAAACTAATTACATCTGTTTTGGTATTGACTCACGAAATCAACCTAATCAAGGTTACCGTATAAAAATCCATTCTTGTAACCAAAATACTGATCTTCCTGACTGCTGCTGTCCTATCATCGACAGAGTAGATAAGGTTAAGTACTTGGGTGTACTGGTTGATCAAAGATTATCATGGTACCCGCATGTAGATCACGTAATAAATAGAGTGAGAAAGTTGTCCTGGATATTTAAATCATTACGTTATGTGGTACCCAGAGGTTTAGACGTACAGTGCTCATCCAAAAACCTTCTGAACAATATTTATATATCACTTGTGCAGTGCATTCTTATTTATTGTATTTCAGTTTGGGGAAATGCTGCAAAGACTCATTTTATAGGATTAGAAAGAGCACAGAGATTCCTGATCAAAATTATGTATTTTAAGAAAAAGCGATATTCAACTGAACTCTTATACAATGAGTGTAATCTGCTTACGGTTAGACAGTTGTATATTTTGCATTGTGTACTGTATAAGCATAAAACTACAGAATATGATCCTAAAGTTGAAACAAGAAGAAGGAGATACATAGTAGCTAAAATACCACAAACTAGAACATATTTTGCACGAAGACAATTCTATGTAATATCAGCCCAATTATATAACAAAATTAACAGAGTAAATAATATATATAGAAAATTGTATAAGGAATGTAAGTTTGTGATTACTGGATGGCTTAAAACGAAAAGTTATGAACAGACTGAGGCTTTACTATAGTATAAGGATAAATGTATATTAACATAAATATAAAATATAGTTTACCTTAGTATACGAATCTAACACTTTTTCAAATGCACATTATATATTTATTTAATTACCTTACTCGTACTTTACAAGGTTAATTTGCTTTTATGAAAGAGCGGAGTCTCCTGGCACAGGCTTGCACGCTTAAAAGGAGACTCCAATCATATTTCTTGTGTCATGTGCTTTAAGAAATAAACGATTTTGTATTTTGTATTTTTGTATTTTTTTTGTATGATTGGGTTTCCACGCGGACGAAGTCGCGGGCGGCCTCTAGTCTATTATATTATTCAAGATTGTGGAGTACACGCCTGTCACAACATGTCTCTTATCTCGGGTTTGCTGCGAGAGATTTCTTTTGAAATAAACAAAACCTATGTACCTATTATTGTTTTTTGCGTTCTTCTTGGGATTCTTCTTTTAAGTGATGGGCTAGCAACCTGTCCTTATTTCAATATCAATACTATCACTACACCTGAAGGTGAACTAGATGTGTGGTGGTTATAGGCGTGATACGTACATGCATATAGTCACGTCTATCTCTTGCCGGGTAGACAGAGTCAACAGTCTCGAAAAACATGATATATGTATGTTTGTATTAGCTGTTGACCGCGACGTACGCCTTTAATAACTGTAAATTTTAACTAAGTATGTTGTTCTATCGATGGTTACATCAATATCTTAAAAACACACACAAACATTCTATATATTAATGTATATAGAATGTGTGTGTGTAATAAATTCCTGTAATAAATTCGAAATTTTGTTAGGATGTGTGTGTATTTGTAACTCTGTCACGCAAAAACTCTTAAACGGATTTTTATGAAACTTTGCAGTAACATTACTGACATCCTAACAAACTTTCGCATTTATATGTAGGATGTTTGTGTAGTTTTTTTATCCTAAAACTTATAATGACGTTAGGATTAAACATTAGTAACAGTTGCGGAAAACGGCGGCGGTGCACTCCGACGCAAGGAGATTATCCCGTCTTAGACACAGGAGACCGAAACTAAGGATAACTCGTAAGCCCTCATAAGCTCTCATTCCTGCAGGAATAAAAATATTATTAAGCTTTCCTTCCGTAAGCTCGTCCACGTGAAAGTTCTGATTGACTAGCCTGTGTGGTCCCCTTATCATATCCCTTGCGGGGTAGACAGAGCCAACAGTCTTGAAAAGACTGAATGGCAACGTTCAGCTATTTGGCTTGATGATAGAATTGAGATTCAAATAGTGACAGGTTGCTAGCCCATCGCCTAAAAAAGAATCCCAAGTTTGTAAGCCTATCCCTTAGTCGCCTTTTACGACATCCATGGGAAAGAGATGGAGTGGTACTATTCTTTTTTGTATTGGTGTCGGGAACCACACGACATTTCGAATGTAAAAATAAAAATATTCTCTCTCCTTGCTTAATTTCCCAGAAAGTAACGCTTCCAGCCATCAATGTGGTCTCTGTATTGCACAATGGAAATGCAGACGTGACGATGCAACTAAATGTGAAGTTGAATGCACACTAGCTACTTTCTTCAGTGACCGAGCCATTCAGAATGCATTAAGAGGAACTCGGGAACCGTTTTCACCATACAAATGTATGGTACATTTAACCGTGGATAATATAGGGTTTATTTAAAAAAAATACATACATACATATGGTCACGTCTATATCCCTTCCAGGGTAGACAGAGCCAACCGTCTTGAAAAGACTGAATGACCACGTTCAGCTATTTGGCTTAATGATAGAATTGAGATTCAAATAGTGACAGGTCGCTAAAAAAATGGTTTGACAAAACCATTTTGAATACCAGTAAAATGTAAGCAATTTGTTTTGTTGTAAAATTAAGGTTTTGTTTTGTAATAGTAAGCTACAGCCGCAATCTTTTGAAGTAGAAAACATTTAACTGCAGTTAAGGTTTTGCCCGCAGCTTCACCCGCGTTAAACTCAAATTACTTACTTTTCCGTTTCCGTGGAAAATTTTATGAAACGAGGTAATTTATTGATGTAAAATGCCGTGTGGTTCCCGGCAGCAGTGAAAAAAAAGAATAGGACCACTCCATCTCTTTACCACGGATGTCGTAAAAGGCGACTCAGGGATAGGCTTACAAACTTGGGATTCTTCTTTAGGCGATTGGCTAGCAACCTGTCACTATTTGAATCTCAATTCTATCATTAAGCCAAATAGCTGAACGTGGCCATTCGGTCTTTTTAAGACTGTTGGCTCTGTTTACCCCGCAAGGGATATAGACGTGACCATATGTATGTATGTATGTATGTACGTAAAATTTCAATCAATAGTCCAATTATCAATCAAGATGAGATCAAATAGTTTTTCATGTAACAAAAATCCTCATGTCAAGCATATCATAATCTGCGAAGAAAAAGTACAGTTAGTAAAGTTGGTTAAAAGTACTTATCGTAGTCAATTATTTATAAAATTATGTACCTATCTGACGTCAATTTACAAGAAAAATAAATTTTATACTGCAACAGGTCCCTTCGAAACGGTATAGCACCCTCTCAAAACTTATTCCATTATTTAAAATCAACCTGTACATAATTGGACACGCTTTACAAACCGCGACCTTATCAAAAAGGGTTAAGATCAGAATTCCCATAACCTTCAATAACAGAGTTAAGTCCCTTGGGAATCGTTGAAAACTTTAACCATTTTGAGGTAAGAAGCGTATTAGTTCGACAAGTTAGGAGCTTTTCAAGTTATCTTGGCTGTTAGAGCTTTGGCAATCGGTTTTACAGTCTCCTGCTTTGAGTTAAGGTTTGAATTTGCTTGTTTTCCGTTCAACAAACAAATTTTGGCTAAGTGTTGACATAGCGAATGCTCGCTTTCTTTGTAATTGGCTGCCAATGTTGGTATTAACTTGTTATACCTGCTTCATAAGATTGGCTCTTAAATGTACTTGAATTTGCAGTGTTTAGTTGTAATAGAATGTCGTTATTATGTCAACATTTTCTTAAATTCAGCTTTTGAAAGTACTCATGCCTCTACGTTGTGTAGTTGTTTGATTGATTGAAAATATAATAACTATATTCATTATTCAAATTGTTTCCAATTCAGACAAATATTATAAAAGCCAAAGCAAGTTTGTTTGTTTGTTATTATTATTTTTATTATTTTATTTATTTACGCCAAAAATACAACGGTAGTAGTACACCTCTTACAGTATTTGGCAAGGAATTCTTATAAGTATAACAAAATAAAATAAAACCTTGACAGTCTTCACAACTAAAAGGACAAATAATAAGTACCTATACTATGGGTATGAAACAAAGAAGTAACTTACAGAAACAAACAAGTTGAAGTAGTTTCACCTTTCTCACAAAATAACAAAAAATTTCTTATAATCATATTCCATCCATCCACATAAATATCACAATCAGGATGTTGATTTAAGAATGCGTTAAGGCTCGTGAGCATGCGACAGAGAGGGGATTGCGCATGCGATATGGTGCGCGTGGTCGGAGGTGCAAACAAACGTTGCGGCTGACTTGCCCGCTGCAGTAATCGTCGATTTGGTACAGATAGACGATTAATTAAGTTATGGAGCTGAATGTCGTTAAAATAACCTCGTATTATTTTTAAGGATATGATTAATTGACCTAGATCTCTACGTACTTTTAATGAATTCAAGCCTAAAATACCTAGAAGAAATAATGTGGGATATAAAAATGGATAGTATCCATGCAAACGTTTATAAAAGTAACGCAGGAAAGCCTTCTGAACTTTTTCAATCATAAGTGTGTAGTAGTCTTCATGTGGATTCCATACACAGCTACTTGACTCAAGCTTACTACGTACAAGTGCAAAATACAAAAGTTTTATTGCATGTGGATTTTGTAAATCTCTCGAATTTCTTAAAACAAATCCAAGACGCCTGAAACTTTCTTTAACCAAAGATGAAATATGGTTGTGAAAAGTTAATTTGGTGTCAAATGTTACACCAAGGTCTTTAATAGAATCTACACGTCTGATTTCATTGTTGTTTAAAGTATAACCAAAATGTGTTTTTATCATTTTTCTACTAAATGTCATAACACTGCATTTACTGATATTAAAGGCCATTTTATTTTTAATACTCCATCTTTGGACTGCATCAATATCTTCTTGTATCCGATGAAAGTCTGAGTCAGTTTTAATTTCTAAAGCTAACTTAAGATCATCAGCATATATAACACATTTGGCATATTTAACAACTTTAGTTAAATCGTTAATCATTATAAGAAACAGTAAAGGTCCTAATATGGATCCTTGACTGACCCCAGAGCGTGTTGGATAAGGTTCTGAAATATAAACATCAAATTTCACATACTGTTGACGATCACAGAGATAATCAGAAAATAGTTTAAGCATACGTGAAGAAAAGCCTATAGCTTTAAGTTTAGCTAACAGCTTGTCGTTGTCCACTTTATCAAAGGCTTTGGTGTAATCGAAATAAATAACATCAACTTCATGTCCTTTGTCTAAGCTACTTGAAATATAGTTTACTATTGTTAATAAATTAGTATCTACTGATCTTCCTTTTCTAAACCCATGCTGTTCATCACATAAAATTGTTTTTAATTGGGTGTAAATTTCTTTGTGAAATAATCGCTCGGAGACTTTTGCTGGGGCCGAAAGCACCGCTACAGGTCGATGGTTGTCGACGAAAAGATTGTCAGATGATTTGGGAATAGGGGTAACACGAGACAACTTCCATAGACTTGGGTATGTTCCAGTGCGAATTGCAATATTAATAATGTGACGTAGAGGAGCTGCGACATAATCTTGAAATATTTTTAAAAATAAAGAGGGTACGCTATCTGGGCCTATAGATGAATTGGACTTTAATTTGTTGATTGCCCATTTTATATCACTGTCATTGAAATTAATTATATCTATATAAGTACTATCTGGAATGATTTCGTGAATAACTTCTATTTTATCAGGGTTAAGAGTGGGTGTTTCAGTCAAAAATACACTTCCAAAATATTTTGCAAAAGCTTCTGCTGCATCGACGCCACTGTAAGTGAAACCATTATAAGATACACTAGAATTCAAAGTTCGTCGAGATTTTAAGTTCGAAATATGCTTCCAAAAATATTTAGGATTCGTTTTAAGTCTATTTTCTATATTCTGAATGTAGGATTTATAGGCTGCGGCTATGCGTGATTTAATATTGGTTCTTAAGTGCGAAAAGAGTTTCCAAGTTTCATCAGTTTTGTGTCTTTTCCAAGCTCTGTGTAATTTCTTTTTCAATTTAATGTCATAAATAATGTCTTTAGTGAACCAAGTTGGATAGTTATAATTAATTTTATCTCGCATTTTTTTAGGAACTGCTGAATCAAATGTTTTATAAATTATACTGTAAAAATTGTTAGTAGCCCTATTCACATTATCTTCATTTAAAACATCGTCCCAATCTATTTCAGAAATTAATTCTAAAATTTTTGGATAGTCTGCTTTTTTAAAATTCCAATCTCTATTCCTATCTGTATTACTGGGTGCTGATCTAACAAATTTATAATTTTGCGATTCTATTTTAAGAGTAAATTCTAAGGGAGGATGAGGTAGATCGATGTTAACGATGCCACCCAACTGTGGTTCTGTGACGCATGAAGCCTTGGCGCATTCTTGAACCAATACTACATCTAATTTACTCCCTATAGTATTAAAAATCTCATTCATATCTTTTAAACCGCAAAATGAAAGAAAGTAACAATAATAGTTATTAACATTAACAGTAGCACTATTTAAATTAAGATCCCCTAAAATTACAACGTGTCCTTTAATTTTACCGATAAAACTTTCTACTTTTGTAAACCAATTGAAATAAGTATCATCCTTTGCACTGGGGCTAATGTACACTACACAGACGTATATTGTTTGATCTTGAATTACAAAAGAAGTCCATAAGTCTTCACCCAAATCCGTTTCGAGGTCTTTACGTCTCTCAAGAGTAATACCAGCCCGTGCGGCTAGTAACACTCCACCGCCTGCCGAACCTCTGTCGCGTCGCACTACTTGCCATCCACCACATATTATTTCACTATCAGTAATTGAGCTATCAAGATTTGTTTCGGTCACTGCTACTAAATCATATTCAAATAACATTAAATTAGACTTCCAGGTTTTGAGTTTTGTTCTTATACCTCGTGCATTTTGATAAAAGAAGTCAAGTTCGAAAGTTTTATCAGATTTGTTTGTATAAAGATCTTTTGTAATAGTTTTAAATCTCTGTTCTTTGCATATTGTGTCCATGAAAGTTACCTCTAAACTTGCGAAAGGAAGTCCATGGCTTTACCTGTGCATTATTAGGCCAAATATATCTCTTCACGCGTTATCTACCGAACTAATCTTCTTGGAATTTCGCGTATATATAATTAGGAGTCTGGAGAAGAACACAGGGTAACTTTCGTCCCAGTGAAAACTATAATTCCCGTGGGAATTGCCAAAAAAACTGTATTCTTTTGAAGGTGGTACTAAATGTGTGCGGGCGAAGCTGCAGGTAAATACTAGTTAAGCAATTAATTAAAAAGTCTTTGACTGTGTTACTACTTGAATGTAATTTTTCAAATATATCGAGAAGATGGCATTTACATTTAATTTCTGAGTTAGAAGTTTATTTATTTATTTAACTTCATTACAAAACAAAATGAAACATAAATAATAAATGAACATTTTGTACGAATCATCATAATACCCGATTAGTCTGGAGAGAAATAATCGCATTAACTAGTCGCAAAGAAAATAATCGCATTATCTTTGTTCGGGTCGTCTGCGGTCGCCCTAAGTCCAGCTTAATGCTCCGTTTGTCGCCGGCCTTAACAAAAAATACGCAAAATTGGGTATATATCTTTTCTTACATACATCATTTTATCTCTTACAACGTCTCTCTTACGGGGTAGACAGAGCCAACAATAAATATAATATAATATAAATAAATATATACGGGACAAATTACACAGATTGAGTTAGCCTCGAAGTAAGTTCGAGACTTGTGTTACGAGATACTAACTCAACGATACTATATTTAATAATAAATACTTATATAGATAAACATCCAAGACCCCGGCCAATCAGAAAAAGTTCTTTTCCCATCAATCCCTGGCCGGGATTCGAACCCGGGACCACCGGTGTCACAGACAAGCATACTACCACTGCGCCACCGAGGCCGTCAATATTAAACAGACTGAAAGGCTACCACCAAAAAAAGGCTATTCTTGATACCACCAACAGGTAAGGGCTTAGTGATAGATAGTAATTAAAATAGTGAAAGTTTGCCTTTGCCTATCCCTTAATTGACTTTAACGCTGCCAGACCAGAAAGCTTGCACTAGATGAATGTGCGCCTGTTCCCTTAGTCGCCTTTAACGATATTCGAGGGAAAGAGATGGAGTGGTCCTATTGTAAAATGCCAGAAACCACACCGTCCGTTTATTTGTTACGAAAAATATGTACAAATCTTTTCTCTTTAAAATATTAGTACGTATAGATATAAAATAAAATGTTGAAAAGTAGAATAATTAAAAGGTTTTAATCATTTAGAATTGTCGATTAATTTATTCATTACAATTTATTGAATAAAGTGATAGCTTCAATTCAATTTCTTCTCTCAGATGATAAAAATTCTCATCTGTAATAAAATTATTATTAAAAGATACTCTTGAAACTTCATCACAGTTTTTAAATTAAAAATCCAGTTGAATATTCATGAACTGAAATGACAATTTCATTCATACATGTATACATACCAAGTTATTTCATAAAGTGCTGTTTTAATTTCTATCAAAACAAGTTCCGACAAAGATCAACACAGTTCTGTATTAAACACACAGAATTGGCGTATTAATAATTAAGAATAAGTTGTCACAAAAATGGGGTCTTTGTCACATTTGGATTGATAATTTTGTTTTAACAATTTGTGTTCCATCTGATATTATATTTCCTTTGTAATAATAAAATTTGAATAAATCAGAAATTTCGATTCTACGCCTGATATAATTTAACATTTCTTACTATCGTCGCTATTGCTATAATAAATTTATCAGGCGCAATCGCAATGCACGAATTAATGTAAATTAAGTTCTTATAATATTTGATTAACTTTCATAATAACTTTCATGGCTGGTTTTATTGCGCGCCTGCAGTAATAAAGTTGTTATAATTGTAATTAAAACTTGAATATTACGTTTGTGGACTCTTTATAACAAAAGATCATGGAGACTTATTTTAATGCTTAATTCATGACTCCAGTTTTAATGTTCTTATTTATCAGTATTGGATCAAATCAATGTCTAACTTATTGAATGACAAACATTTCATAAAGTGCATTTTGTAATAAAATGTTTGATAAAGCAAAATAAAAACAAAAATATTCAAGGATTGTAGCAAATGACAAGATATGACCTCTGTTCTGCCTACCCTCCGGAAAAGAGAGCTGATGCTTGCGCAATGAAGAAATCTACAATCTCTTAAGTCGGTCAAGGCTGGCCCTTAACTTACTTTGAACCTGAGGGTTATACCGGACCACTATATCTAGACTTTCCAGAGAACTTTGCTGCACTAACATAAACTTTATCACTATACGGATAAGAACGTAAGATTTATGCCTAAAGGTCACCTATTAGTGGTATTCCGCTTGACATTTTTACGCGACAGATGTTTCAGTGTGACAGGTAAAAGCTCAAAGAACTATTATAAATTATAATACTTAAATTTTAAATGTGTGATATTACGCACGCGTGTGGACGAAACGAAAAAAGTATGCAGAGATCGTGGCAAGTGAAAAGATGTAGTCTCTGTCTAACCCCTCTCGGAGACGTTCCTCCCGGCTATAGTCCCGGTTGCATCCTCACCACTCTGGTATGCCTTTGACCATGGATCCTGGATTGGGTGAGTCAGGTTTTTTTGCCTGAATGTGCAGGTTTCCTCACGATGTTTTCCATTACTGTAAGAGAATCGGTGAGCATTCAAACTAATGCACATAACTTCAAAAATAGTCATTGGTACATGGCCGGGGTGGAATTCGAATCTTTGCCTTTTTGCGCCACACGCGTTTTAACCGGGAACCTTACCTATTCAACCGCCGACGCATTTAGATGCGTGTTTTTATGTAGGTATGTATGTATAACATACGCAAGTAAAAACTAGTAAAGCTATCTACTCTGAATTCGATTAAATTCCAATTTAAGAAAAAAAAAACAACGTTAATTCCCCTCACATATTTGAAAGTTATTTCCAGTTTGCTGTTATTTTCTTTGTCTACGAAAATATTAAAAACGACGTACCTATCAGTGAAACAGTTGCCTGACTGTCTGTGAACAAAGCACCCGTTTAACTCCCTTGATAAATTTTACCAGGTGCATCATCCTGTTTATTTGTCAACCCAGCAACTTCTCAGAAACCCAATCCAATCGGAATCCAACAGCTGTGGCCTCACAGATAATACAACTTAAAACTATAAACCGTTTAAACTCCACGTCGGTCCAAAACCTCCCGCCTATTAAACTTAAGACTCTGTAACTTTGGATTTATACTCGACTAACTCTAATTGCGACTAAGACTGAACTTATCGAGAGGGTTATAAATTGCACCTTAAATCTGCAAGTGGATCTCCCTGTGGAGCGACAAGCCAGCAACCAGAATGCAATAAAAGTTACGGTAATATGATTACTACATAATTATATACAATATAATGACGTCTTGAAAGTCTTTTCAAAAAGATGAGAAGAATGAAGAAGAGAAAAGATGAAAGGCCACGTTCAGCTTTATGAATGTGATTTCTAGAAGTATATAAGTGCCATTCTCAAATCTCTCTCCTCTAAGTACGAAGCACATTTTGAACTAATTGCGGCTCTAATGTGAGCTAATGAAAATTGTAAATTATAAGCTTTTAAAACTATTAAAATACCCAATGTTTCGCTCTATGAATCATACGAGTACGAGTACATAATATATCGGAATGCCTTTACCGTAATAAATAAATTTGTGAGCATATTTTGTACATTAAAATTAGTACTGAACAAGCAGAAAGGTATGTTCAAGAGGCTTACTCGTAACGGCCGTAATTGATATTTATGTTAAAAAAAATTCATAAAATGTCCTAACTTCTTTTAGTTTTTTTAATCTTGTATCCAATCAGACAGTTCCTAACAATAGCTAAACGAGAATGAAGAAACAAATGACTACGTTTCGTCATACTACATCAATAACGTTCGAGTTGATGATGAAGATGTGAAATAAGAAGGTTGCAAAGATATTGATAAAACATAAGATGGGCCAAGACAAGCTAGAAAGTCTAGCGAGACTGGAGTTGAAACCAGAGACGCAATCGCACAAGTGTTGGCAACCGCGATTGACTTAAGCCTTGAGCACAGTGTAAGCGATATAAAAGCGATACTATTTTGTTATTACTATGATTCCAATCAAAATCTTCTAATGAAAGAATTCTGAGCATATAGAATCCTACTACTATTATAAAGGCAAAAGTTTGTATGGATGTATGGATGTTTGTTACTCTTTCACGCAAAAACTACTGAACCGATTACCATGAAATTTGGTATGTAGGTAGCTGAAGACCCAGAATAACACATAGGCTACTTTTTATCCCAGAGTTCCCGCGGGATTGATAGGGTTTCCATGCGGACGAAGTCGCGGGCGGCCTCTAGTTATTTTATAAGGCGATACGGACCTTTTCGTAACGTGTCTCTGAATTTCAATTACATCATCCGACACATTCATACATATAATCACTTCTATATCCTTTGCAGGGTAGACAGAGCCAACAGACTCGAAAAACTGATAAGCCGCGTTCAGCTGTTTGGTTAGATGATAGAATTGAGATTCAAATACCTACTGACAGGTTGCTAGCCCATCGCTTAAAAGAAGAATCCCAAGTTAATAAGACTACTCCTTTGTCGCCTTTTACAATATCCATGGGAAAGAGATGGAGTGGCCTTATTCTTGCCGGGAATTCTACTCTATTAGTGCTGGGAACCATACGGCACATACGTACGTACGTTCATCATCCAAATAAATAATATGGTCCTTATCGTCCTGTAGGTTAGCCTGTAGTTAAAAATATTTGTTTAATGCTTGCTTGCAGGGCAGTCTCGATATTGCCATAAAACTATGGATCTTTATGTATAAAACAAATATTTCATAACTTTAGACTTTATTATAGTTTTGACAGGATACGAAATAATGTTTTCAAGAAAATTACCATAAAGCCATTTAATAATCTCAGTTCATAGTCTAAGTTGAGTTTTTAACTGTAACTTAATATTATAGCAACTACAAATTTAGCAGCTTAGCTCTCACTGGACTCGCATCTTCAAAGTTCGAGTGGCACATTTTACGACAAATTCTAAGTCACAAAGACAAAGAGGCGACGAGACGGGAAGATTTCGCCCCGGCCAGCCCCGTCGACTCAGATCTAGACCCGCTTAACATGCTCAGGGTTATCACAAGTTCTGTTTCAAAAATATTTTCTTAGTTGACGTCTTTAAAATGATTTTAAATGAAAAATTCTGAGGTAGACAGGTGATGTACTATATTATGTTTTTTGTGAATCCTTTTTCTTGTTATTAGTGGTTGTCAAATTATACTTAACGATACTGCACAGACGTATGGTTCCTAGCTAGCCCAGTTGTCTTTCCCATTAATCTCGTAAAATTTGACTAAAGGCTTATAAAAAAGAATCCCAAGGTTATAACCTTGGGATTTTTTTTAGACGATGAGCTAGCAACCTGTCACTATTTGAATGTCAATTCTATCATTAAGCCTAATAGGTAAACATGTCCTGTCAGTTTTTCAAGGTCGCTGACTCTGTCTACCCCGCAAGAGATATGAACTGATTATATAAATGAATTAATGAATACTGCATAGCCTGTTCTCCGAGTTAAGAGTTCTAGATGAACATTTTTGGACAACTTTATACCTAATTGTCCCGCCTTACTTTTAAATGCATTATTGTAAATTTTGTACAAAACAAATAAATTATTTAAAGACATAAATAACGATTGTATTCTTTTAGGATTTTTTTTTATTTTCATTGGTAAAATAAAGTTAATTATCTTTTCATCATTGTGGCAACCCTGCCCCGTCCCGCACCCCTCTCCCCGCTGCCCTGACGTCTTGCCTACCGCATGAGTTGAATACATAGCGTTTCCTTTTATTGAATCTAAGTTCAAAACTCCAAGATTTATTTCACGAATTTCTGTAAGCTTTCTTTTAACGCTTCGCAGTTTTCAACAGTTTGAATGAAAACAACACAATAGGTGAGGATTTTTATTTATTTCAGAGTCAAAAGTGTTGTGGTCTAAAATTTTTGTAAGTAGAAATTGTGGGAAGGGAGTGCAGTGGCTCTTCTTTGAGTAGTTCACGTTTGCTTTTCATGTATTACAGTAACATTTTTATTAAGTTTTTGTCCAGATGGAATTGCGATTCAGATGGTGAAAGATGGCTAGCACATCCCCTGAAAGAACAAACTGAAGTTCTTAACGTTTTCCCTTTATAGACTTTTACAAATCATGGGGAGAGTGTCGTGTGGTTCCCGGCACCAATAAAAAAACGAATAGGACCACTCCATCTCGTTCTCATGGATGTTGTAAAAGGCGACTAAGGGATTGGATTTGGGATTCTTCTTTTAGGCGACGGGCTAGCAACCTGTCACTATTTGAATCTCAATTCTATCATTAAGCCAAATAGCACAATGTTGCCTATCAGTCTTTTTCAAGATTGTTGGCTCTGTCTACCCCGCAAGGGATATAAACGTGATTATGTGTATGTATGTATGTATTCACAGTGAACATGATTTGACAAATTTCAAAATCATGGACAGTTCGTATGGCTTGGTCTGAAATTTTTACCCTTAGTTAGGTAACTAATCTTTTGATGTACGTAAACCATACAGCTGAATGTGGAATTACAGTCTTTTCAAGACTGATGGCTCTGACTATCACGCAAGAGTTATAGAAGTAACTGATTTCAAAGGTTTGCGTGGCATTTTACTGTTTATAAATAAAACAAGTATTAAACGCGCAAGAAACGTAACGGATTTCAGTCTATGAAATAGTTTTAAATTTATTTTTCGGTATTTATTGTCATTTTTTAATTTCTTAAAGAATATGTAGTTACAGGAATAGAAAAGGGCATGTTAAGATGGTTTGTTCATGTGGAGAGGATGAATGAAAGCAGGTTGATTAAGCAGATATACAAGGAGAGTGTGTAGGGAAAGGTCGGAGTGCGAAGACCTAGACGAACGTATCTTGATCAAATTAAGGACGTCCTGGCAAAGGGTCAGGGCAAGAGAACCCGAAGCCGCCGAGCTTGCATGAAGAGATTTATGAATGTGGATGAAGCGAAGGAAGTACGCAGAGATCGTGGCAAGTGGAAAGAGGTAGTCTCTGCCTACCCCTACGGGAAAAAGGCGTGATTTTATGTATGTATGTATTACGTTCAGCTATTTGGCTTAATGATAGAATTGAGATTCAAATAGTGACAGGTTGCTAGCCCATCGCCTAAAAAAGAATCCCAAGTTTGTAAGCCTATCTCTTAGTCGCCTTTTACGACTATTTGGCTTAATGATAGAATTGAGATTCAAATAGTGACAGGTTGCTAGCCCATCGCCTAAAAAAGAATCCCAAGTTTGTAAACCTATCCCTTAGTCGCCTTTTACGACATCCATGTAACTTCTTTAATTGCCTTAATGATGTATTTGTTTAATATTGATTCTTAATAAGTACTTTTTGTAATGTATTGCATCAATAAATGACAATCGTTGTGGTGTGACGTAAGCAAGTGGAGCGGCAGCACGTTCTGTCACTTTACGGCGTATGCCAGACTAGAGCGGGTGTGTGCACAAATCAAGTTGTTGTAAATTTCAACAAATATTATTGTACGACAGTACACTTTTATAAATGCCATTGCCACAACATATTATAATGAACACGCGATACCTTCTCACACATTTCTTGAAATTCCTGCACGAATTATTCCTACAAATGTTGGCAGACAGCTGCTGCGTCAGTTTGTTTGCCGCCGACTTTATTTGTGAAGCTGCTAATATCCTTGGAAAGTCAGAACCCGGTTTAATATTCTTCTGGGTTTGACATATGAATTCGGCCATTTTGTCTCTTCTCTCAAATTTTGCTTTAAAGTTTGACATCCTAACAAAAACTCAAAAGAAATTGAATTTTCAATTTTTTTTTTATTTATTGTGTAACTACTGACAGTTGTCTTATTTCGTACGTTTATTCAGTTCATTGATTTTATTATAACTAGCAATTTTTTTTTTGGGAGTCCCCGATTTCTGCAAGCAATTCTTGATGGTAGCCATTTATGAAGAATAAAAATATTCAAAGACGCACAAATAAATAATACAATAAATGTAAATGCGGGTTTGCCGTCCCGACGCCCGATCCCGCGGGACTGCGGGATCCACGTGCGATCGTAATGATCGCGGGATTATTGAATATTTTGAACAGACTGTCGGGATTCAGGCATAGAGTTACGACGATTTATTTCGTTGGCTGATGTTTGATTTCTTTTATTCGTAATTCTAAAAAAATATTTCAAAAAATGCAATCGTGATATGCCGTTCAAAAACTACTTAAGTTATAGACTAATTTACGTATTAATCAGTTAATAACCGAATCTTTTGATCGTAGAAATGAATATGTAGAATAATCTGAAAGCTAGTTATTTGTATAATTGTAATTATCTGAATAAATACATTAAAAAATGTATTTAAATCTTATTAAGTACGTAACTCAAAGAACAGAGATTACTTTAGTTAAGCGAAACAGTTTCAAAAGCAGTTCATTTTACACCACATCTACCCACTGGTGTAGGCGATAAAAGGTCTCATTTGCGTGTAACCCGTTCTTGAAAACGATAGGTTCGGTGTTCACGTTAAGACAATGTTCCCGTCCGACCACAATGAGATTGTGCGGAGGTGCGGTCTTGGTAACAGCGATGAGCGGAAGCGAGTTTGCTAACAAAAATATAAGAGAGATAATTACAAAAAAAAATATTATCCAGATTCTCCAAGGGATGAATTATACAACTCTATTTGTTTGCTGCGATCTTACCAAGTTTTACGTACATACATATAGTCTGGTCTATATCCCTTGAGGGGTAGACAAAGCCAACAGTCAATCCAAAATACTGATAGGCCGCGTTCGGCTGTTTGGCTTGATGATAGAATTGAGATTCATATATAACTTTAATTTTATAAATTTGTGTATTCTTGAAAAAGAATTTGAGAAATCAATATCAAAATCCATCGAAGCTTGTGAAATACGCTTATAAAATTAATTTAACTCTGTAGTTCGGCAGACTAAAAATCTATTTCAAAATAAAATCCAATTTAATTGAAAAATAATGATAATTCTTATAAGAATTAAATTGAAGGTCTTTCTTATTGCAGCGTATTTATTTTAGCGTAAAATTTTTTTGAACTACCATTAATAAAATGCCGAATTGTCCGAGCAGGCAAACCTCACCCTTACACTACTATGCACGCTCTCTTTTCAATTTATTTTCAATAACGTCTAGATATCTAGCGGCAAAATTCTTCAATGACGCCTCCCATTACTCTAGGATCCCACTGGATTTATGATATTTGATAGAAGACTACCTCTTTTACGAGGTTTTGTTATGTGATCCATTAGTTGCGTCGGATATTATTGTCCGCTTGATTTATGCTTATGAGTTACTGCCATGCCGTGTGGTTCCTGGCATTAATATAAAAAAGAGTAGGACCACTCGCATCTCTTTCTAATGGATGTCGTAAAAGGCGACTAAGGTATAGGCTTATAAACTTAGAATACTTCTATTAGGCGATGGGCTAGCGACCTGTCACTATTTAAATCTCAATTCTTTCATTAAGCCTAACAGCTGAACGTGACCTATCAGTCTTTTTAGGACTGCTGGCTCTGTCTACCCCGCAAATAATATGGACGTGATCATGCCTGTCTTCATTAAGAATTATACCGTGCCGTGAGGTTTTCGGCTCCTTCTTGTGGATGACTTATATGGTCTGAACTAGGTTAGGTTAGGGTCCCTGAACAGGTCAAGGTCTGGAGTCGCTCCGTATTACCTCACACGCTCCTGGATCGTGATGATAGGCCAATTATTTGGAGAGAATACTAAGAAATACTAATAGAATTACTAGAAGAGGAGGCAAACGCCATATTTAGGTATGTTGCAACTAGATTTTTTGGGCATTTTACATACATACATACATACATAAAATCACGCTTCTTTCCCGGAGGGGTAGGCAGAGACTACCTCTTTCCACTTGCCACGATCTCTGCATACTTCCTTCGCTTCATCCACATTCAAAACTCTCTTCATGCAAGCTCGGCGGTTTCGGGTACTTTTGACCTGACCCTTTACCGACCTTAATTTGATCAAAACATGTGAATCCCAATATTTCCAATGCTGTGTAAAAAGCGTTTTAAGTTACATTGAATATTTCAATTCCATTCAAAATGCCGAAACGATATTCTATAAAGACCCATAACAAGATTCCCGTATTATGGTAATGCAAGCGGGATTCGATCCCGCGTCTAGTGTCGGAATCTAATCACTGCACTATAAGGACTGCTTTCACAGTGATGGAGTTTTTACTCAATTTGAAGGGAGCTCACTTATTTCGGCTTCGGTATGATTTCATTTTGATATTGTAGCGAAGTAGGATGGAATATTTTGTGTGAACTCACAAATAACTTTATATTTTATTTATAATGTGGTTGTGCCGTGTTTGCCCGGCACCAATAGAAAAAAAAAGGACCACTCCATCTCTTCCCCGTGGATGTAGGCGACTAAGGGCTTTTGAACTTTGAATTCCTCTTAGCCGATGGGCTAGAAAATTGTCACTATTTGAATCTCAATTCTATCATTAAGCTAAACAGCCGAACGCGGCCTTTCAGTCTTTTCAAGATTGTTGGCTCTGTCTACCCTGCGACGGATAAAGACATAACTATATGTATTTATGTATGTGACTGCCTTCTATACGCTAGCCCATAGAATTTTATTCCAATTGCTATGATGTACCTAAATGATTCCCGGAGTAGTAGGTAGAGACTGCATCTTTCCTTTGTCTTTTGCCTAGAAATATCCCACACACTTTGTTTTTATTTGCTACTAGTTCATGATAAATTCATGATTTATAAATTCTCCTTCTAAGAGACAGGCTACGAACTTATTAAGTTTTATAAATCTCAATCCTATAATTAAACCATCCAACTTAACGTTGCCTTATAATTTGGTGACCATTGTCTTTGTCTACCCCGGAAGGGTTAAAAAGAAATCATATTTTCTGACCAGAAGTTTTATCATCTCAACAAAGTTAGTTAGTATTCCTTAGACCGCAAAAATGTCTAAACTTGTAACTGACTCCCGCGTAACCTATTTAAGGGGGAGACGTCGTCGCGTCTAAAATATTTATGAGCATTCCTGTCGCCTGAGTACCTGACCTTAATTGTGTATCGTTGCAGATTTAAATCGCTTTGCGTTCGTCTTTATGTGAGTACCTAGTGGTTCGTGAACCGATTTAAAAAAAAAGAGAGTTGCTGAATTCGTTGCTATCGTTTCTCCTCGGATTATTTATTAATATATTTTTTTAATGTCGTAAAAGCCGACTGAGGGATAGGCTTACAAACTTGGGATTCTTTTTTAGGCGATGGGTTAACAACACTGTCACTATTTGAATCTCAATTCTATCATTAAGCCAAATAGCTGAACGTGGCCTACCATTATTTTTAAGACTGCCGGCTCTGCTAACACCGCAAAGGATATAAACGTGATTGTATGTATGTAGACCACATAAGAAACGTACATGCCAAAAATCAGATCAGTCAGTCATTATGTCAGTCAATCAATCACTCTTATACACATTTAGATTTCGTTTATTGTTACATTTTGCATTCTCCATTCTTTTATTAGGTATATCAAAAACTGTTGGAATCGACTGGTAGGATGGATGAAGGCACATATAATATTTACGACGTGCCATCCGTTCCAATAAACAAAAAGCGTGTCCCCCCCCCCGTCCCCCCCTCCTTCCATGTTATTGAAAGTTTCAATAAGCGTTATTTTATTCAAAGCAATATTTTCTGACTAGATTTTTCCCTGAAGCAAATATATTGCAGAAAATTTGTAGTAAATTGGTGTCATCAAAGTGGTAGACGCGGTGGTCCTATTGTACTTTGAAAACAACGGAAAATATGTCCGTCCATTGTATATATTACTAGCTTTCATCCACAGTTTCGGCCGTGCAAATTAAGCGCCGCCTACACGCGCAGTTTAGCGACACATACATATAATACATATAATCATGTCTATATCCCTTGCCAGGTAGACGGAGCCAACAGTCTTGAAAAGACTGATAAGCCACGTTCAGCTAATTGGCTTTAAGATAGAATTGAGATTCAAATAGTGACGGGTTGCTAGCCCATCGCCTAAAAGAAGAATCCCAAGTTGATAAGTCTACCCCTTAGTCGCCTTTTACGACATCCATGGGAGAGAAATGGAGTGGTCCTATTCTTTTTTCTATTGGTGCCGCGAATCACACGGCACAACAAAGCGACACAAATAAAAAGTACAGATTTTTTCCAAAACATACGGGAATTATGTCCTGAATATTCTTACATACATATAATCACGTCTATATCCCTTGCGGGGTAGACAGAGCCAACAGTCCTGAGCAGACTGATAGGCCACGTAAAAGGCGGCTAAGGGATAGGCTTACAAACTTGAGATTCTTTTTTTAGGCGATAGGCTAGCAACTTGTCACTATTCGAATCTCAATTTTATCTTAAAGCCAAATAGCTGAATATTCTTCAGACTCTTTATTTCAAGAAGATTGCTTCAGTAGGTAACGCGTGAAGAGTTAACTAACAAACTTACTTCCGCATTTAAAATATTTGACAGAATTGAGATTCAAATAGTGACAGCTTGCTAGCGAATCGCCTAAAAATAATCTCAAGTTTGTAAGCCTATCCCCTACCTGTAAATACTGTTCCTCCTAGACATAATGACTGGGTTTGTCAGTCTGTCATGTCCCCGCAATCTATTAGCGCAAAAACTCGGAAACGTCGCGGATCGCATAAAATATTTATGAGATATCCTCTAGTGGAGTCGGCGGCGGTGCGAGTTGGAAACTTTTGTGTACTTTGAAATTGGGACACCGTTTTTCAGGCGTGTGATTCGTTTTATTTTTTACTCAACTAGCTTTTAGTACCGTGTGGTTCCCGGCACCAATATAAAAAAGAATAGGACCACTCCATCTCTTGCCCATGGTTTTCGTAAAAGGCGACTAGAATAGGCTTAAAAACTTGGGATTCTTTTTTAAGGCGTATAGCAACCTGTCACTATTTGAATCTCAATTCTATCATTAAGCCAAACAGCTGAACGTGGCCATTCAGTGTTACTTACCCGTCGTCCGCGCGAATTTAGCGCCACCAGCAGCCAGCGCCAGCTACATAGATGACAGGATTTTCGCAAATCTCACGGGGACTATGATTTTTACTCGAATGAAAAGTACCTTCAGACTCTTAATTATAGAAACCTTATGGCTTAATAACAAGTAGATATATTAAATTAACGTTCGGTTAGCTGCAATTTGGTGTAATTCGATAAATCAGATAAAGGTGTGAACCAACCGCAAACCGCGAGCGAAATTGTGGTTTTCACAATTTCGTAGTAGTCAGATTGTGTTACAAAGAATTATTATTATTATTTGATGGCCTTTTACAAAATTAAAAAAAATATGTGAAAACTGTTGCAACACATCGCAAAACGAATGCCTTTAAAGTGTAAATTTTTGGAAAAAAGACGAAAAATTATAATGATATATTAACATACTCACGTTTATATCTCTTGCGGGGTTGACATAGCCAACAGCCTTGAAAAAGCTGGTAGGCCACGATCAGCTGTTTGGCTTAATGATAGAATTGAGATTGAAATAGCGACAGGTTGCTAGCCCATCGCCTAAAAAAAGAATACTAAGTATATAAGCCCGTCCCTTAGTCGCCCTTTACTACATACATAGGAAAGTGATGGAGTAGTCCTATTCTTTTTTCTATTGGTGCCGGGAACCACACGGCACGGCATTATTAATAAATAAAAACTAACATAGTGTGGAGGGAAAGGTCGGAGTGGGAAGACCTAGAGGAACGTGTCTTGATCAAATTAAGGACGTCCTGGTAAAGGGTCAGGTCGAAAGTACCCGAAACCGCCGAAATTGCATGAAGAGAGTTATTAATGTGGAGTAAGCGAAGGAAGTATGCGGAGATCGTGGCAAGTGGAAAGAGATAGTCTCTGCCTACCCCTCTGGGAAAGAGGCGTGATTTTATGTATGTACATACATACATATGATCACGTCTATATCCCTAGCGGGGTAGACAGAGTCACCAGTCTTGAAAAGACTGATTGGCCACGCTCAGCTGTTTGGCTTAGTGAGAGAATTGATATTCAAATAGTGACAGGTTGCTAGTCCATCGCCTAAAAGAGGAATCCCAAATTTATAAGCCTATCCCTTAGTCGCCTTTTACGACATCCGTGGGAAAGAGATGTATTGATTTTATGTATGTATGTATGTAAAAACTAACATGTTATTATCGCTTACGACTTATAACTCGCGCTCGTAACTCAAGTAGTGAGGGATTTAACTCGACCGACATCCGGCCCGAATCCACGAGCTGAAGCCCACTACAATGTTTATGTAATATGCATACTTTTTCTGGAATATTCTCTTTTACAATATGAATATTTTATGGTCTCAGTAGTTATGTGGTTTTGCGATAGGGTTTTTAGTATTGGATACAATGTTATATCATACATAGTGACAGGTTGCTAGCCCATCGCCTAAAAAAGAATCCCAAGTTTGTAAGCCTATCCTTTAGTCGCCTTTTACGACGTCCATGGGAAAGAGATGGAGTGGTCCTATTCTTTTTTGTATTGGTGCCGGGAACCACACGGCACTTGTTATATCATCAAAGCTTTATTTTGTGATATATATATTTATGGATGTTTTAGTCTTCATTTATTTTGAAAAATGAGTAGAGTTATCAAAAAGTACATACATACATACATACACGTACATACATATAAAAACATATACATACATAAATCACGCCTCTTTCCCGGAGGGATAGGTAGAGACCATATATATACACTTGCCACGATCCCTGCATATTTCTTACGCTTCATCCACATTCATAACTCTCTTCATGCAAGCTCGGCGGTTTCTGCTACTCTTGACCTTTTGCTAGAATGTCTTCGATTTGATCAAGGTATACGTTAAGTCGAAAAGTACATTAAAGTTTTACAACCGCTATAACTCCCGTCCGATTTCCGCATCATTTACGAAAATCTGGTCATGATTGTTAAGGCGCACGTATACATATATGGTCTCTACCTACCCCTTCGGGAAATAGGCGTAGTTTAATGTATGTATCAAAATATTATCTCAATCCTATCTTAAAGCCAAATAGCTGAACGTGGCCTATCAGTCTTTACAAGACTGTAGGCTCTGTCTACCCCGCAAGGGATATAGACGTGATTGTATGTATGTATGTATCAAAATATTAATAATGGCAGTCATTATGTAAAATCACTTCGCCGCGTCGTCGGCGGCATAAAAATTCATAGTCGCACATTTTTAACGCACACTTTACAAACGGGGTGTTACTTTTTATCGCGGCGACACATACGGCCGTAACTGCCGGCCTGACCTGAAATATGGGTAGTCGTGGGATCGTTAACCTTGTAACACGTGTCTACATACATATGGTCACGTCTATATCCCTTGCGGGGTAGACAGAACCAGCAGTTTTGAAAAGAATGAACGGCCACGTTCAGCTGTTTGGCTTAATGATAGAATTGATATTCAAATAGTGACAGGTTGCTAGCCCATCGCCTAAAAGAGGAATCCCAAGTTTATAAGCCTATCCCTTAGTCGCTTTTTACGACATCTATGGGAAAGAGATGGAGTGGCCCTATTCTTTTTTGAAATGGTACCGGGAACCACACGGCACTTATAGCGAATATTGTTATAAAATGTCTTATTATATATCAATGTTTTATTATTTCTTTATAATATTAATTTATTGTATCATTAAAATTATCAATATTTTATTCATTACAGGTAAGAGCTAACCAGAAATTCAATATAGGTTGCATTAATTGTAAGTACCAAACTATTTTATAATTCCCTTAAGCCATTTGAAGATCTTGTTATCCTTGGTATGACATTTATTTTTGTTCATTCTATATTGGAACTATAGAAAAGTAATCAGAATCCCAATAAATGCGAAAGTAAGTTTGTTTGTCACCTCTTCTCGCGTTATCTACTGAAGCAACCTTCTTAAAATTTTCTTTTATTAAGGTTCTGAAGACGTCGGGTACTGTTTATCTCAGTAATAACTATAGTTTACATGGTATTGGTATCCTATATTCTTTTGTAGGTGACGCTAATCCGCGCGAAAAAAGCTGCGGGTACTAGATAGTAATTATTAAATGCCGTGTGGTTCCCGGCATCAATACAAAAAAGAATAGGACCACTTCATCTCTTTCCCATGGATGTCGTAAAAGGCGACTAAGGGATAGGCTTACAAACTTGGGATTCTTTCTTTAGGCGATGGGCTAGCAAACTGTCACTATTTGAATCTCAATTCTATCATTAAGTCAAATAGCTAAACGTGGCCGATCAGTCTTTTCAAGACTGTTGGCTCTGTCCACCCCGCAAGGGATATAGACGTGACCATATGTATGTATGTATGCCAAATTCTAAGATTGAGATTATTTTTTTTAATTAAGTTATACCTAAAAAGGCATGTATATAATAATTATGATTGACTATTACAAAGTTGGGTGTGATGGCTGGATTCAACATTACGTTATTTATGAATCCTTGTCCAATCTTGTCTTCAATAATGGGACATGTCCACAAGTGACTGTCAGGTCCTGTAGTATTGGGCTTCCATTTTGGAAAGTGCTGGTATAAAGCATGATTGACCTAGTTCGATGTTAACTGAAAATCGTCCATGTTAATATATAAAGATAAAAATACGTGTTTTTAATATGGATTTGTTATCATTAATTTGTAACAAATTAATTTGTACAAAAGTTCAACCAAATGCGAGTTGGAATCATGCATAAATGGTTCCGTATTATTATTATACTCTTTGAAATTATCCATATTCCAATTTTAAATCACTACTTTGGCTACAGAACACTAAAATATATATATAAGTCCTATTCTACACTAGCAGTCATCACTCCGCCTAACACCGGTGTCATATAAACATGAATATTTCCATCCCAGTGTGCACTCGCCCTTATTTAGTCCGTAATCGATCAACACTGCCTTATTGGCCACCGAGCAGTCAATATTGTTATTTATGGCGGTAATTGAATTAGCCTACAAAGACATAGTTCACCCTCTTTATCCCCTATGGTGAGATGGTTTGGACTTTTGGTCCAGTATTGATTCAGTTTGTTTATACATACATACATACATACATACAAAAAATCACGCCTTTTTCCCAGAGGGGTAGGCAGAGACTACCTCTTTCCACAAGACAGTACATTTAGCGACAGTTTGTTTATACAATCTTAATTTATACAAACGTACACACAACAAGTAGCAAGTCTTTTGTAATGTAAATCTTTGATTTTTGTTAATCATATGGAAAGACAATAGAAGTCACGTCACGACACAAATGCTAGCGTTGCGGAGAGTGTAACAGTGTTTTAATGTAACTAGATTTTTTATGATTTGAATAAACATTTCTATATTTATGTGCCGTGTGGTTCCCGACACCAATACAATAAAAGAATAGGACCACTCCATCTCTTTCTCGTGGATGTCGTAAAAGGCGACTAAGGGAAATGCCTTAAAATTTGGGATTCTTTTTTAGGCGATGGGCTAGCAACCTGTCACTATTTGAATCTCAATTCTATCATTAAGCCAAATAGCTGAACGTGGCCATTTAGTCTTTTCAAGACTGTTGGCTCTGTCTACCCCTCAAGGGCTATAGACGTGACCATATGTATGTATGCACAATATTCTATATTTATTTTGCCTGCGTTGTAAAACCGAAATTAATTTCTCAGCTTTATTGTTTCTTGAATTCCATATTTGGAAAGAATTGGAACCTCCCGGAGGCACTTATCTGCTAACTCTTAACAGTTTTACGCTCCACATCATATGTAATTCTATCCTGAATTCACATTAACCCTGTTGCATTAGCTATCCCTAAACACGGGTGACATTACGCTATCAACGCGAAAACGTCTCATTGTGAAAAATTTACATAATGGAGAGGGTTAGGTAGCGTCGGCAGAAAAAAACCTGATGTGTAATGAGTAAAATGAGAGCGTCTGCAAATGTGTAACAAAACATTTTCACATGATTACATCTTGTCAGTTGATTTGGATAAAGAGGTACAGTATTAAATACATACATACATATGGTCACGTCTATATCCCTTGCGGGGTAGACAGAGCCAACAGTCTTGAAAAGACTTCACGGCCACGTTCAGCTATTTGGCTTAATGATAGAATTGAGATTCAACTAGTGACAGGTTGCTAGCCCATCGCCTAAAAAAGAATCCCAACTTTGTCAGCCTATCCCTTAGTCGCCTTTTACGACATCCATGGGAAAGAGATGGAGTGGTCCTATTCTTTTTTGTATTGGTGCCGGGAACCACACGGAAGAAGGTACAGTATTCATGTTTTTTTTCTGATTCTAGTCGAAAGTCTGCCTTCAAGTTATTAAAGTCATATGAGTGGTTATATTCGGAGTATTAAGGATACAGTTCTGTTATTATATCTTTTGTTAAGCTAAGCGTAATATGTAGCGTAAAATAAAGCTCTATATCCCTGGCGGGGTAGACAGAGCCAACAGTCTTAAGACTGATAGTCCACGTTCAGCTGTTTGGCTTAATGATAGAATTGAGATTCAAATAGTGACAGGTTGGTAGCCCATCGCCCAAAAGAAGAATACCAAGTTTATAAGCCTTTCCCTTAGTCACCTTTTACGACATCCATGGGAACGAGATGGAGTGGTTCTATTCTTTTTTTATTGGTGCCGCGAAAAACGGCAAACACATTAGTGTATACGCGACAATATCAAGTTTCAAGTGTTTATATGCTGTCGCTACAAATTATTAGTGGTACTTATGCAAGAAATACCTCATTCGCTGTCACACGCAAATTTCAACTTGAAATGTTAAGGCGTAAGGTCGTTTATGAGTTTTCGACGTGAATGAATAATATCGGGATGTTTTGGTCGTATGTTTATTCCCTGGGCGTTCTTTGGCAGAAGTTTGCGAGGTATTCACCGCGACGAGTAATTTAAATTATTTGTTTTACTAGCTTTTCCCCCAGGCTTCTCTCCCGTGGGATTCGTTTAAATATTTTCTTTATTGGACGCGTAGGTTATTAGAACAATAGTAAGTGAGTGCTCTTGCTGTTATACGATTATTTTCCGATGGTTGTTTTCTTTTGGGAATTTTGGCGATTCCTTTTTTTTTTGGGAGCAAAGAGAGGAATTACCAAAATTTCCAGTTTTTTTCGTGGGTTAGTCTGTATGTAAATAGATAAACTGTTCATTAATCAATGCATCTTCTTTTTGTTAAACAGGAGGCATTTCCAAAACCCAAATTTGTTAAATTCCAACCGAAAACCTTAAAAAAATACGCGGCAAACATGAAAAGTTACGTAGACATTTTTCTCCGTATATTACAAATATTAATCCGTCAAAAAAAGGGGGGAAAGGTGTACAATACATAAAGCGAATGTATTATAGGTGTTGACGTCATCAGTTTACGGAAATGGGCACACAAAACCTCAACACGGGATTCCCCGGGCAAATCCCTATTATCCGGGACCAAATCAATCTTCTAGAGATGTTTATGAATCGATAGTTAGTGTATCCGACAAGCGATTCCCGCTTCTCCTGCGGAAAATTCGTATACAATTCATAACACCTTTATACCTTACTGGATAATGCCGTGTGGTTCCCGGCACCAAAATAAAAATGAATAGGACCACTTCATCTCTTTTCCATGGATGTCGTAAAAGGCGACTAAGGGATAGGTTTACAAACTTGGGATTTTTTTAGGCGATGGGCTAGCAACCTATCACAATTTGAATCTCAATTCTATCATTAAGCCAAATAGCTAAACGAGGCCATTCAGTCTTTTCAAGACTGTTGGCTCTGTCTACCCCGCAAGGGATATAGACGTGACTATATTTTTTTTTCACCTCACTGGATAGATAGGGCCAACAGTTTCGGGAAGACTGAAGGCTACGTTCAGCGGCTAAGATTCAAATAGTGACAAGTTCCCGATTCCCAATCCCAAGTTTAGTAGCTAAAAACATACATACATACATATAATCACGTCTATATCCCTTGCGGGGTAGGCAGAGCGAACGTTTTCGAAAAGATCAATAGGCCACGTTCAGCTGTTTGGCTTAATGATAGAATTGTGATTCAATTAGTGACAGGTTGCAAGCACATCGCTTATAAGAAGAATCCGAAATTTATAAGCCTAGCCTAGCTTTGGCTAAAAATCTAGACCACAAAATTAGTGCTTTCCATGGCAATTGAACAAGTTCTGGTTAACCATTCCACCTGACCTTTCAAAGACCAAATTTCGAATGTCTTGAAAAAGGGGGGAGATGGTAGGAGTACCCGTAATCGACGAATACGCATTAAAAGAGTAATGAGTGTAGACGAAGCGGGAGAGGTCTGTAAGGATCGTAGCAAGTGGAATTCCATAGTCTCTGCCTACCCCAATGGGAAACAGACGTGATGGTATGTATATATGTAGGTATGTTTCCACGTGTATGTAGGGACAGGCTTATAAAATTGCGATCCTTGTTTTTAGGCGATGAGCTAGCAACCTGTCACTATTTGGATCTCAATTCCATCATTAAGCCGAGCAGCTGAACGTGGCCATTCAGTCTTATTGGGACTATTGGCTTTGTCTACCCCGTAAGGGATATAGACGTGACTATATGTATGTTTTCAACTGACAAACAAAATCTTTAACCAATTCAGAAGGTTATTCTCCATCAGTTTCACACATTCAACTGCGTCCCTTCTACTGTCTCAGAAGACAAATTACTTCCCCCACCAAAGTCGTAATGGACGCGTGACATGAAGATTAATCACTGAAATGATTTATACATGTGTGAGACTGTATCATTTTGACATGATGTTGTTCCTAGCATGCAGCATGGCACCGTGACCTACTGCGTAAAAGATGGATGTGTGTAACCCTATAGCTAGATCAAGCTGTTTAATTTCTTCTCTCTGATTGAATTAAGGGGATATATTTGTTTGCATGTACAATCACGCCTTTTTTCCGGAGTGGTAGGCAGAGACTACATTTTTCCACTTGCCACGATTTCAGCATACTTCTTTCACTTCATCCACATTCATGACTCTCTTCTGAGATATAAGATTCTCGTGTCACAATGTTCGTTCCCGTACTCCTCCGAAACAGCTAGACCAATTCTCATGAAATTTTGTGAGCATATCACTACCTACTCAGTCTGAGAATCGGACAACAACACCTTTTTTTATATACGGCTTAGTGATAAGAGTTGTGCACCCTTAACATTTCTTTTAACGAAAAATTATTACATAACAAAACAACGTTTTCCAGGACAGCTAGTAAGTAATTGATAAAAAAAATTAAATTGAATTCTTATTTTAATTTCCAACATCGTCGACGTAAGAGTATATGTCCTTGCTGTCATCCCTATCACTGGAGATGGAGCTGGTGAGGCTGTCTCTAGAGGATTCCCCTGAGAGGCGCACCTTGTAGTCGTAAAAGAAGTGATCGCCGTGTGGTTTGCTGGAGTTTTGTGTGTCGTTCTTACAACGGTGGTCGGCTATCTTGGTGAACACTGCAATGAAGGTGAAGATTTTAATATGTTCATTCATCATTCATATAGTCACGTCTATGTCTCTGGTAGACAGAGCGAAAAGTCTTGAACAGAGTGGTAGGCCACGTTCAGCTGTTTGGCTTTATGATAGAATTGAGATTCAAATAGTGACAGGTTAAACCTTAAACAGGTTGCTAGCCCATCGGCTAAAACAAGAATCCCAAGTTTATAAGCCTACCTCTTAGTCGCCTCTTACGACATCCATGGGGAATGAGATGGAGTGGTCCTATTCTTTTTTATGTTGGTGCCGGGAATTTTTAATATTTGATCTAGGAAAAATCTTTTATTGGATATTTTACATACGTAAAATCACGTCTATATCCCTTGCGGGATAGACAGAGCCAGCAGTCTTGAAAGACTTATGGGTCACGTGCAGCTGTTAGGCTTAATGATAGAATTGAGATATTATACATACGTGCAATAATGTCTTTATGCCGGGCGGTTACCCGCACTTTAGAAAAGACAACTTCACATTTTTGCCATGGATGTTATAAAAGGCGACTATGGGAATAGCTAATACACTTGGGATTCCTCTTTTAGGCGATGGCCTGTCACTATTTGGATCCCATTTCTCACCTTCCAAAGATACACATACATACATTAAATCACGCCTTCTTCCCGGAGGGGTAGACAGAGACTTCATCATTCCACTTGCCACGATCTCCGCATACTTCCTTCGCTTCATCCACATTCCTAACTCTCTTCATGCAAGCTCGGCGGTTTCGGGTACTTTTGACCTGACCCTTTACCAGGACGTCCTTAATTTGATCAAGATACGTTCGCCTAGGTCTTCCCACTCCGACCTTTCCCTCCACACTCTCCTTGTATACCTTCCCTCATTGCTTTCCGAAGATTTGGGGGTGTTTTCTCAAGAAACAGAAGAACATACTAGTCCCATCTTGGCAGTTCCTGAAGTGCATCATACACAGACTCTTGAAACTCCTCCTGGCTCTCTGGTACGCCCCGCAAATCCATTTGATCCCAGGGTCCCTCCACTTCATCGCCATATCTTCTGGACACGGGTGGCATTTGCGATGCCATTTTCTCCTGCACAAAATTAATAAATGGTGAAAACATCGTTCCGTGTGGTTTTGGGCACTTTGGAACTAACTCATGTTTTTCCCATGAATGTGAAATACGAAACACTTGTACAAGGAAAAAGGAAAATCTATACTAATATTATAAAGTTGGAGAGTTTGTTTGTTTGTTTGTTTGTTTGGACGCGATAATCTCAGGAACTACTAGTTCGATTTGAAAAATTCTTAACCATTTTAAAGTAAGTCTTCTTAATTTTTTTCCATTCGCTTCTACGTTGAGCACTCTGAACTTGTATAACATACTTACATATATATAGTCACGTCTATATCCCTTGCGGGGTAAATAAAACCAACAGTCTTAAGAAGACTGAAAGGCCACGTTTAGCTTTTCGGCTTAATAATTGAATTGAGATTCAAATAGTTACAGGTTGCTAATGCATCGCCTAAAAGAAGAATCCCAAGTTTGAAAGCCTATCCCTTAGTCGCCTTTTACAACATCCGTGAGAAATAGAAGGAGTGGTCCTATTCTTTTGTTTTATTGGTGCCGGGAACCACACGGCACTTGCGTAACATGTTGATGAATAAAGTAATTCTCACCAACGCTTCCTCTCCAGACTGGACTTTGGTCTGTCCTTCTTCTCGCCGGATTGTGATGAAGATGTGATAGAGTCCAGTTCCAGTGACTCACCGCTTTGAGAATCTTTGCTGCCTTAAAAATGAAACATTGAACCTTGCTGCCTTAAAAATGAAACATTGAACCTTGCTGCCTTAAAAATGAAACAATGAACAAAACACTAACGTAACTAGCTTTTACATGCATCTTCGCCCGCGCGAATCCAGCGCCGCCTGTAAATAGCGACCAATTAAGGGCCGCCTACAAAAGAATACAGGTTTACCGCAAATCCCACCGGAACTGTGCCCTGTCCTACAGACTCTTAATTATATATATGCGAAATAACAAGTAGATTGGCTGAGTAGAGAACGCGCAAAAAAAAAATTATTTCCAAATCTATTCACTGTCGCTTCGGAAGCGGCAATAAACTTAGTTCTATAAGTAATTAATTTGACAAAAGATGACAATTAGTAAGTGATATGAAGTGTGCTATAATCGATACATATAATAAAACAGTAAAAATATTTTGTCTGTACATTTAGTATTTTTTACTGAAATGGATAGAGGGACATAACTCTCTGTCTGTCTGTCTGTATGTATGATCACGCTTATCTTCGAAAGTACTGTACCTATTTACCCAAAACTTTCACCAATTGCTTTGCTTTAACTCAGAAAAACATTTAAAGTTTGTTTCATCAAAATCGGTTCACTAAAAAAATTGTTATCGTCATTTGCATGAACTCAAGGCCTCATGCCTTGAGTTCATGCAATGACGATAACAATTTTTTGCCTGCAAATAAGGTTGCGCGGAAAAATTCGAAATTCACGCGGACGAAGTCGCGGGCAACAGCTAGTAATGAATAAAATTTTTGAATCTTGTTCGATTTACGTCGCGGGTGCTCCCTATTTATTTTAATTCTCATAAGTTTTCTTCTCTGTCAGAGCAAATAAATAAACCAAACAATAAATACCAGTTAATTCTTACTTCTGTGTTACTTACTTTTAACTTGTTTACTGCCTGAAGATGACGAAGTGGATCTATACGATTTTTTGGATCTTCGTGTCTTATTGAATTTTATATCTAGATCATTGTTTATGATGTTTCCAGTGGTGTTCTCTTGTAAGGTTAATATATCGTGGACTGAGGAAAAAGGGGATTTTAAAATAAATGTTATGGTTACATTAATGTGCCGTGTGGTTCCCGGCACCAATAGAAAAAAAAGAATTGGACCTCTCCATCTCTATCTTATGGATGTTGTAAAACACGACTGAGGGATAGGCTTATAAACTTGGGATATTCTTTTTTAGGCGATGGGCTAGCAACCTGTCACTATTTGAATCTTAATTCTATCACTAAGCATACAGCTGAGCGTGGCCTATCTGTCTTTTCAAGACTGTTTGCTCTGTCTACCCCGCAAGGGATATAGACGTAATCATACGTTTGTATGTATGCTCGTAATACTTACAAACTAATAGTAACACAATGCAAAATCTCAGTTCGACCATTTTATCAACACTAGAAATGTCAATCACATTTTATTTCTTTCTAAAACAGTTTCACTAATATTTGAGTGTTATGCATTTTCGATTCCATATTTTATTTCCGTTTTACGATGTCTTAACATTTATTACATTCAACACAGATTTCAATATTTTTGTTAGTAAAATTATTTTATGTCGTGTGGTTCCCGGCACCAATTAAAAAAATTGGACCACTATGTCTCATTCCCATGGATGTCATAAAAAACGACTAAGGGATAGGCTTACAAACTTGGGATTCTTCTTTTAGGCGATGGGCTAGCAACCTGTCATTATTGGAATCGGAATAGACGTGATTATATGTATGTAAAATTATTTTAATTTTTTTTTTCAGGAAATTGATGTTTTTATTCGACTTTTAGGCTTTATTTATATTTTATTTTTATGCTTTAGAAGATGAAATTTATTTCTTGTATACTTTAGCTGAAACGATTATGAAAATGCGCTCTTGATCTTAAAACATACTTTAAGGTACCTTTACCAGCCTACATAAACAGTCTTAATCCATTATTTGACACTTATATGACCATAAGCCCTGTCATCAGTTATGAACATTCATAAATAAAGTCACGCCTTCTTCCCGGAGAGGTAGGCAGATACTACATCTTTCCACGCGCCACGATCTCTGCATACCTACTTCCTTCGCTTCATCCACATTCATAACTCTCTTCATGCAAGCTCGGCGGTTTCGGGTACTTTTGACCTGAGCCTTTGCCAGGTCGTCCTTAATTTGATCAAGATACGTTCGTCTAGGTCTTCCCACTCCGACCTTTCCCTCCACACTCTCCTTGTATATCCGCTTAGTCAACCTGCTTTCATTCATCCTCTCCACATGACCGAACCATCTTAACATACCCTTTTCTATTCCTGTAACTTCATCTTCTTTCACATCACAGTTATGAAAAATTTGAATTAATTCAAAATAATACCGCGTCGACAAACATTGGTTTCCGAAACGAAATGATTTGTTATCGCCTCAATTTGATTCATCGAGAAAATGAACGCTTGAAATTCGAGAACCGTTGATTGAAAATCTTTGGGACAAAATGTTTCGTCTGACAGCAAATAAACTTCTATCGAAGTGAAATGTAATTTAACTTTGATTGGCTTTTCGATGAGATAAACAAGAACATCATTTTTTATTATCGGGTAGATTATTTATTTATTTGAATAACCAGACATACATACATACATATAGTCACGTCTATATCCCTTGCGGGGTAGACAGAGCCAACAGTCTTGAAGAGACTGATAGGCCTCGTTCAGCTATTTGGCTTTATGATATAATTGAGATTCAAATAGACACAGGCTGCTAGCCCGTCGCCTAAAAGAAGAATCCCAATTTTATAAGCCTATCCTTTAGTCGCCTTTAACGACATCAATGGGAACGAGATGGAGTGCCGTGTAGTTCCCGGCATCAATAAAAAAAAATACCAAACACCCTGTATAAAAACAGCAAAATTTTAGGCTAATGTAATCTCTTTCAATCTACATCCATAAATCACATCTTCACCCCTTACAAGATCTCGACAGACAGAGCCAAGTCTCCCTAAGACTAAAAGACCACGAATTGAGATTCAAGTTACAAATCGCAGGAGGAATCCTCATTTTCTAAGTCTCTACCTTGATTAATTTTTATAATCTGCAGAAAGGATTTAAATGAAGAAAAACTAACAAATATTTTTTATTCCGTTTATTATATTTTGTAAATGTAAAACCAATGGCGTCCGTGGAAATTGCTATCCTTGCAACGATGGTCCTGCATCTTTACAAACACTGTAATAAAAATAAAATTTAATAAAAAAAAATACAATCTTGAAGCAAAACGGATGTTTGTCTATTATAAGTATTTATTATAAAATATAGTATCGTTAAGTTAGTATCCCGTGACACAAGTCTCGAACTTACTTCGAGGCTAGCTCAATCTGTTTAATTTATCCCGTATATATTTATTTACTTATTTATTACATTGTAACCATGTTCAAGGAATAAATGATTATGATTATTGGAACAATAAAGTCATTAAATTCCAATTCCAAATTATATTATACATACATATAATCATGTCTATATCCCTTGCGAAGTAGACAGAGCCAACAGTCTTGAAAAGACTGTGATAGGCCACGTTTAGCTATTCAGCGTAATGATAGAATTGAGAATAAATTGGAAAGGAATTAATTCATGGAACAATTACTAGTGCCATCTTCGCAGTTCCTGAATCTCATCATGCATTCGCTCTTGAAACTTCTCCTGGCTCGCTGGTACTGTCCACAGATCCACTTGATTCCACGATTATCGTAACGCTTCAACATATCCGAGGGGCATTTTGTGCATTTGCGATATTTTTTTTTACTGCAAAAGAAAATAAAGTTTTAATTAAAATTAGGCATACTGAAAGATCTACTGAAATCTCGAAGACTGAATGACCACGGTCGATTGTATGGCCTAATTATGGGATTGAGGATGCAAAAAGTGACAGAATCCCAAGTTTATTAGGGATACAAGACTAAAGGATAGGCCCTAAGTCGCAACTATACGGTTCTCATTCACACTTTCCTTGTATATTTGCTTAGTCGACCTTTTTTCTTTAATCCTCTCCATCCTGTTGGTTATTTTACATCACAACGTTCCCTTATGCTTTAGATTATAAATAAATAAATATAAATATATACGGGACAAATTACACAGATTGAGTTAGCCTCGAAGTAAGTTCAAGACTTGTGTTACGAGATACTAACTCAACAATACTATATTTTATAATAAATACTTATATAGATAAACATCCAAGACCCAGGCCAATCAGAAAAAGTTTTTTTCTCATCATGCCCTGGCCGGGATTCGAACCCGGAACCGCCGGTGTCACAGACAAGCGTACTACCGCTGCGCCACCGAGGCCGTCAAAGAGAGATTAGAAATACAACCTTAAAAATGAAAACGTATTTGATTGATACACACCCGACTTTGCTGTCAGCAGTGATAGCTGAGGAAGCGTCTGACGAGTGGCTCATATCTGATTGTTCTTTAGAATACGTTCCTAAGCTGAAAGAGATACATTCTAATTCAGAAAATATATTTAATTTATACATTTAATCACGTCTTCATAGTTTACATAGCCGTGTGGTTCCTGGCACCAATATAAAAAAGAATAGGACCACTCCATCTCATTTCTCATGGATGTTGTAAGAGGCTACTAAGGGATAGGCTTATAAACTTGTGATTCTCATTTTAGGCGATGGGCTAGCAACCTGTCTCTATTTGAATCTCAATTGTATCTTAAAGCCAAATAGCTGAACGTGGCCTTTCAGACTCTTCAAGACTGTTGGCTCTGTCTGCTCCGCAAGGGATATAGACGTGACTATATGAATGAATGAATGATTCATAGTTAGTAACAAGAGCCAACAGTCTCAAAAATACTGAAAAGCCACGTTCTGCTGTATAGCTTTAGAATTGATATTCATGTTGACAGGTTGCCAGCTCATTGCCTAAAAGAATCATAAGTTTATTTGCCTTTCCATTACAATTTTTACATGTATTGACAAAATGTTTACTAAAGGGTATCCAAAACATACCTTGCTAAACTGTTTGTCATCAGACATCTGAATCATTAATTATCTTTGACATAATTGAAATACATCAAAACGAAGTTCAAACGATTCTCAGAATAGCAAAGATTGTTCATTGGTTAGACTTTTTTTATCTATTTCTGTCTACTTTTGTTCTTTTGTACCTTTAAAGATATATTTAGCTAAACACATTCATTGTGTCACAAAATTGTCCACAAATGTATAGGATAGTAGTATATTGCGTTAACATCGTTTATTTCAATTCGTATTTCCACTGATATATTAGAAAAATTAAATTATTTAGCTATACCATCATTATACATACATACATATATATGGTCACGTCTATATCCCTTGTGGGGTAGACGGAGCCAACAGTCTTAAAAAGACTGAAAGACACGCTTAGCTATTTGGTTTAATGATAGAGTTGAGATTCAATTAGTGACAGGTTGCTAGCCCATCGCCTAAAAAAAGGATCCCAAGTTTGTAAGCCTATCCCTTAGTCGCCTTTTACGACATCCATGGGAATGAGATGGAGTGGTCCTATTCTTTTTTGTACTGGTGCCGGGAACCACACGGCACTATCATTATTATGATAGAAATTATATAAGAATCACCTGTCAGAAGTCAAAATGGAAGCGGTTCCAGACTCTTTGGATATGGACGAGTAGGCGTACCATCTGACGCCTCTGTGCTGAGCATCTCCGTACTTTGCGATGTTTTCCTGATTATGTTTATACCGACGAGCTGGAGTGAGTTGTCCGTGACACAAAGATGCTGTAGATTAACTGATTTTAAACTTTTCAATTCTATCATTAAGCCAAATAGCTGAACGTGGCCATTCAGTCTTTTCAAGACTGTTGGCTCTGTCTACCCCGCAAGGGATATTGACGTGACCATATGTATATCGAATCATGTTGTAATGATCCGTGGTCACGGCGGCTGAAAACCAGCGGGCGGCGATCACGGATCATTGTAACATGATTCGAAACGACCGAGATTAAATAAAGGCACGTCACTTGTGCGTTTAATACGTGTATTATTTAGAAATGCTGTAGATTAGTTGAAATCATCAGCTTATTTCATTTCGTCATCAGATTTGGCCATTGCATAGGAATTATTCTTAGGATTTTTTTTTTTTATTTGAATCTATAACTTGAGAAATCTTATGGATTGTGGGAATTTTGGTTCCGTAAATTATACTATTATCAAATTTTCATAGCCTATTATATATATTATCACGATCATGAAGTTTACAGATAATACTTATTAACAACCTTGCTTACCGCTTATGAAAACGAGTTTCACCACTACAATAGACATGCTTATTTTTTTATTATATTTACCGGAATATTTGCTATCGGTATCGATATTTTCAATCGTTATTTTATTGTTTGAATTGTGAAACATAGTTTAAATATTTGGAACTGTAACAGCAAGTTGAGAATTAGGTACATTTAACGCTTTAAAATGTATCCAAGTGTTCTGAAAAATTCACATTATTCAAAATTCTTAGATTGGTAACAGAAATGGTCTAATTTGAAATAAAACGCAGGATATGATACAACTCTTTTATTAAAATCATTTGATTTGTTGTATCTTTTGCTTCATCATTAAATCTTAAAAGTAATACTATCGTGAACGTTTTGAATAGCCGAGTTTGTTGTGTGGTGTTATTCAATGAATATTTCTCCTTAGTCTCATTCATCTGTAATAAAAAAATAAACACTTTAAAATAAGGTGAATATTTTCAATCAATTCAATGATTACAATTTCAGAGCCATGTTTGGTGTATTGAAAATACTAATAGAATTGAGATTCAAATAGTGATAGGTTGCTAGCCTTCAGGAAGGATCCCAAGTATATAAGCTTATAATAAGTTTTTATTTTTAAAGGTGAAATAAAAAAAAAAATATGATCGCTATTGGGACTCAGCGTACTTATAAAATTTTACTGTATTGTCACAACGTTTTGAACTATCTACTTATTTAAATAATTTTTATTTACATTTAAATCCACTGACATCAACTACGTGTTATTGACATAAAACATTGAAGCAAAAGTTTCTAAAAAACGATTCTATGTAGGTGTATTGAAGACATAAATAACAACGCGAAAATAATACTACCAAAGATTTCTGGGAGCAAATTTGGAAGGTAACTTTTTTAAGTAAATAGAAAGAACTTTTAGCATATGTTTCTATTAACTTAAAATTGCTATTAATATTCATTCAACCAGTTAGATAATATTACTACTGACTGGTTACTTAATTGCACTACTTTCCAATTGGCTAACATGGTGTGGTTCTAAAAGGTGCGATGCTATTGTCAATGAAAAATACATAAAATTTTCACACAACATCCCAGAATTGAAACACGATAATAACCAAAGTTAGTAGCAAAGCTCGCGTTTCTGAACGATTCTTACATGCAAGGTGTTCCTAAACAGTAAGCCTCCAGCTCTCGCTGGAGCCCCTGGACGCAGTAGCACGCTTGACAAGCGTGGCTGTATTGGTCACCCACGTACTTGCACGCTCCTGCGTCTGGGACCACAGTTTTTATGTGATGTATCTACTAAATATACTAAATTAAATTCTTTCTTTTTCTTTAGAAAAGAATAGATTTATTTTCAAAATTGGATACAAGGTATCACTTATTGACGTCACATCACTTAAATCTAATTATAACTACTACCGCTTCCAAAGCTCAAGTGTGAAGAAGCGGCGGAGCAAACTAAATGTTACTTTCAAGTCGCAAATGACTTACTATTTTATTGAATCGTAATACCCAAAATTAAGCGACGGCAGTAATTATTGTGGTATCGTTTGTCTTGTTGGATTATTTTTGAGGATGTTAATATACAGAATAGTTTACTGTTTAGCTCATAGTGGGCTAATTGTAGGATTGTAATAATCACTTTCTTTTTAATGTGCCGTCTCAGACTATTTTTGTACTAAACTTGACTTATAGTCTAGCTCTTTAGAAATATACTTTCAAAGCAGGTAAAACTCAAATTGGAATTAAAAAAATTTAGTGCAAGTAATGGTAAATCGGTAAATGCATTTATACACATATGTACTGCATAATGTTTCCAGAAATTTCTAAGCTATATTGAAAAAATCCAATAATAGTAAGTCGGGCAAGGGATCCAACGGAAGTTTGATTAAACAGGATTTGCATGAGAACCGCACACCAGCTGCCCTCGTAATATATTTTTAATTTATGTCCCAAAAGTTGTCAGGGCCCAGGAGATTTTAAGGATACGCTTGTTAAAAATTATACGCAACTTTGGCTATATAATTTCCTTCATAAACAATGTACGTGTCCCTTTTAGAGCGGAGAAATGTCACAGAATTTAGAGTTCCTGATTGTACTACAGAATTTTTTGGTTGTAAACTGCTATAGGATGTGTAAGTGAAAATATACTAAATAAACTATTAATGTTTAATGTAAATTTTATGAAACAAAGGAATAAATAATGTTACTTATATTTTACCTGCTGATTTGATAAACTTGCCGAATCCTGTCATTGGTTTACCGTGAGCAGCGGCTTGGGCAGCTAAAATAAATAAAACAAATATTACATTAAATATGATCAAAATCACAGTTTATACATTCCTGCCAGTAATGACAAATAGGAAATAATAATTTCGTTCATAGTAAGGATAATAGGAATTTTGTAAATTGATGGATACTTTTATAAAATAAGTAAGTTTCTACCTGCGTAGGCGTCTGCTGAAGAATACGCGTTAGATTGGGCGACAGAAGCAGCCTGTGCATTTGCTGAAGATTGAGCGTTTGCCGATGATTGGGCTATAGCAGAGGAATCGGCATGAGCTGAGCTTCCAGAATAAGCCGAAGCAGAAGCAGAAGCATCTGCTAATGATGACGCAGAAGCTAGAGCTGACGATTGACCTCCCTGTAATCCTCCATATAATCCTTGACTCCCGGAATTAGCCTCCGCCAAAGCATTCGCTAAAGACGAACTATATCCAGAACCTGCAGAATTCCCTTGTAAGTAATTCGGGTAAAGCTGGTAGTTTCCACCTCCATTATTAGCGTAAGCATTGGCTAAGGCTTCGGCTTGTGCTGTATTTAACCCTGTGTTGTACGGCGCAGGCAAGTATCCAGTAGAATAGCCTTGGTTTAAGATATTGGCGAGTGCATTAGCTTCTGCTAGTGCTGAGTTACTTCCTGGATATGATGGTTGATAACCGCTTCCGCCTCCTGCATTGGCAAAAGCGTTGGCTACAGCTTCTGCTTCCGCAAGGGAATTTGCTTGAGCATAAGAAGACGGGGAAGAATATGCTCCAGGTAAACTATTTGCAATGTTGAGAGCAGCAGCTAGTGCTTCTGCCTGTGCTGACGAGGTTGTTCCTTGATTTAGCGTTGGAGATAAATAAGCACCCGGCCTTAAACTACCTCCAACATTAGAGAGTGCGTCTGCTTGAGCTGTTGCGGAACTTCCCTGATTGTATGTTGGTTGAAAAAGACCAGGTTGATAAACGCCTGTGTTGGCTAAAGCTTCAGCTTGAGCTAAAGCAGATCCCGTTTGATATGACGGCGGATAACTACCAGGAAAACCTCCATTTAAAGTATAAGAATGAGCATTGGCATCAGCTTGAGAAGACGCGGATCCACCTCCTGTGTAGGCATTAGAGTTAGCCTCTGCTATTGATCCACCCGCCAAATAGTTTGGATAACCGGGTAGTAAACCTTCACTTACTCCATTCACGTACGAATTGGCAATTGCTTGTGCTTGGGCTTGATTCAACTTAGTGCCTCCTACTAAGGGGTAACCTCCTAGTTGATAATCTCCTACCGATTGGGCATTACCACTAGCTTGGGAAACAAAACCATTGTTCTGGTAGTAAGGTGCGGGTAGATAACCGTTAGTTTGATAAGTTCCTGGTAAACCTTGGACGTTAGCATAAGCATTTGCCTCAGCCTGAGAAGTGCCTTGTACTAAATTCCCTGGCAAATAGTTTCCTGTTAAGTATTGATTTGCAGCAGCATTGGCTTTAGCTTCAGCGCTTGAAAGTCCACCTGGAATGTAATTGGCATCAGGATAAGTTTGGTAAACATTTCCAGTGTTGGCTATCACATTGGCCAGGGCATCGGCAACTGCAGCCGACGCGCTTATTGGACCATTACCATTAACACCGGTGTTGGAAGCAGCATTGGCATAGGCTTGTGATGTTGGTGAACCCGGACTGTATAGGGATGGCAGATAGCCAGGACCCAAGTTGTTGATGTAAGCGTTTGATAATGCGTCAGCAGATGCAGAACCTCCATTGCTGTTTGCTGTACTTTGTGCTAAAGCTGATGCGCTTCCTCCTGAAAAACAATTATTGACATACTTAAACTACGACTTATTTTCGGACGGTTAAGAAAGGACCACCAATTTCTACTTATTATGGTCCCTGCTTTTTCTACATTTAATTTATCACTAAATCAAATTGTACAATCCAAATTCATAATTCATAAATTGTATGGTATAAGGCAATTACTTTTTATAGCACAACTGATTTTAAACAGAAATTATAACAAGAAATAGGTCAATAAACACATCAATGATATCAGAGAGAACTACACAATTACAATGAAACCCTTGCAATAGCGCTATCACATTCAGGGGTGAACGAATTCGATAAATGGCCATCCAGAAACCAATACACTTAAAGCCCTCGGCCAGTCAATCATTCGGGCGTCAGTTTGTTCCCGATTGTCTACTCTTCATTGATCGTTAAACCCTGCCGAATTCAGGAGCTCTCGCGTTTTCCACAAAAATTAGGCACACCCATCAATTTTCAGCATCAGAACGACATTTTGAAACAACACCTTTTTATCCCTGTTCAATTTTGACGGCGTGTCGCGTCGTAAATTTTTACTTTATTTCGTTGTTTTAGAGTTCAGGTGTTTGTTGGTCAATAAAGGTTTTTATTTTCTACACTCGCCTCTAGATGTGTGTATCGTTTATTGCTACCATTTAAATTGAGTATAGCTCACAGGGGGACCACGTCATTTAACTTTTAAGTGATAATACTAAACAAAGCGAAATTAAAAGTTTTGTGCAATATTTTTTTAAACTCACCTGACGCTGCTGAAATAAAATAATATATGAATATTGTTTTCAGTGTGCATTTTAATGGTGTTGAAAAATTTAATTTTCATTCTTATTTCTGATATTTTTTACTTACCATATGATGGTGTTTGGCTTCCAAGTCAAAGATTTATTCATTTGAGAAAATGAATCATTTGAATTTGTGATTGTAAATTAAATCTCTTTACTATTATAATTAATTAAGAAATTAACTTAAAACTTTATACATACCTGGCACAAGAACATCGGTCAGACCTGAAATATGATAAAGTTATTAGAAAAAAAAAATTCTCCAATTTATTTAAATTTTTTGGTCATAAAGTACATACATATCTATATGATATGGATATTTTTTCATGTGCAAATTAATAGTTTACAAACAAACAAACACATTCATTCCTCATGTTTATCCATATTATTATTTATCTATGTATGTTTAAGGACATTCGTGTATCTTTTTACTCTCAAATTGACACCGGATTATTTATATGTTTGCTGTTTTCTAAAGGTTGACTGGTAAGGAATGCTATTAGCAATAACTCCACCTATAGTACCTTTGAGGCTCAATAAAGTTTTAAATAAATAATTATACTCACAACACGTTGGATTAGTATAGCAATGCAGTTCTACATTGATAAGAGTGGAGGTAAAATATTCCCGGCACTCGCAAATCTGGCACTCGTCCCACGGATGTTGAAAAGGCACGTTTGGTAAGAAGGGACGACAAGAATTATCTGAAATTTAAAAAAATATATATCTATATTGATAAAGACACAAATGATATTTCTGCGTATTCAGTCAGAGTCAGAACTTTTGTAACAATTTAATGAATATTTCTCAGAATGTAAAGGTTTTCACATGAACTATTTGTGGTAAAAAAATTATGCCGTGCGGTTCCCGGCACGAATTAAAAAAAGTAGGACCACTCCGTCTCATTCCCGCTGATGTCTTAAAAGGCGACTAAGGGATAGGCTTGGGATTCTTCTTTTAGGCGGTGGGCTAGCAACCTGTCACTATTTGAATCTCATTTCTATCATTAAGCCAAACAGCGTGGCCTATCAGTCTGTTCAAGACTGTTGGCTCTGTCTACCCCGCAAGGGATATAGGCGTGACTATATGTATATATGGTAAAAAATAATGGAATTCTATCTGTGTCATGATTTTATAACTATAGATGAATAAACTAAATCGGTGAAAAATATAAGAGTTGATATTTATAAAATAGATAATTTCTTCCCGAATGAATACAATTAGGGTAACATCTGTTAAATTATAATGAAATAGATAAAGACGTACGTGGTGTTGGTCCAGGTAAAGGACTCGGTCTCGGTTTTATATCAATTGGCACTGGAGCTGAAATAAATAAAACACATAGAAATATATATATAGGTATATATAATTTTCTTCAGATTTCTGTAAAAACTTACAAACATGGGATTCTATTTTAGGCGATGGGCTAGCAACCTGTCACTATTTGAATCTCAATTCTATCATTAAGCCAAATAGCTGAACGTGGCCATTCAGTCTTTTCAAGACTGGTGGCTCTGTCAACCCCGCAAGGGATATAGACGTGACCATATGTATGTATGTTCTTTAAAAACTTATGAGAAAAATTGGCTAATATTTAACAAACCATCCAATATAAAGAATTAATTTAATTAAATCAATAATTAAAGTGTAAACAAAGTTGTCATACAAAGGTGAGTCATATAAAAGAAATTACCAGCCTAAATGAAGAAAAAGGTGCCGTGTGGTTCCCGGCACCAATACAAAAAAGAATAGGACCACTCCATCTCTTTCCCATGGATGTCGTAACAGGCGACTAATGGGCTAGCAACGTGTCTCTATTTGAATCTCAATTCTATTATAAAGTGAAATAGCTAAACGTGGCCGATCAGTCTTTTCAAGACTGTTGGCTCTGTCTACCCCACAAAGGTAAAGACGTGACCATATGTATGTATGTATGAAGAAAAATGATTGAAAGAATTGTCTTACTGGGCTGCGGGGGCAATGGCCTTGGTTTGATTGTCACTGGCTGAGGTAGTGGGGGGAGTGGTTCTGAAAATAGAAAAAAAATATTCATTACATTATAAATTTCAGAACTAGACTTAACAGATTTCTTTTTTGTATTGTTATGAGTCATGTTACGTTGGTAATTTTAATTATTACTGAATATTTTGATACATTTACTACATATATACACCTCCTAATTTTTTAAAAATATTTTGTCAACTAGCAACCTGTCACTATTTGAATCTCAATTCTATCATTGAGCCAAAAAGCTGAACGAGGCCTATCAGTCTTTTCAAGACTGTCGGTTCTATCTACTTGATAGCTTGCTAGCACATCGCCTAAAAGAAGAATTCCAAGTTTATAAACCTACCTCTTAGTCGCCTTTTACGACATTAATTGTAAAGAGATCGCGTAGTCCTATTCTTTTTATACTGGTGCCGGGAACCACACGGCACGGTATTGAAAGGTCTCTGTTATAAATATTGTATATATGTGACGTGCTTGAAAAATATTCGAATACTAGAGGCCGCCCGCGACTTCGTCCGCATGGAAACCCTATCAATCCCGCGGGAACTCTGGGATAAAAAGTAGCCTATGTGTTATTCTGGGTCTTCAGCTACCTACATACCAAATTTCATGGTAATCGGTTCAGTAGTTTTTGCGTGAAAGAGTAACAAACATCCATACAAACTTTCGCCTTTATAATAGTAGTAGGATTTTACCTGGTCTGGTTGTTGTTACCGCTGTAATATTATCATATATAACTATTGATCCTATTCGTGTGAAATAATGTCATGTTACTAAGTCAGACAATCTGATTTCCAAAAAACTACTACTCTTACAAGCTTCTACGAAGGCATAACAGTAATTATAATTGTAAGTTATTATAATTATAATATTAATAAAAAAATCTATTTAGCAAATTTCTAATGCAACAAATTATTATTTCAAAATTGTACTTATCATAAATACAAATATTACTACAGTTGGTAATAATGGCAGTAAAGAAATGCTTAAAAATGATACTCACGTGGTGGCCTCGGCGGTAGAACTAAAACAAATTTAACTGTTATCATTTCATGCTTTTAATAATATTACTTACATCAAAAACAATGATTTATAATATTTTTTTTTTTGTATTTTTATGTCCGAATTAACTTTCGACCATAAATTATAGTTAATATCTTAAATTCTTAATTTTCTCTCCAATCTAATTAAATTTTGTTTTTATCATGAGAGTTATATACATTTTTTCCGTTTTTATAACAAATAATAAATATATTATTTTTTTGTCTACAGGTAAGAACAATTATTTGGCTACCTGCTGCACCATGCAACGTAAGTTACGTTTAGTAAGTAAGTTTAATTTATATCATTTCCCAGAATGGACATACTATCAACTACTTAAAATAATATAATGTCCTTCATAATCTATGATATCAAAGTGTATTACATACATAAAATCACGCCTTTTTCCCGGACTACCAGAAGCAGAGATTACATCTTTCCACTTGCCACGATCTCTGCATATTTTCTTCGTCTCATCCACATGCATAACTCTTTTCATGCAAGCTCGGCGGTTTCGGGTACTCTTGACCTGACTTTGCCTGGACGTTCTTAATTTGATCAAAATATCAAAGGGTATTGAAAAGATATTAAATATGAATTTCATACCACACCGTCCGTTGTCGAAGCAGTTAATCTGGATGTCTAATTTGCCGAATATGGTTGGAACTTCAGTGCATATGCAAGACTGGCATGGATTTAGAGGATTCTCGTATGGACGGTTGCTCGGTAGGGGACTGCATGACACTGTGCACAGGATACATTATGATGATTTCGTTGATGTAAATATAGACTTTAACAGCTAGCAATTGTTGTTACTTAATCTTCTGAAATTTAAAGTCTGTGCGATTTTGATAAGATTCACTTGTTGGAATGACACTAGGGTGCTCATTTTCAATTGTGTAATAAATCCAATAATACAATATTTTTTTTATTAATATAGAAACAAGGTGATAGGCTAGCAACGTATTTGAGTTTCAATTCTTTCACTAAGCCATCTAGCTGAACATTGTTCAACAAAGCCTTGAAATGACTCACTTTACGCGACTATTGGCTTTATCTATTCTAAAAGATTGTAAATATATAAGAATTAAAATATATTGATTCGTACAATTCCCTAAAAATAATGATAAACAATGTTGTTTGTCATCTACGGTTCTGGAGGAATCATCAGCGTCGCTGTGTCATGTGCAACATGGCTGAGTCAAGACCTTTTCACTGTCCATCATTTTTCGTGGTACATACATGCACATTGCACATACACATTGTTTATTACTCTTAATTATGTATGTGTCCAACAAATGTATTGTGATAGTGAATAAAGCTTTTATCTATCTTAATGGAACATTAGAAATACTCACCACGACCTTCAGGTACTGGCACTGGAGTGTAAGGAAGTGGCACTGGTCTCACTGTCGGTGATGGTGAAGGCTGTGGTGATGGTGGTCTCACTGCGGTGCCCACGCATCCAGCACAAGACGCGCAGACGGGGAGCAAGCTGCTGGTGCAAGCGCAGATGTAGCATTCGTAGTTCAGACTCCAGTAATGGTAGAGTTCACCTTCCCTGTTACACTGGATTGAACTCTCGCCTGTAAATATATACAGGACAAATTACACATATTGAGTTAGCCTCGAAGTAAGTTCGAGACTTGTGTTACGAGACACTAACTCAACGATAATATATTATATAATAAATACTTATATAGATAAACAACCAAGACCCAGGCCAATCAGAAAAAGTTCTTTTCTCATCATGCCCTGACCGGGATTCGAATCCGGGACCTCCGGTGTCACAGACAAGCGTACTACCGCTGCGCCACAGAGGCTGTAAAGGTGGTTTATTTATTTACAAAATCGGAAGATGTGCAATAAATCCACGGGGCGTGTGCACACACCTAGATATTACACTCGCCATTTACAAAAAAAAAGAATGTAGATTTATAAATAAAATTGTTATTAGGACACGTTGAAAGACCACGATTTTAAAATCTTAATTTTATATTAAACTAACCATGATTAATTAGGTTTTCAATATTACGAGTATGATTCTTTACTTCATACAATGGCTAATTAACTTAAAATACCTGTATAAATGCATTCAATTAAACAAATGTTAAAAAGAAAAAAAATCTAGATTATTGAAATTAAAAATATGAAAAAGAAGCATGATTGTATGACATGTACCTGACACAAGATATGGCAGCAGTACTTCGTTTGGTTGTACGAGTCTTGCACCTACGAAGAAAAAAGCATTAAAATTGTAGATGTTGATGGTGACATAAACTTAAACGATTTTCCTTAAATCTGCGTTTAGATAATGGTTTACATGTTCAAGTAAACAAAAATAATTGCAGAGTATTTGAATCACAAGTAAGGCTTCTAATTTTGGGATTCTTCTTTCAGTCGATGAGGTAGCAAACTGTCTCCATCATTTAAACATCCAGCAGACCATGGTCTTTGCTTCTTATGAGACTGTTCTTTGTAGTGTCCATCTTGTAAGGAATTATAACGTAATGTAGTAATATAATTTAGTTTTTACCTGGGATCGGTCGCACATTTTGTGGTCTGAAAAGTTTCTCATCAATGAGTTCTTGGTCGAGCGTGGGCTCAGCCCTTCTTTCTATCTCGAGGTCTTCATCATCTGATGCACTGAAATAAAAATGTCAATCCGCATGTAAAATAAACATTCAAAAATGAATGAATTTATTGGGCCAAGGGACAACCCAAGAGTACCCTAAACCGCCGAGCTTGCATGAAGAGAGTTATGAATGTGGATGATGCGAAGGAAGTATGCAGAGATCGTGGAAAGTGGAAAGATATAGCTTTGCCCAGCCTTCCGGGAAAAAGGCGTGATTTTATGAATATGTATGTATGTATTGGGCCAAATTACAGAGATTTTAATTACTTACTAGTAAATTAATAAAAGTTCTTTGACCAAGTGAGTGAAGCGAGTGAGGTCTTTGGGACGAAAACACGTTTTTTGTATGTATGTTTGTAACACAATAACTTTTGAGGTTTGATTTTGATGAAATTTGTAATATATGTAGGATCTTTCTATAGAATTTTTATGTTCTTGGGGCATCAAAATTGATGAAGAAGTTTTTGTTTCTTCTTCTCTTAATGTGTCTTTTTTATTCAAATTGAAGATCCGGTAATGGACTTTTCAATATTAAAACAATCATAAACAATTCAATTTCTAAAGTCCATACAACAGTACAGTTCAGGGTAAAACATACATACATATGATCACGTCTATATCCCTTGCAGGGTAGACAGAGCCAACAGTCTTGAAAAGACTGAATGGCCACGTTCAGCTATTTGGCTTAATGATAGAACCGAGATTCAAATAGTGACAGGTTGCTAGCCCATCGCCTAAAAGAGGAATCCTAAGTTTATAAGCCTATCCCTTAGTCGCCTTTTACGACATCCATGGGAAAGAGATGGAGTGGTCCTATTCTTTTTTGTAATAGTGCCGGGAACCACACGGCACAGGGTAAAAGTCTAAGTATTTTCTAGTATTGTGCTCACCTTACCAACAAGGTCTGTGTTGTAGATTTTAGATCAGCTCCTTAAAAGTAAAATACAGTATATTCATATCATTTTATCATTACTCAAAATCTTCATTTCTAATTTTCTAACGTGTTTTATTTGTAATTAAAATATAAGTATATTTCGCATTGGTAGCATTATTACTCATAACATTCTTAATATTTTTTTTATTTATTTGTTTTTTAATTTTACATTCACACTTATAGTTAGCAAAAACAAATTTTATTCAGACCCGAAGTAAAAGAAGATACTACATAGGGCCCATTTGTCACAGTGAAATTACGGGTAACAGCTAATATTTGTGTATAAAACAAACTATCTTACCATCATCTATTGATAATCCGTCATCCACTGTAGAAGAAAACGAAGTTCTAAAGTTTAGTGAGTAATATAAAAATATAAAGTCATATGGACGGCTTAAAATACATGTAAATAATTCCGACACCTTAAGATGTAGAATATGTTCACAAAAACTGTACCTAAATAATAAAGACCTATTTGTAACCATTTTCAAGGAATAAATGTTTATGATTATTACCATGACATCAAGATACACAAACCTTAAGATTTTTAAATGCTCCCCTTCTGTAATTTCCTATTGTTGCTTCTCCGACTTTCCCGTAAGATTGAATGATCTTGGGTAACCGCTTTAGAACAAACTTACTCCACACCGCTTAAATTTACTATAATACTTACTGACTGACCTACTGACTTACAACCCACAGTCCAAACCACTGGTCTAGAGACTTGAAATTTGGCATCTAGGTTCCTTGGGTGGTCTAGGGTTGCACTGTGGGAGATTTACCAAAATTCCCCCGAGAAAAGGCATTGACGGGATATTTAAATTTTGCGCGGGAGCGTAGCTGCTTCTCTAGTAAATGAATGAAATATCTGTTAGAATGCAAGACGTCTTGAATAAATAAATAACCTTAAGTGCAATGCATGTGGCTATACATTTAGGCGATAAAATTTAAGGTATCAACAAAGACGAGCACTAACAAAGACGAGCACTAAAATAAATTGAATATAACAGTGATAGCAACATTAAATCTAAAAGGGCCTTGAATAAAATAAAAAAAACTTAACAAAAAAAAGGAATTTTAAAATATCTTACCACTTTTGAGATCATGTGCGAATCCACCTAACACAAAAGCTAAAATGTATAATCCTAAACCCTTCATCCTAAACGTCTCCCAGTGAAACTTCAGAGATGCTGAAGAATCTTCGAACTGATTCTAAAATTCATTTTTTTCACTTTTATACGCAACGTCTTTTGACTTGCATGAAATTTTTCAAATGTAATTTATGTCCCGAATTATAAATGCCATGTTTCTATCATGTTAGTGTCGCTTTATGGGTGCCATTAGATGTTTAAATTAATTGTTAGATGTGATTTATTTTCTTTGAGATTTGTGGGTTTCAATAACTATTTTATTTCACAAAGTAATAATTATATTTATTTAATTTTTATAAGTTGACAATCTATGACTCGTAAATTAGTGAAGCTTGGTCTTTTTACTTATAAAATTAATACGCCTTTCATGTTTATTTTTGTCAGACCCTCTGCAGTTCGATGGCTATTCTTACGAAGCGAGAAATCTGCATTCCTATTAAATCTTGCCGAGCCTGCTCCTGTGCTATGAAGCACAATATCCCATGCCACTGTTATCCCTTTCCCAAAATTTATTCACATATCCAGTCCAGCCCAACTATATAATTGATAAATTATCTCGATTCTACTGTCAGTATCGGTTGTGTTTTCATCTCCATTTTGAGAGGAGAGATTGTCTATTTGGTAATTTTTGTGTTGGTCACAAAAGATACGAGTAGTTTCATGTTTATGACGGCACATATTGTTAAAAGGGTTTCTAATGGCAAAGTCAAAATAAAACTCCTCATTTATCCCACTAATTTTATTTCCAAAACACAAAATATATTACTATATATACAAGAAGCGTGTTCTGTCGTTTTCATGCTCTTCTTATCTAAGATGATCAGAGTCAGGTTTACAGCCAAGTCGTGTTATGAGATCATAATGTCCCTGTAAAATAAAAGAAAATATTGAATAGGAATTATTATTAATGTCTTTAACAACTTCAATTTTATTTTTGTTATTAAATATAGCGGCTCGGCCAATTAGATATCCAACAGAACCAAGTGTTGGGTCTTTGTGATCAAAATTGATATTTCTTTTATGAAGAAGAAGCAGTAACGAATCATTTAAATGTTTGTCGGTCGCCGAGTTCGCCGAACTGTGTTTGTCAAGAACAAAGTTACAAAATGCAGATTAAATGATCAGTATTTCTCATTGCAATCTGGTAAACTAGAAAGATTTTGACCCTTGGTGTGTAAGATGCTTCCGAGTCCGAGCAAAAGTATTTCTAATTTTTTTAAATTAGCGAACATTTTGAAAATATTTACCCAGATTTCTTAAGCAGCAGCAGCAGGGTTCTCATCATTAGAGGAGCCCTCTGTCCCGTCGCGCCAACCTCCGAATCCATGTGCCAAGGCTTGTGCTGAGGCATCAGCACTTCCATATCCTCCCCAGCCGCCAAGTCCTTGGGCATTTGCTAAAGCCTGTGCTGAAGCGTCAGCGCTACCATAGCCTCCACGGTAACCTAATCCTTGTGCATTGGCCGAAGCCTGTGCCGCGGCGTCAGCGCTTCCATATCCTCCCCAGCCGCCAAGTCCTTGAGCATTGGCCAAAGCCTGTGCTGAAGCGTCAGCGCTACCATAGCCTCCACGGTAACCTAATCCTTGTGCATTCGCCGAAGCCTGTGCCGCGGCGTCAGCGCTTCCATATCCTCCCCAGCCGCCAAGTCCTTGAGCATTGGCCAAAGCCTGTGCTGAAGCGTCAGCGCTACCATAGCCTCCACGGTAACCTAATCCTTGTGCATTCGCCGAAGCTTGTGCCGCAGCGTCAGCGCTTCCATATCCTCCCCAGCCGCCAAGTCCTTGGGCATTTGCTAAAGCCTGTGCTGAAGCGTCAGCGCTACCATAGCCTCCACGGTAACCTAATCCTTGTGCATTGGCCGAAGCCTGTGCCGCAGCGTCAGCGCTTCCATATCCTCCCCAGCCGCCAAGTCCTTGAGCATTGGCCAAAGCCTGTGCTGAAGCGTCAGCGCTACCATAGCCTCCACGGTAACCTAATCCTTGTGCATTCGCCGAAGCTTGTGCCGCAGCGTCAGCGCTTCCATATCCTCCCCAGCCGCCAAGTCCTTGAGCATTGGCCAAAGCCTGTGCTGAAGCGTCAGCGCTACCATAGCCTCCACGGTAACCTAATCCTTGTGCATTCGCCGAAGCTTGTGCCGCAGCGTCAGCGCTTCCATATCCTCCCCAGCCGCCAAGTCCTTGAGCATTGGCCAAAGCCTGTGCTGAAGCGTCAGCGCTACCATAGCCTCCACGGTAACCTAATCCTTGTGCATTCGCCGAAGCTTGTGCCGCAGCGTCAGCGCTTCCATATCCTCCCCAGCCGCCAAGTCCTTGAGCATTGGCCAAAGCCTGTGCTGAAGCGTCAGCGCTGCCATAGCCGCTACGAACACCAAGTCCTAGCGCATTCGCTGAAGCCTGAGCCGCAGCGTCCGCACTTCCAAGCCCTCCATAGCCGCCTTGCCCTTGAGCATCTGCTGAAGCCTGTGCTTGAGCATCAGCGCTACCGTAGCCGTCGCGGACACCAATTCCAAGGGAATTTGCTTGAGCTTGTGCCGAGGCGTCAGCACTGCCATAACCTCTATGGCCGCCTAGCCCTTGGCCTTGTGCTTGAGCCTGAGCCTGGGCCGACGCGTCTGCACCTGCGTATCTGTCATAGCCACTAAGACCTAGCGCTTGTGCCTGTGCCTGTGCTTGAGCTAATGCGTCAGAACCTCCGTATCCTCCATAGCCCCCAATTCCTAGTGCTTGTGCCTGGGCCTGAGCTTGTGCCTGTGAGAGTGCATTACCCCCGTAACCTCCAAAGCCTGCAAGTCCTTGTGCTTGAGCCTGGGCCTGAGCTTGCGCTTGCGCTTGTGATAGTGCATCACCCCCGTAACCTCCAAAGCCTGCAAGTCCTTGTGCTTGTGCCTGGGCCTGAGCTTGTGCTTGAGATAGTGCATCACCCCCGTATCCTCCAAAGCCTGTAAGACCTTGTGCTTGGGCCTGGGCCTGAGCTTGTGCCTGTGATAGAGCATTACCCCCGTATCCTCCAAAGCCTGTAAGTCCTTGCGCTTGGGCCTGGGCCTGAGCTTGTGCCTGTGAGAGGGCATTACCCCCGTATCCTCCAAAGCCTGTAAGGCCTTGTGCTTGGGCCTGGGCCTGGGCTTGTGCCTGTGAGAGTGCATCACCTCCGTATCCTCCAAAGCCTGTAAGTCCTTGTGCTTGGGCCTGGGCCTGGGCTTGTGCCTGTGAGAGTGCATCACCCCCGTATCCTCCAAAGCCTACAAGGCCTTGTGCTTGAGCCTGGGCCTGGGCTTGTGCCTGTGAGAGTGCATCACCCCCGTATCCTCCAAAGCCTACAAGGCCTTGTGCTTGAGCCTGGGCCTGGGCTTGCGCTTGGGCACTGGCACCTCCGTATCCACCACTTCCCCATACTGAAAAAAAAAACCAGACCGTATTTATCTTAGTTATACCCTGTTTATCCAAGGGCAGTAAACAATTTTCTTGGTACATTGGTTCATTTTTATAGTGATCAATGTAAAAGTTTGTAATGAATCATACAAAAGAGTATTTCATAGTAGCCGGTCACGGTAGAATTCCAGTCTACCCCTTAGAACGAGCACACATGTTAAGAGTACGGTACTTATGTCATGGCGAAATTTCAAAGCATCTTTAAATCATTGACCTGGAATGATGTGCCGTGTAGTTCGAAGGCTACTTAGAATATGAACACTCCCATCTCTTTCCCATTGATGTTGTAAAAGGGACTTAGGAAAATGGTATAATCTTGGGATTCTTCTTTTAGGCGATAGGCTAGCAACCCATTTGAATCTCAATTCAATCATTAAGCTGAACGTGGCCTTTCAGTCTTTTAGGACTGCGGGCGCTCTCTACCCTGTAGGCCATAAAGACATGATTATATGAATGAATGAACTAATAAAACTTTTAAACTGGCAATGATTACTCACCAATACACCCAGGAATGGGCGTTGTTTCAACGTAGACATAGTTGTACTTGATTCTGCAAACGTGGATGTTGCATACGTCTCCGGGTACTTTGAAGGGCACGTTGGGCGGGTATCTTTGACATTTCGGTCCTGAAATTTAAATAGAATATGTATAGTAGATCATTTAATCACATGCTCATGTTTGCACAGATTTCAGATAGCGTCAAAGTAAGTGGGAACTAACTCAACGACACTATATACAAAATGGAAACATGTATAGATAAACTTTCATGGGCACGTGCCATCCAGCCAAGCAGGTGACTCAGTAATAGTTTGTTTTAGGATTGAAACCCTGGACCTTTTGTGTCACAGACAAGGGCACTTCCGCTGCGCAACAGAGGCGATCAATTTAAACATTCAAAAAATCTATTGCCTTTACATTAATTTGTTATACTGGTCTCATTTACAAAGGTGTCAGCATTTCGTCTCAAAATATCATGCGTCTCTTAAGAAGAAATTGAAATTGAAGAGTTTTTTTTATAGATAATGTTTGTTTTTACTTACCGACGTAAATGATTACTGGTACAGGGAAGAATCTATTGACTGGAAAGAGATTGGTGATATTATTTCAGAATCTGTGGTGTTTAACACAAATAATTATTATACTATCAACGGATAAACTAATTAACTTGGGATTCTCTGTTAATTTCAAAGAGGGTTTGAGAAAGAGGACTGCGCACAAGTTCAAATCCCATGTACCAATGGCTATTTTCGAAGCTACGTTCATTAGTTAGAATACTAACTGATGCTCTTACGGTGAGAAAAAACCACGTGAGGAAATCACACACAGCATCAGCACACTCAGGCATCTGGATGTGTAACCATGATCGATCCAGTAGGAAGAAGGACATTAACTGACTGAATATGACTGACATATCAACCCAAACCACTGGGTCTAGAGGTTCGAAATTTGACATGTAAGTTCCTTATGTGGTCTAGGGGTGCACTTGAGAGCATTTGGCAAAATTCTGAATGGAAATTTGCGAGACTCTCTTCTTCTATCGTGACCAATTTTTAAGTAGCTACTGCTGCAAACTGACTTTAATATACCGAATGCATTAAAATAGTTGTTCCTTACCATTACGCGGTACCGGCACGGGAACCAGGACGTTTTTGCCGGGAACAGGGATGTATCTGTTCACTGGAACCGGGACTTTTACAATCGCTGGCGGGGAAGGTACTGGGTAAGGACTGGGTACAGGTACCGGAACAGTTTCTTTTACTGGATACGGGACTGGTGGTCCAGGGATGTAGACCTTTTGTGTGGGTCCTGGAACAGGTACGGGAACAGGGACTAATACTTTCTTCCCTGGTACTGGGATGTAGACCGGCCTTGGGGGACCAGGTATGACGAGGGGTGGTGGACCTGCAATATAAGAGTTTATCGTATTATCTGACAGTTTGCGTGAGAATTCATCATTTTTGTTGAAATCATGCTTAATGGCTTTAAATTATGTAGGTAGTTGGATATCAAAAGTACGTGTAAGTCTCATTTTGCTATATCTGATTGTGGAATTCTCTTCCTGAATCTATTCGGAGGGCGCCTTATAGATTTGCATTCAGGGAGCAAGTCTATGATTTTCTTTTTGACCAGTAGAAAGTGATTTCACGAGCCACGTAGGTTTCAGTTCAGTTAATGTATGAAATATTAGGTGTGTGTTTAGTCTATTCATATCATGGTGTCATTTTAATTAATGAATCGTTTTAAAAATTATTGTGATCTTAACCCATAAGGTTAATGTGGGTGTGACGCCTCTTCCTCAACAATGAAGCACCTGCCTTCTATGCCCTAACACCATCACCCGGGATGCCTTGGTGACAGCAACCGATAAGGCTGATAAAATGGCAGAATACATATATAGTGGGAAAATTTTACTATCTTTAGTAAGGTCATCGACATGCCAAGTAGATGCATATTCAAGTTACACCCTCTTGGGAATTCACTCTGACTTTTCTTTTCCCAGTTTTTTTGGTCCTCAGCGTTCTTCATTATCAGTTTACTAGCTGTGCCCGCGACTTTGTCCGCGTGGAATAGTTATTTTGGGCATCATTGAAGCCCTCAAGCATGAATTATTTTCCCCGTTTTTTTTTCACATATTCCATTATTTCTTCGCTTCTAATTGTTGTACCGTGATGTTATATAAAGCCAAAACCTTCCTCGATAAATGGTCTATTCAAAATAAAAATATTTTTTTCAATTCGAACCAATGTTCTTGAGATAAGCACGTTCAAACAAACAAACAAACTCTTCAGCTTTATAATATTAGTACTGATTTCATACATACATATGGGATTCCGATTTGGCACAATTGGAAGGAGTGACGGCGGATCTAAAATAATAACGATGTCATTATTATATGGACGATGTTCTTATTCATTCATACATACATTCATACACATAATACGTCTATATCCCTTGCGGGGTAGACAGAGCCAACAGTCTTGAAAAAACTTAATGGCCACGTTCAGCTATTTGGCTTAATGATAGAATTGATATTCAAATAGAGAAAGGTTGCTAGCCCATCGCCTTAAAAAAAAGAAACTCAAGTTTGTAAGCCCATCCCCTAGTCGCCTTTTACGAAATCCATGGAAAAGAGATGGAGTGGTCCTATTCTTTTTGTATTAGTGCCGGGTACCATACGACACTTTTATAAATAGGTACCTAGTATATTGTTTATTAATATTACAAAATTGATTTAAGTTTGAAAAATTAACTTAAATATAAAGAAATATAAAATATATATATTAATTCATAAAATGGATTATTGAATCAAAAATATTAACTTACATACTGGCGGTACAAATGGTGGGTACGGTATGGGTGCTGTCAAAATAAATTAAATTTAATACATAATAAGTTTTTAGAATCATAAATATAAATTTAATTTAATGCAAAATAAGTTTTTAGAATCAAAATTACTGGCTAAATACTGATTAACAGACTAATATACAGCATTACTTGGTAAATATTGATCGAATATCTAAGTAATAGTTATGACTTCGGTACTTAAATGGAGGGATAACCTCTTGATTGACTTTGATAATAGAAAAGAATATTTCTATTTCATAATTACTAGTAGTGCCGTATGGTTCTGGTTATTCTAAATTGCCGGGTACCACACGGTTATATATATTATAAATGCATGTATGTGTTATGAACCTAGTCAATTACTTTTCAAATTTATACTTACGTGGTACTGGACCTACGTCATTTGGCCCTGGCGCAGCTAAATATTGATTGAAATAAAATATAAGTTATTATTCAATAATGTATAATTCAATAAATAAACTAAAACAAACAATCTATCAAGTCAAACATCAAAATTACTAAATTTCTTAAGTTTGTCAGTACTTTTACATGTGCAATGTTAACTTAATTTATAATTAAGCGTATCTTAAATGACTTATTATAGTTGAAATAATCGTTCGCCTGTTAAAGGTTAAAGGATCTGATACTGACCAGGCACATACATACATATGGTCACGTCTATATCCCTTGCGGGGTAGACAGAGCCAACAGTCTTGAAAAGGCTGAATGGCCACGTTCAGCGAATTGAGATTCAAATAGTGACATGCACAAATAGTTATATTGCCTGGGAGTCCAGAAATAAACCGCTTTGGACACTATAAACGCTTTCCATAATCAATTAAGCTTTCGTTAAGGAAGTAATGATTAATTTAAATTTATAAATTTAAAATTTTAGAATTAATTAAAAACATATGTAATTTTTTAAGGAAGGTATGATAAACATCAATTAAATTTTAGAATTCAGTATAAAGATCTGTGATACTTTTATTTTGTTTCAAACTTAAAAAAAGAACAAATCATTTCTCTTTATTAATAGTGAGGCTGTGGATTAAAAAAAAGTTATAAATACTTACAACCGCAGTTGCAGGTTGCGCATTTAGTGTACAAAGTGCCATCGTATGCACTAAAGCAACCGCAGATGTCGCAACCCCAGGTTGAATGTTTGTAGAACATGTCTCCAGGTTGAGAGCATTCTGGGGCTGAAATTTAACAGATAACAGAATAGAATAGATTTATTTTCAAAATTGGATACAAGGTACCACTTATTGACGACACATAACTTAAATCTAATTATAACTACTACCGCTTCCAAAGCGAATGTGTAAAAGAAGCGGCGGAACAAACTACACTGCAGCATTTTCACCGGACGTCAATTTACAAATATAGATCTCTTAAATCTAAATCGTAGACACATAACATGCATACATACAGTCATACAGTCACGTCTGCTGTAAGGGCTTAATGGTAGAATTATAATATAGGTTTAGCATGTCACGTTTGAGTAGAATCCCAATTCGTCAAAATAAAAAAATAATAAAACTCACCTGGTACATCTGGGAGAGGGACGGGGCCAACAGAGATAGGCCCAAAAGGACCTAGACCGATTGCCTGCGCCTGCGCCTCTGCCTGGGCCTGTGCTAGGCTTTGACCTTAAATCATGACATATTTAGTAACTATTTAGCTTTTACATGCAGTTTCGTCCGTGCGTATATAGCGCCTCTACAAGCGCAAATTTAGATGATTCACTAGTGTCATCTACACCATTTATTTATTATTAAGTGCATACTCTTCAAACCTATATGCATGAATTAAGCGCAATCTACAAAAGAATACAGATTTTTCGCAAATCCTTCTCCAATCTCTAAATTATATATTACGTGATATTCCAAGAAGATTAATTAAGTACATTATCAAATTAAACAAATATACTCACTTTCGTATTGACAATATTAGTTGGCATTGAATTGTTAAGTTTTATGCTTTACACAATGACAATACAGAATATACGTACAGTCTGTTTGAATTAAGACTGCTCAACCCGAATAATAAGACTGCTCCACCCGAATATTACCACAAGTTTTTGAATAGCAAACTTCAAAACGAAGCGTTTGCTTTTGTTTTCTTTAAGGAAAGAAAATATTGATCATGGGGAAAAGAGTTTTCGTACATACATTAGACTTACCTATATAAGTAAGTACGATGATATAATACTAAATAAATCTACAACATGCTATAATTTTCAATATTAGATTTTAATAAGAAATTATGGAAAGGTACGGAAAATTTATCTTGTTGAAATATGTACATACATACGATCACGTCTTCAAAATATACTGTAAAGACGCGTTATTTGTATTGTATGGCTTAACGAAGGAATGGAGAATTGGAATTTTAAGGCAAGAGGGAATAATCACTATATGAACTTGCGTGCACCGCATTAGGTCTCATTTTGCTTAACACCAGGCAGATTGTGTTGGGCACAAAAATTATTAAAAAAATTGAGGTACAAATGGGCCACGTTGCAGCCCATCACCTTATAGAGGAATCCCAAGTTTATGAGCTTCTTCGTTGATTTACATGTATAATCTAGAGAAGTACTTTTTGTTTCAATTAGGGATACAGAGATTTAATATATAGAATGCATTTTAATAAAGAAAAAAATGAAAATAAAACCTTACCACTAGGATAGGCGTGGACCGCCGCAACCAGTAAGGACAATAGCCAAATCCACCTCATTTTGACTGACTGATCAGAATCGACTGACTGGAACCTGCGTGAGTCTCAGCTGACCCACGAAAGATAACTTCTCAGCCACCGCCTTCAGCTTATAAAGGTATTTTTTTTACGCGTTGAAAACCACTAATAATTGATTTGTTTATTAAATATATTAATATTCATTTTCTTATATGATTATTCCGCTTTGGATCAAAATACTTGATTAAATTATGAAATATACAGTGGGTCGTTTAGAGAAGTATACAACTTTCTCATCGTATTTATGTGTATCGATTTGTATAGTTGTATATCTACTATATTTATGAAGCTCACTGTACCTACAACAATAATCCCAAATCCAAAAAGTATAAATAATTATTAACATTTAGGCCAGATTTATCTGCCTTTTACTGTACCTACCAAATAAATATAACATTATCGTCATTAAATGTTCATGAGTGATGGTAGAAGCTGCATTGAATGAATTTGCCTAATGTTGGCCTTGTGCATAACGATTTTTATCAGCGTACCTTGATCATTCGACAATTACCGATATTTAAAAAAATATTATATCTAGCAACAATACATCATAATATCCAAATAAATATCAAATGAGTAAAAACATTCCCTCGATATATCGTTTCTAATGACATCTTTAATAAATCACACAAACAAATAACAGATTTGGCGCGCTGATTGATTACAAGTAATCCAAGATGGCCGCCATCGGAGATTGATTTTGACAGCTGTCAAAATGATTCTATTTGTCTTTTGCGGAGAAAAAAAAGAACAATAAATAGTGTAATTGTTACTGAAACAATTCGCTCTCGAAATTTAAAAAAATGCACTAAGTAGGTACTTGCTTATAAAATGGCGTTTATGGTGGATTGTGCCCACTGACCATAGTCTTGGATTAGGTAAGTCAGGCGAAAAAGGAAGCGACTCCCGTCTGACCTCCTCAGCGTTTGCAGGGAACGTATTCCATAATTTTAGCGCATCCATTCATAGGAAAGAAATTTGGACGTTAACAACCTATTCTATTCTGAACTGCCGGGAACCACACGACATCGGGTGGCGCCGTTGGTGATACTAATTAACCCACTCAAAATATGTCTATTTCGCCTATTAAGAATTTAATTTTGACGCCAGGGTTTACAAAATTTAACCACACTAGAAAAATATATATAATATTTTTCGTTCTTATCACTTCGTTCAGCCTGTCAATTTCATTATGTACATATAACATTATATCAATATGCATTATTACAATGAGATTTTTGTTACGCTTCACCGTTCGCATAATTAAATTTCCTGAAGTTCAATGCCTAAGTTTAATTTCATCTGTTTTTGTTGCTCAGCAACATTTTTCAGTCAATCAATTCAATCTATATTAATGTTATAAAGCTGAAAAGTTTGTTTGTTTGGTTGAACGCGCTAATCTCAGGAATCAGGTTCGAATTGAAAAATTATTTTTGTGTTGAATAGACCGTTTATCGAGGAAGGCTGTAGGCTATATAACATCACGCTGCAACTTTAATGAAAAAAAACGGGGTAAATTAAAAAAATAACTATTCCACGCGGACGAAGTCGCGCACAGCTAGTTAAATATAATTGAATTATTCTCAAATTACGATTCAAAACCTAACCGTTGACTGTTTTTGTACCCTAATTACTAGACAGAGCATTTTATTTTTTCGCCAAAAATAGTGAACTGCATGAATTAAATACTTCTTGTTGTGAAGTCGGTTAAAAGTAAATGATAGCCTTGTAAAATATCTAGAGCTGTCGGTGTATAGACTAGGCCTGTGTGCGACAGATAATACTCACCCCGGGGTGCTGGCTTATAGTCCAAGAGCTAGTGCATAAAAATACATTCGCGACTTTAAAAAGCGAAACTTACATAGAAACATAAATCACGCATCTTTCCCGAAGAGACTACATCTTAAAAACTAAAATATAATTTTCTTTTAGGCGATTTAAGACTCTGTTTGTCGGACGGTCATAGTCCTCAAATATATGATATGGGTACTTTTTCGACAGTCCGTCACGCTGTTTACAATTAATTCGTTGATTAACACTATACCTATACTATACTTAGCTACAAAATGTGCATAAGTGACGTTTGTTGTGAGCCACGTTGTCGCCGCATACTCTTCGCTGCTATTGGTTGAGCGCGTCGTATTCTCGCTGTGATTGGCTGATAGCGTATGACGTTGGTGAAGTCGCCTCATTCCGTGATTCGTCTCTTTTACCCGGAATGTTGATACAAAATTTACATAGGCTTGCTTAAAGCCCATGTCATTTGTATTATAATTATAAGAATAATAATAAACACAAGTTTATTAGTGCCGTGTGGTTCCCGGCAGCAATAGAAGAATAGGACCACTCCATCTCTCTTCCATGGATGTCGTAAAAGGCGACTAAGGGGTAGGCTTATAAACTTGGGATTCTTTTAGCCGATGGGCTAGCAACCTGTCACTGTTTGAATCTCAATTCTAGCTTAAAGCCAAACAGCTGAAAGAGACCTATCGGTCTTTTCAAGACTGTTGGTCTGTTTACCCCGCAAGGAACATAGACGTGATTATATGTATGTATTAGCTAAATCTAATATAGGATACGAACTCAACGATAATATTCTTTCATTATTATAATATACAGTCCCCTGGGCTATACTGATATCGGAGTGAACTAACGCTTTGTTTGTCCCGCATAAATAGGACGGTAGCCTATTACCACCGCGCCACATTTTGGCCATCTTTGGGAACCGCTGACTCGGCATGTTTACACACAAAATTTCAGGATATGAGAGTTAATTTACTGGCGATATGTATAACATATATGTCTTGTCTTACTTTTGGAAAATTAACAGAAAAATGTGGTTATTTACACTTTCAAGGTGTTTTTAGTACATACATACATACATACATAAAATCACGCCTCTTTCCCGGAGGGGTAGGCAGAGACTACCTCTTTCCACTTGCCACGATCTCTGCATACTTCTTTCGCTTCGTCCACATTCATAACTCTCTTCATACAAGCTCGGCGGTTTCGGGTACTTTTGACCTGACCCTTTACCAGGACGTCCTTAATTTGATCAAGATACGTTCGTCTAGGTCTTCCCACTCCGACCTTTCCCTCCACACTCTCCTTGTATATCTGCTTAGTCAACCTGCTTTCATTCATCCTCTCCACATGACCGAACCATCTTAACATACCCTTCTCTATTCCTGTAACTACATCTTCTTTCACATCACAACATTCCCTTATCACGCTGTTCCTTATCCTGTCACTCAATTTCACACCCATCATACTCTTTAACGCTCTCATTTCCACTGCATTTATTCTGCTTTCATGCTTCTTTTGCCATACCCAACTTTCACTCCCATACATTAATGTCGGGACCAACACGCCCCTGTGCACAGCCAGTCGAGCCTTTTTGGATAGTTTCTGACTGCTCATAAAGGCATGCAAAGCTCCATTCACCATGTTCCCCGCGTTCACTCTCCTTTCAATATCACTATCATACTTGCCATCTGATGTAAACTTTGATCCTAGATATACAAACTCTTTCACTTGCTCCACTTTTTCTCCTCCAATCAAATTATTACATGCTGTCATTTCTTTCTCCATTTCAAAAACCAGTGTTTTAGTTTTACTTACGTTCACTTTCATTCCTTTCTCTTTTAAAGCTTCATGCATACAGTTTACCATCTCCTGTAACTCCTCCGCTGACGACGCCAGTATAACCTGATCGTCGGCATAGAGCAGACATTTGACGAGTAACTCATTCATCCTTAATCCACTTTTAGACTCTTTCAAATCTGTCAAACAGCTATCCATAAATAGGTTGAACAGCCACGGTGACGCAACACATCCTTGCCTAACGCCTTTCTCAATCTTAAACCACTCAGTGTGCGCTCCGTTTATCCTGACACAAGCACTCGAATCCTCATATAAGGATTTCAGTGCTCGTATTAAGAGACTGCTCACCCCATGCATAGAAAGTGCTGACCACAATTCATTCCTCTCAACTCTGTCATAGGCCTTTTCCAGATCTACGAATGTGCAATAGACTTTTTGACTCTTGGCCAAAAACTTTTCGGCTATGCACCGCAAGGAAAAGACCTGATCAGTACATCCCATTCCCTTTCGACATCCCGCTTGAGCATCCCATATTTTGTCATCAGTGTTTTTAGTATTTGAGTTTATTTATTAGAAAGTAATATGCAATTATTTAATGCTCTTTTATGCAAGCTTGATGCTTTAGGGTAGATACTCTAGACCTGACCTTTCACTAGAACGTGAAAAAAACGTCCGTTTTGACCTTTTCCTGCCAACATTCCCATAACACTGCCGCCATACATACATAAAATCACGCCTCTTTCCCGGAGGGGTAGGCAGAGACTACCTCTTTCCACTTGCCACGATCTCTGCATACTTCCTTTGCTTCATCCACATTCATAACTCTCTTCGTGCAAGAACACACTGACACTGCCGACATAACCTCTTTTTAAAGAAATGGATAATCTTTGAGCTAAGTTTAATTCTTTGTCAAACTAATTGTTCCAATGTATAATTGTAACCTTTTTATCTATTTGTTACAGGTATTTATTTAAATCAAACTGCAATATTCACCAGTTACTTAGTAAGTTTCTTATAAGTTTTTGTAAGTAGGTATGCTTCATATGTGATACTTTCCGTCGACTAAAAACATAACACTCCTTTGTCTGAGGGGTGATGTAACGAAATAGGAACTTTATAAAACAGCCGGGAAAGTTTAATTGGTCTCTGTCTATTGGTCTCCAGGCTCCACAGATGTGCCCTCTTGGGATGGAGTTAGCGTGCAGTTTGTATTATAGTGCACATACAAACATACAGATATGCATACATACATAGATTATAATATCGGACTGTATTCCGGAAAGAGAGAGTAGTAATTTATATTATACTAGCTGTTGCCCGCGACTTCGTCCGCGTGGTATAGTTATTTTAGGCATCATTGAAGCCCTCAAGGATAAATAATTTCCCCCGTTTTTTTTTCACATTTTCCATTATTTCTTCGCTCCTAAAAGTTGCAGCGTGATATAGCGTATATAGCTTTCTTCGATAAATGTTCTATTCAACACAAAAAGAGTTTTTCAATTCGAACCAATAGTTCAAACAAACAAACAAACAAACTCTTCAGCTTTATAATATTAGTATATTGACCAAAAGCCAGGAGGAGGATAGATAAAAAATATATGAGACAGGAGGTAGGTACTTATGGCACTAAAATTCTAAAATCCCGAACGCGACGCGTTCTCATAAGCGAAATTCCAGAATTTTCCATCACGGCGGCAGATGTTGGGGCGTAATGCACGTAAAGTGCTTTAAAAACTTGCGCGTACAGTGCTCTGTGCGGGGGAATTTTGAGAATTATTCCCAGTATGTTGAAAGAGGAAATTATAAGTTTTTGGTTACTTTGTTTGAGTAGCAACTTTGTAGTTTATTCTTGCTTGTGTTAAGAATGTGTTGTATCTATTTTGATAGCATCTGTGGCCTGGATTAATACGTTTCTGAGAAACATTTGACCCGCGGTCAGATAAATATTCTTAACTTATCTAGTATTGTTTTTGTGGGCTTGTCCGTGTGGTTCCCGGCACCAATACAAAAAGAATTGGTCCACTCCATCACTTTCCCATGGATGTCGTTGAAGGCGAAGAAACTAAATTCTTCTTTTAAGTTATGGGCTAGCAACCTGTCACTATTTGATTCTCAATTCTATCATCAAGCCAAAAAGTTGAACGTGATTTTTACGAGACTATTGGCTTTGACTACCCCGCAAAGGATAGACTTGACTATATGTACCTATATATGAATATACCGCTTTCAAAATAAAGGTAAACACAGAATTTTTTAAATTTAATTCCCATCTGTAAAACCCAAACAATATTTGAGAGACATGCATATTTTTACTCATAATAATCGTAACAAGAGCGATCTCTACATCGGCCACTCATTAAAGCCCTTCCGACCCTCATTAGAGGGAACATTCACGCCCTTTGAATTTTAAATATAAATATATATGTATATGATTGCCGTGTGGTTCCCGGCACCAATACAAAAAAGAATAGAACCACTCAATCTCTTTCCCATGGATGTAAAAAGCGACTAAGGGATAAGCTTACAAACTTGGGATTCTTTTTTAGGCGATGGGCTAGCAACCTGTCACTATTTAAATCTCAATTCTATCATTAAGCCAAATAGCTGAACGTGGCCTATCAGTTTTTTCAAGACTGTTGGCTCTGTCTACCCCACAAGGTATATAGACGTGACCATATGTATGTATGTACTTATAATAAACTGACTGTTAGAGAATGCTATTAGCATTAAGTACACGTGTTGTACCTTTAAGGCTGAATAAAGTTTAAAATAAATGAATCTTATGTATAAAATTCTCGTGTCACAATGTTCCCGTTCCTACTCCTCCGAAACGGCTTGACCGATTCTCATGAAATTTTGTGACCATATTGAGCAAGTCTGAGCATCGGCCGACATCTACTTTTCATACTGTTAAGGATTGTCCACCCTTAATATTTTATTTTTAACTAGAAATTACTTAAAAATATTTACATATATGGCAAAACAACGTCTGCCGGGACAGCTAGCATTAAATAAAATCCTGGAATTTTCACATTTTTTATTACGTAAGTAAGTACCTTTCTGCGCGTGAAGGTCTTGTGTAAGCAGCCACTTGCACTTCAGGTAGACTAAATATGGAGTTATGTCTCCCTGGGGAACTATATCCCGGAGTTATTGCCGTTTGAAAAGTTACAGGCGTTGAAGTATGAAAAATTTTAAAAGATTTCATTGTTTCATGGTCATAATTTCCCATGAAAATTGATATAATATGATTTACCTACATACATTTATACGGTCACGTCTGTATCCCTTGCGGGGTAGACAGAGCCGACAGTCTCGAAAAGACTGAAAGGCCACGTTCTGGTGGCTCTGTCTATTCCGCAAGGGAATATATCTGTGACTTAATGAATATGTATCACTTTCTTAACAGTACTAATGAAGAACACAAAACTCCAGCGCAACTATTTCTCAAAAACGTCAATTAGGCGTTTTAAATATGAAGTTCTTTGCAAATAATTAAACTTCAACGCCGCTGTAACTGAAAACACTAGAGAAAACTTTTAATAGAGGGAGCTAGTGTCGAGCTAGTGTTAAACTTTCAACGTCTGAAATATTACCCGGATCAACTTGATAACTAAGCGTTTTATGTGTTTATTGAATCAAGACGAGCGTGCTAAAAATTCATTTTAAAGTACACACACACACAAACTTGTCACGTCATTATCTCATATAAGATAGATAGTTGACCTGTAGTTTTATGATTACTGGCTCAGTAATCATAAAACTACAGGTCAACTACCACAAAATAATAAATCAGATTCAGTTTAATATTATATATTTATTTAAAAGAAATTTTATTATAAACAAACAAGAACAGTCTTAAAACGTTGCATTTTACATAGGTACATAAATATAATCACGTCTTTATCCCTTGCGGGGTAGACAGAGCCAACAGCCTTGAAAAGACTGATGGGCCACGTTCAGCTGTTTGGCTTAATGATAGAATTGAGATTCAAATAGTACCAGGTTGTCCATCGCCCGAAAGAAGAATCCCAAGTTTATAAGTCCTTTAGTCGTCTTTAACGGACATCCAAGTGAACGAGATGGTGTGGGCCTATTCTTTGTTTTTTTTTAATGGTGCCGGTAACCACACGGCATTGTATCTTACAATATTATTTTTTTTAAATACAAATACAATTTATATAGAACGTTACTCTGAACATCTTTACCCCGAAACTCGTCAACTCTGCGTCGCACCTGTTGGCGTAAAATATTGTCGCCTTCAAACTCGGCGTTATAATTTAGTCGCAACTTCGTCCGTCCGAAGTCGCACCTGCGACTCGTGTCCTGTCTGAATATTCCAGCCGAAATCGGGAACTGTCGAAATGGAAGACCAAATTTTTGAGCTCAGAAATATATAGGATTTTTGATGAATGCGACTGGGCGTATGGGTTTTACAATTGTAGGTTAATTTATTTTGTAAAGAATTTTCTTGCAGAGGTGACGATATTATGTTTCTTGTGCTTATTATTTTTGTGTCTTTATTAATAAGAGATGTTAATGTTATGAATGTGGATGAAGCGAAAGAAGTATGCAGGAATCGTGACCAGTGCAAAGATGTGGTCGCTGCCTACCCCTCCGGGAAAGAGGCGTGATTTACGTATGCATATATTTTTATTAAGTTTTATTCTACTCGTATTATATCTAAATAAATTCGGTTTAAATTAAGTTTCTTAGTGTTTTTCTATCTGCTTAATCAATTTTCATGAAATTTCAAACATGCTTACTTAGGACCTGCAAAAAAAATTTCATCACAAATCAAATCACATTCAGCTATTTGGCTTTAAGAAAGAATTCAGATTCAAAAAGAGACAGGTTGCTAGTCCATCGCCTAAAAGAAGAATTCCAAGTTTAAAAGCCTATCCCTTAGTCGCCTTTTACTACACCCATAGGAAAGAGATGGAGTGGTCCTATTATTTTTTCTATTGGTGCCGGGAACCACACGGCACATTAAATATAAATAAAAATATATCGAAAACATTAAGTATCATCAAACAAAGTTACTTCTCATTTCTAAAGAAGCCATGATATAAAACGCGATATTTATCCGACTTCAACCTAACCAAAACGTGTTTTTAACTAGCCAATAAAATGTAATAGAAAACGTTGGGGGTATCACGACAAATAACTTCGATTTAGAGCGGACCAATCACGTGAGTGGATCGTATTTTCGTGGATTTGAGGCGGCGGCGGCGCCTAGTTGCCACTACGCAGTAACATTGATGGAGTTCTCAATTTGAAATCGAATGCCGATTGATCGAATGAGAAATGGCCGGGAAACTAATATATGTTTACGTATATTTTTGAAGCCATTCAGTGTTTTCAAGACTGTTGGCTCTGTCTACCCCGCAAGGGATATAGACGTGACCATTATGTATGTATGTATATTTTGAAGAATTTGTAAATAAAATCCTTTGGAAATGGAAATTCTTGGATTGGGTAGACTTAACATGCTTGATATCTTCATAATCTCATACCTATACATACATACATATACAGTATCCAGTAAATTTATCAATTTACTAAAATACATACGTTAAATAATACATTTCAACTGCCTTTTAATATTTTCCGAGAGTTGATTAACTACCTAGAAAATTGATCAACATACGATTCTTGTTATTTTCCGGTGACATATACATATAAGTAGTCACGTCTATATTCCTTGCGGGGTAGACAACAGACTTGACAAACTGAAATCCCATATATTATCCCTCTCATTATAAGACTGAATTAATCATATAATTTTGCGTATATTTTGTAAGACTGGAGATAAACCCGTGTTATTTTTAAGCTAGTACCTTGATAAATAATACTAACGTTTAATATTTTAGTAAATAATAAATAGAAAGGAAATTGTAGCAATTCGTTATATTAAGTGGCCATGTTAGGACCACCATGTATCATTCTATTAGTTGGCTTCAGCGAAGGGCTTTCGAGCTTCTTGAAGTATAGGGTGTCCATACTCTAGATGGGAAATTACCCATACCTAAACACACATATACATATATTTTGACGACTTAATCCCTCACGGATTTGTTTTTAAGCGTTTTTCTTCGCTTTTCTATTCATACATATTTATTTTTCAAAATTGGATACAAGGTATCACTTATTGACGTCACATCACTTAAATCTAATTATAACTACTACCGCTTCCAAAGCGCATGTGTAGAAGAAGCGGCGGAACAAACTACACTGCAGCATTTTCATCGGAAGTCAATGTACAAATATAGATCTCTTAAATCTAAATTCCATATATATTCACGTCTATATCCCTTGTGTGGTAGACAGAGCCAACAGTCTTGAAAAGACTGATAGGCCACGTTCAGCTATTTGGCTTAATGATATAATTCAGATTTAAACAGCGATAGGTTGCTAGCACATCGCCTAAAAAAAATCCCAAGTTTGTAAGCCTATCCCTTGGTCGCCTTTTACGACATCCATGGGAAAAAGAATAGGACCACTTCGGTCCTATGTTTTTTTGTATTAGTGCCGGGAACCACACGGCACCAATACCTGTATATATTTTTGTACAATATTTCTTCACATTATTTACATCATGATCACCCTACACTTGTATACCATTCTGCGGAAGATTCGACACTTGACTCCTATCGGCTGAAAGGCACTAGCTCCGTGACCCGGTTTCGCTCGCTCAAACACGAATGTGTACAAAAGGGGAGAATGCTCCCCTCATCTTTGGTATTGTTAAGTTCCTTTACTATACAACACATGCATACATATGGTCACGTCTATATCCCTTGCGGGGTAGACAGAGCCAACAGTCTTAAAAAGACTGAATGGCCACGTTCAGCTATTTGGCTTAATGATAGAATTGAGATTCAAATAGTGACAGGTTGTTAGCCCATCGCCTAAAAAAAGAATCCCAAGTTTTTAAGCCTATCCCTTAGTCGCCTTTTACGACATCCATGGGAAAGGGATGGAGTGGTCCTATTCTTTTTTGTATTGGTGCCGGAAACCACACGGCACTATAATTTTTTTCCGAAACTAAATTTCCCTAGGCGCGATACTAAAGGAAATATTTAAATAATTATAATTTAAAGCAAGTGAAAAATAATACGAATAATATTTTAAAATTAGGTGTTTTGAAAAATATAAGCCGTATAAAATTCCATTTTCTCAATGAAAAATAGCGCCATTTTTCAATGTAGGGTAACCACAATTCAGTGCCTCCAGGGGACATAAAGCTACAGTTATACAGGGTGACACATTTCTCAAAAAGTTATTTTTATCGATTCGTCAATAAATAAGAAACCTTTCAGAGGGAAACAATAAGGAAAACATATAAGTGTAACTTGAGAGAATCTGTTGTTATGTTTTGGAGTCACTAGGTTTAGAGTTAGAAAATTATTTATTTTCAAAATTCATACATATTGCAACTAAAAAAAGTTCAGTTGTTTGGTTAAAAGATGGGATTGAAATGTTTTCGTAAATCAGGACCACTTTCTTTCGCATAAATTCTTTTGTCCTAATTTTATTTGGTATACAATATTTTGGCTCATTTGATCCAATGCGTAATTGATTTTTGGCTAGATTGGTTACGTTAATTATGCTTTAATTTGTTATGCCGAAAAACGTCATGCTAAATAATCTCTATGCTTACAGGTAAAAATATAATAAATCCATGAATATAATCACCATCGACACAGTTTTTAATTACTGTACCTTTAATCTGTGCAATTGTTCTTTTTTTTCTCACTAATTTATTTACCTTGTTACTAATTTATTTACACAAAAGAATGATAATAACAAGAAACAAAATTACAGAAGTTCTGCTTATTTCTCACTATGTTTTATATTATAAGTGTTCGCCATAAAGTGACCTATCTGTACACTTTTATTTTCTACACAGATAGATGGAGGAAAAATATTTAGCAAACAAAGCGGGCAGAGGGCGCAGGAAAGTATTTCGTAAAAGCCGGTCGCTCTCCCTGATATTGATATCTTGCTGAAGTCCTTGTCGTTTTCATGACATTTATGACAGTTTTCCCGCGATTATATTCCAGCGCGCGGCTTTTCTTGTTTCTTTTTTTTTTTTTTGTAAATGATATTTTTCATTATTTGTTGAAAATTTTCTGCCAGTCATCTCTAAAAAAAATTGTATTCAGTACTAATGATTTTTCAAGCGAATTTAAGAAACACATGCTCGTTTTTATTTTTCACGGGGTAGGTAGAGCCAATAGCCTCAGAAAGGCTGCAAGCTCATGCACGGTCACCTGGATGTCTCAAATTAGGTCTATAAGACATTTTACTATTTGTTCAACATTTTGAAGGCGTAATGAAGGCGCCATAACTTTTATTTCCTAATACCATATTGAATTTAGTTTTAATTCCAATTTATCTATTTATCTTGAAATTATTAAAGAAAAATACGGACAATCACGTCTAAATCCCTCTCTCGGGGTAGACAGAACCAACAGTTTTGAAAATACTAATAGGCCACGTTCAGCTGTTTGGCGTAATGATAAAGTTGACATTCAAACAGTGACAGGTCGCTAGCCCATCGCCTTGAAGAAAAATCTCAATTTCACAAGCCTATCATTTAGTCACCTTTTACGACATCCACGGGAAACATACTTATTGAACAATTCTTTAAAATGACGCGCCTACCGTCATCCGTCGCACCCAAAAGCGAAAACTATTTGATCAAAATCAAATATCATCATTTCTCAAACGAAACAAATAATCGCAAACACTCCAATCCCCGAAATCATCTCCGCTTGTTCCCGGTAATTGTGGAGCAGAACTCCCCGAATTTTACGCCCTTAGCCGCAAATCTCCTGCCGTAGACCACATACCGAATAGATATGTAGGAAGTATAGTTATTAAGTTATTTATTACCATACCGTTGCTATGGCATATACCAAGGTTGCCTACAGATATGAAACAACACCACTTTATTGGTGCCGGGAACCACACGGCACCAATTGAAAAAAGAAAAGGACCAGTCCCTCTCTTGCCCATGGATGTCGTAGCCGACTAATGGATAGGCTTATAAACTTGGATTCTTTTTGTAGGCGATGGGCTAGCTATCTCTCATTATTTGTTTGTTTGTTTGAACGCGCTAATCTGAAGAATTACTGATTCGAATTGAAAAATTATTTTTGCGTTGAATAGACCATTTATCGAGGAAGGCTTTAGGCTATATAACATCACGCTGCAACTAATAACTAACTAAATAATGAAAAATGTGAAAAAAAAAACAGGAAAAAAAATAATTCATCCTTGTGGGCTTCAATGATGCCCTAAATAATTATTCCACGCGGACGAAGTCGCGGGCACAGCTAGTCTGAAATAATTGCTGATCTAACTTATAAAACATCAATGGCTATACCGAAATGATATTGCAAACGTAATTAAATAAGGAGAGAAAAGTTTCCTCGCCACCGACCACAAACTGAGACAGACGTGGTCGTGTCTCACTCGCACTCCGCATTCATTATTCAGCCGGATTAAGATGGACTAGTATAATACTCAGACATATTAGTAAGCCGGCCAAATATGAAAGTAAGGGATTACCCAGCCAACACATAAGCCAGATAATAGCGAAAATATACCACAATAAGCAGTGTCAAGCTTTATTAATTATGTATTACAGCTGATGTTATGGCTTAATTTTGAATAAGAGAGTTCTTAAATTAAAATAATGTTGTAAGCTTACTAAATTCTGCATAAAGTTCGCGGTATTTTTTCAAGCTGAATAATAATCAAGAGTAGTATCTGCTAAACAAGCGATATTCAAATAAAAGTAATTGAAACAGCTATTATCTGCACATTAGCTGAAATTTTTGCATTGACCTGTATAACATTTTAAAGAAAAGCAGTTAAACAGCAAAACGCTGAATATTAGACGAAATACTTTCTTTAAGCTGTTTAGTGTACGAAATGGTACTAATTTATTCAGATGCTGAATAATTTAGATATTTTCTTCTTTTTACAGCTAACTTCTGCAAAATTGAAAATAAACTCCTTGTTTTACCAAACTTATAGCGCTATAAGCATACAATTGCCTTTATGTTAAACTTAAAACAATATCAGTTACAAATGTGGGTATCTTAAGCAGCAAATAACTGATTAGTTGAAGATATCGTATGTTTATATCCAGATATTTCACCATTTTGTGACAAAATCAACAATATGCCTCCTCAGAAAAATAATAACAAAAGAGTAAATGATTCATGAAAAAAAAAAAAGAGAACGGGAGGAACAAGAAGAAAATGTTCACGAGAGTATGTAAAGATAAAAAATAGTATCTGTACAGTAATAGAAAAGAGTTTAACATCTGATACAAATGGGCCCGGGCCAAGTGCGACCAACACAGTTGAAGAGGGTTCTGTACACGGTGATTATGCATCACCATCAGGATTAGTGATTCAAACACATAGACTGGGTCCAACTTTAGGTGCAGATAACGACAATACATACATATGTGTGAAAGATATTAAAAAAGAGATTTAAATGGAAATATAATTAGGTGCTCTTGGGTGTATTTTGTAACAAGCGCGAAACTTTTGGTTGCAACTACCTACAATTTTAGTTGGTAATATAAACAATTGTCTAACTAAATATTACGCAATGCGTCATTCATAGTAGTACTATAAATACTATAAATACCTACATTAGTATAGGTCCCATCACCCTCAAATATTCATGGATTTATTTTCTATAAAAAAGCACCCTAAAAAGCTGAATAAAAGTATACTGTTTTATGTAATTTAAGACCTTTTGCTGATAAATATATAATTATTGTACTTTAAACCAAATAATTTCTGGATATGTAGTAGTATGTGAACTATTATGCAAAAATAAGCAAAATAATCACTGATATAAACACTTTAATTCAAATTGGCCTTCCGCCATTAACTAACGTTCGACATAAACCTATTTTTATAAATCCTCAACATTTATCTTATGAAACACTTTGTTTAGTGAGTAGGAAACATTATCAGTTATACAAAATTTGATTCTCATTACTTGCTGGGACTGAAATTTGATAAAAAGTAAAGATCATTTAATTTAAATATTATTTCACATTTGTTTACCTTTTAAAATATAGCTTTATCTTGAGGCGCTCAAAAAATGTATAATGATCATGTTGATAATTCACAGTAAAGTGCCATGCGTTTATATAATTCACCTTAAACTTACTTAAAATGTATGAAATCATTTACGCTATTTTATATCGGCGACCATTTACAATATTTTGAACTAAGCGACACAAATTTATCCCGTCACAATAAAAAATACTTTTTACTTGAATAATTTCTTTGTAAAACTACTCCAAAGATCGGAATTTCGTATATCATTTGAATATCTGAACTCACAAATTAACAACTGCATAAAAGATGTATAATTTCTGGACTAAAGAATAATCAGAATTTATGCAGAAGATATTCAGTGTGTCGTACATTTATTCAGCTGCTATGTGGCTATTAATCAAATGTTAACCAAATTGAAGCAAGATATTTTGTGCCCAAATTGCTTGAATATCACCTGTATAAGCGCTTACACAGAAGTTATACAAATACTTTATCCAGCTTAAAGTTAAAAGATTGCTTTTACGCAAAATTTATACAGCTATACTGTGTTGGCTGGGTATATACCTACGTATATCAGAAGTGGGATTTTGGGTTATGACTTAACATTTCTTATATACATATTTCCTTGAACACTTTGTGCCGTGTGGTTACCGGCATCAATAGAAAAAGAATAGGACCACTCTATCTCTTTCCCGTGGATGTCGTTAAAGGCGACTAAGGGATATGCTTAAAAACTTGGGATTCCTCTTTAAGGCGATGGGCTAAACATTAAAAGATTGTGTGTTTCCTCATGATTCCAAAACAGGTTTTAAATGTCTTGTATTCGGTTCAGGGTGCACGTAGTAAGATTAGATTTAATGTCAACTTTCAATTGACAAGTTAGATTGATCAGCGTTATTATAATAGAGTGTTAAAAACATTAAGTGATAAGAGAAAAGCGTTTTTCTTTTTCGATAGACATTTCATTAATAATACCTAAAATTGAGAGTAAACCCCACATTAGTTATAAAGGTATGAAATTAGATAGTGTATAGCATTATACATTGAAAATAATGTTATTTTCTGTAACATAAAGAAAAGTTTTGATGTGATGTTTAGAATCGTGAAAATTATATCTGCTTCTAAGCTTACGTGCACGAGTAGCCCAGCAACTTTGCAAAACTATACTAAACTAGCTTTTGCGCGCAGAATCACCCGCGTTAAACTAAAATCTTTCCCGTGGATGTCGTTAAAGGCGACTAAGGGATATGCTTAAAAACTTGGGATTCCTCTTTAAGGCGATGGGCTAAACATTAAAAGATTGTGTGTTTCCTCATGATTCCAAAACAGGTTTTAAATGTCTTGTATTCGGTTCAGGGTGCACGTAGTAAGATTAGATTTAATGTCAACTTTCAATTGACAAGTTAGATTGATCAGCGTTATTATAATAGAGTGTTAAAAACATTAAGTGATAAGAGAAAAGCGTTTTTCTTTTTCGATAGACATTTCATTAATAATACCTAAAATTGAGAGTAAACCCCACATTAATTATAAAGGTATGAAATTAGATAGTGTATAGCATTATACATTGAAAATAATGTTATTTTCTGTAACATAAAGAAAAGTTTTGATGTGATGTTTAGAATCGTGAAAATTATATCTGCTTCTAAGCTTACGTGCACGAGTAGCCCAGCAACTTTGCAAAACTATACTAAACTAGCTTTTGCGCGCAGAATCACCCGCGTTAAACTAAAATCTTTCCCGTGGATGTCGTTAAAGGCGACTAAGGGATATGCTTAAAAACTTGGGATTCCTCTTTAAGGCGATGGGCTAAACATTAAAAGATTGTGTGTTTCCTCATGATTCCAAAACAGGTTTTAAATGTCTTGTATTCGGTTCAGGGTGCACGTAGTAAGATTAGATTTAATGTCAACTTTCAATTGACAAGTTAGATTGATCAGCGTTATTATAATAGAGTGTTAAAAACATTAAGTGATAAGAGAAAAGCGTTTTTCTTTTTCGATAGACATTTCATTAATAATACCTAAAATTGAGAGTAAACCCCACATTAGTTATAAAGGTATGAAATTAGATAGTGTATAGCATTATACATTGAAAATAATGTTATTTTCTGTAACATAAAGAAAAGTTTTGATGTGATGTTTAGAATCGTGAAAATTATATCTGCTTCTAAGCTTACGTGCACGAGTAGCCCAGCAACTTTGCAAAACTATACTAAACTAGCTTTTGCGCGCAGAATCACCCGCGTTAAACTAAAATTCCCGTTTCCGTAGGAGTTATCAGAAATGTCCTTTTTCTAAGATTTAATTATTTAGACATTAAATGTTTAAATATCGATATCAATTTAGAGGTTCAACCTTGAGAAGCTTACAAACCGCAGCTTATAATTTACATTATAAATTTAAATTATAAAGCTCGGATTGTTTTATATGTATATTTTTTAAGTGATGAAAGTCCCATATTGATACGCAAATTATATTTATTAAATTATAATTTGCGTTAACATTCATAATAATATTTTGCATTGCAACAGCAGGTTCGAAAACTGAAATAAAAATGTTTTTACTTTTTAAACCGCTCTTTCTTATGAATTGTGCCACACACAAAAACATAATTGATTGTCATTACACCCGCGTTATACCCGGTCAATGCTGACAACTACCGCTTGTCACATTACCCGTTTTTGGCAGGCGACGAGAATTTCAATACATTTCTAGTTAACTTTTGTCCGTGGCGCTGTCCCCATTTTTTCTATATATTTTTTTTAGTCTTGAGATCAGTCGCAATATTTGCTACTAGCTGTGCCCGCGACTTCGTCCGCGTGGAATAGTTATTTTGGGCATCATATTTATTTTTGCAAACATCCTCCTCGGCTTTATCAATTATAGCTGCTAATTGTTATGCGACTTGGCGACGACTTGGCCCACATCATTACCCGCGACGGAACGGAGACCGTATAGTGAGATGAGAGGCCTTTGCCCAGTAGTGGGATCTTACAGGCTGATACTTTACTTTACTTTAAAATAGTAATATCTTCTAAGATGTTCATTGAAATTAAGTGATATCAAAGACAGTTGTGTTTTCAATTAAATACTCATAATCAACAACAATCTTAAAAGAAAGACATAATCAGTTTAAAAGGTCAGGCGGTCACGCGTATTAGAAAGAACGCTGGTTCGCCGTATTAAATGTTTCGCTGAAAATTGCTTATAACGACTATATCTCAAAACCTATTCGTCTGATTTATATACAGTAAATGGCAATTTTAGTCTACATGAAAAGCCGAAAGTATTAAACATATTTATTTGGATAAGGATTAATACTGAATTAAAGAAAATTGGTTTCAAAATAACTTATGTTTATAATGAAAAAATAATCTTAAAAAATGAACATAAAAGTGGTTATTGTAAGTAAACCTTAAGAGATAGATATATGCTCTCGCGGACTTTTTTGTGGCAAAAAATGAGTACTTCACATCTTTAGTACATTGTTTTACTATATCTTTGTTGGTTTGCGCAGCGTTCGCGTGGAAAGCTCGCAGATGGCCGACTCATTCAACTTTCACCTGCATTGTTGACGTTTCCCGTAGGAAATCCGGGATAAAATGTAGCCTATAGCCTTCCTCGATAAATAGACTATCTAACAGTGAAAGAATTATTCAAATCGGTTCAGTAGTTTCTGAGATTAGCGCGTTTAAACAAACAAACAAACAAAACAAACTCTTCAGCTTTATAATATTAGTATAGATAAAAGTTCTACCGTCGTGTTAATTTTTTTTCACTGTAACCGGGAACAAAAGAGCACGTTGTGCCGTATGGTTCCCGGCACCAATAGAAAAAAGGAAAGGACCACTCCATCTCTTTCCCATGGATGTCGTAAAAGCCGACTAAGGGGTAGGCTTATAAACTTGGGATTCTTCTTTTAGGGGGCAGGCTAGCAACCTGTCACTATTTGAATCTTAATTCTATCATTAAGCCAATTATAATAGTACTACCTGTGCCTGCGACTTCGTCCGCCTTCGTGGAATAGTTATTTTGGGATCATTGAAGCCCTCAACGATGAATAATTTCCCCCGTTTTTTTTTTTTCACATTTTCCATTATTTCTTCGCTCCTTATAGTTGCAGCGTGATGTATATAGCCTAAAGCCTTCTTCGATAAATGGTCTATTTAACACAAAAATAATTTTTCAATTCGAACCAGTAGTTCCCGAGATTACATTATTCAAACTAACAAACTCTTCAGCTTTATAATATTAGTATAGATAATAATATAACAAACTATTGGATCTCTCTTCTCACCTCCTATAACATGACATGTCAGTGTGCAACTTTTTACTTACATTTATAAATGTTTTCATTCTATTTTCATCCGACACAAAGCTCGCTCCTTTGAACGCGTTTCGTGCTAATAGTAATAACATTACGGACGAATCTTCTTTCACAATAGAGATTGCCCACGATTAGCGCAAGGCGCATTCTATTGCTGAGATCTTGAGTCTTTGAGTAAAATATATATTTTTTTACTATCTCTAATGTCAGTCGTGATAATAAAATATATAACTATAAGTATATCGTTTGAGAAAAAAAATGCAAAAATCTTTGACTTCGAATAACTTTTTTAGCAAGCATGGGATCGACGGAGACTTTTGACATACATACGTATATGGTCACGTCTAAGTCCCTTGCGGGTCTAGACAGAGCCAACAGTCTAAAGACTGAATGGCCACGTTCAGCTATTTGACTCAATGATAGAATTGAGATTCAAATAGGTTGCTACCCCGTCGCCTAAAACAGAATCCCAAGTTTGTAAGCCTATCCCTTAGTCACCTTACGACATCCATAGGAACACGATGGAGTGGTCCTCTTCTTTTTTGGATTGGTACCGGGAACCACACCACTTTTCCATCCTGTCATCCTGCATTTCCGCCGTCAGGCGGAAATGTGGGGTGCTGTTCAGGGCTTGTGGCCCTCTTCAGCGACTTTCATTCCACTTTTGACACATTATTTGTATTCATATATTAGTGGTTTGTACCGATTTTTAGCTCTATGCGAATTATTGCAACCTGACATGTCTATTTTGACTGGACTTATCAATGCAAGCGGGCGGATTGGTTCACAGAATAGCTCGCACCGTTACTCATTGCAGTCTGGAGGCGTGGTGGGGGGAGCCAATGGACGGCCGTGAATGAGCCGCGTCGGATTGTATCCGTTGTAAATAGTTTTATTTGCATCTTCCTGTCATTTAATTTTGTTGTGTGGGAAATAGTGATGTTGGGATTCAATTTGGGGTTTTCTGATAACGCAGTTTGGTTTTGTGTGTCGTGTGGTTCCCAGCATTTAAGGCTAGGACCACTCCATCTTGTTCCTATGGATGTCATAAAGGGCGACTAAGGGATAGGCTTATAAACTTGGGATTCTTCCTTTAGGCGATGGACTAGCAACCTTTCACTATTTGAATCTAAATGCTATCATTAAGCCAAATAGTTGAACGTGGCCTATCAGTCTTTTCAAAACTATTGGTTCTATCTACCCCACAAGGGATATAGACGTGATCATATGTATGCTAATGGGGATTTCAGTGTAGGTAACGCGTACGCTATGCCAGTGTATGTATGAATTAAAAATGCCAATATAGAAAACCTTTAGGAAGCCACTTCTCAACAAAACGAATTGTTTACCACGTAGGAACCTGTGGCTAGTGACCTGAGGCCATCACAATTAACCAGCCCAAATTCCTCGAGGTAGAACAAGCTGGTGTCAGCACCCACACACACCTACACGGCTTTCTTCATTTGTGAATGAAGACGATGTCGGGTGTACCACGGGTTCTCGAACCAAATGTACACTCGAAAGACTTACCTAGAAAAGATGAAAATTCGTCCGCGTGGAACAGTTATTTTGGGCATCATTAGAGCTGTCAAGGATGAATAATGTTCCCCGTTTTTTTTTTCACATATTCCATTATTTCTTTGCTCCCTTTTAGTTTCAGCGTGATGTTATGTAGCCTAATGTCTTCTTCGGTAAATGGTCTATTCAACGAAAAAAATAATTTTTCAATTCGAACCTGTAGTTCCTGAGATTAGCGCGTTCAAACGAACAAACTCTTCAAATTAGTATAAGTAGATATAGAAGAAAGACTATGTAAGGATTAGCCGGGAGTACCTTCTCTAAATCGACAAGCTAATAGAAAACTTTTGATAAATTTAGATTTAGCGAAATAAATATGTAGATTCTGAAATGAATGTACTAAATAGCTGCAGAAAGTTAAGTGAGATATGTAGGTATTAATAATTGCAATTGAATTAAATTTGATTCATGAATAAAGTCTGCTTAGTAACTTGGTGTTAACTTGTTCATACAATGTCGACATTATGGTTTTTATTAATATTCTATGATTATTTGTTTTTTTATATACAGTCAACTGCAGAAAAACCTGATCTTAAATTAACTGATATTAGTCAGGATTCATTGACGTTGACACTAGTTTCACCTTAAAAAATAAGAATACCGAATTCATGCATTCAGTCTTCTAACTATCTCGATCGAAACTCACCGATACATCAAACCAATGGTAGTTATCGAGTGAAAATATCGGTCATTCACAAGTATTTCGTAACAAAACAAGCGTAGGAGGCGACAGTGCATACCTTGACGACAAGTGCCTCGAGCAAGTGTATGAAACAGTTAACGATTCCATCGATAGCCTCTTCGGATGGCGCCATTTTTTAACATTAGCTTTACTTAAACTGACATTGAAGACACAAAAAGAAAGCTAAAACATTTTTTTTAGTGCCGTGTGATTCCCGGCACTAAAGAATAGGACCACTTATTCCATTCCATTGGACGCTTATTCCATTGGATGTCGTAAAAGGCGACTAAAGGAATACAGCTTCTTTTCAAGTCTGTTGGCTCTGTCTTGCCCACAAGGGATATAGACGTGGATATATGTATGTATGTACTATTTTTCCATTCTATCAGCTTGTTACCAGATCAGCATGAAATAGTTTTGTGCACTTTTCGGCGTCGTGAAGTATTTGTTATGGAACCTCCGTGAATTCATTTTGTTTGTATATTATGAACTAGCGACCCGCCCCGGCTTCGCACGGGTGCAAAATTATAAATGTTATTATACATAAAAACCTTCCTCTTGTATCACTCTACCTGTTACAAAAAACCGCATCAAAATCCGTTGCGTAATTTTAAAGATTTAAGCATACAGACAAACAGACTAAAATAGCGACTTTGTTTTATACTATGTAGTGATTGAACCGTGGAATCGAGAATCACGATAGACTGATTTCTAGCTAACAGATGGCTGTGACGGTAAATCACAATTAGACCGCCTTCACGGTAAGCAACGGCCAATGCATGAATTACGAACGGATTACCAGATTTCAATAATAAATTCACAATCATAATTATACATTATAACTAGCTGTGCCCGCGACTTCGTCCGCGTGGAATAGTTATTTTGGGCATCATTGAAGCCCTCTAGGATGAATAATTTTCCTCGTCTTTTTCACATTTTCCATTATTTCCTTGCTCCTTGTGGTTGCAGCGTGATGTTTTATAGCCTAAAGCCTTCCTCGATAAATGGTCTATTCAACGCAAAAATAATTTTTCGATTCGGAGCAGTAGTTCCTGAGTTCAGCGCGTTCAAATAAACAAACAAACAAACTCTTCAGCTTTATAATCTATATATATAAAACTCTTCCGTTACTGAGTGACTGACTGACAGACAACGCACAGTCGAAACTACTGGTCGTAGACAGCTGAAATTTGGAATGTAGGTTCCTTGGGATATGTAGGGGAGCACTAAGAAAGGATTTTTGGAAATTCAACCCCCAAGGGGGGGAAAAGGGGTAAAAACGTTTCTATGAAAAATCTTATTCCTTGGGTTTATAAACTTGAAACTTGGCATGAACACGTACATAGGCAAGTAAATATGTTTGACATTATAAGTTTTTTCAAACTACCCTCCAATCGTGATTTAGGGGGTGCGATTGGGTGACTGATTTATTAACGCACAGCCGAAACCGCTTGGTATAGGAGTCTGAGATTTTGAACAGAGGTTCCTTTAGTAACATAAGTGAGCACTAAGAAGGGATTTTTGAAATGTCAACCCCCAAGGGGGGGAAACGGGATAAACTGAGCCGGGGCTGCGGGAAAGTTCTAACGAGATACCGTGGCCCCGGAACGCAAAGGGCAACTGAAGGAGGGTGGTGACGGTGGGTTTTAGTCAGTAAAAGTCTGACACTCCCTTCCGTTCCACCCAGAGCGGGAGAGGTCATTTGATGATTTCCCATCCTTAAAAAAAAAGACTTTGTATGACAACTTTCAGTCGTCTCTTTAACATACATAATAACATACATAATTATGTACATACATGCATAACATTAATAACATCACGCCTTTAAATCTCTATTTTGTGTTAACACTACCCATACAAACAGCTAAAAGGAAACAAGTGAAGAGACGAAATTTGTCCGCATCCATTTTCACCTAAATTCTTAACGTTAATGAGATTTACTTTTTATTATCAGGTCAACCTAATAGCCTCACATGTACGTATAACTTCGTAAGAATTTTCTTTCAACTCCTAACCGTTGAGGAGTTGTACCTTCCATCATCAGCTCATTCACATGGAATGATGACTATCAGACGCAAATACTTAAACAGAAGGAAATCCTGTAAGGCCTCTTCGTCCTATAAATCCTTTTTTTTTTTTCTTTTGAGACGATGATTTTGTCTCGCTTTACTTTTTCTATATAGATTTGTATGTATACTAATATTATATAGAGGAACAATCTATTTTTTTATATGTTTGTTTGTTTACACATGTAATCGATAAACTCCGAAACTACTGAATCGATTTCAAACATTCACCATTAGAAAGCTACATCATCCCTGAGTAACACAGGCTATATTTAATTCCAGTTGTAACAAGATTTCAGCCTGTGGAAGAAAAAGCCCTGTCAAGATCATTAAAAAACGCTATATATAACCGAATTACACGTGGGCGAAGCCGCGGGCGGAAAGCTAGTATAAGTATATGTACATTCTTGTGTCACAATGTTAGTTCCCGTACTCCTCCGAAACAGCTTGATCGATTCTCATGAAATTTTCGTGGGCATATTGAGTAGGTCTGAGAATCAGCCAACATCTATTTTTTATGCCCCTTAGTGATAACGGTTATCCACTGTTAACATACATATATATGGTCACGTCTATATATCTTGCGGGGTAGACAGAGCCAACAGTCTTGAAAAAACTGAATGGCCACGTTCAGCTATTTGGCTTAATGATAGAACTGAGATTCAAATAGTGACAGGTTGCTAGCCCATCGCCTAAAAGAGGAATCCTAAGTTTATAAGCCTATCCCTTAGTCGCCTTTTACGACATCCATGGGAAAGAGATGGAGTGGTCTTATTCTTTTTTGTATAGGTGCCGGGAACCACACGGCACCACCGTTAACATTTTTTTTAACTAGAAATTACTTAAAAAATATTTATGTGGCAAAACAATGTTTGCCGGTACAGCTAACAGTAACGTTAGTTAAAAGAGCCTTCATTTGATATCATTATCATTTAAGGTCGTCGCTTCGAATCGGGAACCTCCATTGTATAATTTAGTATTGAATTTGGTCAAGATTGTGTTACTTTATTTGGAAATCTGGTTATTCTATTTATGGATACAGGTACTTATAAAATATAACACACTTGCTGCGTCCGCGACTTCGTCCGCGTGGAATAGTTATTTTGGGCATCATTGAAGCCCTCAAGGATGAATAATTTGCCCCGTTTTTTTTTCACATTATCCATTACCTATTTCTTTGCTCCTTATAGTTGCAACGTGATGTTATATAGCCTAAAGCCTTCAAGAACAATGCAAAAAGGTGTGCCGTGTGATTTCCGCCACATTAGAAAACAACCACTTCGTAACTTTCCCATGGATGTCGTAAAAGGCGACTAATTATAAACTTGGGATTCTTTTTTTAGGCGATGGTCTACTAATCTATCATTATTATTTTGCTAATATATGTATATGTATTTAGAAAATAAGCTGTAGAATGTATGATTGCCCAACTACTCACACATTCATCAACCAAGCAATGTCAACTTGTCCTGTCTATCTATATTTGCATGGACTACAAATGAATTGGACGTTATTTCTTTTGCGATAAGAGTCAATAATACCAATTGCTATTTGACATTGTGTGCCCAAATGGGGAGGTAAAAGTGTTGGAATTCGGTCAAGCGCATGTTAGTTACACACACGATTAGGATTAGAATCGAAAAGTTATGTCTCATCTATACTATAATATTATAAAGCTGAAGAGTTTGTTTGTTTGTTTGAACGCGCTAATCTCAGAAACTACTGGTTCGAATTGAAAAATTATTTTAGCGTTGAATAGACCATTTATCGAGGTAGGCTTTAGGCTATATAACATCACGCTGCAACTAGAAGGAGCAAAGAAATGATGGAATATGTGAAAAAAAAAAACGGGGAAAATTATTCATCGTTGAGGGCTTCAATGATGCCCAAAATAACTATTCCACGCGGACGGAGTCGAGTCGAGTCGTAGGTCAACGAATTGAAAAAATAGGAAAAAGGTATATAAAAGATTAAACATAATGTTGATTTGCTTTAAAAGTCTTTAAAAATCATATCTCTAAAAATTGTTAAATCATTATATCGACTATTTGGCTTAAATCGTGATATATCAAGATAGTCCTAAGTGTCTATTATTTACATATAACATTATCGAACAATGTCTTATACATTTTGCAAATATGAATCTAAGAGGACGGCCACACAAACTAATCTTAGATTTTTTTAAGTTATTCTGTAGTTATTTCATACTATTTATACATAGTGTATATATTACATAGTGCTAAAATATTATTCTTTGTTTCAGGTAAAGCCGTACTTTTATCACTAACATAATATTACACAAGTACTAATGATGAGGTACGTATGCGTAATATTTTAATTAATTATTTGAAAATTTTTTGCGCAAAAAAAATGTACAAAAGGCGGACTTAATGCCGTTTGGCATTCTCTACTAGCCAACCAGCTGACCAAACAGAAAAACTTAAAGTTGTAGGTATATATCTAATCCACAAAAATATTTTAGCCCATTCAAGAGGCTAAAATTAACTTTAATTAATATTTAGTCGTATCGTGAATAATTTTTTTTTTATTACACGATTATAATTGAATTTGGAGAAATAATATGACCATTGAGGGGTAGGCAGAGAGTACATCTTCCAATGTACTTTATACAAAACTTTTTTTAAAATATAATTGCATATTTGTTTATTTTATGACGTTTTTAGCGTGTTGTGAAGATTTTAACTTTCATTTATTTATCGATACTAATATTATAAAGGTGAAGAGTTTGTTTGTTTGTTTGATTGAACGCGCTAATCTCAGGGACTACTGGTTCAAATTGAAAAATTATTTTTGTTTGAAATAGACCATTTATCTAGGAAGGCTTTAGGCTATATAGGCAACTATAAGGAGCGAAGAAATAATGGAATATGTGAAAAAAGAACGGGGAAAATTATTCATCTTTGAGGGATGAATGTGATGATTTTTCAATGATGCCAAAAATAACTAAACTATTTCACGCGGACGAAGTCGCGGGCACAGCTAGTCATTTATAAAAGTTTTATATAATTGTGATTCAATTTAATTAACAGTAATCATGATTCCTGCCTTACTTTGTACAGTTTGTACGTACAATGTTACAGTACACGCACATGTTATTATTGAAAAATGGTGTAAATGTCTTATTTCAAATGTTAATTGCATGTTAGTTCATGATGATGATATAGTAGTTTTTAATTGAATCAGGAAATTTCATGCAGTATAGTTAAACATACATAATAGTAACATTAACAATTCAAGTCATTAAGTTAGCTATTATGTAAGTCATTTATGTAAGGCGTATTTGAAAAAGGTGTGTTTTTCTTTTATTAATTTATAACTAAAAGTAGTATTGAATAAAAGTATTTTTAACCACAAATCCATATTATAGCCATTTTTAATACGTGTTTAATATCTCTTAATTAGTGCTTTAGTATCGTGCTGAAATACGATTTTTCATTTCACTAATTCCATCATTGAGCCATGCAGCTGAACGTACAAACATACATATAGTCACGTCTATAAATCTTGCGGGGCCAACCGTCTTGAAAAGACTAAACTCACATAAAATGTGTAGAAATCCCAGAGTAAGGACTAAAAGGTTGAAATATACCTCGTTAGGGCCTCTTTAACCATGACCTAAAGTCAAGGTTATGGGTTTCATAAACTTGTCTTTGATGTAATCTTTTGTATTTGCGCGCGAATAAAAATTAGTCTTTTTGATTGAATTGCTCCATACATTTTGTTACCAATTTCTTACTATTATTCAGAAAATAGGTAGACAATAAAATCTTTATACAAAAATGTCCATGGTCTAGTAGCAAACAAACAACATAGTATGTTCAATCTGCTTCTTAAATATGTATATATAATTCGTTACACATACAATACGTCTACATTCTTCAGTAAGATACATGACTTATCATATTTTTTCAAACTATTGAATTAAAAATGAATTGGATCGATCACATAATTTGTCACATAAAAACTTTTTTTTATTTTTTTGTATTTTTATTTTTTATTTGCATATCTTTTTTTTTTGTAATGAGATAAATTTTGAATCGTTAGTACCTATGATTTGATCGATTCAAAATATATCTAGATTCTTATGTTCAATAGCATTTTAAAGTTCGCGAGGTCCTAATTCACGACAAAAGAATAGTAATTTAGTCAGACAGTTTTATTAAATATCAATTATTAAAAACCTATTATTAGCATTTATAGCTTTATCGAAAGCTCTTCTAAACGCATAATTGGGCCTTAAATTAATGATATATCCAAAACAAACGTCCACCTTTATCATTAAAATGAATCGACTCTATAATTTACATATCTACATAGTAATTATTCATTGTGCATTCCTAAGCACCCACATGCGACCAGCTTTTATCCCCCCGTTTCAAAGAGGGGTTATGATTATCCCGTATAATAGACAAGAGCCTGTGGCTTTGCCTATGTGATCCGATATATCCTGTTAATTGCAATTCCTGCGGGAATTTCGGGAAATCCTACTTTCGTGCACCCATAGTCCCCAAGAACCATATCTTTCCCATGGATGCCGTAAAAGGCGATAAAGGGATAGGCTTATAAACTTGAGATACCACTTGTAGGCGATTGTCTAGCAACCTGTCACTATTTGATTCTCAATTCCATCATGAAGCCATACAGCTGGACGTGGCCTTTCATTCTTTTTAAGACTGTTGACTCTGTCTACCCCGTAACGGATAGGAATAGACTTGACTAGGAATATGTATGTATATATTGGTTTGCGCTAACATGTCAGTCATTCCGTGTTAAGATTAGAAAAGATTAGATTATTATTTATTCTTACCTAATGATATTTATTATAATTGGATTGTATTGTACAGCCTATTTGTAAGAGAGAATAAGCCAATAGTTTACAAGTTTAAGTATAATAAGCTAGTGACCCATGGTGCGTAGGCGCATGGGTTTGGAACGTGTTTTAGAAATGCACGTGTGGACCAATTTCATGGTATTAGGGACACTGCGTAAATCGATGTCTACGCAGTAAGATTAGAATTTCGTTTTTTTTATTTTAGAACCAAATTAAGATAAATATATAGTTTTTCTTTATGTGTTTAGTTTTAATTTTGCGCCGCAAAACGTTATTTTGACTTGGTGAATTTTTTTATTTTTTTACATAACTACTACTAACCTATCTAAAACAGTGTAAAAACAAAAGTTTGTTAATATATATGTAAAATATATGTATGTTTGTTAGATTTTGACGCAATATGCAGGGAACTGTTGATTGCATATTGGTTATATCAATCATTAATTACTAACTTCCTTTAAAACTAAACCTCTGTTTAAAACTTTTATGTAGAGTCAAATATGATTATTTTCATAACTAATTTCAAATTTCAATAACATCCATATTTTTATGTGTTATTACTTTAATTCACAGGCATTATTTTTCATTCTATAATTCTAAATAGGTATTTCTATAACTTCAATAAGCATCAGATTACTACTAATAATTACATTAAATACATCTTAGAATGCTAATCCCATACGGAAAGGTAATGTCTTCATTTAATTGACCGGACCAGTCTGCTCAGTGACTTACTCTATGCCCCGTTAAAATTACGCAACCATAGAACGAGACGCACGGACGGACAAGCCTGCCGTTACTCAGTCAACGTGGTCGCCTGTGCTTAACACCACGTATAACAATCTAAAAAAAAAGAAACAAATAGAAAAAAAAAAACAAACCGGTTCTGCGCGCGGATGTACTGCATTTGACAGGAGACGTCAAATTTGAAATCGAAGTGAATGCGAATTCGGAATTTGAATTCCGCGCTTTGTTTCGTCGTGATTGTGCATTGTGGTGTGTGAGTGGAAAATCATGTTGCATCTGATGTTGCATTTGTGTTGGCGTCATTCATAAAAATATTGTGTCAATGGATTTGTTTACGCGCGGTTGCGTGCGCGCAAGTTGTGCGCATGCGCCCATTCATCCGTGGGGCTCGTTAGGTATGTATTTCAATGACGGATCAGCTGATTTGCTTCTAATCGTGTTCAAAGTGTTAGCGGATTAGAGAGAAAAAATTTCAATGTCGACTGCTCTTGACTTCCGTGATGGTGACGTCAAAAAATATGTTTTTGATTGTTCTGGGAATTGACTGCGGCCTATTGATTCATCATCAACATCATCACCATCTCATCAAGTATATACGCCTACTTACGAATATAGGCATATTTTCGGGTACGTCATATCCTCAATTCCGATTATTTTATTTCAATTTATCATTATAGTCCTTGTATTTTATTAACTTCTTCTTGAAATATTTCAAATTAAAAGTTAATGATCGAGATATTAGTAAAAAACCGCGGAAATAATTTGTATTGGAGGCTTTATTCGTTAGGTAATCCTTGAGGTCATTGTCTTTTGATCGGCGACCCTGAGATGCTGACTTGTTTTTAGGCATTCAGTTATAGTTATCTGAAGTTTACATCTAGAAATGTTTTGAATTTGAATTAAATTTTAAACATTTTTGTTGTAGCCGTGTAAATACTTCTTTATTATATGTAAGTTTCTACGTCTTCTTTCATAATTCCTAATCTTTTGACATTTTAACACTTAATTATCCGTAATAATGAATAAAGTTAAATACTGATCTTAGTTTCTTTTCTACAGTTTCATTTTTTAGGGATATGATATACCTGAATGAATAACCAATTAACCATCCTAAAATTTTAATCACGCCTCTTTCCCGGCGGAGTAGGCAGAGTTTTCAGTTTGGTGAAAAATGTGAAGAACTACATTTAACGAATCTGTCGTGAACATCGATATAATTATCATCATATTCACAGAACCACGTATGTCATTCAAAAATAAAAATTACATTATCATCATCATTTCTATAATGATGGATATTAAAAAATTCGTGTTCCACTTCCTGCGTTGCATCAAATTTTAATATTTATAAGTCATTAAAATTTGTTCAACAGTATAAACAAAAAGCGAATTTGTTACAATGACTCGACTTTTTTTTCTATTTTTGGGGTTTATTTTGGGTAAAAGGCGTGACTATTTTTTTTTAAACACATTTACGGTGCACACTCACGCATTTTTTCAATAATTCAACAAGTTAATGTTATTGGCTGTTTTAACCCCCCGGTTTTGTTGCGTGGGGTCTAACCGGCCCAATTGTTGACCAACACGCATGGGTCCAAATGGTCCATAGTTGTCGGAAGAATGCGGGCCGGGCCTAATTGTGGCTTTTGGGAAATATTCAAAGTGGCAATTTGTTTGGACATTCTGGGCAAAAACATAGTGGTTAACGAGTTAACGTTAATTCAAATGGCTTAAATTGTTTGGGATAATTGTTTTTGTTTCTTATAAGGGTACAATTATTCCATTACATGCCACACCAGCTAAATTTGTGCAATTAATGAAAAGGCGAATACAAATGTCATATAATTATAATTATATAAAACTCGCATTTTAGGATTAAAAATTTAAAAATGATGCTAATATGATTGAATTGCCGTGTGGTTCCCGGCACTAATAAAAAAAAAGAATAGTGCAACTCCTTCTCTTTCCCATGAATGACGTAAAAGGCGACTAAGGGATAGGCTTATAAACTTGGGATTCTTCTTTTGCGACGGCGATGGGCTAGCAACCTGTCACTATTTGAATGCCAATTCTATCATTTAACCAAACAGCTCAACGTGGCCTATCAGTATTCAATAACCCGCAAGGAATAAAGACCTTAATATATGTGTGTTTGTATGTATATTGAAGTATTTAGGTCGTCAGTTATCATCGTCGATTAAGAAACACCTGTATGTGAAATAGTGATGTCATTCGCGTTACCTTCTTTCACACTTTTTAAGAACAATAGATTGTTCAATCGTTAAATATATTTAAGAATTCCCTCGAAATATTGTCCATTTAATTTCAAATTCAATATTTTTATTCATTATTATGGGACATTTCTACCCCATAAGGGATATAGACTTGACCATATGTATTTATGTATGTTCACAACATTGGTTGACGTCAAATAAATTACTTAAAACTAAGTTTACTGCCGCTTCCAAAGCGTCTGTGCAGAAGAATCGATAACAAACTGCACTGCAGCATTTTACTCAATAACGTAGACTTTACAATTACCCAAACTTAGAATATAAATGTGGACGAGAGAATACATTGTTATGATAAATTGGTTTATACGAAATTTAAATAATATATAAAATTTTAGTAAAACTATTTTAGTATTGTGAATACATATTACCTACATTAGTATTACAAGTTAATATTGGGATCAAAAAAAGTGTTTTCCCTTTTTATTTGCGATCAATAATCAAAAGTAGGTATACAAATACTTATGTATGCGTCACTGATTTGCAATTTAGGTTTTCAAGAAGAGAAAATATATCTTTTCACAAGTACCTACTCATTTGCAAACAATACAAAAAGTTTGACCCACTTTGTCTCATCAGTTACCAGGTCTCTTAAAGTGTTTACAGAAATGATGAATTTCACACCTCTCCGAATGTAATTAAGCGTTGTACTTGAAACTGTCAAAGAAAAAATCTAAGCATTTTGTGCACGACAGTACTTTTTGTGTTTCACCATGAATATATTTTTATTTTTTAAAACCACTCCATACCGTGGATATCGTAAAAGGAGACTAAGAGAAGGAATGTTGTGAAATTAAGGGAATGTTGTGATGTGAAAGAAGATGTAGTTACAGGAATAGAAAAGAGTATGATAAGATGGTTTGGTCATGTAGAGAAGATGAATGTAAGCAGGTTGACTAAGCAGATATACAAGGAGAGTGTGAAGGGTAAGATCGGAATGGGAAGACCTAGACGAACGTATCTTGATCAAATTAAGGACGTCCTGGTAAAGGGTCAGGTCAAGAGTACCCGGAACAGGATGAAGCGAAGGAAGTATGCAGAGATCGTGGAAAGTGGAAAGAGGGAGTCTCTGCCTACCCCTCCGGGGAAGAGGCGTGATTTTATGTATGTATGTATGAGACTAAGAGATGGGTAAATAAATTGGGGATTCTCCTTTTAGGCGATGGTCTAGCAACATGACAGAATTTGAATCTCAATGCCACACAGCTGAACGCGGCCTTTCAGTCATTGCGTGTGTATGCTATTAACTTCTGTTTGCTTTTCTGGACGGCCTCTGTGGCGCAGCGGTAGTACGCTTGTCTGTGACACCGGAGGTCCCGGGTTCGAATCCCGGCCAGGGCATGATGAGAAAAGAACTTTTTCTGATTGGCCTGGGTCTTGAATGTTTATCTATATAAGTATTTATTATAAAATATAGTATCATTGAGTTAGTATCTCGTAACACAAGTTTCGAACGTACATCGAGGCTAACTCAATCCGTGTAATTTGTCACGTATATATTTATATTTATTTATTTGTATAAAAAATAATAGTACTTAAATACTTATCGTAAAACACTGGTTACTAACGTTTGTTGTAATGATTTAAACCTTCAACTGACAGTTCAAAGACAAGATTACGTCAAACAGACACATCATACTACTAGATAATGGCTTTATTTGTTTATGTTTTGGATAGCTAATAAGTTATAATAGTTTCTTGGACTGCCGTGTGGTTTCCAACACTTTAGAATAAGACCACTCTATATCTGTCCCATGGATGTTGTAAAAGGCGACTTAAAGAAAGGAAGAAACTTTGGATTCATGTTTTAGGCGATGAGCTAGCAACCTGTCACTATTTGAATCTCAATTCTATCATTAAGCCGAGCAGCTGAACGTGGCCTTTCAGTCTTTATATAATTGTTGGCTCTGTCTACCCCGCATGAGTATATACCCGCATAGACGTGATTATATGTTATATAGTATATTTTTACAAGACCTTATGTGGTATAGACTAAAAGAGATTCTATAGGACAGAAGGAGAACTGAAATAAGCTGGACTTTTCATACACATTCTAAGATGCGAAAATTCTTAAATACACGAAAAATCTATCCACAATATAGGTACACTTCAAAGTACATACTTATTTTATTTATTATACACATAACAGAATACAACTAAGTACATATAATAAGATAAAAAAGAAATAGTAGAAACAGATCTGGGTCGTATTCCACAGGATGTGCTTATGCAAAAAACAAACGCGGAAAGAGTTCCATACTAGTGACATTTCAATGATCAATCATCAAGTATTCAAATTGGACACATAATCATCAATTACATTCACGGAACAAGAAATTAATATACCGACTACATCTTGTACCAACTAATAGCTCATTTGATGTCTTGTCAACAAGGGAGAAAAAAGTTTTGACAGTAACCACGCCTCTCGGTTTTGATGTGAGTAAAAAATGGCTTTAACATGCGCCGCAAAAAAGCTAAATATGAACTTTTTGTGGCACGTGACTTCGGTTTGTATGAATGTATGTTTTTTTCTTTATTATTATTATTAAAATACAGACGTGTTAGGACCACCTTAGAGTTTTATCATAAATTTTTTTTAGCGTAGCTAAGGTATGGTAAAAGACAAATCCCAAAATTATAAACCTATCATTTAGACGCCTTTTACGACATCCATGGGAAAGATATGGAGTGGCCCTACTCTTTTCTTTTTCGACATTTAAGTATCGGCACTATTAACTCTGTCTACCTTGTAACGAAATCAGATGATACGGGTATTATTTTCATGCAAACTTTTAATATTATGTTACTTTATAATGTCGGCATTAAAAAACGAATAGATTTTTTGACAACCCTAGTTGAGGCCAGTTCCCGCGGGCGGTTCCCGTGACAAAAACTGCACAATCGGGGTCAACGACCGCCGGTGGCATTGTGTCTCACCGATTAAACGCCAATTTCGACAAATAAACGACACGCTGTCGCCGCGTCGAGTTTTTTTTTAAAGAAAGAGACGCGTTGAGTGATGTTCCTTTTCTTAACGGTACAATACAAGAACTCTTTATTTAAGAGCAAATTCACATTAAAGTCGTACATCAAAAAAAAATCTAAAAAATATGTACAAAAAAAAACATAACATTAGAATCGAAATAATGTACCATAATCTTTATTTTATTCCTATTTCATCATTCGTTCTAGTCGTAAATAGCCGTAAAAATGAAATTAAAGATGTCACAATTAATTGCTTTTGCAATAAACAATATCTACTTAGTTTATTATAATAATATGATGATAAGAGATGTACTTTTTGAAGACGGAGCCTTTAAGACTTTATACACTTTAATACTTGACTGTACCCAGTATTAAGTGTATCGAGACAGTGTCTCCCTGCAATCTCGTTACTAGTATATTGCGTAGTAAGACAGCTAGTTACACTAAGTACATAATAGGGCTCCGTTGGGCAAGTTCGCCATTTTGCATTATTTAAAGATCAGCTCACAATTGTCTTTCAAGTTTTTTAATATTACCTACACTGTCTTTATCGTACATCTCTACAATGCTAATATTATATAGCGGAAGAGTTTGTTTGTTTGTTTGTTCGAACGCGCTAATCTTTGCAACTTCTGGTTCGAATTGAAAAATATTTTTTGTGTTGAATAGACCATTTATCGAGGTAGGCTTTAGGCTATCACGCTGCAACTAAAAGGAGCAAAGAAATAATGGAATATGTTAAAAAATCGAGGAAAATTATTTATCCTTGTAGGCTTCAATGATGCCCAAATTTACTATTCCACGCGGACACAGCTACTAACTTTATATTTACCCAAATACTTACCGCCCACTTCAATAAGTATATTTATGTCAATCGTTACTGACTTGAAACATAATCACTTAAACATTTATCATAATAATTCAATAGGTTGTGACTTTACACTGCGTATTCTTACATAGACAAGATTAGGTCAACTACTGTGCTGAACCAAACGTAAATCATACGACGGTAAATGTCAACAACTTTGAACTTTATGACTAAGTGCTTAAAATCTACTTTCTCTTATTTGGAATTATTGAAAATGTATTTATTACCTCTATTTGAAAATCGAACGGTTTTGAATAACAATCCGTTTCGCCATTTCACTTTCAACTTTGACACCTGTACAATAACGATGTTTTTCAAATGACAATGTTCTTTTACAATTTTTCGGCAAACTCTAGGCTGTAACTGTCAAGAGCGATTCGAATATTTGTCGAAAAACGAATGTTGACAATTGAACAATAGGGTTGAAATTCGTTTGTTGGTTGATTTCCAAAGCCTTTTAAATCCTCGAGCTGGCAAAAAAGCCCATAGACGCAACAGCCCTACGATCATTAGTTTCAACTTGCATACACCGCTGGTAACCGCTTTGAACCGGTTCTCGCTGCTTTTATCAGGAAATATCCGGATTCCGCCCTTTCATGTGAAAGGATGATGCGTTGAATTAAACATACTTATTCGACGCATTTCGCTCCGTAAAAGGCATGATGCATGAAGTTGCCTTTTTGAATCACATTTTGGTACTTGCTTTACTTATAGGGACGTGATGAATCACGCATTTTTAAAATCATTGTTCTCATTTAAAATCAATCATTTTTTGAAGTATCATTCATATGACATATACAAGCTATTTTGCTGGTCGGGTAGTGAAAAAACATCGTGTGTGAAAGCTGCTTTATGCGATCTTTTATAGTCAATCAAAAGAATAACTTATAAACTGAAGTAATTTTAGTCGTAGAGCTAACAATCTGTCACTATTTGAATCTTAATTCCATCGTTAATCTGAACATGTTCTTTTAGATTACAGCCATTTCCTAAGTCACCTTTCACGAAATACAAATGATATGGAGTGGTGGTGATTCTTAAGTGACGAGAATCACACGACATAATTATGACAGTAACTTCAAACATACATACATACAATATTAACAAACTAAGACTGACAGACAACTTAACCCATCACTCATCATCCTGAGTGGATCTGGATCTACGGCATCCTGGACCAATTGTGACCCCTTGTATAGACAGACACGCAATTGAATCATCAGATACGATTTTGTGGTGATGACTGTTATGTACTAGATTGGATAATGTTTTACCTCCGTAAGTCATAAGGGGGGGTCATGTTTTTAATATTATACAGATCGTTTGAGAACTTTTGTTTATTATAAATTTTACGAGATCGTGTGAAGTGGAAAAATGTGGTCTGCCTACCCCGCCGGGAAAAAGGCGTGATTTTTATGTATGTATGTATAGATAAAAAATTAAAATCCAAGACAGGCCAATTGGAAAAGTTTATTTTCCATCATTAGGAATTCGAACCCGGGACCTTCTGTGTCGCAGAGACAAACGCACAACCGCTACGCCGCAGAGGCTGTCGTGAATAGTTTTTATTTTTTCATAGAATCCATGATAGATAATTGAAATAAAAATTAATTTATAACTTTGATTTGACAGGTTAAAAAATAGTTAATTAATATAATATCAATTCCCATAGAAATCAATAGCAGAATAGAAAATAAAAGGTTTCTGACACAGGGCGTGATGGATAGACAGACAAGGGCTTTAATCGCTATAATTATAGTCAGACAATGATGTCCGTAACGAAACTAAGTTTCCAGGCGGCTTTCTTTGATCTCTATAGAAAAAAAAACAGCTTTTACCCGAGACGTTGTTCCCGTGAATTTATTTTCGACTTAGTCAACCTTCTCGACTTGATGCAGAACCATCATAGTCCAGCTTAGTCATCCAAATTATGGAAATGACGTCATAACAAAAGTTGTTCATACTGATGAGCATTTTCTTTTGGTGAAAAAAAAAATGGAAGATCTGGATCTTGTGATGAGGAAGCCAAAGGGACCAGCTACTCTGAAATGAAATGAAAGTGATATGTACGTAATAATAATGATACGTACGTGATAATTTCCGTAAATTTGAGTAAATTTAATAACCTTAACCTTCGTATTTAAAATAACACGCTAACGGAGTTGCTAACAACAGGTTGTCTTAAATAACAATGTTTTTAAACAACGTTTCATTGATGTGGACACTTACGGCGAACAACATACATAGGTACATACATATAGTCACGTCAATATCCCATGTCGGGTAGACAGAGCCAACGGTCTTGTAAAGACTGATGGCCACGTTCAGCTTTTTGGCTCGATGATAGAATTGAGATTCAAATAGTGAGGGGTTGTTAGCCCATCGCCTTAAAGAAGAATCCCAAGTCCTTTTACGACATCCATGGGAACGATATGGAGTGATCCTATTCTTTTTTTAAATTGGTGCCGGGAACCATACGGCGAATAAAGTCGCGGGAAATAGCTAGCGACATTATGAAACTTACAATTTTAAGGCAGAAGCAGTCGTGGGCTACAGCTAATAGTCCTAAGTGTGCATTACACGTTACTCAAAAACTGTTGACATCAAATATTTAACCCAGATTACTGTGTTAGCTGACTATAAGGAGTTGTAAGTAATAAGTAAGATAATAATGTTTGTATTGGGCAACTAGCGGCCTTGTTTAGAGATGGCTTGTAAATCATGAAATTATAGTCTTACTATGTTATGAAGAGAGTTATGAATGTGCATGAAGCGAAGGAAGTATGCAGAGATCTAGGCAAGTGAAAAGAGGTAGTCTCTGCCTACCCCTCCGGGAAAGAGGCGTGATTTTATCTATGTATAGTCTTACTAGAGGCCGCCCGCGACTTCGTCCGCATGGAAACCCTATCAATCCCCCGGGAACTCCGGGATAAAAAGTAGCCTATATATTAGGTATTCTGTGTCTTCGTCTATATCCCTTGCGGGGTAGACAGAGCCAACAGTCTTGAAAAGACCGAATGGCCATGTTCAGCTATTTAGCTTAATGCTAGAATTGAGATTCAAATAGTGACGGGTTGCTAATCCATCGCCTTAAAAAAGAATCCCAAGTTTGTAAGGTCATCCCTTTAGTCGCCTTTTACGACATCCATGGGATAGAGACGGAATGGTCCTATTCTTTTTTTGTATTGGTGCCGGGAACGGCACACCTTTAGAGATTTAAAATTGAGATGGACGTAATCTCAAGGAAATCATTAGTAAACTATGACTAACCTATGTGTGACTAATTCGACACAATGCCATTTTTAGTCGCAAAAAGTAATTGATGACTCAATGCAACAAAAAATATTAGTGGTAGTGTACTGTACGTCGGAAAGGGAAGGTCAAGATTTTTGGTCTAATCGGGGACGTAGCGAAAGGTCAGGTCAAGAATACTCTTAACTTACGAGGTTGCATTATGAGAGCGAAAAACTGAATAAATCTATAGGAGCCCTTCGGCCATTTTCGGAATCAAATTTCGAAAGAAGTTTTAAATAAGATTTTTTTTCTTTCCTTCTTTTTCTCTGCCTACCTTTCCAAGAAGATGACGTGATCATCATGTACGTATGTATGCAAAACTAACTGCTGATTTTCTTCACTGTTAAGAAATTTTTTCACTCATAATTGTTCGTGGGGTCAAGAAAGCTCTTATAATATCTTATTTTATGGAAATCTTTCGCGTAATATGAGATTTCTTTAACATAAAAAACCCTAAAATAACTATGACCCATTACAAGTCACAGTTAAGAATGTATTACTTTGAGAAATGCCGAACATTAAATCCTACTTACTATTATAAAGGCGTAAGTTTGTATGGATGTTTGTTACTCTTTCACGCAAAAACTACTGAACCGATCACCATGAAATTTGGTATGTAGGTAGCTGAAGGCCCAGAATAACACATAGGCTACTTTTTATCCCAGAGTTCCCGCGGGATTGATAGGGTTTCCATGCGGACGAAGTCGCGGGCGACCTCTAGTTATCTATACGAACATACCTACTATTTTTATGAGTATTCCAACGTAAATCGGAACTTTGATATAATTTACAAATGGCTTGTAAGTCCCAACTAATAATGAAAATGTGAAAGTTAGTTTATTAAGTACTAGAGGCCGCCCGCGACTTCGTCCGCATGGAAACCCTATCAATCCCGCGGGAACTCTGGGATAAAAAGTAGCCTATGTGTTATTCTGGGTCTTCAGCTACCTACATACCAAATTTCATGGTAATCGGTTCAGTAGTTTTTGCGTGAAAGAGTAACAAACATCCATACATCCATACAAACTTTCGCCTTTATAATAGTAGTAGGATTCTGTTTGTTGTGTTTTCACGCGTTACCTCACGAACCAATCTTTTTGGTTTTTTGCGTATATGCAATTAAGAGTCATGAAATAGGGTACTTTTCGTCTCGGTAGAAACTAAAAGATCCCGTGGTACCTATTTGTGAAAAACCTGCATTCTTTTGTAAGTGGCGCTAAATTCATTGCTTTTTGTAACATATACTATACATATATATATGTCACATCCATATCCATTGCGGGGTAGGCAGAGCCAACAGTCTTGAAAAGACTGAATGGCCACGTTCAGCTGTTTGGCTTAATGATAGAATTGAGATTCAAATAGTTACAGGTTGCTAACCCATCGCCTAAAAAAGAATCCCAAGTTTGTAAGCCTCTCCCATAGTCGCCTTTTACGACATCCATGGGAAAGAGATTGAGTAGTTGTAGTATTGGTACCGGTAACCACATGGCACTTTGTAAAGGTTTTATTCGTTGGTGATAATTAAATCTTGTTTTTGAAGATCGCGTTAAACTCGTCGCTTTGTGTGGATAGTGATAAAATCACGCGGGCGAAGCTACAGGTAAAAGCTAGTAATATTATAAAGTATAATACACACTCACACTTCACGTTTATTCCTGTTGTCTGCTCGTAAAACAACTAAGTGCTCCAATTAGGATCTTGATTCCCACACCGCTATGCATTAAATAGGGTTACCTTCTTACACAATTTTCTTATTTATTTAATTTTATTTATTTATTTATGTACCTACATCAAGGAAAAAAAATGAGAATAGTATTTAAACTCAAGAGAAAATTACAATGGTACTACCTATTTCTAGAAAAATTTCTACCAGTAGGCCCACGACAGGAAAGTATAAAGAAAGGCATTGGCTTGTGTACATAACCAATTCGCAGCGTCCCGCGATAGAAACGGCGTCGCGCGATAAAACCAGAGCGTCCCGCGATAAAAAAGGCGTCGCGCGTGCCGTGCCACAGGAGCTGATATAGGATTCAAATCCTGGCTCGCGGCAACCCTTAACCCTGCAATGCACTAATGCATCGGTTTGCAATGTCGTTTGCACAAAATAACTCCAACATTACTTGTGCATTATCCAAAATGGATGCAAACCTAATTACGTCATTTGTTCCTATGTTTCCTGGTGGAAGAGATAGTTGCACTTTTGGGAATATACGTCTTTATCCGTTACAGGGTGGACAGAGCCAACAATCTTGAAAAGACTGAAAAGCAACGTTTAGGTGAATGGCTTAATGATGCAATATATAAAAATATATAATCACGTCATATCCCTTGCGGGCAAGACAGAGCCAACAGTCTTAAAAAGCTTAAAACAACGGTTAGCTGGATGTGAATGTGTGAAGTGACAGGTTGCTAACCCATTGCCTAAAAGAAAAACCCAACTTTTGAGAACAATTCCTTGAAAGCCTAATTCTAGGGGATCCGTGGGCGATCGATTAAAGTGCTTGATTAAATTAACGTGATGGAAAGGTTCAAATCTTACCGCGGCCATGTACCTAAGACCGAAAGACAGAAGAAAAGGTGACTAAAGGATAGGCTTATAAATTTGGGCTTTTTTAAGGCGTTGGGCTAGCAACCTGTCACTATTTGAATCTCAATTCTATCATCTCAGCCACACAGCTAAACAGTGGTCTATCAATAGTGTTGGCTCTGTCTACCCCGCAAGGGATATAGACGTGACTATATGTATGTATGTATAAAATGAATTCGTATTTATTTAAATCTAGGAGCTGTCTTAAAATTAATAATCAGAACGCTCCAAATACCTTATTTTCTAATGCTTTTGCTCCTATTACTGGTTAGAACATGTCAAGAATGCAAATGGGAGTTATAGGAGATATGGTGAACTATTTAACGAACATATAATATCACACTCGACCGTAAATCGGTCGTAAACGACTCGTAAATACTAATGGCGAGTGGACGCAATCGATTTATTTCAAATTATGTAGTTCCTTTATTGTTTGCCGGTTGAATGGAATAGATCCCTTCATGGGACAAGTCCGCCGTTGCAAGTGATTTATTTCTTTTATAACAATGTACTTACTATTTCTTATAACTGTGTAAATTTCTGTGCAATCAAGATTACATATAAACATATATTTGGTCACGTCTATGTATCCCTTGCGGGATAGACAGAGCCAACCGTCTTGAACAGACTGAATGGCCACGAACAGCTATTTGGCTTAATGCCCATCGCTTAAAATCCCAAGTTTGTAAGCCTATCCCTTAGTCGCCTTTTACGACATCCATGGGAAAGAGATGGAGTGGTCCCATTCTTTTTTGTATTGGTGCCGGGAACCACACGGCACTCATTCTCAGTATGTAATTAAGATTATTACAAATATTCGGCAATTTAAAATAAAATAGTCTTGGGATTCCTCTTGTTCTTCTTCTTCTTCTTGTCTTCCTTTGTCTATGGGATAAAGGCGATATGCAGGTCTGTTCTGACACGTAATTTTTATTATCTTTAGCCCCACAGATACAGAATTAAAAAAAAAAGATAAACTTAAGATACTGTAGTCTATTGTATCGCCATCAAATAAATTGTAACTGTTAACTACTATTATTGCTATGTTAATTGTGAACGAAATACGACGCTAACAGATCATAAATCTGGTAATAATTGACCCGTTTTCGGCGTTGCCAGCAAGAAACTGTGAATTGTTTGAAGGATAACTCGTTCTGATGTTTCCAACGTCCTTTTTTGGCTCGAAACCGCCGAGTTTGCACGAAGAGAGTTATGAATGTGGATGAAGCGAAGGGAGTGTGCAGAGATCGTGGCAAGTGGAAAGTTGTAGTCTCTGCCTACCCCTCCGGGAAAGAGGCGTGATTTTATGTATGTTTGTATTTTTTCATGGAGTGGGTATACCATACATACATACATACATAAACTCACGCCTCTTTCTTGGGTATACCAATTTAATAAAAATGGTAAAGTAGTTTACGGCAAATTTGATTACGTCGCTTAAAGGACGATTAAAGGAGATGACGAAAGGATAAAACACATACATACATAAAACCACGTCTATATCCCTTGCGGGGTAGACAGAGCCAATGGTCTTTAAAAGACTAAAAGGCCACGTTCAGCTGTACGGCTTTATTATGGAATTGAGTTTCATAGTGACAAGTTTGTAAGCTGGGTAGGCTTAGTCGCCTTTTACGACATCCATAGGAAAGATGGAGTGGTCCTATTCTTTTTTGGATTGGTGCCGGCAACCACACGGCATTCAAACAAAACATAAATGATTAATTTTGTAAATTAGAATAAAATAATAATAGATGAAGATGAAAAGAATAATCACCGGTATGTCATAGAAGTGTGTGCTTTCTTCTGTATCAGAATCCCGGGTTCGAACCCCGGTCGGGTCATGATGAAGTTTCACGATTGTCTTCAATAATTTATTATAGTAGAAATAAACAACCAAACACTCGGATGTTTTTTATCAAAAACAATTACTTTCCCCGCCGAGTACTTCCTTCCGCTAATAGAAGTCAATATATCAGTCGTTCATATCAACTGGGTCGCATACAAAGTAACACAATGGCCCCATAAAAATCTGTTTAACTGCAGATGTGTGGTCCAACTTGCAAGCGATGAGATGGTCTGAAAGAACATTTATGTTAAAATATATAAATATAATTGTATCGTGTGGTTCCCGGCACCAATAAGAAAAATAATAGGACCACTCCATCTCTTTCACATGGATGTCGTAAAAGGTGACTAAGGGATAGGCTTATAAACTTGGGATTCTTCCTTTAGGCGACAGGCTAGTAACCTATCACTATTTGAATCTCAATTCTATTATTAAGCGAAACAGTCTTTTTAAGACTGTCGGCTCTGTCTACCCCGCAAGGGATATAGTCGTGATTATATATATGTATATAAATATTTTGTGTACATTAGTTTGAATACTAACCGATGCTCTTACGAGTGAGAGAAAACATCGTGAGGAAACTTACACATTCAGGCAACTGGATGTGTAACCATGATCGATCCAATACGGGTTAGGTTTACCTGCAAAGGTTGCGGAGTTCAGATGGGAGTCGCTTCGTGTAAAAAACCTGACTCACCCAATCCAGGATCCATGGTCAAGGGTCTCCTCTCCAGGCTGGTGAGGATGCAACCGGGACTAAAGCCAGGTGGAATCATTAATGTTTAGGTTTTCTTGTAATTATTTGTTATGCTTATAGTGTTGTTCATGGAAAAAGCCTCTTTTACGCTTTTCTTCGATTCTAGCTCGTCTGCATTGACTATAATTTAAATTTATTTTTTTATCATAATCATATCATATTTTTTTTTTATTATGACTCTTGTTAAGCTACAGATATGTACACTTATTCAGACCATTTTATTTGTAACGCTAATCATTTTCCGCTTTGATCTTACAAATTAAACCAAGCCATTACCTTGAAGATATCGTAAAAGCGTGAACTTTTATTGCCGTACAGTTGCAGCAGGTAATTACGTCTTTATTAGACGCTCTTAATGAATATAAACAATCGGCTTGTATGTCATAACTTATGTTTACGCGATGTATACTAGAGGCCGCCCGCGACTTCGTCCGCGTGGAATCATTCCCGCGGGGATTACGGGATAAAAAGTAGTTATATAACCTATATGTTATTCTGGGTCTTCAGCTACCCACATACCATAATTTCTTCGTAATAAGTTCAGTTGTTTTTGCGTGAAAGTGTAACAAACATCCATACTGACATACTCACAAACTTTCGCATTTATAATATTAATAGGATGTTTTGTGTAATGTCGAAATGAGAATTCGCAAATTTAATTTTTGTCTGCTTTCATTTGAGTATACACGGTTTTTAAGCGTTGCATGTTATTAGTTGGATTTGACATGTTGAATTCAATAATTTCAGAAAAGAGTTAAGTTAATAATATTATTTTACATTTGTATAATTGTCTAAATTTAAACCGCGCGATTTCTTTGGGTAGTTACAATTTTTCATAATACAAAAAGGTCGGTGGTCGAACTGTTAAAGTGCCCGAAAATAGAACGTGATCCACAGGAAGACACAGGTTCAAATCCTACCTCAGCAATACAGCAGTAACTCTTTTCTAAATTAGTTTGATTGCTAACCAAAGCTCTTAAGATGAAGGAAAATACAGTAAGAAAACTTGCACATTCAGACAACTGCAAGTCTAGTTATGATCCAATATGGGTGAGGTTAACATGCAAAGGTTACGAAAATTGGACAGGAGACGCTTCGTGCAAAACCCTGACTCACCCAATCTAAGATCCATGCTCAAAGGTGTTTCCCGGACTTCTCTCCAGAATGATGAGGATGCAACCGGGACTTAAGCCAGAACTAATCCAGAATAAGGGCCAAAAGGCGCACCCTGGACTCTCACCGACTGTAGGAGGTGAGGATGATGAGTATGACTTTTATATCCTCCATCGAACTAAAAGAGATTTTATCCTCAATTCCCTAATCCTAGCGAGTAAATAAAACGTTATCAAAAATTCAATTTGCTAGGGTGACAACGCTCAATTTTATTCGGGGAAAAACATTTGCAAAAATAATAGTTTTCTGTCATAAAAAATAAATTGATGGCGCCGTATCATCTGTATATAAAGTTGGTTTATATTTTTTATGGTGATTTCATAGTTTCTGCGATACGTTTCACTAGCTATGGGGTCGTAAAAAATATGTTAATATTTATTTTTATACGCGCAACTGTGATTGTCATTGTAAAAGCTTGAAGTTATAAAAATGCATATAAATTTCAAATTAATATTAAGTTATTAAATTATTCAGTCTCTTTTCTCTTTTTTTTTTCTCTCAACTCGGAAGCAGAATTATTTGTAAAAATGTTTACTTTCGTAATCTTCCTGCATAATATATGTCGTGGTCCACTTATATTTTTTTAAAGAACCCTCTTTGATGACACTGTTAACATAAGTTTTTAATAATGCTTGTCTTTTTTTCAAGTGAAAATTTGTTTTAATTTCAATATGAAAATCCTAAAGTTGTAGGTATCTGAAAACATACTAAATATGTAGTTTCTTTTTCTTCCTCCTGGCTTTAGTTCCGGTTGCATCCTAACCACTTTGGAGAGGAACCCGGGGTATGCCTTTGACCATGGATCGTGGATTGGGTGAGTCGTGTTTTTTACACGAAGCGACTCCCATCTGACCTCCACAACCTTTGCAGGAACATCTAACCCGTATTGGATCGATCATGGTTACTCATCCAGTTGCCTGAATGTGCAGATTTCCTCATGATGTTTTTCCTCACCGTAAAGTTATACCAAATATTTTGTACATTTTCACAACTCTGCGAAATTACATGGTCATTATATTGATTTATTTCGGTATTTATTACACAGTTTTCGCGACTATGTAGTCATAATAGTGGTGTGTTACAAGACTGTAATTTAGGTTAAGATTTATTATGATTTGCCTAGTGTTTATATACAAGAATAACTGTGTTGAAACAAGTTATTTATATATTTACAATGTATGACGGGTATTGTAAACTATTTTAACAATTTCAATACGTAGTAATCACCAAATTAACTAAAACGTCGATGGTAAAGGTAGTTAAGAGATACCTACGACTTTTTTTTTTTAATTTTAATGTGTTAATATATCAATATTTAATAGTTAATTTTACTTGACGGCCCCTGTGGAGCAGCGGTAGTACGCTTGTCTATGACACCGGAGGTCCCAGGTTCGAATCCAGGCCATAGCATGATAAGAAAAGAACTTTTTCTGATTGGCCTGGGTCTTGGATGTTTATCTATATAAGTATTTATTATAAAATATAGTATCGTTGAGTTATTATCTCGTAACACAAGTCTCGAACTTACTTCGAGGCTAACTCAATCTGTGTAATTTATCCCGTATATTTTATTTATTTAAATATTTTCCTTATCTTGTAGTATTTTATAATTTTGGCTTTTTAACTAATATTTCTTTTTATTGTTACAGGTAAATTTAAAAAGATTAACACATTCTTCGGTGAAAATACTAGTTGAGTGGTAAATACACTTAGCATTAAGCACTTTTTAGATATTCCAGAGCGAAGATTAGGTGTAATTATTTCTATCTATATATATAAAACTCTTCCGTTACTGAGTGACTGACTGACAGACAACGCACAGTCGAAACTACTGGTCGTAGACAGCTGAAATTTGGAATGTAGGTTCCTTGGGATATGTAGGGGAGCACTAAGAAAGGATTTTTGGAAATTCAACCCCCAAGGGGGGAAAAAGGGGTAAAAACGTTTCTATGAAAAATCTTATTCCTTGGGTTTATAAACTTGAAACTTGGCATGAACACGTACATAGGCAAGTAAATATGTTTGACATTATAAGTTTTTTCAAACTACCCTCCAATCGTGATTTAGGGGGTGCGATTGGGTGACTGATTTATTAACGCACAGCCGAAACCGCTCGGTATAGGAGTCTGAGATTTTGAACAGAGGTTCCTTTAGTAACATAAGTGAGCACTAAGAAGGGATTTTTGAAATGTCAACCCCCAAGGGGGGGAAACGGGATAAACTGAGCCGGGGCTGCGGGAAAGTTCTAACGAGATACCGTGGCCCCGGAACGCAAAGGGCAACTGAAGGAACGAGGTGGGTTTTAGTCAGTAAAAGTCTGACACTCCCTTCCGTTCCACCCAGAGCGGGAGAGGTCATTTGATGATTTCCCATCCTTAAAAAAAAGACTTTGTATGACAACTTTCAGTCGTCTCTTTAACATACATAATAACATACATAATTATGTACATACATGCATAACATTAATAACATCACGCCTTTAAATCCCTATTTTGTGTTAACACTACCCATACAAACAGCTAAAAGGAAACAAGTGAAGAGACGAAATTTGTCCGCATCCATTTTCACCTAAATTCTTAACGTTAATGAGATTTACTTTTTATTATCAGGTCAACCTAATAGCCTCACATGTACGTATAACTTCGTAAGAATTTTCTTTCAACTCCTAACCGTTGAGGAGTTGTACCTTCCATCATCAGCTCATTCACATGGGATGATGACTATCAGACGCAAATACTTAAACAGATCTATGAAATTGTCAAAAACGTAATTGCCTGTAAATTTGAGGTTTGCCCTTGATTTCCCTGGAATACCATCATCAGATCCTGACTAGGTAACAACGGGACCAACTTGAAAGTATACTCTACCGAACAAAAAAAGAATCACGTAAATCGGTCCATAAATCTCGGCGTAATCGGTATGCATAAATAAAACACCCGAATTTTATTTTCTATTAACTATCACGAGGCTACATCATCCCTGAGTAACACAGGCTATATTTAATTCCAGTTGTAACAAGATTTCAGCCTGTGGAAGAAAAAGCCCTGTCGAGATCATTAAAAAACGCTATATATAACCGAATTACACGTGGGCGAAGCCGCGGGCGGAAAGCTAGTGTATAATATTTGAAACATGTTTTAGTTCTTATGTAACATTTAGTTCATCGTAATTTTTCATCTAGCTTTTTATACCAATTTTTCAAGAAAATTTGATAACAAATCTCACGCACTTTATAAAATATTGCTAAAAATATAGCCACGAACAATAGAACAATTCTCAAAATTGTAATAAAACCCTGTGATGATACGCCAAGTGACATAATAGTCTCAAGACAATACGAATGATAATACATTAGGGAACTTAAATTTCATAGGTCTGCTGTCTAGATTGTTCACATTCGTCAAGCGTCAAGCCAGCACTGTAATGCGCTGGCAGAAGTTGTTCTTACGTTTAGTTATTTAGTTTACTCATTAAAAGATAAGAAGACAATAATTATTGCTTACAAAATTACTATTATTTATTTATTTATTCTTTATTGTAACAATTACAATTTGTAAAGTACAATAGGCGGACTTAATGCTAATAGCATTATCTTCATCATTTGCTATTGTTTTTATGTGTATTAAAGGGAATTTATTAATTTGTCCAGGTTGCTTTAATCAAGAGTTGATCATAGTTGAGATTTTTTTAGTTTAGTTAGGAATCTAACGCTCTATTTTATCAATTCGATTACGAGTATTAAGCCATTCAACTTAGCGTAGACTTCGGGTCTTATAACTTTTAGCTTTATTTCCCCTTTTTGGGAAATTCTACACAGTCTAAAGCAAAGTCGCTTCCCACGTCTGTATGTTTGTTTAAATCTTTAAAACTGCACAACGGATTTTGATGCAATATTTTTCATAGATTCTCTTAACAGAGAACTGATTCAAGAGAAAGGTTTATATACATAAATGCTTCCCATTCGAAGTTCGCTAGTTCATTCATTCTGTGTAAAGAAAATTGGCCAACAACCAATCTTCTGAGACTTATTTTTTGACTCACTGGCTCAGCATCTCGGCCAGTCGCTTGCCCAACGTACACAATGCCTCTTACGTTCAAAGCTCTGCTGTGTCCATTAAGAAGGCGTTATATGCAAATGAAAGTGTTCTTTGTGGATCTAAATTAGATTTGTGTGGTTCGCTCGGAGGCGGCCATTTAGAAAATGGACGTCTCATTTTAATATTTGTTGAATGAAATCCTTTGTATTGTCGTATCCAGTTAAAGACTAGGAATAGACAAAGACAAAAAAGTTAATTTGCTGAGTCGTGGTAAAATAAAAGAGTATTGTTCACCTCTTACTAGTATTTTTTACATACATAGGCAGGTAGATACATGCAGACATTTAGTCACGTCTATATCCATTGCGAGGTAGACAGCGCCAATAGTCGTAAAAAGACTGAAAGGCCACGTTCAGCTGTATGACTTTATCTTGAAATTGAAATTCAAATAGTGACAGGTTGCTAGCCCGTCGCCCACAAGAATCCCGAGTTTATAAGCCTATCCCTTAGTCGCCTTTAACGACATCCATGGGAAAGATATGAAGTGGTTCTATTCAAAAGTGCCGGAAACGGCACAGCGGTCGATATAGGGGAGTGCTATTAATTTTTGTACTCTTTCTCTTGTTACCAAGTTACCAAGAACAATAAAATGATAGTAGAATTTCAAAATTGTTTATAAGAATGTGTCTAAACAGTTCTTAAAACGAAATAACGTTCCATTAATACCCGATTTGACAAATGAAACTACGTTCGTCTAGTCCCTTCCCACACCCGCGTTGTGTAACAGTTTAAAAAATAAAAACTGCTTATAAAAATGGCTGTGGTCCTTCGAGCCGGATTTGAACCAGCGACCTATGGATATACAGTCTACTGCTCTGTACAGGTTGGTATCTAAGGGAATATGGATATCATACCCTAATCAAATGAATCAAATGACCCTAAACGTGATATGATAACAATTTTATCCTTTGCGGCCGTGCATGATGTTCCATATTTGGGACAGTCTTATATTTTATTCGAATTCGTGGTAAGATTTTAAATGACTCATTACGAACTGAGATTGTAACGGTATCCTCAAGAATTATGCAATCTATGACATTTATATCTTCCCAAATTTTAATAAAATGTATAAATTTTGGTGAATTAAGACTTTTCATATAGAGAAAAATATGTCTTCGTGCAGGAGTCGGGGCAAGATATGGTCTCAGCCGTATCAAAACAGACGTGATGTAATGTATCAAAGTAAAAATTCTACTATAAAGGTTTTACTGACGCATATATTGATGTAGCTCGCTAAATAAAGAAATGTGAAACACATCATTTAAAATCTCTGCAAAAAATCTTTGAAACTTTTAGGTTATAAAATTCGTGTTTTATTTTTATCGACGCCATTTCAACTTCTCACTTCACTATTTTATGACATCCACCTGCTAGTTCTGACATTTTCATATTTTCTGCGATAGAAATAACTGTATCTGGAAAAGTTATCGCATTTTTATTTAGTATTCTGATTTTCTTGAGAGGTATACCTAGATATTCATTATTAAAATTTTGCACTTGAATTCGCTGCTCCGAATTTTATTCAAAGCATTATATAATGATAAATAAAATAAAATAAAAAACCAACTCGTCGCAAGGACGACTTTATTTTTATGCAAAATTTAATAAAAAATTTTATAACAAATTAAGATAAACATATTTTGTGATAATAACGTTAAACAGGTATGGACTGGCATGTTTCTCCAGTTTCGTTCGCATACGTGAGATCTAGTACTCCCTTTCCGTAGTAACGGTAACAAAACGGCATAATCTATACTAATATTATAAAGCTGAAGAGTTTGTTTGTTTGTTACGTCTTAATCTCAGGAACTACTGGTTCGAATTGAAAAATTATTTTTGTGTTGAATAGACCATTTATCGAGGAGGGCTTTAGGCTATACATATAACATAACGCAGCAACTATTATGAGCAAAGAAATAATGGAATATGTGAAAAAAAAAAAAACGGAGAAAATTATCATCCTCGAGAGCTTCAATGATGCCCAAAATAATTATTCCACCCAGTCGAAGTCGCGGGCACAGCTAGTATTAAACACTTACCTATGATCCGTCAGAAATGTCGCCCACCTAACTTATCAAAGTAGATGACATACCCGTCAGTCTTAGAAGACCCTTCTCACTATATTTTCCAAAGGTGACAGTCCTTCGACCTACATAGTGTGATATTGTGTTTGCTCTGTGAATGAGTTACGTATGTAGTACATACATACATACATATAATCACGTCTATATCCCGTGCGGGGTAGACAGAGCGCACAGTCTTCAAAAGACTGAAAGACAACGTTCAGCTGTTTGGTTTAATGATTTGAATTGAGATTCAAATAGTGACAGGTTGCTAGCCCATGGCCTGGCATGGCAAAGAATAATCCCAAGTGTTAAAGCATATCCCTTAGTCGCCTTTTACGATATCCATGGGAAAAAAGATGGAGTGCTTCTATGTTTTTTTTGTTGGTGATGGGATCCACAAGGCACGTATGTGGTATTTTCTTTGAATAACTACTTACTTGATTGCACTGACGCATACATACATATATTCACGCGAGAGATAGGCAGATCATCATTCCTATTGCCACAATCCCTGCATGCTCCTTTCGCTTTGTCCACACTTATAACTCTCTTCATACAAGCTAGTCAATCTGTCAGGGTTATTCCTACTAATAGTATATATACAAAAGTTTGTAAGGATGTGTGTGTGTTTATTAATCTTGTACATACTAAAGAACATGAAAATACAGTAAATTGGTAAGAAACAAAATATACAAAAGCGGACTTATCCCATTCAGGGATCTCTTCCAGCAACCATTGAATAACTAAGAGGAGAATTAATTCAATCGGGCAGAAATACGTTCAAATCCTTATATAGGATAAGGATTAATGAAATAATCCTACATAAATACATACATTTCATGACTCCATGAAACTTTGCAATGATACGTGTATTTTAAAGCTTACAAATTAGAATAACATAGTAATCCGAATAACATTATTACTTAAAATTGTAGATAAAACTGCGCTGTGACATTCAATTTGACAAATTAATTTATAACGTAAACGCAACGGAATATGTGTCAAATTTGAGTTGAATCAGTTCGTCGTTTCTAAATTCGCCTGAAACAAATATTTATTAACTTCCGTATGTATGTAACAAAAGTTTTACCAAGAACATTTAAGTTAGAGGTTTTCGCGCCGAAGGCTTTACGTAATTCACACCGAGCGGAAAGGCGCCCTTCTCGAGACACAATGTTTGTGTTACGACACAAACATGTCCCGCTAACGCCGGTATAATGGACACCCCAGCTGAAGTTTTGGGTTTCAAGTTTGAGACAGCTGTTGTAGTATTCTTTCTAGTTTTATTTTTCTTTATATTTAGTCTTATCTTAGGATTTAAACTTGGATACTAACGTACAGATTTACACGTAACGTGCCTTTATTTAATCAGATTTTTTTTTAGTATCAATATTTGGTATAATACAACGTCAAAGTGTAAAATCAGTTTATAGTTGGATGTCTTTTGATCAATGTTCGCGTGTAAATTGTAGACCTATGGTGTTTTTGATGCAACTAAACGAAGCTATATCGTTACTGTATAAGTAGCTTCATTCAATTATTATACATATATATGCCCTTAGACTTATTATGCCAAAATAATTTATGTAAAAAAGTGGCACTGTTTCAAAGGCTCTTACTTTGCTTAATTTTCTCTTTAAGAGTAGTCTTGAACAGACCTTTTACTTAATACATACATTCATAAAATAACGCCATTTCCTGTAGGGGTAGGCAGAAACTACATCTTTCATCATTCATAACTTTTTTCATGCAAGCTCGGCGGTTTCGGGTACACTTGACTTGATCCTTTGCCAATAATAATATTGTAATAACATACTGCAGTAAATTCTTTATTAACTTTTATTCTATTACATACATACATACATATAATCACGTCTATATCCCTTGCGGGGTAGACAGGGCCAACAGACATGAAAAGACTGATAGATCACGTTCAGCTATTTGGCTTTAAGATAGTATTGAGATTCAAATAGTGACAGGTTGCTAGCCCATCGCCTAAAAGAAGAATCCCAATTTTATAAGCCTACCCCTTAGTCGCCTTTTACGACATCCATGGGAGAGAGATGGAATGGTCCTATTCTTTTATCTATTGGTGCCGGGAGCCACACATTCTATTTTAAACAACAAATTCACACTGAGATCTACACTTGCATATCTTAACAAGCTATCACGCCCTGCTATCATCACGTTTCATCACCGTAATGAGTCTTATAGTCAGCCTGTGTTATTTAAAATGCAACTAACCATATAAGGTAATACACGTGCGTCTACTATGTCTACAAAGTCAACAAGATATATACGTATAGTATATGTTTATCTTTAAACGGAATTTTATTTTTAGTTGTGTTATTACAAACCCGTATTAAAAATTAAAAATGTATCCTGTTATAAAGAAATATAAACATACACTCGTGTGTGTTCTTAAAATATATAAAAAATGGGAATGTTATCATTGCTTTGTGCCGTGTGGTTACCGGCACCAATACAAAAAGAATAGAAGCACTCCACCTCTTTCCCATGGATGTCGTAAAAGGCGACTAAGGGATAGGTTTTTAAACTTGGGATTACTTTTTTGGGCGATGGGCTAGCAACCTGTCACTATTTGAATCTCAATTCTATCATTAAACGAAACAGCTGAATGTGGCCTGTCAGAGCGAGATGGAGTGGTCCCATTCTTTTTTTTATTAGTGCCGGGAACCACACGGCGCGTGTGAAATTTAGATCATACAATATAGTTAACCGCGAAAGCATACCCGTCGGATTTTGTTACTCGAGAATTGAACCAGTGACCGCTTGTGGCACTTCCCGTCCACTGAACATATCATATTGTATGTTAATTTAGGTTACACAAACCGAGCTTGCATGAATTGATTGATGGATGTGAATGAAGCGAATGAAGTATGTCGCGGCGTGGTAAGTGAAAGATATGGTTTCTGTCTGGCTCTGAGAGAAAAAATTAAGAGTAAAGGGGTAGACAGAGAGATGTGATTCCATTTACCGTGATTCCTAAATACATACTTATATGTTTCGTCCACATTTGTTAATATTTTTATGAAACTTTTTCTTTTCAGAATATGTAAAATATAATACATATATGTGTGTGTGTGTGTAATCTTATCTATTCTTACAAATATATGTATATATGCCATCAAAAACATCATGTAAAAAAACCCAAGTCTCGAAGCTCAGTCTTTCTACCATAAATAGTTGTGAGATCCATGTAATACCAAGTCGGTTAATCTATTTAGATTCTACTTAAAGGAACTTCTGTCTTAAGTTATTACATAAGTTATTATCATGCAAATATTAAACATAATTTACGTTTAAACAAATAAATCGTCTTGGACATCGCATGAAAACACATTGAATATAACAATTATATTAGATTCTTTAGTCTATCGCGCCTTACACGATTGACACTCTCGTCTCCAAAACAAGCTATAAATGTATTAACTTTTCCAAACGACTCATCAAAAACCACTGAACCGATTGCGATGAAATTTAGCATGTAAGTAGCTGAAGACCCAGAATAACATATAGGCTTTTAACCCGGAGTTCCCGCGGGATTGATTGTTAAGTTATGATAGGGTTTCCACGAGGACGAAGTCGCGGGCGGCCTCCAGTAATTAATAATGTTTACATTAATAAATAATCTAATAAAAGTTGTGTACTTATTTTATGGATCTTTAAATAAATCTCTCATCTCTCCGATCTGCCAAGTTTTTATATAAACGTCATATAATATTTAAACAAGTAAAAAGTGGTAAATAAATTGACTTTATTCTCGCTTAAAAATAAATGAATATATATACAGGACAAATTACACATATTGAGTTAGCCTCAAAGTAAGTTCGAGACTTGTGTAACGATATACTAACTTAACGATACTATATTTTATAATAAATACTTATATAGATAAACATCCAGGCCAATCAGAAAAAGTTCTTTTCTCATCATGCCCTGGCCGGGATTCGAACCCTGGCATCCGGTGTCACAGATAACCGTACTACCGCTGCGCCACAGAGGCCGTCAAAAAGAAAACTTACTCAAATGTAATGGGCCAAATATTAAAACAATAAAGAAAGTACATACCACTGCACAAAACATCGACCACACGGTGAGTTATTGCTTTCCAAACGATAATCAATTCATACAATATTAACTTAAGATGTTTTCTTAGTAAATGTCATGTCAATATGAAATCACTAGGTAACGGTGTTGCAGATGGCTTAATGTTTTATTGATGTGTTATGATTGTGATTGAAGCCAAATAGCTGAACGTGGCCATTCAGTCTTTTCAAGACCGTTGGCTCTGTCTACCCCGCAAGGGATATAGACGTGAAATATGTATGTATATGTATCTAGAACATGGAAAATGCGGTTAACTGTTCATCATGTCTAATGTTAGGCTTACAAACTTGGGATACTTTTTTAGGCGATGGGCTAGCAACCTGTCACTATTTGAATCTTAATTCTATCTTAAAGCCAAATAGCTGAACGTGGCCTGTAAGTCTTTGCAACACTGTTGGCTCTGTCTACTCCGCAAGGGATATAGACGTGATTATATGTATGTATGTATGTCTAATGCTCGAACTATCTTGCAATAACGACCTACTTTCTCCTGACTATAGTCCCGGTTGCATCCTCACCTCTCTGGACAGGAGCCCCGGGTATGCTTTTGACAATGCTGCAGTGTAGTTTGTTCCGCCGCTTCTTCTACACATGCGCTTTGGAAGCGGTAGTAGTTATAATTAGATTTAAGTTATGTGACGTCAATAAGTGATACCTTGTATCCAATTTTGAAAATAAATCTATTCTATTCTATTCTAATGAATCCCGGATTGGGGTGAGTCAGGTTTTTACAGGAAGCGACTCCCATCTGACTCCGATCCATGGTTATACATCCAATCGCCTGAATGTGCAGGTTTCCTCACGATTTTCCCTCACCGTAAGAGCATCGGTTAGTATTCAAACTAATGTACATAACTTTGCAAATATTCATTGGTGGTGGAGCCAAGGTGGGATTTGAACCTGTGCCGTTCTGCGCATCACGCATTTTAACCGGGAGCCTTACCAATTCATCCATCGACGCTCTTGCAATAACGACCAAATAAATGGTAACAAATAAAAATCAGACGGAACCCACTTCCTCATCACTATGCGGCCGGCACACAACCTCGTTCCCACCCATCAATTCAGAGGCTTGCGGATGCTTCACCATATATGTATAGCTAGGCCTGACTTCATTTATTGAATGTATGGGTTGTTGGGTGACCGATAAAATAATGTACACAATGAAAAAGTGTGATGACATAGATTGAGGTAGAAGCGAACTAGGTTTTCTCGTTATAGGCTGTAAAAATCACAAATACATACATATGTCACGTCTATATCCCTTGCGGGGTAGACAGAGCCAACGGTCTTGAAAAGAATGAATGGCCACGTTCAGCTATTTGGCTTAATGATAGAATTGAGATTCAAATAGTGACAGGTTGCTAGCCCATCGCCTAAAAAAGATTCCCAAGTTTGTAAGCCTATCCCTTATTCGCCTTATACGACATCCATGGGAAAGAGATGGAGTGGTCCTATTCTTTTTTTGTATTGGTGCCGGGAACCACACGGCACATGTCCATGTTCTAGATAAACCTGAATGAACTTCGTCACGACCCGTGGCACCCTTAACCGCGGTCATAACTTCAACTCGAATGTCACAGCCCTGTCTAATATTGTACAGTTTCGCATAACAAAGTTTCATTATACACTTTGCTAGTGTAGAGGCGAGTATAGAATTCTATGGTAAGTATAATACATACATACATTTGGTTACTTCTATATCCCTTGCGGGGTAGACAGAGCCGACAGTCTTGAAAAGACTGAATGGCCACGTTCAGCTATTTAGCTTAATGACAGAATTGAGATTCAAATAGTGACAGGTTGCTAACTCATCGCCTAAAAAAGAATCCTAAGTTTGTACGCCTATCCCTTAGTCGCCATTTACGACATCCCCATGGATGTCGTAAATGGCGACCACTCCATCTCTTTCCCATGAAAGAGATGGAGTGGTCCTATTCTTTTTTGGATTGGTGCCGGGAACTACACGGCACTAATCTTCTACTGAACTAATCTTCTTAAAATGTTGCGTATAAAGTTTTTTCCTCTCGGTAAAAACTATAGTTCCCGTAGAATTTGCGAAATACCTGTAGCCTTTTTTATAATTAGCGCCAATGTCGCGCGGGCAAAGCTGAGGGTAAAAACTGGTCTTTCTATAATTTTACAACTGTCACCATGTAAATCCACATTTACAGACAGACGGGAGGCTGTATCTTCTATTAATCATTGTCTGAGACGCGATTAGCTTGACACGTCTGGAATTTGCTTATGAATTCAGTCGGTTGGTGGAGTTGCGTACTCCATATGAATGAATGATTGATAGTCTTAGTTTTTCAGTAGATTTTTATTGAATATACTCGTATACTCATGTCTTTATCTATTAATATCTTCTACGTAGGTACTTGTAACGAAAAGAAGTTGTGCCGTGTGGTTCCCAGCACCAATAGAAAAAATTAATAGGACCACTCCATCTCTTTCCCATGGATGTCATAAAAGGCGACTAAAGGGTAGCCTCATAAACTTGGGATTCTTCTTTTAGGCTACGGGCTAGCAACCTATCACTTTATATGAATCTCAATTATATCAGTAAGCCAAACAGCTGAACGTGACCTATCAGTCTTATCAAGATTGTTGGCTCTGCCTACCTCGCAAGGGATATTAACGTGATTATATGTATGTATGTAAGTTTGTAAGCCTCTCTTTAGCCATAATAATTACATTTTATTATTTTCTCTTTCACTTTCTTTTCGTGAAATTATTTTGTAGTGTAAATAATTATATAAATTTCGATAGCTGCATTTCCAGGTATATTATTCACAACATGTCATTTATGTATTATAACTATAAGTCTTTTAACAAATCTTTACTATCAATATCGATTTTCTTTGCTATTAATATCGATTGTGCATATGCTGCTCTTACGGTGAGGGAAAAGATCGCGAGGAAACTTGCACATTCAGGCAACTGGATGTGTAACCATGATCAATCCAATACGGGTTAGGTTTATATATCAGTGGCTTCGTGTAAAAACATGACAATCCAGGATCCATGGTCAAAGGAATACCCCGGGCTCCTCTCCAGAGTGGTGAGGATGCAACCGGGACTAAAGCCAGGAGGAAGAAGAAGAGGGACGCTGCGACTAAGCATAGTCGTGTGATGCACTTGACACGAATATTGCTGAATTTATTTTTGAAAATGATAAAATTGTCAATTTTTTAAACCTGTATTGGAAAAGAGGTCAAAGGAAAACTTTCAATTGAAACAATTTCAGATAACCAAACGAAACGCGACGTAGTGATATTGAAAAGCAATAAGCTGTTATCAAAATAACAACAAATCAAAGAGGTCGCATCACTATCCCAATAAATTCTGCTATCGGAAATTGAATATGAAATCTGCATAACTTTCATAACAACAACGAAGAAATAGCAACTCTATAATGTTGTGAACAAAGCTCAAGTTTGGACCATGATTTGTGTTGCGTAGTATTCTTTTGTTAACGTCGATTCATTTTTCTCGGCCGTTGTTGAAAATAATGCTCTCAGTTTTCTGTTTATATAGGATCGCTTTTCGATACTTCGCCTGGATCTGGAATTATCAACATCACTCTGACTTTATCTTTTTTGGGTATCGTTTCATTTTATATTTCCTTTTCATGCGATATTATTCAGTCGAATTCAGTTGAAATTATGTTTTCAATATCGTCTCAACGATTCATCATCATATTAAAGCTGTTATTATATGTTCTTGTTATTTTAAACTTGAGATTGATGCGATGGGTTAGCAGTCTTTCACTATGTATTTGAATCTAAATTCCACCATTAAGACATGGAGTTAAAAACGGAATTTTAAAATTTTTCATATCTGTTGACTTTGTCTATCCCATAATATGTAAAATCGTTAAGCTAACATGTCGTGTAGTACCCAACACCTTAGAATATGACCAGTCCATAATATGATTTCCATGGATGTCGTAAAAGGCGACTAAGGGGAATGGCTTATAAACTTGGGATGCTTCTAGTAGGTGAAGCAGCTACCAACCCGTCACTATTTGAATTTCAATTCCATCATTGCCATACAGCTGAATGTAGCTTTTCGGTCTTTTCAATACTGTTGGCTCTATCTACCCTGCAAGAGATATAGACGTGATTATATGTATGTGCGTATTAAGCTTTAACATCAAAACAGTATAATCTGAATTCGCATACGTTACTGAACACCAAAAGAGCAATTATTTTGCGATTGGAATCAGTCGTCATACGATAATTAATATTGGCTTTTAGCGCTATGAATGTTATCCAGCTTTCAATTACAAGTGATTTAGCTTTTGCTTTGTGCAATCTGCAATATTTTTACTGCACCTGTTTGGATTTGATTGCAATTGTATATGATTTTTTTTTATTGTGAAATATTTTTAATTGTGTTTCATACTAACATACAATCACTTTATCCGAATTTATTACTCTCCTTACATTTTAAACATCTCACAGGATGTGATAAAAAAAAGAAGACATTGGTAAATTATGATCAGATGTCGCTAATTCTTATTTTCCGAAAGGATATATGGAGATATATTCTTGGAAAAATCAAAGGGAAGCTTGAAGTAACAGGCAAAGTGATTGGTTTTTTTTATTATTTCTTAAGTTATTAACGACTTGGAAAAATTGAATTTTGTTTAGGTCTGCCGCTCATTGTAAAAATCAAACCTTTTCACATAGGTACCTAATTATTATGTGAGAATTTTATCTTACTTACGTTCAAAGATTATGCCGAGGACTATATAATATCTGAAAATAAGATCAGAATTAAGTTGCAATGAGAATTACAGAGATATAAGACTTTAATCGTAGCATGACGATTTTTTATTTTATTTAATACCCTAGTCAATTTGAATTAAAACAAAACGCAATCACGATATTATTAAAACGCTAACGAAATGATAAACCAATCTCCAAATTTGATCCCGGACCAGGCGTAATAATTAATATATAATTACATTAGGGTTCCCCAGGGAACATTCCTAAATGGCCGGGGGCAATTACAAATATTACCGCGCCACAATCTGGATTTCTTGGGAAGATACTCCTGAGGGTATCTGACAGATTAAATGAGATTGCCTTTTTTTTGCTAGCGAACTTTTTTCGAGTGAATATTTAACTTGGCTATTTTATGCATGAAGGATCTGGTCAAATAAAGTGATTTTTGTGTTAATCATTTAATTTCATATTCATACAAACTGGTTAGAAAAAAAAATTAAAATTAAAATTAATAAAAGGCGAAATGGTCAATATTATATGGTTATGCGTCTTCTTGTTGCCATTTACGAGTGAAACAACGACGTCATCAAACTTTCTGAATTATCCTGCCAGTTGTTCTGATTTTATTTTTGGTGGGAAGGTGACCTAGATTCATATATAAATGAACTGATTTGGACCATGTTAATTTACTTTTAATTTGTTTTGTTCCACGAGAGAACACGTATCATTTATTTTATAGTCCATAAATTCAAAATGTGTGGAATAATTGCTACTTAAAATGCTTACAAAATATTTAATCCACCCCTAAACTGGCAGTGCATCTCACGTAACTTTTATAACCTATCTCATAATTTAACTTCAAGTAGTAAACCCCATATCAAGACAAACAAGATTTGCATGCAAGAAACTTGGCTTTATATTCAGAGATGCACAGCTGTCTGTCAACCAGTTTCAAAATGGCAGCTATTCGCCTCGTTTTAGCATGTGCTTTTCTTGCGCATTGTATGTTGATTCAACAAAACATAGATCTGCTATCCTGTGGAATTTATAGGATTACCAACATTTCCGATCAGTGCAAAATTTGTGATCAAAGACTTGTTTAGATGTTACGTCTAATTCTGTACCATATTATCGATTGCAGTTTGTTTGGCCTCGAATTTTCTGCTGATATATTTTATATATTATTAATATTGATTTAACAAAACATGGCTAGGTCTGATTTCCATTTTAATCCATCGATGGTCAAAGAAAGAGTGGTGAGAATGCTGTGGGACTAATAACAGTAGAAAGAAGGAGAAGTCTAGCGTCTTCTTCTCTATTATTAATAATATTAAATGTTTTTGCAACCTCTAATCACAAACTTTTCATGTTTCATTCATAGGTGAATCATACTGCAGCATATTGCCAGATTCAAATTAGGTAAAACTTTAATTAAACAAATGACCACTTTCCATCGCCGACTCTCGGAAAATTATGGCAACATCTGGCCTTTTTATGCTCACACCAAATTCAAAATTACTGCTTGCAACGGTTTGATGTGGCGTTATAAAGTTTGTTTATTTTGATGATGTTATAACGACTTCGCAATTCGAAGAGTGCAAAATTTTGTAATCGCTTAGCAGCACATTTTTCCTGAGATTATAACATATTTGACCTGTGTAGCTTACAAATATTTAACAAAAAAAAAAGGTATTTGTAGTACTGCTGCTATTTCAATAAAATATTTTAGTGTGTAATTTGAAAAATTGTCTTTTTATCAACATGAAACCTATATTTTCAATTGGAATTACTGTCTCTAATAATATGTTGATTTTGTTTCAGGTAAGTTCAGAATTCAAGCATTTCGAAACAGAATTCCAGCTTCATTGTCTGTGCACTACTATAGGTAAAAACTAATTTAAAATATTATTTAAGTATGAATACCACAGACGAATGACTTTAGTTGTGAAATATTTGTTGGTTTTGGTTTATCATCAAGGTAGACAAGACTACTTAAGCATCACGCTTATCACACAAATCTTCTTCCGTGACATTTTTTTTTTCCTTTTTAATTTGGACTTGACACTTCAAAATAAAATTCTTTTGTCTGTATTATTATAATAGTATGGATGTGGAAGTGTAGATATTTCTCTGTTAAATGCGTTTGATGATGCAAAATTTCGTATAAACTTTTCGTAACAAAATCACGCCTTTTTCCCGGAGGGGTTGGCAAAGACTACAACTTTCCACTTGCCACGATCCCTGCTTTCGATTAATCCACATTAATAACTGTTTTCATTCATAGCTATATAACTTACCTTTATTAAAAATAAACACTAATTTCATATCGTCACATATTAATCTCTCTATTGTTGAAACACTGTTGCTAATCTGCGTAAATCTGAAATAGAGTAACTCGATTTAATTAAATTAATTAACGCAGGCGTTTATACAAGGTTAAGGTGGGCGTTTGGTACAAAATGTAAACTTTAGCGGGAAGCTTTTCTGTAAAATTGTTGTATAAAACTCTTTATCTACGTGAATAGCTAAATACTATTTTTTATTTTTTTATAAGAGTTTCAATCATACTTTATCAGTTTGAAACCGTACAACGAGATAAATTATAATAAATAAATATAGGTTTTTTGTTTGGTCAGCTGATAAACTGGTAGAGAATGCCAAACGGCATTAAGTCATTTTGTACAATTTTTTTTGTGCAATAAAGTATTAAAGAAACAAATAAAATGGATATGTTAAATAGTCTTATATGGATATACCTACCCCACTTTACTATCTTCTTCATCATCACCTCTCTGGAGATGCTCCGGGGTGCTCTCTTTGGCCATGATCCTGGATTAGAAGGCTTTCACATGAAGCTACTTGCAAACCAGTGGAATTTTATCCATATTAGACCATGATTATACATTTAGTTGCTGTTGTTCTCACAATGTTTTCCCTCACCGTAAGAGCATCCGTTACTATTTCAAAAAGGCAAGACACCGAAATATACTAATATTATAAAGCTGAAGAGTTTGTTTGTTTGTTTGAACGCGCTAATCTCAGGAACTACTGGTTTAAATTGAAAAATTATTTTTGTATTGACCATTTATCGAGGAAGGCTTTAGGCTATATAACATCATGCTCCAACTATTAGGAGCGAAGAAATAATGGAAAATGTGAAAAAAAGACGGGGATAATTATTTACCCTTGAGGGCTTCAATGATGCCCAAAAAAACTATTCCACGCGGACGGAGTCGCGGGCACAGCTAGTAACAAATATTGATGATGAATCTTCTGATATCTTGTAACTTGAACCACACTCACCTAATCTCCAATTTATAACAGCGGTTGTAAATACGTGTATGCTATTATAACCCTAGCTTACTCTAAGCCAAATATTTGTAAGTGGGAGTGAGCGCGAAGTTTAACACGTTTTCTTATTAAATTCACTTGTTTGACTTATAAATATCGTTTCGTTTATAAATGTAGTATTAATCATGAATAGAATAGAATGGAATTGATTTATTTTCAAAATTGGATACAAGGTATCACTTATTGTCGTCATGTATTTAAGGTAATATGAACAAGGAGCTACAGCAAGTTTGAGACTATAGACAGACGACTAAAATAAATAGTTTTTTGATTTTTGAAAGAAAAAATGAAATTTATACTCAACTGATGGTGTAAATGCTAGTCAAAAATTCTGCTAACTTGCTCAATTTACATAACATTATATATAAATGGCTCGCCGCATTCTCGGAAGTGTAGGCAGAGACTTACACTTGCCACGATCCCTGTATTCTTCTTTCTGTCCATCTACATCTACATAATTATTATCCATTGCTCTTTTTAACCAAGCTTGCAAATAATTATCAATGAAAACGTATTGAATTGTTATTTCTAGCAACTTTTGATTTTTCACATTAAGCACTTTTATTTTCGCCTTTTCAGCCGTTGGTTAAAATTATTATTAGTGAGGGCCATAATCTGAATACATTAACAGCTAAAATTCTGCCACGTGATTCTGAATTATTTCCAAACATTGGTCTAATTTCAAAATCGCATCATATGCATTTGGTAATAATTCGGCCGAATGACAAATAGTCAATTACCGCTAAGCGTCAATTTTCCGTCATTCCCGGTCATCCGTTTTACCGGCGACACCGAATTTAACGGTAAAACGCGCGAACGGACTTCACGCAAACATAGATTAAACTGGATTACGGCGGATTTTGCCGGTTCTAGTTGGACCGTGTTGCGTATAAGTTAGCGTGTTAAGTTAATGCCTGATTATTGTTAACACGTTGACGCCTATTGTGATTTCTACATACATAATAGCTCTGGCATCTGCCTAGCATCTGGTGAAAATGCTGCAGTGTAGTTTGTAATTACGATGAAATTTGGTATGCAGGTAGCTGAAGATCCAGAATAACATAAAGGCTACTTTTACCCCTGACTCACTGCGGGATTGATTACACGCGGATGAAGTCGCGGGCGGCCTATAGTATCTATATAATTACTGGAATAGTATCCTAATTAGTGAGATATCCCACGCATTATCGATAATGCGACAATTATATTCCAGTCCCATTATCCGCTAACTAACGGTTAGTGTCAGTTGCTACCGGTAACTAGCTATTACCGGTACTGGCAGATGTTAAACCGATTGAATCCGATGTCCAATTAGTACCGGTAACCGATTCTAGAGGTGGAGTCAAATAATATTTTTAAGCGATCTCATCCTTATTTATTTACTCAACATTATTGTTCACTAGAGGCCGCCCGCGACTTCGTCCGCATGAAAACCCTAGCAATCCCGCGGGAACTCTGAGATAAAGAGTAGCCTATGCAATATTCTGGGTCTTTAGCTATCCACATACCAAATTTCATCGTAATCGGTTCAGTAGTTTTTGCGTAACAAAGTAACAAACATCCAAAGTAAAATAACAAAGTAAAGTAGTAACAAACATCCATACTGACAGCCTGACATACAAACTTTCGCATTTATAACATTAGTAGGATTTACATACCTTTCTCTCTCTACTCTGCGTGTTCCCTGTGAAAAAAATGTCGTTGAAGCAAACTCTTACGCGTCAATTCCAAATTTCAAAACGAAAATTATTGTTTGTTTGTTTGTGGTTTTCTAAGCTTGCTCCAACTTAAAAAGGGGTATGCACTACATTCTCCTCTCATCCCTCTAGGGGAAGCAATATCAGGGGTCAGCTTTTTTTATTATTGTCTTTTTCTTTTATATATATATATATTTATATATATATATATATATTTATATATACACGTGGATGTCGTAGAAGGCGACTAAGGGATAGGCTTATAAACTTGGGATTCTTCCTTTAGGCGACAGGCTATATATAAATAAATATATATATATATATATATATATATATATTTATATATAGCCTGTCGCCTAAAGGAAGAATCCCAAGTTTATAAGCCTATCCCTTAGTCGCCTTCTACTACATCCACGGGAAAGAGATGGAGTAAAAATTTAAAATATACAATTATTATCATTATTAGGGTTCGAAACAGTTCTTCATCAGAACAGTACACTTGTAAATTTAATCCTTGTATTCCACCGTCGTTCCGTACAGTCCCGGTCGCGGACAGGTTAACCCGGCCGTACGGCCGCCGTCCGGTTGTCCGGGTTACAACAACTGCACACCCCTTGTCTGCTGCCAAAATTTATTGGCTCTGACAACCCCGCATTAGTGAGTAAACGCCGTTGAATTTATTTATGGCGAACATTTACTATTTTGGATCGAGTTTTGGGTTTTCAATTTATTCTTGGGCGAAGGTATAGGCAACCTGTCACTATATGTATGAATCTCACTTCTATTATCAAGCCAAACAGCTGAGCGTGGCCCATCATTCTTTTCAAGACTGTCGGCTCTGTCTATCCCGCAAGGTATATAGACGTGATTATAAGTATGTATGTATGTAATTCAGCGATATTATCAAAAATACATTGTTTTTTTACATGTCACTGGTAATCATTATTAGTGGGCATCATACATACATATAATCACGTCTATATGCCTTGCTGGGTAGACAGAGCCAACAACATTAACCAATAAATCACTAGTCTCTGCCTATCTTCGGGAAAGAGGCGTGATTTTATGTATGTATGTATGTATATCGATGGTACCTTTTGCTAAGTTTGTTATTATTTTAGTAACCTAAGATGAAAAGTTGATAAGGCACGCACAGGGACGCAAACAAGCAAAGAGTTCGTTCCTAATGTTATTCAAGTACTTTTCTTATTTTTTATATTCTTAGGGTTATTTTACGTTAACTCTTCCTTTGAAATCGGAATATTATAAAGTAATTTCTGATTTTATAATACATTCCATGTAGGGTTTGGGAGATAAGAAACTTGTCACACAAAAACTGCTACTCAGTACTTGAATATTGTAAAAGTTAATCAAGAGGAAAGGTTATAACGGCTTTGTGGCGTAGGGGTAATGTGCTTGTCTGTGTCACACTTGGTCCCGGGTTCGAATCCCTTCCAGGGCATAATGAGAAAGAACTTTCTCTGATTGGCCTGGGTCTTGGATGTTTATCTACTACTAAGTATTTATTGTGAAATATAGTATCGTTTAATTAGTATCTCGTAACACAAGTCTCGAACTTACTTCGAGGCTAACTCAATCTGTGTAATTCGTTCCGTATATATTTATATTTTCTGATATAAACTTATGATTCTACTGTTAGGTGATATGCTACACATGCTATCTTTCGATTCCTCTTAAATTCCATTAAGAAGCCATCCAGCTGCGTAAGTAATTAAGTATATATTATATATTTTTATACTAGCTGTGCCCGTGACTTCGTCCGCGTGGAATAGTTATTTTGGACATCATTGAAGCCCTCAGAGATGAATAATTTACCCCGTTTTTTTCACATATTCCATTATTTTTTCACACCTTATAATTGCAGCATGATGTTATATAGCCTAAAGCCTTCCTCGATAAATGATCTATTCAACACAAAAAGAATTTTTCAATTCGAACCGTTCAAACAAACAAACAAACTCTTCAACTTTATAATATTAGTATAGATATATATTTTTCTTTTACGATTACCTTTGAAATGTTTTATGCAGTATGTTTTTTAGTTCATTTGTCTCATTTAACTATTTCTTTGCCTGAAATCACATTATTTTAAGCTACATTAAGCAAACAATTATGTAAATGAGCAGCTCTCGAATAATACTTTTAGTTTTCAAGATATATGAAGGGTTTCTGCCCTAATAATGTGACTATCAAAATTCCTACGTTGTGCCACACTTATGGTAAAAGAACTTTGCTCTAAGTATGACGTTATACCATTTTTACAAAGATGTGGAAAAGAAAAGAAAGAATAAAATAACTTTTGTAAAAAGAAACCTTGTTGAATCTATATCCTACATTTTTTTATTTGAAGCCCGGGGTATGGACCATGGATCCTAGATTAGGTCAATCAGGTTTTTACAAGAAGCGACTCCCATCTGACCGGTACAGGTAACTTGACCCGTATTAGATCCATGGTTACACATTCAGTCGCCTGAATGTGCAGGTTCACCTCACGATGTTTTCCCTCACCGTAAGAACATCGGTTAGTATACAAACTAATGTACATAACAAATTCAAATTCAAACTTTTTCATTAATTATTATAGGATACTTCATATCGCTTAATAATTGTCATATCTTTTGGTTTCACAAAAGTGTTTGACGTCAAATAAATTACTTAACACAAAGTTTACTGCCGCTTCCAAAGCGTCAGTGCAGAAGCGGTAAGAAATTGCACTGCAGCATTGAAACAAGTCATTGGTACATGGCCGACGAGGGATTCGAACCTGTGCTTTCAGTATCATTGTCGATATTAAGAGTAAATCCACTTACAGTTACAAAGATTTTGATATACAGACGTAGAATTAACGTCACGAGTTTATGGAGCTCTTCAATTGAACGCGGGACGTGCCTCTTGATGTATTATATGTTACTCGCGTGCCCGCCATTCCCGCCATTCTCGCCATTACCGCCATTCCCGGTTACCCCGGCACAGTCGTGACCCTTTTACTTTGAAAACCGCGACTTTGTATCTTAATCTCTCAACTTGAAGGGAAAATATATGTATATAAAATGTTTATAGAATTTTATAAACACACTCATTTCTTCTTTATCCCATGGGTAAGACAAAGCCTACTAATATTATAAATGCGCAAGTTTGTATGTCAGGCTGTCAGTATGGATGTTTGTTACTCTTTCACGCAAAAACTACTGAACCGATAACGATGAAATTTGGTATGTAGGTAGCTGAAGACCCAGAATAACGCATAGGCTACACTTTATACCGGAGTTCCCGCGGAATTGATTTCACGCAGACGAAGAAGCTTGTAGTTACAATAAAAATATAGTATCGTTGAGTTAGTATCTCGTAACCCAAGCTTCGAACTTACTTCGAGGCTTACTCAATCTGTGTAATTTGACCCATATACGAGTATATTATTTCATTATTAAAAAAAAAATAAGTTAAAACATATTTTAGGTAATTATTCTCGAGAGACCTAGAAAATGGGCATTTCCTAATAAAAGCCCTTCGCAATAAGTCCCGCGCGGTAATGACATGAGATTCCCGTTATTACCACGCTGGGAATTGCGACCAGGATTTGCTATGGTATTAATAAAGTCTTCTAATAAAATGAAATAAATCTGAAAGGCTAGTCTGTAGATTATTCGTAGCCATAAGAAAATGCGACATATCACTACAAAGTAGGGTATAAAACAAAGTCGCTTTCTCTATCCCTATGTCCTTTTGTATGCTTATATCTTTAAAACTACGCACTGGACTTTGATGCGGGTTTTTTCAATAAACAGAATGATTCAAGAGGTAGGTTAATACATAATAACATCCATTAAATAGTGGAGAAATACTTCACGGGTTAACTGCTCAACCTTCTTGTTATTTAACGTATATTTAATTAAGAGTTAGGAGAATCTTATACAATTCATTCCGGTAAAAATTCCCGTGGGAATTGCGAAGCCTGTATTCTTTTGTAGCTGGCATTAACTGCGTCGCTTACTCTAGATGGCGCCTAATTCACACAGGCGTAATTGTGCCGTGTGGTTCCCGGCACCAATACGAATAATAACAGGACCTTGAAAGGCGACTAAGAAATAGGTTTACATACATACCTAAAATCACGCCTCTATCCCGGAGGGGTAGGCAGAGACCACCTCCTTCAACTTGCCACGATCTCTGCATATTACCTTCGCTTCATCCACATTCATAACTATCATCATGCAAGCTCGGCGGTTTCGGGTACGTATGTACATAGGTTTAAATACTTGGAATTAGAATTCTTTTTTTACGCGATGGGCTAGTAACCTGTCACTATTTGAATTTCAATTATATCATTTATCCAAACAGCTGGACGTGGCCTATCAGTATTTTCAAGATTGTTGGCTCTGTCCAACCCGCAAGGGGAATAGACGTGAATATGTATGCATCGCGAAAGTTAACAGCTGATTCGTTCCCAATTTGATGTCTAATAGATCACCCTATAATCCATGTGATTTTTCTTAAGCACCCATAAGTTTTGGGAAGTTTCCTTCCTTCAACCCTCATCTTGGTAATAGGCATAAAGTAAGGAACCGTGTATGCCGGAGACTTCTTAATCTTTGACGTTAACTCAGTTGATGTAAGTCTTGAACTGTTAGCGGGTTACTAAGAACTAGCTGTGCCCGCGACTTCGTCCGCGTGGCATAGTTATTTTGGGCATCATTGAAGCCCTCAAGGATGCATTATTTTCCCCGTTTTTTTTCACATATTTCATTATTTCTTTGCTCCTTATAGTTGCAGCGTGATGTTATATAGCCTAAAACCCGCCTCGATAAATGGTCTATTCAACGCAAAAAGAATTTATCAATTCGAACCCGTAGTTCCTGAGATTAGCCTATTAAAACAAACAAACTCTTCAGCTTTATAATATTAGTAGAGATACACTGTGCCGTGAATACAGTGCCGTGTGGTTCACGGTACTAATACAAAAAAGAATAGGACCACTCCATCTCTTTCCCGTGGATGTCGTAAAAGGCGACTAAGGGATAGGCTTATAAACTTGGGATTCTTTTTTTTAGGTGATGGGCCAGCAACCTGTCACTATTTGAATCTCAATCTATCATTAAGCCAAACAGCTAAAGGTGGCCTAACAGTCTTTTCAAGATTGTTTGATGGCTCTGTCTACCCCGCAAGGGATATTGACGTGAGTATATGTATGTATGTATAAAGGATACTGATTCGTTCATTCATTCATATAATCACGATATCGCTTTGCGGTCTAGAAAGTCTGGAAGGCCACTCTAGCGTTTCACTGAACCTATTTTGATGCGGTTTGCAGTATAGCGTTTGTTACAGATGGTTTTAGAAATTTAACCGATTTCAAATAGAAGGATTACGATTGATGGCGGTATTCTTTTTAAAAATTATAATTAAATAACTATTCGTACCAGGTACCAGGTATTTCAAAATCACCAGTAAATATATTGATTACTAATTTCTGTTAGTGATAGAATTTTGGATATAAAGTACATAACTTGGACCGAGCCCTCAAAGTAAGCCTCTCTGTCCAAATCACAGAAACTTCCCTATCAATATGACGGGTTCAGTTCAGGCGTAATTGTCATTATTACTTTCATACCAACAAAATGATTTATGTTAAAGTCTTTATATTTCACATACATATGGTCACATCTATATCCCTTGTGGGGCAGACAGAGCCAATAGTCTTTAAAAGACTGATAGGCCACGCTCAGCTATTTAGTTTAATGATAGAATTGAGATTCAAATAGTGACAGGTTGCTAGCCCTTCGCCTAAAAAAAGAATCCCAAGTTTGTAAGCCTATCCCTTTCATATACAGACATATGGTCACGTCTATATCCCTTGTGGGGTAGACATAACCAACAGTCTTTAAAAGACTGATAGGTCATGTTCAGCTATTTGACCTTTATTTTAATCGATTTTTTTAATGATTTACCAGCACAATGTAGCTAGGCAGGTAAAATTTTCGAAAATCCATAATTCCATAAATATACTTTTACAGTACCTGGGTGACCGAGCAGAGCTCACTGGTTTTTGTTAACTGTTTCAAATGACACTACACAATATTCAAGAAATGAAAAGGAAGTTACTCACAATGATGATTTTTTTATGGAATTAGAAAGTGAGAACCTACCGATCCGTGTGGTTTCTGGCACATTAGAATAGATCCACACCATATCTTTCCTATGCATGTCGTAAAAGGCTAATAAGATATGTAAACTTGGGATTCCTCTTTTAGGCGATACGCTAGCAACCTGTCACTGTTTGAATATCAATTCTATCATAAAGCCTTAAAGACTTTTGACTCTATCTAGCCTGCAAGGGATACCCAACAAACATTTAGGCGACGATTAGAGCTTATTTTGTTACTTAGTGGGCTACAAAGGCATTACAGTAGCAACACTTATGACTATTGGCGATAAAGTGGCGTACCAAGTAACGTATATCACTTCTACTTATAATACAGAGTTACAAGCGCGACAATTAGGCGAGCTTAAAGGTTATGGATGTATTATGGCAAATCTTAACACTGTTGTACATGCACAGCATTTTGTGTTATAGCTTTAAGTGAATCTTAGAACTCTAAGATCTAAATAAGAATAAGAATTAGCTACTACCTCCAAAAGTGCTATGCAGGTGATAATAAACTCTTTACAAGAACCTAAAGTTGCACAATAGCGTTAATAAGCGCTACCAGCCTTACAATAGTGTTTATTTAATCTTATATAGAACCAAATGCTTGAAGTTATACAAAACTCTCTTGCATTACCTTAAGTCAAATAGGAGTATAATTTTTCGCTATAACAGATCCTATAGCGTCTATTGTTACTTTTTTGTGACTAAAGGTAAAGTAATAGCGCTTAAGGTCACTACTGTATTTCTTATATTGACTACTTGTTTTTGACAATGGCGTCGCAACCAAAATAAACAAAAATTGTTGTAAATACGTGGAAAAGTTTTCAGTAAATAGACAACATACATCGGGCGCTCGAATTATTTGCCAATAAATATGTAACATATTCACAGTGTACTTCCCTTCGCAGCAAAAATATGCTTCCTTTCTCACCATACAATATCACTTTTTTTGTTTAATATAAAAATTATTAGTCGTAAACTTATAGCCATTGAAATAAAATTATTTATTATTAGATCACAAAATTAGTTTAATTATCTTGAATAGCGTTCAGACCGTTACAAAACACCTATTTACCTCCCTTTTAGCGCTTGAAAATATAATTAACGCCTTTGTATCTCTACTGTACCGCTTAAGGAGTCAGTTGACGCTTATTTACCCCTCTTGTATCGCTAAGAGATCCTGTTACCGCTATAATAACTTTCTTATAGCACTAATTGTACCTCTTAGCCAATTACCATAACTCTTGTATACCGTCATTATACAACCTTAAGTAATATAAAAATTGTGCCCAATTCGGGGGTAAAGTAGGGTTAGAGCGCGCTCTAACACTAATTTGTTACACCCATAAACCACTTTAGAATCTAGTTAGCGCTTTTATAGACTTATTATAAATCTTACTTTAGCGCCTAATTGTTACTTGGGATTAGATCAAATTATTAGATCTCAAAATTAGTTTAATTATCTTGAATAGCGTTCAGACCGTTACAAAACACCTATTTACCTCCCTTTTAGCGCTTGAAAATATAATTAACGCCTTTGTATCTCTACTGTACCGCTTAAGGAGTCAGTTGACGCTTATTTACCCCTCTTGTATCGCTAAGAGATCCTGTTACCACTATAATAACTTTCTTATAGCACTAATTGTACCTCTTAGCCAATTACCATAACTCTTGTATACCGTCATTATACAACCTTAAGTAATATAAAAATTGTGCCCAATTCGGGGGTAAAGTAGGGTTAGAGCGCGCTCTAACACTAATTTGTTACACCCATAAACCACTTTAGAATCTAGTTAGCGCTTTTATAGACTTATTATAAATCTTACTTTAGCGCCTAATTGTTACTTGGGTATGAACGTGACTATGTATATGTATGTTGAAAACCTATCTATTAATAATAATAATAATAATAAATATATACGGGACAAATTACACTGATTGATTTAGCCTCGAAGTAAGTTCGAGACTTGTGTTACGAGATACTAACTCAACGATACTATATTTTATAATAAATACTTATATAGATAAACATCCAAGACCCAGGCCAATCAGAAAAAGTTCTTTTCTCATCATGCCCTGACCGGGATTCGAACCCGGGACCTCCGGTATCACATACAAGCGCTATGTAACCTAACTACGTGAAGCCAACCATATTTAGAAAATATTTACCACCAATATCAAATAAAACTAAAAATATCTCCATTCTCCAGCTACAATTGCAGTTTCAAAACATCTCACGATCATTTATCCAGCACGATGTAGTCCAAAACAAGCCACCTGGGTCTATACATCTCTGTAATCCGGGAAAAGCCGCGGCGAAGCACTAGTAGCCGGCTGTGAACTCATTCGTCTGGATTACGGTGTAGATACATCTTTGGACAATTGTCTTAAAAGAGTTTAGTAGTTATAGTGATACACTAGTGATCTGCCCCGGCCTCGCACGGGCAGAATTTATAGATGTAATAAACCTTCCTCAGGACATTCTCTTTCCAACATTTCAAATAGGAACAAAATCCATCCACGAATTTCCGAGATTAGCGCATACATGCAGACAGAGAAAATAACAGGACTTTATAATATTATACATTAATATTTTCCAGTGACTCACTCTAAAATGTAGTTATTGGTTTTCTTTGCAATAAAATGGTTTAGTTATTAAATGATATTTAATGAAGAAAGAATTGTTTGTTTGGCATCATGTCCTGCCCGGGAATCAAACCCGGGACATGTGGTTCAAAACGTGAATACTACCACTGCGCAACACAAGTAGACAAATTTGATCCTGACTTAATCTGTCACGGATCTGTTTTTGTAGGCGATGGGCTAGTAACCTATTTCCATACATACATACATATAGTCACGTCTATATTCCTTGCGGGGTAGACACTGCCAACAGTCTTGAAGGGACTAATAGGCCACGTTCAGCTGTTTAGCTTTATGACAGAATTGAGATTCAAGTATTGACAGGTTGCCAGCCCATATACTAAAAGAAGAATCCCAAAATTATAAACCTATCTCTATTTGAATTTCAATTTCATCATAAGCCGTGCCGTCGAACGCGTCATTTCAGTCTTTTCAAGACTGTTGGCACTGTCTACTCCGCAAGGAATATAGACGTGATTATAATGTATGTATGGTCTTAACAAATACGTATCCTATATCCACCTTTTCAAAGTATTATTCTCAACAAGAGCTCTTTAAAACTCTAAACAAAAAAACCATTCATTTCAAAATGGATTACTCTGTAAAACGATAGGGAAAATGATACCAACGAGTGAGCTCGACTTAGCAGTCTTTATAAAATTGAGCGTTTACGCATTATTGGTTTCGCCTTAGAGGAAGTATACAACGTCTTCCGTGTTAACTAAAGTGCGCATTACATAATTCCGCTCAAATTATATTTAGTCTAGTATCTTGCGCATGAATTATGTAAAATGTGAATTCATTGCCCATTGCTTAGCTAGTCGATGCGCTGGATCAACAACTTTTTATTAGTCCTTATGCTGTACATACAAACATATAGTCACGTCTATATTCCTTGCGGGCAATCTTGACAAACTGTAAGGCCACGTTCGGCTGTTTGGCTTAATGATAGAATTGAGATTCAAATAGCGATAGGTTGCTAGCCCATCGTCTAAATGTAGAATCCCAAGTTTTAAGCATATCTGATATCCCCTAGTCGCCTTTTACGAAATCCATGGGAAAGAGATGATACTATTCTTTTTTACATTTGTGCCGGGAACCACACGGCACATACTGTAACCAATAGCACACGGTGCTCACTTAAATACCTGGCAGTTATAATTATAAATTAAGAAGCCATCGATTAAAAAATTGTGATTTATTTTGTACTCTACTATTTATTGCACAAAATACAAATTTATAGCACAATTGGCGGACTTAATGTTAGAAGCGTTATCTACCAGTCAGCCATTGTATCTGACAGAGAACTTTATGTGGGGACAAACTAAATAAATAAAATAATTATAACAAACATGCATTAAAACTATTACAATATACTGTTTTATTTTAGTATTGAGTGTACTTCTAAAGTTACAGCTAAATGCTAACATTTAATTTTTTTTCTTTCTTAGTCAGCTGAATGCGCACTCTATGTAAAATGTAGCTCTTTGGTATTTAAGAGTACATCCCACAGATTTGGATAACGATGGAGGATTATCAGGACTTATTTGTCCGAGGTATTATAAGAATGCGAAATCGATATTCTTGAAGCAATTCTGTGTAAAAAAAATTCTGCATTTCAAAACAAACAAAACACTGTAACAAATATGTTATTATAATTATTTTTTTATAACAAATTGGTACTGTGTAGTTTCCGGATCTTACCCATGGATGTAGTAAAAGGCGACTAAGGGATATGCTTTTGAACATGGGATTCCTCTTAAGGGCGATGGGCTGGCTATCTGTCACTATTTGAATCTCAATTTTATCATTGAGCCGAACAATTGAACGAAAATCAGTCTTTTGTAAACTGTTGGCTCTGTCTACCCCGCAGGAGTTACAGACGTGTTTATATGTATGTATTAAGTTGTATTCTACTTATTTATGAATTGTTACAAAATTTAAATGTAATTTTGTGTAATTAGGTAATTATCTTTGTTTCACACGCATGCTTAGTTTATTTGTTTAACCCTGTTGTTATAGATAATGTCTGTCTGTCTGTGTTATAGAGTTGGCATTATGAACACATTTTGTACAAAAAAATATTTTGTTTTTCTGTCGCGATTCATACATTTCATTCATTTTTACAAATAAAGCTTTTAATTTTTATTTTATAATTTAACATACTTAAACTTAATTAAACAATGTAAATTATTTCAATCTTACTCCCAAACAATGGCCAAAGTAGTGTTGTGACCATTATCGATAACATTCAGCGTGAAATAACAGCTGTATCGATGTCGGAACGGCCGTCAAATGGCATGTCCAGTGGTAAGTTATGTGCCAATTTTGTCGCTTGTAAATCAACAGTGTAAAGCAATCGGCAGGGGAATGTACGAGTATCTTTGTTGTTTTGTCGATGGTTTGAGATGAAGCTGCTTTTGTTAACAATTGTGCCGTACGGTTCCCGGCACTAACAGAAAAATATACGACCGCTCCATCTCTTTCTCATGGATGTCGTGAAAGGCGACTAAGGTATAGACTTATTAACTTGAGATTCCTTTTAGGCGTTGGGCTAGTAACCTGTCACTATTTGAATCTCAATTTTAGCATTAAGCCAAACAGCTGAATGTGGCTTATCAGTCTTTTCAAGACCGTTGGCTTTGTCTACCCCGCGATGGATATAGACGTGATTATATGTATGTATGTGTGCAGAGAAACAGTAGTAACATGCACCAAATACTCAACAAGATTATATTGCCTGATCTCTGTAGAACAATAAGACGTCAGAACCAAAATACTGACACCGTATTGTGTTTTAACACCGATAGTGATGTGAAACGGTTGAAAAATCGATATGCAATAACGAGAGGACTGAAGCAATCGCCAGTAATAGCTTTTCAGAGCGTCTTTATTCACCGTCTGACCTGTTTATGTGCACGGAAATTTATGCTTTGAATGAAAATTGTGAGATATTTCAGCTATAGTTTGTGTTTGAGATCGAAAATCGAAATGATTAGAGCTTGCCGTGTCACATTAATTCCATCTTTGGTACTATATAGATAGATAGATAATTCATTTATTTGAGAAATTTCATTTTTTTTAAGTGCAATTACCTAGTTTAAAATAATGTTTTCATAGATTAACCCGTATATTTTTATCCTGAGCAGGGAATTATTAGGCATTCGTAAGTGGTAAGGACATATTATGCATGGATCCATTTTGAAAAGGTAAATAAAATTTTAAAACTTAAATTTAAATATTATTTAGATTATAATGAGTTCATATTGACATTCCTTTAACTACATTAACATATGAAATTCGGAAAAGGTCTACCTAAAGACTGACCTTACTTAATCTTAACTGAATATCACTAAAATAACGTAGACACAATCTATTACCCCGTTGTCACGCGTAATCGATATTGACTCAGCAACGTGCGGTCGATTCCGATGTAACTCGATTATCGATAGTCGATGTATATTAAGATTCATAGCATGTCGATAAGATTAGGGTTATGGCGCAGAAATAAAGGATATGTAAGACTACGGTTATAGTCCACCCAAGTGTGAATAGTTATAGGTTTATTATATCTATGTTTTTCAAATACTGGTCTACTACTTTCGAGCACGTATTGAAGATAAATGTGGCAAAAATATAAACACTGATAAAACTTCTTTAAATAATCTTAGTTGTATCTTAATCATTCCGTAGACTGTTGGCTCTGTCTACCCCACAAGGGATATAGACGTGACCATGTGTATGTGCGTATCATTCCATCAATTGCGCTTATTGACTAGGTTATAGTTAAAAGTAACTGTCAGCCGGTAGACTGGTAGAGAATGCCAATGAGTTTAGTCCGCCTTTTGTACATTTTTGTGCAATAAGTTTGAAATAAAAATAATATTGCAGGGAGCAGAAACCTGTTTAATAATTGATATCAAAAATAAGTTTTTTTATATTTTTGGCCTCACGAGTTACCATTTTCCTGATTTTTCAAGTTTTTTGATGTTCTTTAGACAGGTTTTTCTGAGGCAAAGCCTAAAAATATCTTAACAAACAATTGTACTTTATTTATTTTAACTTGATTCCAAAATTAAAAAATATGAAAATTTAAATGTTAAAAAAATTAACTTATCGAATTTTTAATATCGAAAAAATATTTTTCGATATTAAAAATTCGATAAGTTAATTCTATAAACTATCGACTATATACCCCTCCCTAGTCCCCAGGTGTGCCTGCTCTCTGCGATCAATTAGTCGATAAGCGTTGTGTTCGCAGCTCCGCATTGCTCTCAGGATTTCGGGCACAACAGATATGTATTTGTGTAGGTACAGTCCCGCACACTTTGCAAACATGGGTACAATCGAGTACAATCGTGTAATTCTGTAATTACCGAGGTGGTTTAAGGATAATTGTTGGGGAATTAGGTGTTCACTTAATTTTGTCTGTTTTTTTTGTTGGGATTTTTATTTATCAGTGTATTTCAATAAACATAAATACATATAATCACGTCTATATCACGCGGGGTAGACAGAGCCAAGTCTTAAAAGGACTGATAGGCCACGTTCAGCTTAATGGCTTAATGATAGAATTGAGACAGGTTGCTAGCCTGTCGCCTAAAAGAAGAATCCCAAGTTTTCCTTAGTCGCCTTTTAAGACGTCCATAGGAACGAGATAGAGTGGTCCTTTTTTTTTTTTTTATTGGTGCCGGGAACCACACGGCACGGCACAAAATCAGTCCTTTTTCTAATAGTCCTAACCTCTCCAATAGGAACCGAGTTTCAAGACATTAGCATCCCACCACGTATAGATGGTAGCCATTAGCCCTAATGTCGGTTCGAGTACCTCATTACCGATGACCATTTTCATCTGGCCGGTTTATATCGACGATTTCTTGTTGAGTGGTGTAAATATAAAACTAAGTATTTTTGTATGCCGTGTGGTTCCCGGAATGTAAGAATAAGACTACTCTATCTCAAATTCTCCGGGAAGAAGACTACTTCTTAAAATAAGCGTATCCCCGGTCTATCACTTCTATGACCCTTGCGGGGTAGACAGAGCCAACAAATTCGCAATGCCAAGTTCAGTTGTATGGCTAAATATTGCAAGCCTTTACCTAAGTCGCCTCTACGACATCCATGTTTAAGTGATCCTATTTGAAAGTGTGGGAACCCACACGGCACTAAAGTGTCTATTCTAAAAGGTGACGGGAAATTACGCTTATTCCTGTATCGTTATTTTCAAATCTAAAACAAATGAAGCGAAATCAGCGTTCGATCTATTTGTATCTCAATCTAAACATTCCGTTTGTTCGTTTCCTTTCTACAAAGAAGAGGGTGTGTGGACATCAATCAGACTCCCCCCCCCCCCCCCCCTTCCTCCTCCCCTTAAAGCCTTGGGGCCCTCCGCTGACATGCCTGTGATTTGTCAAACTATTGGTTTAATGGTACGATTGGGAGCAAATGCATTTTTAGGTCAATTTCTTTTGATTAAGCGCAAAGGAAACAGTATTAGGATTCTCACTACTTCGTATTTTCTTTGTAGGAAATATTAATACGAAACAGCTGAAAGATGAAAGAAGATCGTGGCAAATGAAAACATGTAGTCTCTGCCTACCCCTCCGGGAAAGAGGCGTGATTTAATGTATTTCTGTATGTAACAGTTGAACGTGGCCTTTTAGTGTTTTGGTGACTGCTGATTCTGTCCATCCCGCAAGGGATATAGACGTGATAATATGTTATGTCATGAAATATTAATTGGATTGTTGTTACTTCATTTCGTTTTTTATTCTAGGTTTACCTAGACGAACGGTCATGAGCAAAATTACCTATGTCAAATTTGAGTGTGCGATTGTAACTTATTAACGTTATTTTTTAAGTGTGAACACAGAAAGTACAGCTCATTTGAATATTATGTTACCTTCCAAATTTAATTCATAATTAAATGTAAGAAAAAAACTTGATGTCATATAAATCAATTACTACTTACCTAAAATTAAATAAAAAAAACCTCATTCTATCGAATAACTATATTTTAGTCCAAAGACAGTTATTCCCTCTCTGTATAACACGAATACAACATTCCACTTTCAGCCATTCTAACAATTTTATTCTATTACTCCTACCAAAACGGTCTGAGCAATAACGCAGAGCGTCGATTTGTCGAATAACCATTAGGCCGTCCCTTTCAGGCGCTAACGTCGTTTGTACATGCGACGAAGTTTTTAGGTCCGTTTAAAGGCTAGACTGCAAATATACATTTATCTTAGTGACCTATTTAAAATCAGCGTTTTCTGTAAACAGGGATTCGTAAAAGTGTTGATTCCATAGGATTTTTTTTTGTTGTTATCTTGTGAGCAGGCTGACTAACAAAATATACAAGACGAGGGTTAATGGAAACATTAGAAGGGGAGCCCTGAATGTGAAAAGTACTAATCTATCACGTCTTTATACCTTACCAGGCAGACAGAGCCGATAGCCTGAAATTCCACCTTTGTTCAATTATATTTACTTATGGTATATTTAAATAGTGACAGGTTGCTTAGTCATGGCTAAAATTCAAATATAATTAAGTAAAAACCTTAATTTAGAAACATTACACTGAAAAGCTGCGGTGATTACCTGCCGATTCAGACCAAAATCATAACAAAAAACTAGAAACGGCATCCGCGAAATCGTACCTAACAAGACATTATCGGTCCTTATCTAGTTGACAAATAGTCTGTATCTCTGCTTGAGTAAGCTACGATCAATGTAGCGATTGCTTCCCTCTTTTGTCTTCCGATTCATTCGCCTGATTGCACGGTTATCTATACTCTATACTATTTCTATACTATAATATTATAAAGCTGAAGAGTTTGTTTGTTTGAACGCGCTAATCTCAGGAACTACTGATTCGAATTGAAAAATTCTTTTGCGTTGAATAGACCATTTATCGAGGAAGGCTTTAGGCCATATAACATCACGCTGCAACTATTAGGAGCAAAGAAATAATGAAAAATGTGAAAAAAAAGGGGGAAATTAATCCTTGAGAAATTAAAGAAATTCAACCGACCGAAACCAACCGAAAATAACTTCCACGCGAATGAAGCGCGGGCACAGCTATGAGTTATAATACCTGGGCGATCAAGCCCATCAATTTTGGGTGAAAGTAACGAATTTTGTCAAAACGTGAGATGTGAGTGTCCATTTATGACACTCACATCTCACGTTTTGACAAAGTGGTTTGAAGAGTGACCCATTTATTTATAACTATAATAATATGTCAAAGTTTAACAAAATTGTTAGAACCATATCCTGCTAATGTTATAAATGCGAAAGTTTGTGAGTATGTATGTACATACATACATACATATGGTCACGTCTATATCCCTTGCGGGGTAGACAGAGCCAACAGTCTTGAAAAGACTAAATGGCCACGTTCAGCTATTTGGCTTAATGATAGAATTGAGATTCAAATAGTGACAGGTTGCTAGGTAGCTAAAGACCCAAAATAACACATAGGCTACCTTTTATCTCAGAGGTCTCGCTGGATAAATTGTTATGATAGGGTTTCCGCGCAGACGAATTCGCGGGCGGCCTCTAGTTAATTTATATAAACATACCGCAGCCGCCATTTTAAGTCGTTCTCTCGTGAGATAATCTGAAGCTAAAGAATATCGTATCACATTCATATAACTCTCAGTCGATTGAGTTTCAAACTCGATGTGTTTTACATTTGCAGATACACACAGATCGTATGTTTAATGATTTGTCTTCTTTTTTATATATATATATATATATTACAGTTCCCGGCAGTAATATAAAAAAAGAATAGGACCACTCCATCTCGTTCCGATGGATATCGTAAATGGCGACTAAGGGATAGGCTTATAAACTTGGGACTCTTCTTTTAGGCGGTGTCACTATTTCTCTTTGAATCTCAGTTCCATCAACTGAACGTGGCGTTACAGTATTTTCAAGACTGTTGGCTCTGTCTGCCCCGTTAAAGATAAAGGCGTGATTATTTATAATTATGTTTGTATTTTTCAGCATAATACATTTTTAACATAATCTTTTTTCATTTCATTAAATTCATTTTCATTCAACATAAGCAATTTTTAACATAAGATATATCAAAATATATAGTTTTCCTTTATGCCAGTGCCGAAAGAAATGTACTATATGTATGTATGAATGTTTGTTGCGTGCCACAGTTAATTCTAACGCTTAAAAGCTCCGTGTATCCCAAGTCATCCCGTTAATGTAGCATGTGTGAAAGCTTTCGTATCGGGGAAGCTTCTAAATCCCCGTTGCGTTTACGAATGATTTGCTCCAGCCGTCGGGGAATCAGGTTTGGAAACAAATGATCTGTCATAGAAAATATCATTGTCGATTTGTGATACTCTGTTGCAAGATTATTGGCTGATATATATATATATATTTTTTAGGTATAATATCTAGGAAAAACATATCAAGATGACTCCTTGATTCTTAAAGGTGAAAGTAATTATAAATGCTTTGTATGTTTTGTCTAAATTAATTTTGATTCAAAACATCGGTAAGCCAAAACAGAAAAAAACAAACATACATACATAGTCACGTGTATATCTCTTGCGGGGTAGACAGAGCCAATAGTCTTGAAAAGACAAATTTAAAATTTTAATGCCTTACAATGACTTTATTAAAAAAATATGCTTTCGTGATAAAACCAATAATTTCATTCACTCCATTTCATGTCTTGTTAGACAGAGTAACGATCTTATAAGGAAAAAAAATAAGAAACATTTAATATGCAATCGTTCACCGTCTACCGCAGAAGAGGTAAAAATAGTGGCTCCTTCGCAGAATGCCGGGTCGTGGACGCGTACTGAGCGTGAATAAAACAAATCTGTCTTCGTTGCATTTAGCTCCTTAGAATAGCTTTCCTTTTTTGTAAACCGTAGGTACAATAAAAAAAATACACTTCATGACTTGATTTAGTGGAATAATCCGCTTTGTTCTCATAATCACTATCTTAATTTCATCGATTTTTTAAGGGATAGCGTATATATAGAATCTCAATTCTATCATTAAGCCAAATAGCTGAGCGTGGGCTATCAGTCTTTTCAAGACTGTTGGCTCTGTCTACCCCACAAGGGATATAGACGTGACCATATGTATGTATGTAATCGATTTATGATACTTTTGACCTGACCTTTCCGCTTACACTAGATCGTTCCCGTCGTAATCATAGTAATTTGAAATTCTTTTATCATACACATCTTGACCTACGTTGCATTCAAACGCATATTATATTATTTATCCTTAAGAAATTTTACATTTGTTGATAAGTGGATATGCAGAAATTAAATTCATAATTAGTAGAAGGCTGTTTATGATTTTGATGTATCATACGACACTCATTAAATAAAAAAAAAAACACCTGTTTAAATTTTGAAAGGCGAATAACATATAAACTAGAATTTCAAATGAACTTTACTGATCCATCTTATTCTAGTAGCAGTGAAACTTTATATTTTCTAAACACCAGTACACCGTTTTCAATTGATCGCACGCTCTATAAAGATAAAGAAAACATTCTAACTCTGCGCTTAGCATCCATTTCCCACAGGGAAGTTCCCAGCTATTCCCCACTTTACTTGTGGAGTAAAATACAGAACGCTGTCTGCTTTTATTGAGTGTTGGCTGTATACGTTTTGTTCATTTGCTTTGTTACTGTCAGTATGTGTATGTTCTTTATTGAATATTCCAATTTCTTCAATATCATTATTATGATATTTCATTTCTGTTATTTTCCATACATACATATACATATGGTCACGTCTATATCCCTTACGGGGTAGACAGAGCCAATAGTATTGAAAAGACTGAATGGCCACGTTCAGCTATTTGGCTTAATGATAGAATTGAGATTTAAATAGTGACAGGTTGCTAGCCCATCGCCTAAAAAAGAATCCCAAGTTTGTAAGCCTATCCCTTAGTCGCCTTTTACGACATCCATGGGAAAGAGATGGAGTAGCCCTATTCTTTTTTTAATTGGTGCCGGGAACCACACGGCAATTGTTATTTTCCAGCTGTTATTAATTTTCTTATTTGAAGCAATGCAGTATCGTTGGGTAATTATATTATTCCATAAATGTCGAATTTGCTTGAAGGTGATGTCAGTAAGAATTGTTTTTAGTTATTAATGAAACGCGGAAATTATAAGTGACACTATTTCTAATTTTTTTTTACTTTAACTATTCACCAACCTTAACAACTTATACATCATTACAAACTTTCCTTAAAAGTTACTTAATATCTTTAGATGTAATAATTTCATCAATAAAAGATTCATTCTTAAAATAACAAACTTAAACTCATCCCAAATTCCATACAAGATTGTGTAAGTATTTAGAATGTTTTCTAGAATCTCATCCTTTGCATCGTCGGCAGCCATTTCCCCGCGCGTCATCCTGTAAGATACGCCAGTTGCTTCAACTATTTCCACATTCTTAAGACCCTGTGTAGAGAGCAATACATGTCACAAGATACATAGTTAGATTAATTAGTTTTGTACAGCTCTTAATTTTAGAATGCTTAATGATTTCTACGTATTCCTAAAATATATATCTGTCATTTATATTTGCGTGGTCCCGTTTGCTAGTCCCGTCCTACTTTATTACGGCGTCTAGGGTCAATTTCAATATAATCGATTACAGATGACCTCATACTTATTATTTTTTCTATCATAAGTAGGTACTTATCACACTTGTTTCTATTCTTATTCTCATCAATCAGTTGACCATTCGTACATAAAATCACGCCTTTTTCGCGGAGGAGTAGGCAGAGACTATATCTATCCACTTGCCACGATCCCTGCATACATCCTCTTCGTCTACAAAGACTACACTCTTCATGCAAGCTTACCTCATTAAACCCATGTAATTAATTCTACTCCTTATCAATGTTAATCCAACCAAAGTTAAAAATCGTATTAAATTAACATAGAAAGCTATGAAAATAAAAATATACTCGTAATAATGGAAATCACTACTATTTTGTGAAAGCCATTCAAGACATCCATCTCCGCGAGTTGCCTTGCAGACATTTGGCTGACAACTTTACCGAGTAAATGATAATTAATGGCGTGTAAGTCAAACAGTTCGGCAGGTAATGTTGGTTTAGGATCGGCGCGAACTAACTTTAATATCCGTTCTCAACTAACAGTAAACATATCCCATACGGGTATTAGATTTATGATGTTCAGCAGCAGGATATTGTGAGCCAATATTTGGAATTTGAAGATGTGTTGCAGTAGCTTGATATTCATCATGATGTTACATAATTTTTTCGAAACATGTAGGTTTAAACTACTTCTATCTTTTTCTGTATCTAAATTCACTTTGAAATTAAAGGTTATCTGAAAGAGATTACACTTAGAGGGACCTGATTACCGTACACTTAAAAAATTAACAATGAAGCATTTACTTACATTCGTCAATATTTTTATGCAAGCTCGTCAGTTAAGAGCTTGATTATTGACCAGATCTTCCACCAGAAAGGCCCCAATTAGATTAAAATATGGATTAGAAAATGAAAGTAGAAAAAAAAATACCTCTATGTTAACATTTTTAACTAGAGATAAGAACAGGCATCAATTACTTAAATCTATGTTAAGATTTTTCTAATTATTCCAATTGATCTGAGTGCCTCACGTTTTCTTGAAGCGGTTGGTGGTTGTGAATTATTTATGACCTTAAAACGACGCTGTAAAACTTGAGTGATCACAATTTTACGATAGCGGTTCGGTTTTAGATAAATGAAACCATATTATATAGTTCTAATCTGCAAGTTTCAGTCCTTAGTAACACGTTTGAACATGTTTAACTCATGATTTTTATTAGAATGACACAATGTTAACAAAAAAATCTAATCTTCTCATTTAAAAATTTATTTTCTCATTTCTCACATTTAAAATCAGCTTCGAGTACAAATAATATATCCATCCATTGTAATCCAGTATTGGAAGCATTATAACGAAGCAGCATGAATATTAATATAACAAATCTTAATCCCGAAGAAATTCCGGCTTTTGGCGCCGTATCCCACAGGACTTGCAAATTAAACCGGGACCACAAATTTAAGAACATTTCAGAAGGCGCCCGTTTTTGGCGAAAGTCGATTAGTATATTGCATTGGGATTACCTTAACATTTTTTTGATTTACGTGTTTTATTTCAATTCCTCTTTACGAATTATAATTATGGATAATTGGAACTTTCTACTTATGCCTACGTTACTTTCTTATTATACATTCTTCTATTAATTACGTTGCTATTGAAAATGTTATACAATGTAGTTTTGCTATCACTAAGAAAGAGTGATTTGACTGGTAAATCGTTTAAACTAGAGTTATTTTTTTATTATTTTTATTTTGAGATTCTATCTGGCAAAAGTACAGGTAATCTTTTATATATGTTCTTAGTCGTATTATTAGTTGTATTTTGTACCACACGATAATTGTAGAAAATTTTTCTAAATAACCAAATCTACAATCTGAGTGTCAATAAAATTTCAAAATTCAATATCACTAATAGAAAAATTGTTTTCTTTGTTTCAGGTACACAGTCTGTAATAGAACCGAGGACCGGCGTAAACAAACCGCTCGCTATACCCCTGGGGCTTTGATTGAATCTTGATATTGTTTAGGGAGCTGGGTAATGAAAATAGCACGGCTAATTAGCTTTGTGTTTAGGGAGCGAAATTTCGGATGAATTTTAGTCGGTTCAATTTTGGCAATTAGTGAAAATATTAGCTTCGATGTTAGGACAAAGAGTGATAAGTATATTGCTAAAATACCACAATTGATTGGAGCAAATTTTAAAACTCATCCGTGTGATAATTTTGACAATATAACGTCCAGATCTTATGTTTTGAGACGATGATCCAGATGATTTGCATCTTCTACAATTTAAGTCATGGCTATTAAAATAATATATAATAGAACATCTCACGAATTGGTAGCACTACACATTAGACATTCGCTTATAAACTCATCAAATTGGCAACTAAAAATCGAAAATATCCCAACAAGAAGAAGTAAAATTTTGCTTCGTCAGTCATTAGTTTAGACTACTTACAGTTGGGTCTCATTATTAGAATAAACATTATCATTAATAAGATCGGCAAAGAGCAGCGCTTAAAAGCCAAGACATAACATAAAAATCTGTTGAAATATAACATCTACAGCCAGTCTCCTCAGACACCCGCCATTTTTATAGGTATTACGGTCATAAAGCAAGCCGAGCGGTAAAACGGAGGAATGCACCATATGTCCTAGTTTATGGTCCCTGTCGCTCCACCTTTTAATCTTCAACTTGTCTCTATGTTTTCAACTTGGAGACATCTTACTTATGGGGCTTAAGATGAAGTATAACATAATTCTTTTATGAATTGTCTACATTTGTCTCTTTTTCATCTTTCCTTATTTTAGATGCATTTTCGGTCACAATGTTTAGAAATATGGGGTCTGCATTCTGATATTTTTCATTCCGGTAGGCGGCGTCTTCAGTTTTAAAACTATTATGCATGACATTCGCCACGTCATGCCACGAATTAATTGATCACAAGTCGAACTTTATTTCAAAATATATCACGTTTTCTCTTATTCAATCTTTACAAAGGGTGTTTTTATATACTGTTTTGATATTATATAAGTGGAAATACAATTGAGGTACTTTGTTGCATCCTAATTTGTATAAATGAAGTAAAAACACAAACAATAGTATTGAGTGGCAGGGAGATGTCTGCTACAGAAATAACTGCATATAAAAGTGATAGTTACAGCTTTTTTAATTCAAATCCTATTAACTTATTTAATGAAATGAATAGAATGCATAACAATAAAACAACAGATGACTTTATCTCCTGTTGTAACTCTATCCCCTTGATACTGTCGAAGATCTTATATAAACATGAAGGATAACAAGATAAAGATACAACATTATCTCAAGACGTAATCCCGCAAGTGAATCCCACAAATTCTAACTTAACAATTCTCAAACATTGCGCTGAACTGTCGCCGTTCAAAGCCGATAAACGATAAGCCATCAGACCTCTATCTGGCTTAACTTCAGACTAAAACTTTACCTACAACTTGCTAGTAAATACTTTGTTGTTTATATAATATTTGGTTTCGAAAAATCTATGAAATATATTTTTATTTACATACATATTATCACGTCTATATCACCCGTGGGGACGACAGAGCCAACGATCATCAAAAGACTGAAAGGCCACGTTCAGCTGTTTGGCTAAATGATAGAATTCAGATTCAAATAGTGACAGGTTGCTAGCCTGTCGCTTAAAAAACGAATCCCAATTATATAAGCTTACCTACCACTTAGTCGTATTTTACGACATCCATGGGAAAGAGATGGAGTGGTCCTATTCTTTTTTCTATTGGTGCCGGGAATTATACGGCGCATTTAATTGTCGTATGATTAAAATTTAAATAGAAGCCACCAGAGTAATAAGCTTACGTATTACAATAACAACTTACAAATTCATTCTTAATATAACTAAGATGTATAAAGTTTTTATAATGTTCAAATTGCCAGCAAGTGCCATAAAACGTTTCGTGTTTATTTCCCGAGAGGCAGCAAAGAACAAGTTCAGAAAACTTGTGATTAACATTTCACTGCCAGTGAATGTAATTTGGCAACGAAAATTAATTGATCATAAATACTTTTTATTAATAACACAGGTATTAAACGCGCATGTAAACCTTTATTTTATCTTGGACGTTTCGAATGATATTACCATGATCCGAAGTCACCGAGGAATTGAAAACCAGCGGGCGACTGCTCCGTCTGCTCGGCAGAATGTTCTTCTACCGTCAAGTTGATTGAAAATAATTCTGTAATAAAAGAAATTACAGTAACTTGGGTTTATTACAAGTTATCTACTGATGAACTCGCTTACAAACCCAAAAACGTTCCAATACGAATCAAACCAAATGTCAAACGTGACCAAAAAGTCTCTAAATTGATAAAAATTTATATATCTACCAACAAGATACTAATTCTTACATATGTATTTTCTAGTTTTCTTTTCATTAAATAAAAAAAGTATTTTAAATATTTTTTTTTTGTGTTATATTTAAGTTTATAGTAAATTTATTCTTTGTCATTTGTCGATTCTAAAATATTGTAATTTTGGCAGTGCAACCAATATCTCCTTAAAAATTTTAAACATAACATCGGGTAAATTGTCAACAGCATCTTATTTAAGTGAAAATATCCTAGGAGATTTTTCATAACGCCTGAAACAAATTCCATTAACGTAATGCCTGGTCCTTCGGACCGGATCTCTTCATTTCCGAGGGGTAACTAAACTGCCTTGGGGTAGTCTGCAAGATATTTATAGTGGGTAGCGTCAGCAAGAGATGATTCTCAGATAGGGTTAGCGCCTGCAGATAAACTTGGACTTGGTCCAGATTCCAAAGTTTGGAACAAAAATATTGATTCATGAATCGGCTGCTTTATGTAATAGCGCCTTCCTATGATCTTAAATGGAATATGGTTTAGTTTTGATTATTGTAGAGTAATTTTTTTTAATTTTACCACCTCAAAATCTGTCTGCGTGGTAACAAAAAGATAAAAGTAATGTAAGATCAATTAACTGAGCGTGGTCATTTTGACCAACTCGAAGTAGCAACCCTGTTCGATGCAGTAACAGGCCAGCAGACCACGATATAATTTAGGAGGTGTCGTAAATAAAAATAAACTTCCTGACTGCGAATTCAGGGAACTAGAAATGAAAATACTAGAACTAACAGTGGATGAAAATAGCGTAGAAAAATGTGGAAATGTTAGGCTATATTTTTCAGTCACCCGTGAAATTTATGTTATACTTAAGGCTGGTAAGGTTTGTTTTGTAAAACAGTATGAAGAAATAGTTTTACAAATTTGGAATTATTCTTTATCATGACATATTGTTTTGCTAAAATCCAAATAGCACCGTTTTGAAGTTGTGTATTTGTCAGTTCTTCAAGTAAGAACAATAAAAAGAGATAAATCACACGTATTGATCGTTAATGAAAATTAGTTAGTTAGATTAGTAGAAAAAAATTAATGCATACATGTTATCACGTCTTTATTCCTTACGGAGTTAGACAGAGCCAACAGTCTCATAAAGACTGAGAGATCACGTTTAGCTGTGGCTTAAACATGGAATTGAGATTAAAATAGTGTCAGGTTGCTAGTCTATCGCCTAAAAGCAGAATCTCAAGTTTATTAGCTTTTCCTTAGTCGCCTTTTACGACATCCATGGAAAAACAATGAAGTAGTCCTATTCTAATATGCCGGGAATCACACGGCACAACTAACAGGGTAGATAAACCATACATTTCTTTATGAAATACACTTACTTAAACAATTTACATACTGATCAAATTTAGTTATATCAAAAATAACTCATACGAAGTACCTACAGTTAAATAATCAAGGAAATTTCTAAGAAGATTCAAGCAATCTTGAAACTTTAAAGAACCAAAATGTAGCACAAACACTGCCTAATTGAGCTTGGCGCAAGTTTCCAAGAAACCCCGGATGGCGTGGAGAGGCGTTCAATAATTCAACGGAATCAATTGAACGTAAGACCGTTTGGTTTTAGATAACGTAGGTGTTAGTATGTTCATGGTAACTGATTTTATTGTTGCAAAGTTCTTTTGTGCCGGTACCAATAGAAAAATAGAATAGGACCACTCCGTCTCATTCTCATGGATGTCGTAAAGGCGACAAAAGGATAGGCTTATAAACTTGAAATCCTTCTTTTAGGCGACCGGCTAGCAACCTGTCACTATTTGAATCTCAATTCTATCATTAAGCCAAACAGCTGAACGTGGCCTATCAGAGACGTTAGATACTTTATTATATATTTGTATGTAGTTCTAAACATTCGCTTTGCTATTTATACATAATACGGGTATGTAACGTACCTCTAATTTATCTCGGACGTTTTAAATCATCTTACAATGATATGTGATGGATTTTATTGTGATGGCCTCAAACTGATTTGTCTTTGTATATAAAACTCTTCCGTTACTGACTGACAGACAACGAATATCCCAAACCGCTGGCTTTAGAGAATTTTTTGGCAAATAGGTTTCCTCATTTGTTTTAGGGTGCACCATGAGAGAATTTCCCGTAATTTCGGTAATAAACGGGAATTAATGGAATTTTTCGCTATACGCGCTGAAGGGAGGTTTTATGATGCAAAATCCGAAAAAAGATAGTTCACAGTAAACCTAATTATGTTTTTATCCTCATATATGGGATATACTCATATGGGATGTACAAACATGGACTTGATTTTTTGCTGAAACTAAAGTTTAGATCCCAAATGATAGGCTGAACATACATACATAAAATCATGCGTCTCTCTCGAAGGGATAGACATATAGACTACATCTTTCCGTTTGCCACAAACCTTGCATACTTCTTTCGCTTCATCTACATTCATTACTTTCTTCATGCAAACTCGTAAGTTCCAAGTACTGTTGATCTGACCATCTGACCTTTCAAGACTTGTACGTTCGTGATTTGGTCAAGGTACGTTCCTATAAGAATAACAATAACTATAAATAGATTTAAAACTATAACGTTAATATAATCAAATTTTGGAGTATTTTTATAATTTCAATATAAATAGAAATAGCGAAGAATAATAATGAAAATGGCAGTTTCGAATCACGACTAACGACTGTCAAGTGAAATTCAACTCCGCAATATAAAAGACAAATATTTGAGAGTCTCTTGTTTATAATTTAAATTCACTCACTGTTTTCGAGTTGGCCGAGTGAAATTGTTTTGTGAAATTTCGGAGGACGATTTCCAATTATTGTTTTAGGAGTTGATTTAATATTTTCATGAATAAATTTTTCTTCTTTTTGTTCTAAAACAGTTGTTGGTTTAATTCTTTCATCAGATGTTTTATTATCTTTGTTGACAACAGTTCAATCATCGTTAGATTCTGAACTGTTGCCTGTCTTTCTTTCAAATTCAAATTCAAAATAATTATTGACTTGGAAATTAAAAATCTGCCAAAGGAATTTAAAGAATGCAAATCTTTGACTTTGTTCACAGAAAGATTAAAAAAAACATACTACAAGTTTAAAATTATTATTGTAACAACTGTGCTTATTTGAAATTTAAGACTGCTTAAATGCGTTGCTAATGTACTATGATTTGTATTAGTTTAAGGCTCATTGCAAGTGAATTTAATTCTTGAGTCAATTAAGATCTTTAAACCTAATCTTATAAGAGAAAAAATAACTGTGGTTCATACGGCTACTACAATTACAACTTGCCTACAAACTAAACGCAGCAAAGACACTTGTTTTGAAATATGTTTGGTAAAAAAATGAAGTATTGAAATAAAAAAAGTAACAGTGACATTTCTTTCTTTTTGTTCGGACAATACTTCTACAGCCAGATAGCTACCACTAAAGTTAAAAACTACCACGATGTTGCCAGGGTTAAAAAAAGAGATGTTAAACTAAGACACGACTTAACTGGTTTTGTGAATTACAAAATTTAAGACTCTGCTTAAGTCTTAATCAACGTCTTAGTTAAGACGTACATACTTACTTAAGAGACTAATTAGGATTTTTTTATGAATAAGGATGTAAACCTAAAGTCTTCTTTAAGGTACTAAAATATATATTTTAGACTTTCACATCTTTATCTAAAAATACTGCCAGGATTCGCTTCATCTTCCCCCTTTCCGCCGAGTAGCTATCAGGAAATTTGTTTTCTTGTAAAAGATTCCGGTGAAAAATCTCCGCGACTCGATTCGTCTATTTGAAACGACCGATGTTTTTCTAGATCGCTGGTAGCTGTTACTTTTTCCATTGGAGCGTGCTAGTCTACAAAACTTTGAGGATTTGCTTTAAGATTAAATTTATTTAGTAACTTGCCTTCTTCGTCTGCGATTATCGTATTTCGAAAGGAAGCTACAGCAGATTAATATAATTAAACTTTTCTCTCTATTCTTATTTAAAAAGCTTATATCACAAATCTTTAAAAATCTTTAAAAAGCCTATATCACAAATCTTTTCTTTTTTGATAATGTTGGTATATAATATACATATGTTTTGTTCGTATTAGTTCATTCATTCATTCATTTTCTTTTCATTCTCTGCCTTTACCTTAAGTTCAAGTGTGTCAGCCTTGAACTCTTTTTTAAACTCTTTCCTAAAAGAATGATATGTTTTTCGTTGTAACTGCATAATAGGGGATTTGCCATATTCAATACAATTTATTCGCTGATTATGCCTGTTTGCTGAAAGATATATTGCACAAATGTTTCTTTTAATGTAACTTTTAATTATTATTCTCAGTATTAAGCTTCTTCTCGTGCAGTTAATAAGAACCAGCTAATGTTGATCATATCTTCGCATACTTTCCGATTTAAATAGATATCATTATTATAAATGCAACAAAACTAATTAAACAAAGTAAAGTGAAACAAAGAAAAGCTACCTACTGCAACTGAATGCAAACAGTGAGCTAATTAAAAATTCGTCCAAACTAATTTGAACACAAGTAACAAGGAAAAAGCCGTTTGAGATGCTGGAAAGGAGCCAGCGAGGCTTACGTCTAAATAATGAACCGTTTTTGATCGCATTTCAGTAAAGTCGCATTTCAGTGTGCCGTGTGGTTCCCGACACCAATACAAAAAAGAATAGGACCACTCCATCTCTTTCCCATGGATGTCGTTAAAGGCGACTAAGGCTTACGAACTTGGGATTCTTTTTTAGGCGTTGGGCTAGCAACCTGTCACTATTTGAATCTCAATTATATCATTAAGCCAAATAGCTGAACGTGGCCGTTCAGTCTTGAAAAGACTTATGACGTGACCATATATAGACGTGACCATATGTATGCATGTATGTATGTTCAGTAAAGTCTGATGCCTTTATGCGAATACGCGCTGTTAACAGTAAAAAAATTATAATAAACATTTTCAAATCGCTGTTAGCAAGAATTTGATATTGTGAAAGTTAATCCAGGTAAAAATATTCCCGATCTTTTTTGGGTGACGGGCTAGCATCTGTCACAATTTAAATTTCAATTCCAATATGAAGTCCTACATCTTACAACAGTCTCGAAAAGAGACTTGGTTCTGTCTACCCTGTAACGTATAAAGTTATGATTATGTACATACACATGTGTACTTAAAAATGTGTCCTGTGATTATGTAGTTTTACAATTATTAATGTTGTCCAGATAATTTATGTTTGCAATAACTCAGTCCACAATAGGGTTATAATCCTTAACAGGATCTTAGTATTAAATTCCGGGCCTGGAACTCATTTTCCGGATATCCGGATGCGGCATTAAAATTTGTATTGTGGGTGGATTTAATGAGATTTCATATTATTGTTGTATCCGTACAAACTGGTATTCTTATTTCTGTCCTGAAATTTATGGAACATTCTGTTATATTACTTATAATTGATTCAGTATCTGATTGATTTTGGATTGATGAAGTCCAATAATAATCATCATTTATCTTTCATTCTCCTTATTGTGTAATGTCACGATCAAACCAATCACAAAAATATAATTTTCAATTTCAACCTGGCCTAGAATCAAACCCAGAACTTTTCATTCAGATCTAATTAAGTTGCCATTGCATTAGTTAGATAGTATTACTAAAGATTTAACAATTCCAATCAATTCATACACATACATATAATCACGTCTATATCCCTTGCGGGGTAGACAGAGCCAACAGTCTAGTAAAGACTGATAGGCCACGTTCAGCTATTTTGCTTTAAGATAGAATTGAGATTCAAATAGTGACAGGTTGCTAACCCATCGCCTAAAAAAAGAATCCCAAGTTTGTAAGCCTATCCCTTAGTCGCATGTTACGACATCCATGGGAAAGAGATGGAGTGGTCCTATTCTTTTTTTTTTTTGTATTGGTGCCGGGAACCACACGGCACAATTAATGTCTCGATCGAACCAATCACAAAAATACAATTTTCTATTTCAACCTGACCAAGAATCAAACCCAGAACTGCTCATTCAGATCCAATTAAGTTACCATTGCATTAGTTAGATAGTATTACTAAAGATATAACAATTTCTATCAATTCATCTTTGCCAATCACGTTTTTCCTAACATCATCCCAGCTCCTTAATTTTAGCGATTTCGTCCTAATTGCTGATTTTGTAATTAATCACAGGAGAGTTATTTGATTAATAGGCCTCCGATGGTCGGGGGAAACAGGGGGGTGAGGAGACGATGATTTAGGGTTTCCACTGAAAGACTCTCCTTTCAACAGGCCTAATTAATAAGTAGCATTCAGTTATAAAAAGTTGATGGTTCGTTTCGTATTAGAAGCTTTTGTCTTTGAAAATGATGGAAAGTGCAGAATTTCTTTGGTAACGATGTTTTTGAAAACATTCTTTTTGAGTCGCGAAATTATAGACGAACACGAGACTTTAATGTTAGGCAGAAAAAGACTTTTTGTGTGCTTCGTATATCCGTTGCTAAAATTTCATTATGTCAGTTATATTTATCTCCTAGTACTTACTTCTATTTGGAATATAATCGTTTTCTTAATATTTTTAAGTTAAGTGAAATAATCTTACTTATTGGCCATTTTGTATTATAGCTCGATTATTAGACGTATACTTACACGAACAACACACAAACGTAATCAAATTCAAAATCTAAACAGACCCTAAGCTTTGATTCAAAATAGAATAGAATAGATTTATTTTCAAAATTGGATACAACGTATCACTTATTGACGTCATATCACTTAAACATAATTATAACTACTACCGCTTCCAAAGCGCGTGTGTAGAAGAAGCGGCGGAATAAACTACACTGCAGAATTTTCATCGAACGTCAATTTAAAAATATAGATTTCTAAAACTACATCGTGGACGAATGCACATTGTCTACATTAAAAAACATGAATGAATGTAGAACTAATATAGAATACTAAATATACTTATATAATATAAAATAGAATATTCGCGATGATGGCTTAATTAAGACAGAACTCATGACAATCGTTCCATTGACACATACATATTTTTAAAATGACGCCAACACCAACAAAACTTACACCTCTAATCAACAGTGGATCAATAAATGGATTTAAAATCCAATCGAAAACACCGAACTAAAAACTCAGTGCGAAGCGGGACTAACTGAAGCAGTCATCCAAGAAAACCATTCGTGATATCAAAATGGCGTTGGAGACCTCCAGTTGATGTGAACAGCGAAAATTGGAAGCTGAAAAAGCCTTCACTCGGCTTCCGTACCGCAGAAACTTCAGGGACATGGCCCGGCCGACCCCGATCTGGAAAATTTGGGATCGGCCGGGGAGACACCCAAAAGAATTTAGGCCAAAAGTCTGCATCTTTGGTGTGGGAGAAATTTTTGACCAAAGGCTTGTGTTATGGGTGCGGCGGTGACTGGGACTTTAAAGGTGCCCTCAAAGTGAATATAGACAATTCGGAATATACGGGTTATAGGTATTACTTTAAGAAACCGGGAGTCAGAGTGAAATCTAGGTCTTGTGAAGACGCTAGGTTTATACATATCAATTTTCTGCTGTTGGCTGAAGTCAGGCATTTTGAGAAGGTGAGTGGTTCTTTTTTTTTGCAAATATATGTTTAATTGCGTTAACTGGATTACTTCAATCCTTTGAATCGACCTCAATTTTTATTCCAATTAAATTATTTACAACTTGTTTTATGTCATCTGGATCTCAACTTTATTTCTTTGAATTAAAATTGTATTTTGTATGCACTTTTCTGGCGATTAAAGCATCGCGGTTCTTGACATGGTTTTTCCGCGGAAATTATTTAAAAAGCGTGGAATTTATTAATTGGGGTTAATATTATAACCTCAGCCTACGACCTTATTTATCGAAGAGGCTTATTAATTTATTTATTAATTCATAATTTCATTGCATTACATACATGCTTCAAAATATTTTTAAAGATCAAATGCACCTTATCAGGCATCGCAATGGGTGTGAGGGACTAGCATATAACTAATTATTCAGATATTCTGATACGGATTAGTAAGAATTGTTCACAAGGTATTCCTTATGAGTTTTTATAAAGCATTTAATTATTTGCTAATGTTGAATGCGCAATTTATTATAGACATTTATCGACATTGTATATTCGGTCCGGATGAGTTGAACGTGGCCTTTCAGTCTTTTCAATACTGTTGGTAACATTTACCCTCCAAGGCATATAGACATGATTATACGTTTCAAACAAACGCAGTCGTTTCAGACTAATGCGTATGTTTTTATCTCCATATTTTGTCATTTCTTCATACTGTTTTTAACATACATACGTATAATCATGTCTAAATCATTATCAGTATAAAATCGAGTTTTAAGTTCTTCAGAGAAAATCTCAAATTTAAGTAAGGTTTTGAATCTTGGGACTGTGTCTATCCCATAATAATGTTATGGACATGAATTTTTGTCTAAAAAAAGTAGGATTATTTACGACTTAAGTGCAGACATTACAATTAATTTAGATATGACGAAGACCCGCTTCGCAGTCTTCGGAATTCAGGTAAAATAATAACTGGAATTCAGTTTACAAAGATTAAAATAATATTATTAATGACGCCCTTAAATAATTATGTGCATAAATCACATTCAAAGGTTAAATTATGGCCGCCCGAAATTAAGTTGAATATACCTAATTTTAATCTTGTAACTTCGTTGTTATCTTTTGACGTAGGTCTTGCCTTTTTAACCCCCAGTCATAAATGGGGGTTCTATTGACTTGACGTGGCTATCTTCTGATATTATTATCTAGTATTTATCATGATGGATGTCACAAAAGGCGACTGAAGTATAGGCTTCTAAACTTGGCGTTCTTCTGCGATGGGCTATGTATGTATAACCTGTCACTATTTTAATCTCAATTCTATCATTAAGCCAAGCTGAACGTGGCCTATCAGTATTTTGAAGACTGTAGGCTCTATCTACCCCGCAAGTGATATAGACGTGATTTTATTTATGCAGTATTTATTATCCGGTCTCAACTATTAAGTCAAGAATGCTCATTAAAATAAGACAGAATAGACTAGAATAAAATTCCCCAGATATAAAATTTCAGTCTACGCAAAAAAGACTAAGAGTAGAATAGGTAATCAACGGATCGGAACTCAGTAACGATGTTACCTCGGCCGCTCTTAATGCGAGTAATTGTTCCCAATGAAAGGCTATTAGCACTTTCAATGCACCACCAGATTTTGATGAACCTTGTATAGGAAAATGCTAGATATTTTCTAGTTTTCTGTCTGGAGACGAGCCCATTTTACTTTTGTCCAACATCATTAAGAAGTCAGGTTCAAAACGATGCGAATTCCATCTAACCTTCGCAAACATTGCAAAGACAATATTGGATCATGGTAAAAGCTACAGTAGATACTTAATGGTGCTTTTACCTTTAATCGCCTTTTACTAGATCCATAGGAAAGAGATGGCGTAATCCTAATCTATTAAAATGAACTTAGAACCGCACGATAATTTATACTTGAATATAACATACATACATACATATCATCACGTCTATATCCCTTACGGGGTAGACAGAGCCAACAGTCTTGAAAAGACTGAAAGGCCACGTTCAGCTATTTGGCTTAATGATAGAATTGAGATTCAAATAGTGACAGGTTGCCAGCCTGCCGCCTAAAAAAGAATCCCAAGTTTGTAAGCCTTTCCCTTAGTCGCCTTTTACGACATCCATGGGAAAGAGATGGAGTGGTCCTATTCTTTTTGTTATTGGTGCCGGGAACCACACGGCACTTGAATATAACAGGATGATTAAATCGCCTTCATCTGTAACCGAGTAAACCATAATTCCATTATTTCGGGAGGCTTTTTAATCCAATCCGGCGCAGCTAACTACATAATCTGTGTACAGGATTTATGATGCAAAATTCAATACTTTTTTTGCAGTTGCAGTATTTTATGTTGATTATAAACTAACGCCGTGTGGTTCCCGGCACCAATATGAAAAAAATAGGACCAGGAATAAGACATAATCTTTTCCATGGGTGTCGTAAAAGGCGACTAAGGAAAATGCTTATGAACTTGGGATCCTTCTTGTACGCGATCGGCTAGCAACCTGTCATTATTTGAATGTCAATTCCTAACAGCTAAACGTGGCCTGTCTGACTTTCAAGGCTGCTGGCTCTGTCTACCACGCAAGAGATATAAACGTGATTAAATGAATGAATTAATAAATGAAGCCACAGTTCATCCACAATTTTACACTGCCCATAATAGCTACATGAGTTTTTCCTTCGCCCGAAAAGCAATGAGAATAGTTTTTTTTTAATACAAAAATTTAATATGTTGCCATTCAAAATTTCACACACGTCATACCACACATTGTGTATAAGAACATTTAATTTAATTCACTGCAAATACAGCTAACAATATTAATATGCAAGTGCCGTGTTCCGGAGTCACGTTTAACCGAACCACGTGGCGGTTATATCCGGAGCGAACCGGTTCTCGCCGGATAAAACCAGATAAAGGCGGGCACGGCAGCCGTTATAGACGACAGATTGTCAGCAGCAACTGTGTTAGCTATTTGCAATGGATGCTGCCAATTCTGAATGTATTTCCAATTCAAATTAATTGATCGCTCGATCGGCGGCTTCAGATTGAGTGTACATATAAAAAAAATTCTTTAGCTTGATTCTTATTACCTCTAATACTATCTGCTTATTTGATAGGACAGACTGTAGACAACCTTCTTGTACGCCAAAGCAACGTAGTTAGGTATAAAATGTCAGATATATAATTTTATTGTCAAATATTTTTATTTTATGTTTAATAATATTATTTTATCCCCATGGATTTTATTTTATTCCCATGGATGTCGTAAAAGGCGACAAAGGGATAGGCTTACAAAATTGGGATTCGTTTTTAGTCGATGGGCTAGCAATCTGTCACTGTTTGAATCTCAATTCTATCATTAAGCCTATTTCGCTGAACGTGGCCATTCAGTCTTTTCAAGACTGTTGGCTCTGTCCACCCCGCAAGGGATATAGACGTGACCATGTGTATGTGTATGTATGTACGTAATATTGTAATTTTAAACTGATTATTTCTCTCCTCTTTTCTCCGGTTCTTCTCCTTATTATCTTATGTAGGTATAACTAACTTCGTAACTATACTTCCTACACAGACTTAATGTACAATCGGTTGTTGATACAAAATTATATTAATCCATCCAAACCAATGATTTTTTAGGTATAGTTGATGAGATGTTGGCTCATTACTGTTTTGTCTGAATTTTTTATACGAAATGTTAGATCTTCTAAATTTATTACTTTTTCTCAATTTAAATAAAATAAACGCACCTATCAGCTTTCAATGTATTTTCACCAAAAAAATACATCTATTGTAGACAGGTGCAAAAAATAATTGTTATAAGCTTTGCTTATATGCTATGCTTATAATGTAATTTTTTATGTTAAGCATAAAAATTTACTAATTTTGTCATTATCATTCATGAATACTGTAATTAAAGTAATCGGATTTAATCTTATATTTATTTTGACATCTATAACTGAAATAAGTTATGAAATCATTGTACCCTAATCAAAATAGACATTGCTTTCATTTATTTTCATGATGCTATAATCCTAAATTGATTCGATCCGGTTTTATTCGCTCAAAACCGGTTCATTCTGGATATAACCAGTCACGTGCGTAAACGTGACTATGACGCTCGTTCCGCAGAAACGCCACTTGCATTCGAAATTCAAGAAGCAGATGCATAATAGTCGGTATTTAGTGCAACGACACTAATTTAAATAATACACGTTGTTAACCTAAGAATCCTGAGTATTGAAATAAAAATTTATTAAGTTACAAATTTTTTGACGTAATATCGTAAATAGCGATTAAGGCATAGGCTTCTAAACTTGAGTTTCTTCTTATAGAATAATTTTACGTCTTTTAGGCTAGCAACCTGTCACTATTTGAATCTCAATTTTATCATAGCTAAACAGCTGAACGTGGCCTATCAGTCTTTTCAAGACTGTTGGGTCTATGTAACCTGCACGGAATATAAATGTGATTATACGTATGCTCGTTTTCGCTCATTAGTTTTGTACACGTCTCCGCTGTTATTTGGTTGCTGTGTATATTTTTTATTTATGTTAGTTCTAGTATCTCTTGTTTTATTTTATAAGAAAAATTAGCGTATGAAATTAATTTTAATCGTAGTTGACTCTGGAAAGTTAAGACGCTCATTAAGGCTAAACAAGCTGACTAATACAAGACTTACCTACATTTCGTCTACAGTTTGGTCCAAAGGTTCGACTGGCAGAGAATGCCTTGTGGCATTAAGTCCACCTGTTGTACATTTTATGTGCATGAAGTCTAAATAAATAAATAAATAAATAAATAAATTTCGAGTTTCCTAGAAAACAAAATTAAAAAATACTGTAACGTTAATAATCATCATTAAATATTTTCATTGCTTACCGGCGGATACTCATACATTATCGATTTATTAAAAAAAAACGGACCCAAAATTTTGAGAGATTAAATATTTACTTTTTTAAATATTTACTACCCAAAATTTGCACAAAAATCACTGCCAAACCATAGCATAGCCTCAAGACCGCGCTATCGCAGGTGTCCGACCCGGTTGTATCCAGCTAAATCCGGTTACCAGCGGCCTCGGCCCGGGTATTACCGCCTTGATCCGGTTTACTCGTTTGCGACTTGATTTATTCACTCTTTTTTGCCGGGTTATAACAAATGTTTTGATATTGTGCCGTTTGGCAGTGATTTACTGTTATTTTTTATCCGTTATAAATAGAGGTTGAGTTGATGGACAATAAATATATAGGATATAAATTTATATATTAATAATACAGATCTTAATACAGACTTTATTGGTTGACAGATATGGAAAAGATACGAAAATTAAAAAATATTTTCAATAACAACTTCGGATTTTTAATTATAGATTATTTATTTCTCTAATAAATAAAAGTAAACTTAAAATTCAGCAAGACGCAATAATGCAAAGATTCGCTAAATAATTCACATTTCTATCTTCATTTAGAGTAGTTCAGTTGTTGTTACGATTTACTGGTGTTAACCTAAAAACACACAGACTTACTTAATTACAAACTGAAATAATTTTATTTTCTGTTTTATCCATTCAATAAATATGCCAAACCACATTAATCTGAAACGGAAAAAATTAAACACCTAACATTCGTCATAACAAATCCCCGAATTAGTACGTCACCGCGAAACGTCAAACCCCAGGACCGTCGGCCATTTCATCCGTAACCGGTTATAACCCGTGTAATCCGGTTTATTCCAGATTTCGGTCACGGCCGATCCTGCCCAGACCACTAATTCCTTGTTAATTTTCGACTCCTTAACGCCCGTCAGTCTTGATTTACATAATTTGGGAGTATGTGACGTGTTAACGTTAAATTTTGCGGCTGACTGGAGTTTATGGTTCATCTACTTTGGACTCTCTCAAATATTTTAACGGCCTCTGTTGCGTAGTGGTAATATGCTTGTCTGTGACACCGGAGGTCCTGAGTTCGAATCCCGGCCAAGGTATGATTAGAGACGATCATTTTCTGATTTAATTGGGCCTTTGATGTTATTCTATGTTAAGTATATACAAAATATAGTATCGTTGAATTAGCATCCCGTAACACAAGTTTAGAACTTACTTCAAGGCTAACACAATCTGTCAATAATTAGTCCAAAAAATAATAATATTATTAACATCCATAGTAATATTATAAATGTGAAAATGTGCTTGTTCAACGTCAAACTAAACACAATGTCAGCATGTTTAAAACACTCTGAAACATATTTTAAACCCGTCATAATTACTATTTACAGAGTGCACGAACTTCGTCTGCAGTTCGCAAAATGCCATGTGGTGCTACTAATAACTTGTTTGTAACTTTGTGCATATGTCTCAAATAATATTATGGTAATGTGACCCGAATGTTTTCATTGTAGATGAATTTTAGCGTTGAAATGAACAAGGTATACTTAGATGACTTAGTTTCATAAAATTTGAAAGAAAATAAATGTTTATTACATGTACACACACAATACAAACACTCCATTTCTCTCCCATGGGTGCCGCAAAAGGCGACTAAGGAAAAGGCTAATAACCTTGGGATTCCACTTTAAGGCAATGGGCTAGCAACCCGTCACTATTCCGACCTCAGCTGAACGTTGCCTTCCAGGCTCTGCGAGATTATTTGCTCTGTCTATCCCGTAAGGGATAAAGACGTGATAATATGTACGTTGTATAAATTTAAACGTGTTCACGAGGTCTAAGTTCGCGGCGAACAAACAGTAATATAACTATTTATAATTTTGTGTATAAAATCTTTACAATAATTCATTTCATCTGATAAGGTTATAAGCACTTGTAATACATCTTCTATGTATAACGCAGGTAAAAACAATAGCGATATTACCACGGCATCGATTCATCTTCCTGTCTCAGATAGTCTTTTAGGAGATTTATTAAGTCTTGGATTTACCGGAGTACGTTTATATAAGGGATTTTCGCAAAGATAAATTAAGTATTTCTTGAAGGTATCATGCCTACGACGCTAAAAATTCTATAGGATCTTTTTTTTACCTTTGCTTTTGAATATTAATACTCTTAATGTGATATGATTCTAATGCGTGGTACCTAATGTTGCATAAATCAAGTTTGTGAAAACTAAACAAGTAGACATTGCGTCTTTATCCGAATCCGAAGATCACGTGAAGCTGAATCGCATGAGATTTAGACTGTATATAAATAAATGTATATACGGGACAAATTACACAGAGTTAGCCTCGAAGTAAGTTCGGAACTTATGTAACAAGTTACTAACTAAACGATACTATATTTTATAATAAATACTTGTAAACAGTCTTGAAAAGACTGATGGGCAACGTTCAACTGTTTGGCTAAATGATAGAATTCAGATTCAAATAGTGACAGGTTGCTAGCCTGTCGCCTAAAAGAAGAATCCCAAGTTTATAAGCCTATCCCTTAGTCTACTTTTACGACATCCACGGGTAAAGAGACGGAGTGGTCCTATTCGTTTTTCTATTGGTGCCGGGAACCACACAGCACATATTTACAGCGAAAGAAAATAATACACATTCTTCACTATAATGGATTAATTTATTTTGAGTAATTTTGACTAAATGAAATTTTGATGCTAGTAAATTAATTTGATTTAAAATGGAGTACATTACTTGTTTGATTCTAATGTGAATATGGATGATTTTGTCTTTTCTCTTGTATTATGGTCCTATCAGTACAAACATACATACATACATATGGTCACGTCTATATCCCTTGCGGGGTAGACAGAGCCAACAGTCTTGAAAAGACTGAATGGCCACGTTCAGCTATTTGGCTTAATGATAGAATTGAGATTCAAATAGTGACAGGTTGCTAGCCCATCGCCTAAAAGAAGAAACCCAAGGTTTTAAGCCTATCCCTTAGTCGCCTTTTACGACATCCACGGGTAAAGAGACGGAGTGGTCCTATTCGTTTTTCTATTGGTACCGGGAACCACACGGCACATATTTACAGCGAAAGAAAATAATACACATTCTTCACTATAATGGATTAATTTATTTTGACTAAATAAAAATTTTGATGCTAGTGAATTAATTTGATTTAAAATGGAGTACCTACATTACTTGATTGATTTTAATGTGAATATGGATGATTTTGTCTTTTCTCTTGTATTATGGGCCTATCAGTTGCCTGAAATAAATGCTGCCGTGGTATAACTAAAATGCCGTTATCTGACATCAGGATTTACACCTTTTTTATCAGTAAAATAAGAAAAAAATATCTCTTTCGATCTGTATATACGACTTTTTGGTACCTTTAAGTCATAAATAGGCGTTCTCATTGATAAATGGCATCAGTTTAAATTTTTACCGCAGTTTTTGACGTTTTACTTAAAACAAGGATTTGGCAGATAACGGCATTTTAGTTATACCAGGGCAGAATGGTTTTTATTTATTTTATATTTATAAATCGTATCTTCTGTACCTATTCTGTTGAGACATAATCTATGAACGATCGCAGGTGTTCGTGATCCGGCAGCCCCGCAGCCAAATTGGCAGGGCCGGCTTACGCGTAAAGTATGTCCATGATTTACATGGAAAAATTGCGCTTTATATACATATACATACTTATGGTCACGTCTATATCTCTTGCGGGGTAGGCAGAGCCAACAGTCTTGAAAAGACTTAATGGCCACGTTCAGTCAATTGGCTTAATGATAGAATTGAGATTCAAATAGTGACAGGTTGCTAGCCCATCGCCTTAAAAAAAAACCCAAGTTTTTAAGCCTATCCCTTAGTCGCCCATTACGACATCCATGGGAAAGAGATGGAGTGGTCCTATTCTTTTTTTTATTGGTACCGGGAACCACACGGCACGCTTTATATCACACTAGAAAAGGTACATAATATAGTCACGTCTTTATCCCTTGCGGGGTAGAAAATCCAACAGTCTTGAAAAGACTGATAGAGCACGTTTGGCTTTTTGGCTTAATGATAGAATTGGGATTCATAAAGTGACTGGTTGTAGCCTATCCCTTAATGGCCTTTTACGACACTATGGGAAAGAGATGGAGTGGTCCTATTCTTTTTTTTTCTGTTGGTGCCGGGTACCACACGGCACATTAAATTATAATGTAATATATCTTCACAAAAGAAATTTCCTGAACAGTTCAGTTAGATTCACAAATATTAGTTTGATGTGAAAACACAAAATCTCAATAGAATAAAATAGATTTATTTTCAAAATTGGATACAAGGCATCACTTATTGACGTCACATCACTTAAATCTAATCATAACTACTACCGCTTCCAAAGCGCATGTGTAGAACAAGCGGCGGAACAAATTTCACTGCAACATTTTCACCGGACGTCAATTTACAAATATAGATAGATCTCTTAAATCTAAATCGTGGACGAATGCACATTGTCTACATTAAAAAACATGAATGAATGAATGAAACGATAAGCAAACAATCAAAACAACAAAAACGTAAACCAATGAACGAATGGCAGAATTAATACCGCCATCGCGTTTCCCGAATCGAATTCCCGTGTTTCGGTTGGAGTTCCCACGTATTTTTTAATTAATCCCGCTGAATTCGGTGTAATTTTGATACATTGATTGTAGGTACACGATTTTACGCACTATCTCTGCGATTTTAATTGATTGATTTCACAATTTGTTCTTTATCGTTCGTTTTATTTACAAGAAAAAATGTGGCAGACCAATTAAAAAGAAAAAAAAATGGGGGGTAGACAGAGGCAACAGTCTTGAAAAGACTGATAGGCCACGTTCAGCTGTTAGGCTTTATGACAGAATAGAGATTCAAATAGTGACATGTTGCTAGCCTATCGCATCTCAAGTTTATTAGCCGTGCCGTGTGGTTCCGGCACCTATAGAAAAAAGAATAGGACCACTCCATTTCTTGCCCATGGATGTCTAACGACTAAGGGATAGGCTTTTAAACTTGAGATTCTTCTTTTAGGCGACGGGCTAGCAACCTGTCACTTTATATAAATCTCAATTCTATCAGTAAGCCAAACAGCTGAACGTGGCCTACCAGTATTTTCAAGACTGTTGGCTCTGTCTACCCCGCAAGGGATATAGACGTGATTATATGTATGTATGTTATAAGCCTATCCGTAAATCGCCTTTAACGACATCCACGGGAAAGAGATGGAGCAATGCTATTTGAACGGGCCGAGGATCTGTTAGTTCGTGTCTGAATAAAACAGAATTTTGGCTGTTCAAGGCGTCTTCTTATTATCGTCTTCCTGTCTTAGTTCCGATTGTCCTTTTTTTCATAAGTCTGTCAGTCGGTTTTGGTCATCTAAAACGTCAAGTCAAAGAGTTTGTTTGTCGATGGAGGCTGAACGGCCGCTACACTATTATTATAAAGTTCCGAGAACCACACGGCACCTCGCGACCTGAATCAATAAATTCTGACTAAATTAGCTTCCCACTCCAAAGCCCGAAGCTTTGTTTGAGTAAGCTAGGTTCGTTAGCGGTCGCAATCATCGTGCGAACACATTTTACTAGTTTGAAGGTAGCTGTTAACTCGTGACCGTGCCGTGCGGTTCCCGGCACCACTCCGTCTCTTTCCCATGGATGTCGTAAAAGGCGACTAAGTGATATGCTTATAAACTCGGGATTCGTTTTTTAGATGATGGGCTAGAAACCTGTCACTTTTTGAATCTCAATTCTATCATTAAGCCAAATAGCTGAACGTGGCCATTCAGTCTTTTCAAGACTGGATTGGCTCTGTCTACCCCGCAAGGGGTATAGACGTGACCATATGTATGTATGTAACAAAAATTAGCGACGAACACACAAAAGCATATTGAATTGAATCCGGTTTATTTGGCAACGTCCAACAACCGCTGATTTTAATTAATCGGCTACCTTTTGACGGCCTCTGTGGCGCAGCGGTAGTACGCTTGTCTGTGACACCGGAGGTCCCGAGTTCGAATCCCGGCCTGGCCTGGGTCTTAGATATTTATCTATATAAGTATTTATTATAAAATATAGTATCGTTGAGTTAGTATATAGAATGGGACCACTACATCTCGTTCCCACGTATGTCGTAAGAGGCGACTAGGGGATAGACATATATATTTGGGATTCTTGTTTTAGGCGATGCGCTAGCAACTTGTCTCTATTTGAATCCCAATTCTTTCATTAAGCCTAACAGCTGAACGTGGCTTAGCAGTATTTACAAGATTGTTAGCTCCGTCTACTCCACAGAATGTATTACCCAATGCATATTTACATTTATTACCGAAAACAAAATTGGTGTATCGAAAATCTGTTTTAAAATTTCTGTGTTATAATTGTAATGTAACATCACTAAAACAAAACATATACCTACTACTCTCTTAAATACAATAACTTCGTTCAGTAGGTTTAGCAAAATCATTTACACTTACTAGTTTCATAAAGAACATTAAAATTATCGAAGTTCCCGGTATAACAATAACAAGACGGTCTGACAGCTAAAGTTCAACATTTACTGCTTAAGACGCGATGTTCACAGGGTTGGCAGTGAATTTATTTAATACTAGCTGTGCCCGCGACTTCGTCCGCGTGGAATAGTTATTTTGCGCATCATTGAAGATCTCAAGGATGAATAATTATCCCCTTTTTTCACATTTTTCATTATTTCTTCGCTCCTTATAGTTGCAGCGTGATGTTATATAGCCTAAAGCCTTCCTCGATAAATGGTTTATTCAATACAAAAATAATTTTTCAATTTGAAGCCGTGTGGTTCCCGGCACTATTACAAAAAAGAATAGGACCACTCCATCTCTTTCCCATGGATGTCGTAAAAGGCGACTAAGGGATAGGCTTATAAACTGAGGATTCCTCTTTTAGGCGATGGGCTAGCAACCTGTCACTATTTGAATCTCGGTTCTATCATTAAGCCAAATAGCTGAACGTGGCCATTCAGTCTTTTCAAGACTGTTGGCTCTGTCTACCCCGCAAGGGATATAGACGTGATCATATGTATGTATGTATGTATGTTGAAGCAGAAGGTTCTGAGATTAGCGCGTTCAAATAAACACACCAACAAACTGTTCAGCTTTATAATATTAGTATAGATTTAACTAGTAGTTCAAGTCATGTATGATAATAATTTGACAAAATTGTTTTTATAATTTGACATTGAAATATTGACAAAATGATCATAATTAGACAGAGCCTTTATACGCTGCTTAGGTATTTATTTATATATAAATTCCGACGCCTTAAGAATGGAATAGAATAGATTTATTTTCAAAATTGAAATTGGATACAAGTTATCACTTATTGACGTCACATCACTTAAATCTAATTATTACAACCGCTTCCAAAGCGCGTGTGTAGAAGAAGCGGCGGAACAAACTACACTGCAGTAACACGTAGAATATGAGTTTTTTTTTTTTTTTTTTTTATTTTTTTATAAAAAAAAACAAACTTATCATACGTATGTGTGTAGTTTGTAGCTTTTTTGAGTTCACAGAAACTGTAGCTAAATACTTAAGACCAATTATTGTAACCATATTTAAGGATAAAATAATTATGATTATGGTAATGTAAGATACCTGTCACTATTTGAATCTCAATTCTATCTTTAAGCCAAAAAGCTGAATGTGGCCCATCAGTCTTTTCAAGACTGTTGGCTCTGTCTACCCTGCAAGGGATATAGACGTGACTATATGTATGTATGTATAATGTAAGAAACCCAAATGAAGTTCAAACCTCTTCCCTAATTAACATCATTCTATGAGTTTTATCATGTTTCTTAAGATTATTTTACTTTAAAGGTGTTTATTTGTCAGAATACGAGCAGAACATTATATCACACTAGCTTTTGCGCGGGGCTTTTCTCCCGTGGGAAATTTCAGGAAAAAAGTAGCCTATGTCACTCCCGAAGGGCTATTCTATATCTGTGCCAAATTTCGTGAAAATCAGTAGTTTTTGAGTTATTTCATTACAAACATACAAAAATACAAATATTTTCTCGTATATAATATAATAGTGGATCGATGTTGATGTAGAGTAATGTCTGAGTTAAAAAAAAATAGTGACGTGACGCATTCCATCGATAAAAATAGTGATGTCCTTAATAGACTTTGCGGTTAAGATATTATATCTCTTAATCTTTTTCTGCTACTAATCTATCTTGTTGCCTTTGAGTCTCCCGACTTTCAGCTCTGTCTACGCCGTTAGGGTAGTATGTATATTTAAGAAGAGAATTCCCCTTGAATCATCATCAACCCTAACAGTAAAGTTGTCACCAACTTTTTAATTAAATCTTGCAACACGTCCAACCCGCAGACGCCGGTTCATTTTCCGCTGGTAAATATGTTAATCTTCTATGACAACTTGCAATTGATTTACATCGTTAACTTCGGCACCATTATTTTAAAGCGTTATTAGAAAGTTAATAATCGCCTTATGGAAATCAAAATCTATGCTAACATTATAAAGCTGAAGAGTTTGTTTGTTTGAACGCGCTAATGTCAGGCACTACTGGTTCGCATTGTAACTAGTAGAGGCCGCCCACGACTTCTTCCGCATGGAAACTCTATCAATCCCGCGGGAACTTCGGAATAAAAAGTAACCTTTATATTATTCTGGGTGTTATACATACCAAATTTCATCGTAATCGGTTCAGTAGTTTTTACGTGAAAGAGTAACAAACATCCATACTGACATACAAACTTTCGCATTTATAATATTAGTAGTATTTATATTCAAATAGGTCTATTATATAGGTTTATATACGTAGTATAAAACAGGTTATATTATTTTCATCCTATAAAACTTTAGTAGTTCTAAAATATATCAATGCAGTGAAGCCTTCAAAATGGAAGGTGGCATTTTGTTTGGCCATAAAACGTTAATTTTATTGAGGTCCGCCTGGAACGATAGCGGGCGTAAACTACATCAATATGGCTGTGTCAACCCTACTTGATGTAGAGGTGTGACCGGCCATGTGAAATATTTTATCGATATTTTTATTTTTTCAATTTATTTACATCAAGGGAAAAAATGCGACTAGACTAAAGAGAAAATAAGCACAAGGGCACTACTTATTTCTAGAGAAATTTCTTCCAGTAGGTCCACGACAGAAGAATGTAAATAAAGGCATTGGCTAAATACATGATACCTTATTCATTGTACATAATTCATTAGATATCTATAAACTTGAATTAACTTACTGATTCTAATAAACCTTAAACGTATTACCTTAAAATAACAAATATCAAATAAATAAACATAAGTCTAGTTAAGTAGCGGATTGTAAAAGCTGTTCAAAATTATTATAACAGCTCGTGCCGTCTTCTCGTTTTTTGTAAATATTGGTATTTAAATAAAAATTAAAAATGTCTGCCCAATTTTGCATTTTAATTATTTTATTTTGTGTAAAACTAAACCAATGCTGCATAGCAGACTAATTAATATCGATAGATTTTTTATCGATAAACTTTGTAACATTTCCCATCACTATAGTAACCCATCCCCGCAGTTGACAGGTTATATGCACAACCCTTGGCCGCTGTGATAGGTAAACTAATTATATTCACAAAATAAGTATACCTACGGTTGGTAGATTAGCAAAATGGCTTTTCGAAAGACTACTTTTTGTATTACATCGGTTGGTTTTCGTGTACCGTGTGGTTCCCGGCACCAATGAAAAAAGGAATAGGACCACTCCATCACTTTTCCATGGATTTCGTAAAAAGCGACTAAGGGATGGGATCCTTATAAGCTTGGGATTCTTCTATTAGGCGATGTGCTAGCATGTCACTATTTGAATCTCAATTCTTTAATTAGGCCAAACAGCTGAACGTTGCCTGTCAGCCTTTCAAGATTGCTGGCTGTGTCTTCCCCGCAAGGGATATAAACGTGATTATATGGATGGATTGATCGGTTGACCATACCAAACTTTCGTTGGATCTTATCGATTGACTGAGAGTGAAACTCATACTCACTGTGTGATGCCAAAAACAGAGAGAGAGAGTTAGAGAAAATAACGTGGTGTGAAGTCAACGGGGCACTTAATTCAGCCTTTTTTATATATATTTCGAGAACCGGGGAACAAATAGAGATTTGTTAAAAATCGAAAAGTAGGTACGTTTAGTGGAGATGTCAAATTAAATTTACTCGTATTATTTAGTGCATCACCTAAGTAACTGTTTGAAATGTTAACAAATAGATATTTGTTAAAATCGAAAAGTAGGTAGGTACGTTTAGTGGAGATGTCTAATAATATTATTTTGCGCATCACCAAAGTAACTGTTTGAAATGTTCTTCTGTTAAAAACATTTCATTTATTCATCTATTTTATTCATCCGACCATCAAACATAGCTTTAGGTATAGGTTAGGTTAGGTTTCATTTCTTGCGCTATCGTTCGAAGACGAAAAATTACGGAAGAATTTAAATAATGCGGTTCCAATTCAAAATTTTGCAATAATAAAATTTTATATTTTGGTTAATGACATATAATCATACCTACATAAAATAAAAAAATGACAATCACTGAAAGTTAAAAAAATATATGTAACTTAATAAATTAAAAATACCATGTCTGTTATGATATGACAGAATTACTCGTATTGTGCCGTGTGGTTCCCGGCACCAATACAAAAAAGAATAGGACCACTCCATCTCTTTCCCATGGATGTCGTAAAAGGCGACTAAGGGATAGGCTTACAAACTTGGGATTCTTTTTTAGGCGATGGGCTAGCAACCTGTCACTATTTGAATCTCAATTCTGTCATTAAGCCAAATAGCTGAACGTGGCCATTCAATCCTTTCAAGACTGTTGGCTCTGTCTACCTCGCAATGGATATAGACGTGAACATATATATATGTATGTATGTTCGCAAGAAGCTTCTGAAATAACGTTACATTTTTGCTTGTTTGTCAACTCGAATCGTCTACAATTTAAAGCCGCATCGCAAAGAATAATTCCAATTCCATCTCCCTACATTTTTCCGCTAGAATCGCGACTCTTTCCACAAATAACGTCGATTGTAGAAGTATTCATCTGTACGCGGTCTTTCAAACTATCGACAATATTGCTCTGTCTAACCGTGAGACGTTTGTGATGTGTGTTTGTATTAGTATTACTTAACCTGTGAATAATGCAAGAAAACAAAATCTCGTAAGTATTGTTTCACGAATTTCGTAAGGACATTTTGGGTCAATTCTCTATTAAACATGTTAATATCAAATATTTTTATATTATCTGTTGGACTGAATCCGACAGATGTAAATGTAGACAAAAGTAAAGGGACACTAAAGGAATTTCGTAGTGAGTCAAAAACGGGTGCGCTGTTAGAGAGAGCAAACGTAAGACTAGTTCCACCCATGATAAGGCCAGTATAGCCGGAAGGTTAGAGTAAAAATTATTCGACGGACACCACACAAAACATGAAAATATAAATACAGATACAGGCAAAATAAAGTTCACAAAGATATGTTTGACAGTCGGATGAATAACATAGATAAAGGAATGAAATGTTTTTAACAGAAGAACATTTCAAACAGTTATTTAGGTGATGCGCAAAATAATGGTTGGGAAGCAATCTATAATTTGAATCTCAATAATTGTGAGGAGGGTGATCTGTGAAAGAAATGAGCCGATCTGATCACTCTCCATTTTATTTTATTTTATTTTATATTTTATTTTATTTTATTTTATTTTATTTTATTTTGTTTTTTATGTTTTAGTATTTCTTATCGTGCCATGTTACTAACAAATCTAGACTAAGTTTACTAACATTGATATGGATCCGTGGCTATCTGAAATAAACAATTTTTATTTTTTTTTTTTTTTTTATTTTATTTTATTTTTTTTTTTTATAATACGCTTTAAGAAAAAATATAACACACTAAACTAATGACTTAAAAAATAAATCTGAATTTCAAATTCAATGTGTGTCAGTATCGCGGGTACACCCGTGGTCCTGACGTCAGGATGGCGGGTGTACCCATTTTATTTAAAAATCTTTACATAGAAGGAGGTACACAGATTTTTAAGATAGGTACACTGAGGTACACATCAGGAACGTTTTTAATCCAAAACAGATATTTAAATCCGTGAGGTACACCCGCGATTCTGACACACATCAAATTCAGACACGTACCTAGCGCCACATCTGTAACCCCTCAGCTTGTGTCCCAGTTAAGAATAACATTAGTTCCGAGGACATCAGACAGAAGACAAATCACCCGCTTATGTGGCAACTTATTGTGGCCAGCTCGGAATTATAGAGGAAAAATGCGGTTACCAAACAAAGGGTGACCCTTTGTGTTCTTCACACAATGGAGGCGATTCGGCAAATGATAGTATTATGTGTAGTGTATGGGATTCCCAGTGCCGTGTGGTTCCCGGCACTAATACAAAAAAGATCAGGACCACTCCATCTCTTTCCCATGGATGTCGTAAAATGCGACTAAGCGATAGGCTTACAAACTTGAGATTCTTTTTGAGGCGATGGAAATAGTGAAAGGTTGCTATCACTATTTGAATCTCAATTTTATCATTAAGCCAAATAGCTGAACGTGGCCATTCAGTCTTTTCAAGACTGTTGGCTCTGTCTACCCCGCAAGGGATATAGATGTGACCATATGTACGTATGAATTTCCAGAAAAAATTTGGAATGATCATTTTTAACTTGCTAACAATCGTCTTGATGAGATTTCTGAACAATTATTTCTATCACTGTCTGCTTCTGTTAACAGCTTACACACATACGATCGCGACTTTCCAGATAGGTTCTAACCTATCTGGAAAGTCGCGATCAGAGATCAGATCAATCAGAGACTATCTTTTTCCTTTGGGAACGATCAAAATATATTTATTTTATTTCATCGTTTAAGGTCGTGCGTGTGAGGTTATTTTGACTTAAAATTTCACCAGAACGTTGTCACGAATTTGATTTTAAATTTTTATCCGTTCAAAACTTTTCTACTATGAATACAATAAGGAACTTTTGTTCTTCCGTTAAACGATAACTTAAAAAAAAAGATAAAGCGATGAACACAAAAATCAACAGAATTTCGAGGCTGTTTTAAAAATATCCGTTCCAGCCCTCCCTACATCATGTCTTATAATTTATACAAATCCAAAGAGCAAGTTTAAACAAGCGAAAAGGGTCCCAGAACCGAATAAGGTCCTGACAAAATGGATAGTAGTACATTTTTTGCCGACGAGAGGTTGCCCTTAACGAAGATAAATGCGGGTATCTATCAAGCCCTTCGGAGATTTGCAAGTGGACATGCAAAATGTATGGGAGTGACCGTACGAAGTTTTGTAGCTGTACCTTGAAATGTGAAAAGTTTGCAAAAATTTCGTTTCGTTAAAAAAAGAAGGGATGTTATGTTTGCTTTTTTTGAAGGTGGATAATGTTCAACATTATCTTCGACAGTGGTAATGGCAGTGGTTAGATTCAATGCAAGTGGATAGGGAAGAACTTTTTCCTAATAATATTATTTATTTAGTAGAATGCTTGATAGATCGAGATGTTCTTGTTGTTTGTTGTTTTTGACTTTTCAAATTTGGAAGCCAATAGACATATAGCTGAACGCGACCTTACAGTCTTTTCAATACTATTGGCTTTGTCTACCTGGCAAGAGATATAGACGTGATTATCTGGAATAGTGTTTATTGAGTACTCAATAATCAACCTCCTTATTACGCGCGACGCAGTTTTTATCGCGCGCAAAACTATCGCTGTCCCGTTACCACAACGTTTAAAACAACGTTTTTTTACACGATAAAAACGTCGTAAAACGTGCCATACTGCGAAGCTGTGGTCTTTCCGCAATTTAATATTTTAATTAATAGTGCCGTGTGGTTCCCGGCACCAATACAAAAAAGAATAGGACCACTCCATCTCTTTCCCGTGGATGTCGTAAAAGGCGACTAAGGGATAGGCTAACAAACTTGGGATTCTTTTTTAGGCGATGGGCTAGCAACCTGTCACTATTGGAATCTCAATTCTATCATTAAGCCAAATAGCTGAACGTGGCCATTCAGTCTTTTCAAGACTGTTGGCTCTGTCTACCCCGCAAGGGATATAGACGTGACCATATGTATGTATGTATGTAATATTTTAATAACCTCTCTTTTCTTGTCTCCAGGATCTCCAATCAGAGATCGAGACTCATCGCGATGCGTACGCGTCGCTCACGGGCACGGGCCGTCGTCTGCTGGGCTCGCTCTCCTCGCAAGAAGACGCTGTCATGCTGCAGAGGAGACTGGATGAGATGAACCAGAGATGGCACCATCTGAAGGCCAAGAGCATGGCTATAAGGTTAGTAGAATCTGGAGTATGAAGAGAGTTATGAATGTGGATGAAGCGAAGGAAGTATGCAGAGATCGTGGCAAGTGGAAAGAGGTAGTCTCTGCCTACCCCTCCGGGAAAGAGGCGTGATTCTATGTATGCATGTAGAATCTAGAGTTTAGAGTTTTCTTCATCAGGTTGTATCTTCACTCCTCCAAAGGAGTGCGCCTGGTCCAGATTTGGTACGTACGATGATCCTGGATTAGGTACGTCAGACGTCTGATCCCTGTAGTCCAGATTTCTAACCCATATCGGATCATGGTGAAAGCTGCTTTAGCTTAATGTGCCTATTCCTTAGTCGCTGTTAGAAATCGGCCTCAGTGGAACAGCGGTTCCCAGCAGTGGTTCCCGGCACCAATAGAAAAAAGAATAGGACCACTTCATCTCTTTCCCATGGATGTCGTAAAAAGCGACTTAGGGGTAGGCTTATAAACTTGGGATTCTTCTTTTAGGCGATGGTCTAGCAACCAGTCACTATTCGAATCTCAGTTCAATCTTAAAGCCAAATAGCTGAACGTGGCCTATCAGTCTTTACAAGACTGTTGGCTCTGTCTATCCCGCAAGGGATATAGACGTGATTAAATGTATATACCTATGTATGTTCTTTTCTAGATTTTAAGTGATTTTTTTTTCGATGATGACAGTATTTTCTTTTGAGATCGTTTATTTCTATATAACATACAGGCATAATTCGTACCTTCCTCCCTTCCATCAATCAATATGTTTTCAACTTTGAAATAAAGATAATATTATGTACGTACCGTGAATATATTCCGGGGGCGAATTAAGCGAGTTGGCAAACTTTAGCAACACCTTCAGCCGAATTAATTCAGTGTTTCCAACCCCCGAGCCGCGGGCGGAATTTGTTTTTCCGTTTTATTAAACATGCCCCTTGTTTTTCGGCTTGTGTAACTTTGGATTTGTTTTAAGAATTTTATTGTTACGCCCCTACGGAGTACGGGGACAAAATTGAAATACATTTTTTGTAAACAGATTTGATATTATTTTATTGTTATTTATGTACATTTTTGATACAATAAGTGGGTATCTCAAAATCTTTTTATTTTCTATTTGCCAACGATATTGCGTCCCGGACAGTATTAAAAGCGCAGTGAATCCTATGAAAAAGATATAAATTATGTCCTTTGATTCCTATCTTGATTAATTAAATTGAGATTCAAATAGTGACAGGTTGCTAGCCCATCGCTTAAAACAAGAATCCCAAATTTATAAACTCATCCCTTAGTCGCCGCTTACGACATCCATGAGAAATGAGATGCAGTGGTCCTATTATTTTTAATGTTGGTGCCGGGAACCACACGGCTCTAAAGAAGATCCGTACAGAATTCTTACTACGGACATAATTATAGCAAAGTCTTCTTTCTTTCACAATTACTTGAACGGGGTAAACAGAGCCCTAAATATAGAAGCCAAATATAAACAATCAATTAGTGCATTGAATTAAACATACCTGCCAATAATACCTGACCTGGTTTCTACCGAATTAGATAACTTATCGAGTGTGATATCTCTAAGCTGACCTGCATAGCTTTCACAACACTGAGGAAGGGATGTCAGCCTACAGAATCTACAAAATATTTCTATTTTCGAATTTCTTGTGGTGCCGTGTGGTTCCCGGCACCAATACAAAAAAGAATAGGACCACTCCATCTCTTTCCCATGGATGTCGTAAAAGGCGACTAAGGGATAGGCTTATAAACTTGGGATTCTTTTTACTATTTGAATCTCAATTCTATCATCAATCCAAAAAGCTGAACGTGGCCATTTAGTCTTCAAGGCTGTTGACTCTGTCTACCCCGCATGGGATATAGACGTGACCATATGTATGTATGTATTATTTCTTATATTTTATTTACTTATTATTATTATTCCTTTATTGCGATAACACGCGACTTATCTTTGAAAGACTTACATTAATCTATACTAATATTATAAAGCTGAAAAGTTTGTTTGTTTGTTTGAACGCGCTAATCTCAGGAACTACTGATTCGAATTGAAAAATACTTTTTGTGTTGAGTGAACCACTTATCGAGGAAGGCTTTAGGCTATATAACATCACGCTACAACTATGAGGAGCGAAGAAATAATGGAAAATGTTAAAAAAAACGGGGAAAATTATTCATCCTTGAGGGCTACAATGATGCCCAAAATAACTATTCCACGCGGCTGAAGTCGCGGGCACAGCTAGTTAATTATAACAGTCAAGTCAAATCACATAAATGTATACTTAATTAAAAATTGAGTCACATCTATATCCCTTGCAGTATAGACAGAGCCAGAAGTCTTGAAAAGACTTAAAAGCTGAGTGGAAATGAAACGTTCAGCTGAGTGGAATTAAAATGCAAATAGTGATAGATTGCTAGCCCATCGCCTAAAAGAAAAATCCTAAGCTTATAAGCCTAGCCCTTACTTGCCTTTTACGACATCCATAGTAAAGATTAGGTCCTATTCTTAATTCTATTGGTGCCGGGAACCACACGGCATTTGAAGTTTTAGGATGCAGCTATAAATATTTAATTCCTTTCTTACGCCACATTGCAAAGTGTAGTAGTGATTATAATTTACATGGGTCCACAGAGCATAGCACGAATAGCCCACGTGTCCCTAACTTTGCTCTGTGCTATGAGCCCTTCCAAAGGGATGTAATAGGGTTTCCATTTGTGTTGTCCATTAGGTCATTAACTATAATCACTTGTGATATAAAACATAGTATCCAGATATATCTGTGTATCGTTCAGCCGTTTAAGCTATAACATATGAAGTTGTAATAAACAATGAAGAAAATGCATCCGTATTGATTTAGTTTCTTATTTTTCTTTCAGTTCTTGATATAAACGATACCTACATACCTATGTTATTTATGAGAACAAACATAATATACACATACACATAATCACGTCTATATCCCTTGCGGGATAGACAGAGCCAACAATCTTGAAAAGACTGATAGGTCAAAAGAAGAATCCCAAGTTAGTAAGCCTATCCCTTAGTTGCCTTTTGCGACATCCATGGGAACGAGATGGAGTGGTCCTATTTTTTTTTAAATTGGTGCCGGGAACCGCACGGCACAAATATGAGAACAAAAACATTAGCAATACCGACAATAAACCAGTCATAGATTCAGCTTCTTGGGCATAAATCAAGTTTTTTGTATGGGAGTGGATTAAAACAGGAAAAATTCAAATTCAAATGAAAACGCTTGAAAAATAAATTGATGAATTAATTGAACAGAAATGTAAGGGTGGTGAGATTGTGGTTGGAATTTCGACATTAGCACTCTCGTTTTAGAGTCGAATTCGAAACGAGATGGAAAGAAAAAAGATTTATGACACATCGTTAAGTTCGAATGATTAATTAACTGCATTGTGGGGCTGAGAAATAGGGCTGTTAGGTTTACGGTTAGCTGTAGGCGGTTCAACTAAATTTATTTGTTTACTAGAGCTCGATAAATTAATTCATATGTAGCGGGAGCGATGATTCGGCTCGACCGCCACCAAAGAGAGGATCTTCCGCCAGGCTAGGTGTTGTGCCTGGGGAACCGCGGCTCGTTTTCGCTGTTTTTGTCTGAATTTGCGTGAAAAGAAATCGCGTGAATTTATTTTTTTATTTTTGTGACTTGTGGCGTATAGATTTCGCCACACATAGGAATGGTGAACCTTTTTCAAACAAAAAACACTGAAATTTCGCTAAATCATATCCTCTATCGCTTATTTCGTGGCTCCACTATAGAAAATGGCTGCCGACATTAAGAATGACCGTTACCGCGCGAAAATTAAATTTCACGAATATTTATGGTTCTGTCAATCGGCTCTATATTAATCGAGTGTTAATCTGTTAATTGAAATATTGTATGGTTTTATAAAGTAACAACTTTATAAACTTCAACGTTATATGAGATTTTCTTTATATTTTGAGTCGTAAAAGGCGAAATGCATTAACTTTATTATGATTTATTTCTCCGTAAAAGATTATTTGTTGATGTAAATGTTCAAAATGATGAACCTACGTTTCTTAGAACAGAGTCGGCACACGGCCACGGTGGGAATCGAACTTGTGTACCATATCGTCATTCAAGAGGAAGACTTGGGATTATTCTTTTCGGCGATGAACTAGCTATCTGTCCTTATCTGAATGTCAATTCCGTCCATCCATTAAAGAATGATGACTCTGTCTACCCCTCTAGGGATATAGACGTGATTATGTATGTATGACTGTTATTTCAATGTTCAAACAAACATTCTTGTTATAAATCCAGATAGCCCTTCAAAATCGGTCGGCACTCAGAAACTGGACGTATGATACTGAAACGTGGGCCGTATGCACCTCTGACGGAGACTGAAGTGACTTTTTAGTCACAAAGTTTTATATTAAACTAGCTACCAGCCACGGCTTTTGCTTGCGGTACATATATAGCCTATAAAATTCGCAATAATAATTAATCTTTTTTTAGGTGAAAGAATTTTTTGGATTGTTTCATAATTTTCGAAGATTAGCCTTTACAAACTAACAAACAAACAATATACGAGTAAGTTACAAACTTTACCCCTTTATAATATTACCTAGTGCATAGATAATCACGCCTCTTTCCCGGAGGGTTGGGCAGAAACTACATCTTTCCGTTTGCCACCGTGTGCCGTGTGGTTCCCGGCACAAATATAAAAAAGAATAGTATTATTCCATCTAGTTCCCGTAAAGGACGTCTAAGGGATAGACTTACAAACTTGGGATTGTTCATTTAGGCGATGGACTAGCAAACTGTCACTATTTGAATCTCAATTACATCATTTAGCCAAACAGCTGAACGTGGCCTTTCAGTTTTTCAAGACTGTTGGCTCTGTCTACCCCGCAAGGGATATAGATGTGACTATAAGTATGTATGTATGTAATTAAAAAAAAAATGTGTAGAAGCTTTTTCGCGCCAATCGCCTTTCTGTCATCACCGTTATGACATTTAAAAAACGCGTTCGGATACACGCAGTGGAGAGTCATGTCGTGAGCAATTTGAAATTCCAGCTTAAAATGTAACGTTTTATTTCTGCCACGTATAATGGAATTGTGTTGTTGCAAAAGAATTTACTTTAAATTGTATGTTGGACGTTTTATTGATATAAAAAAAATATAGCTTTTTTTACGATCCAACAAGTTATCGAGGTAAAAGGCTTCATCTCTCTCCATAGTATGGCACAGGCGACGCCGTTTTCACCGCACGAAAACCTTATTGATACATACATATGGTCACGTCAAGACTCTGTCTTCACCGCAAGGAATTTAGACGTGTCTTTCTGTTTGTATATTTATAACTAATACAATTGTACACTAACATTAATGTAATACGTTGATTGGTTGTCACTCGATAAAGTCTAGGCTGTAAACCCAGGCTAGCCGCAAGGCTATTAAACCGGTAACTTAGTTAGCCCATGGGAGAGGGGTTAGGCTAATTGATTGATATTTCATTACATTTTGTGTGTACCTTTATATTTTACATACATAGTCACGTCTATATCCTTTGCGGGGTAGACGGAGCCAACAGTATGGAAAAGACTGTAAGGCCACGTTCAGTTTTTTTACTTAATGATAGAATTGAGATTCAATAAGTATTCTCATAAGTAACATAGGTAGGTATCGTTTATTTCAAGAACTGAAAGTAAAATAAGAAACATACATACATACATATGGTCACGTCTATATCCCTTGCGGGGTAGACAGAGCCAACAGTCTTGAAAAGACTGTAAGGCCACGTTCAGCTTTTTGACTTAATGATAGAATTGAGATTCAAATGGTGACAGGTTGCGTCGCTTAAAAGAAGAATCCCAAGTTTTATAAGTTTTAAATTAGGCTACTATGAAACAAATACGTTTTTATATGAACTGACTCAAATTCATAAGGCCCAAAAGGCTCAAATAATTGGATGGCTGTGATGATGATGATGATGATGTAATTGACATTTTAGAGAAAGTGACAGGTTACTAGCCAAATGTCAAAAACAATAACCCTGTAAGTAGTTCCTTTCACTGGATTTGACTTAGCCTTCTTCATTGAAGAGCAGGAGCTAGCATAACCTATGTGTTTTTTTTTTCACTATCAGAATGCTTATTTCCTTACTAGTAACCTTTTACGACATCTGCGGGAAAGAGATTCTGCTTAATATAACAGTTTATGGCTTTTCTATTGTCAATATAGTTGTAACGGTGGTACTTTAGCGTAAACTGGCAGTAAAATGGATTTAATGCGTATTGTTTTATCAGCTGAGTAAGAGATAAATATTTAACTGAATTTAAATAGACTTGTTCATGTTGTGGATGGCGACATTTCTACGTCACAAGTCATCAGCCAGTAAGAGCGAAGTATGCAATGGCATTAGCCAATAGCAATGAAGATTCCGTGTGGTTCCCGGCACCAATACAAAAAAGAATAGGACCACTCCATCTCTTTCCCATGGATGTCGTACAAGGCGACTAAGGGGTGAGCTTACAAACTTTTGGTTCTTTTTTAGGCGATGGGCCAGCAACCTTTCACTATTTGAATCTCAATTCTATCATCAAGCCAAGCTGAACGTGGCCATTCAGTCTTTTCAAGACTGTTGGCTCTGTCTACCCCGCAAGCGTTATAAACGTGACTATATGTATATGTATGTACATATTTCTTACTATACCTGCTACACAAACTGAGATATTACGTCTCTTACTTCAAACAAACTATTTCCAAAGTTAACATTCTCAATCCACCTTTCAAGTTTTCTCAATGAAATAAAGATAACGACATTGAAGAACGAAAATGCAGTTAAAATCAGCTATGAAAAGTCAATAAAAGGCAATCTGCATACGTGGCAAACATAAAACTGACAGTTGGCGATAAAACAAGATGGCGGTTTAGAACCAAGATGGCGGAATCTCTTTTAATGGCGTTGTAAAAGATCCCAGTGCTGTTACTAGTCGGTTTATTGTTTTAGATTAAGATCTAGAAGCTTCGTTTGTGAATTAAAAATATCCAATTATGTTCTTTTTTAAAATTCAAAGACATCTCAATGTTTGAAACCGGTACGGTAATTACCAATGACAATATCATTTTTCACTCTGTTCCCAAAATGTTGGTTCTTCATTTCCACATTCAGCATATATGTATGTCATACTTTCGCCACTATTTGTGCCTCAATTCTACCATTAAGCCTAACAGGTGAACGTGGCCTCAATGTTTTCAAGAATGCCGACTCTGTCGACCCCGCAAAGGGTATAGACGTGACTATATATATGAATGTATGTATGTACTATATCATAACGTAATAAGCTTGTATGATTGTTTACTCAGCGAGTTCAGGTGAGGGTCGAAGGTCGTGGGCCCTTGCGGTCGGGTCTTTGACGAATTCCGAGCCCTTTGATGTGTGAGAACCGCTGCTGCTGTTACAAAGAAAACTTTGTTAAAATATTCCTCTGCGGTGGATTCCTGTCATTTTATTTTAAAACTAGCGACCCGCCCCGTCTTCGCACGGTTAGCATTTATAGATGTGAACCTTCATCAGAAAACCCTGTTTTCAATATTTCCAACAGGAACAAAATCCGTCCACGTCTTTCTAAGATAAGCGCATACGTACAGACAGAAAAAATTGAAAGCGTTAGCAATATCTAGTAAAGTTTTTAAAGATTTGTTTTGAGTGAACTTAATTAATGTTAGTTTTTAAAGAAAATAAAAAAGATAATTAATGTGGATTAATTACTTGCCCATGGATGTTTTAAAAAGCGACTAAGGCTTAGAATTATAAACTTGGGATTATTTATTAAGGCGACGAGCTAGCAACCTGTCATAATTTGAATCTCAATTTTATCATAATGCCAAACAGCTCGTCGTTTTATAAACGGACTACAAATATTACTCGCATAACCAACATTTCATCAGAGCAATGATAAAAGTCTAGTTAAAATTATAAAAGGCATTTTAATCCCTTTACATTTTTAAAATATCTCAGCGCGTTAATTAAAATTGTTAATCCCATTTTTATTATGATAAAATGTGGATTAAATTTTCTGTCTCTAGCTTTAACGCTGAAGGAAGTCTTGAGTGAGACGTACCGAAATCTGTGTTAATTTAAATAATATTAAGTGAGACGGGACTGTGTAAAACTCAAGTATAGCCAGAGATTTATTTCGTGGTGTTGTGAATGGTCGATGTGATTATATCGATATATCTGTCTCATCTCTACGTGTTGTCAGATGCATCCTCATACTTAGTGCTTTAGGTCCTTTTAAGGCGATGGGCTAGCAAAACTGTCACTATTTGAATCTCAATTCTATCACTAAGCCAACTAAGCGTGACCTATCAGTATTTTTAAGACTGGTGGCTCTGTCTACCCCACTAGGGTTATAGACGTGATTATATGTATGTATGTATGTACTGTATTTAAAAAAATAAATGATTTATCTGCTATATCACGGGCATGCAACATATCGATAATATGTGTTTTACAAAAAGAAACATGGAATGTACCAAATGTGTCTCCAATTAACGGGTAGACTTAACTTGGGATTCTTCTTGAGACGAATATTTTAAACTAGCTGTGCCCGCGACTTCGTCCGCGTGGAAGCCCTCGAGGATTAATAATTTTCCCCATTTTTTTTTTCACATTTTCCATTATTTCTTCGCTCCTAATAGTTGCAGTGTGATATAGCCTAAAGCCTTCCTCGATAAATGGTCTATTCAACAGAAGAATAATTTTTCAACTTGAATTAGTAGTTCCTGAGATTATCGCTGTTAAACAAACAAACAAACTCTTCAGCTTTACAATATTAGTATAGATTAAACTTTTTAAATAAAAAAAATTGTAAAACAAAAGTATAAAATAAACATACCAACGGTTATTTTAACTTAGTAACTTCCTTAGAAATATAATGCAAAATGTACACGTATAGTACAAAATGTAAAATCTGAGATTGTGCCAACACTAGTCGAGTTAAACACATAACATTCCGTCGCCGACGAAATTTCAACAATTGTGCTTATTCCGAGCCAAGTTTTTGAATTATATCCGAAGCCTCCTCCTCTATTTGAGATAAGCCTGCAATCTCTGCTTACTTTGTTTTACTGACTTTAACATACATACATCTAGTCACGTCTATTTCCTTTGCGGGGTAGACAGAGCCAACAGTCATCAAAAGACTGAAAGACCACGTTCAGCTGTATGATTTAATAATAGAATTGAGAATCAAATAGTGACTGGTTGCTAGCACGTCGCCTAAAAGAGGAATCCCAAGTATAGCCTATCCCTTAGTCGCCTCTTACAACAACCATGAGTAAGAGTTGGAGTGGTCCTATTCTTTTTTGTATTCGTGCCGTTTTAGTGTTTTTTTTTTTTTTCAGATTATTATCAAAGTTTTTTCAGTCATTAATATACAACAGCGCAATCAACATGACGTTTGGGTTCCCGCCAAAAAGTCCAACTTCTGCTACTTGTGCCAATTTTTTTACATCATTTTTTTATCTTCACAGGAATAGACTGGAGAGTAACGCAGAACATTGGTCAGCGTTACTCCTGTCATTGCGAGAGCTCACAGAATGGGTGATAAGGAAGGAGACTGAGTTGAACGCACTAGCGCCACCCCGCGGAGACTTGCCCGCACTAGTCAAGCAACAGGTAAGAGCAATATTAATATTATATTCGTTTTTATTATGACTTGTAACGGGACACCGATAGTTCGCGCGGTAAAACGGCGTCGCGCGTGGCATTCTACCTACGGGAACTGACTGCTTCATTTTTATTTCGATTTGACACAGAGTTAAAGATAGTTTAAAGTCACAGAAGTCAGATAATCCATACATACATAATTACATACCTACCTACATAAGTCTATATTATCCAGATTTCTGTAATTAAAAGCAATGAATGAACGCGATTTCAATCTTATATGCCAGATTTCATCTATAACCGAATGCAAAATACACGGTAACACATCGAATTATTCAAATTTCTAATAAACAGCGCATCGGATATATTTCCTTAAATTTCTGAAACACTAAACCAGATTGCCAATAAATAATTTTGCCTAATTCCAGCGGCGCGTCAAATTGTTAACCGATCATCCGCCATTTTGAATCCGCCATTTTGTAAGCTGCCAGCCGCAAATGGCGGGTAACAGATAATTAATTTTACGTGATATTACCCACGACAATCTGTTGTTTAAAATTGTTTGTATTACTATGTGTGTTTATTCATCCATATTATACATACATATATTAAACTATAAAAATAGTGCCTATTCGCGTTTCTTATATTTATGATTTTAAGAGTTAATTTGCTTATCCAGAGTTGCTGTAAAATGATGCCTCTTCCCGAAGGGATAGGAAGATATTACATCCTTTTGTCTTACCATCATTCTCTTCATACAGGCTCATCACTTCAGGGTATTATAGATTTATTTATTTATATAAGGGTTTTTTTTGTTTTATTTATTTGACGCCCTCTGTGGCGCAGCGGTAGTACGCTTGCCTGTGTGACACCGGAGGTCCCAGGTTCGAATCCCGACCAGGCAGGCATGAATAGAAAAGAACTTTTTCTGATTGGCCTGGGTCTTGGATGTTTATCAATATGGAAACTGGAACCCAAAAACGTGCACACCCGTTTCAGGCAAACGAACTTTCTTCTTTTTTATATATATATATATTTTTTAATAATCATCACATTCCCATTTCTAGGACGACCACCGCGCCTTCCGGAGACAGTTGGAAGACAAACGCCCAGTGGTAGAAAGCAACCTCCTCAGCGGTAGGCAGTACATCGCCAACGAGCCACCGTTGTCTGACACCAGTGATACTGAAGGTATGTAGATTCGATGACCGGACAAAGTAACTTTTTTCTATTGGCCGTAAGCCGCTTTTTTTGTATTAGTGCCGTGTGGTACCCGGCACCAATAGAAAAAAGAATAGGACCACTCCATCTCTTTCCCATGGATGTTGTAAAAGGCGACTAAGGGATAGGCTTATAAACTTGAGATTCTTCTATTAGGCGACGGGCTAGCAACCTGTCATTTTATAGGAATCTCAATTCTATCAGTAAGCCAAACAGCTGAACGTAGCCTATCAGTATTTTCAAGACTGTTGGCTCTGTCTACCCCGCAAGGGATATAGACGTGATTATATTATATGTACATGTACAAAGTGAAGACTTGACGAAGAAAAAGAATGTGACGTCGTGTCGCTGCAGTCTCCCCTGCGTCCTTCTTCGCAGCCCAGGAGTCCTATGCACAGAGACTTAGACATATTATAAGGTCACGTCTATATCCCTCGCGGGGTAGACAGAGCCAACAGTCTTGAAAAGACTGGTGGGCCACGTTCATCTGTTTGGCTCGATGAAAGTATTGAGATTCAAATAGTGATAGGTTGCTAGCCCATCGCCTAAGAAAAATAATCCCAAATTTGAAGTCTATCTCTTAGTCGTCTCTTAGACACGATAGGCCATTAAGGCAAGATAGGTTAGTCAAGATAGCTACACGTCCGGTGAAAATGCTGCAGTGTAGTTTTTTTATTTATTATTATGGAATAATTCATACCACTTAATAATTGTCATATCTTTTGATTTGAAAACATTGGTTGACATCAAATAAATTACTCAATACTAAGTTTACTGCCGCTTCCAAAGCGTCAGTGCAGAAGAAGCGGTAACTGCACTGCAGCATTTTCTTCAACAACGTCAACTTCGCAATCTCGTGTCTATTACTAAAAAAAAATATTAGTTATTCTATGGATCTCTAAATTAACTCTCATCTCTCTTATCTGCGACGGTTTACTTTAACAAAACAAAAAATGTAAGGAGAATCTAATGTGCGCCAATTACCTCAGTCGTATTTTACGATTTCCTATTCCTAGCCCATTTCGAAAGTGCCTTAGGTATAACACAGCAAAACCCATTAACCGTATCATTCCTTATGCCCTTTGAAGAGTGCTGAAACTGTAATGAAACATGATTGGCCATTAGCCGATTTCTGAACTGACCGATTTCTGAACGGCTCGGAGTGAACGAGCAATCAGTTGGCAATTAGTTCACTCACAGATTGATTGGATCTTTGTTAAATATGCACTTTGACGACATTGTTATGTTTTGCCTAACTTGCATACGCATATGAGCATTTAGTGACGTCTATATTTCTTGCGGTTTAAACAGCGCCTGCAGTTTCGAAAAGACTAACAGTGGCCATCATTGTAGCATCATACATACAGCTGATTTTAGAATTGAGATTCAAATAGAGGTGCGGAGGTGAGGAATTTTAGCGTGCAATAAAGACTTATTGATCAAACCAGAGACGTTCTAGCAAATTGTCTGGTCAAGAGTACCCGAAACCGATGAGCTTGCATGAAGAGAGTTTTGGATGAAGCGATATAAGTGTGCAGGGATCGTGGCAAGTGGAAGTATTTGGTCTCTGCCTACCCCTCGGGGAAAGAGGCGTGATTTATATACGTAAAGACTTGTTCATTCATCTTACATAGTATAAATCCCCGAAGACATAACACAACATAATCTCAATTCTATCGTAAAGCCAAATAGCTGAACATAGCCTATCAGTCTTTTCGAGGCTGTTGGCTCTGTCTACCCCGCAAGGGATATAGACGTGATTATATGTATGTATATGTGCATAACACAACACCGGCTCATTCGGTTGTACAGACATGACAACAGTGTCTAACTATACATACATGTCCTGCCGTCTGGCTACTGACGGATCTTGACGCAGTTCACATTGGGTTAGTCGTTTGGCGAGTAAAGTGGCCGAGTTCGTTGGGCGAGTCGTGTAGGGATATTAGAAATATTACACACTTTCTTTTCTTTGTTAATCCTGTTTTCTTTAAAACTATAGGCTAGGAATCTCTAGACCATCAGACCCCTTAGACCCAATTTAATGAGAAATATGTTTTATTTTCCCTCACTCTCTAAATCAGCGGTTAACCTCAAAGATAGAGGAGAGAGGAGGTATACACCTTGTCATCGTTCGTGTATAAGGCGCGGTTCACACCAAAGGGGAGAGGAGAGGAGACATAGGAAGGGATCTATTTCCATTGAATGAGATATATAAATCTCTTTCTCGCTAATGTCTTAAAAGTCAACTGAGGTACTTAAACTGACTGGTAGACAACGTTTCTTGCATTAACATACGTATAATTACGTCTTGTGGATTATGGACAGAGCAAACAGTCTCGAAAAGACTGGAAGTCCACGCTCAGCTCAGTGCTTAAAGATAAATTGACATTCAAATAGCGACAGATTGGCTGTCGCCTAAAAAAGAATCCCAAGTTAATTAGTCTATGGTTAACTTTAAAAATCTGCATTAAGTCCGCCCATAACGATTTAATTAATAAATAAATAAAAAACTGCCGTGCCGTGTGGTTCCCGGCACAAATACAAAAAATAATAGGACCACTCCATCTCTTTCCCATGGAAGTCGCAAAGGCGACTAAGGAATAAGCTTACAAACTTGGGATTCTTTTTAAGGCGATGGTCTAGCAACCTGTCACTATTTGAATCTCAATTCTATCATTAAGCCAAATAGCTCAACGTGGCCGTTCAGTTTTTTCAAGACTGTTGGCTCTGTCAACCCCGCAAGGTACATAGACGTGACCATATGTATGTATGTATGTGAAAAACTAACATAACTTTATCTGCAAACGGCCATCACACTCGACTCTTTGCTCGACCAATGTAATCGTCTTGTCATGGGTTTAACGAAGCGGCCATTTCTATGAAAATTGACATGGACGTGTTTCTGACGCAATTTGTCTGTCTATGCATAGATAGCTCTCGAACTCACTTTTGTGTTAATATCTTGGTCGTATTGTAAATTACATATTTATTCTATCAGCATAGTTATTCCTAAGTAAGAACCGTATTTCTTTTGGGCACCACAGAATATGACCACTACCAGTTCATTCATTCCTTGAGGGCTTCGCTCTCATGGGATTTTCCAGAAAAAAGTATCCTTTGTTACCCTTAAAGGTAGTATGTATAAACCTACATATAGGTACATTATATACACGTCTAACCCTTGCGGGGTTAACAGAATCCACACTCTCCAAAAGACTGGTAGACAACTTTCAGATGTATGGCTTCATGATGGAATTCAGATTTAGATAATGACAGGTTGCTAGCCCATCGCCTAAAAGAAGAATCCCAAGTTTATAAGCCAATCCCTTAGTCGATACTTTTTACGATATCCATGGGAAAGAGACGGACTAGTCCTATTCTTTTTTCTAAGGGTGCCGGGAACCATACCTACAGCACTTTTCTAATGGTGCCGGGAACCACACGGCAAATTTTCCATTGAAAACGCTGCAGCATTCCACAAAGCGGGTGCGGCAATGATGTAATTATTAAATTCCCGCCTTTTTTCCCTTTTCGTTGCGCATCCCCCGAATAATGCGCGCGCTTTTACGAATACCTCTCTCGAAACGGTTCAATAACTTTGCACGGTAATAAAACTATCCCTTTATTAGTTTTGTGGAAACGATTAACATATAAAATATTTTTTTTTTAAACGAAGCTTCTTATCGTGACTTTTAAACGTATTTATTATTAAAATTTCAATTAAATCAATTAATTATAACAATGTATTACCTCGTCCACATTACTAATTCAAAGTTTGGATAATAATTGTGAACTTGACGTTATTAAAGAAAATGCTGCAGTGCAGTTTGTTACCGGTTCTTCTGCACCGACTCTTTGGAAGCGGCAGTTAACTTAGTTTTAATTTTTTATTTTTATTTTAACCAATGTTGTAAATTTTTCTCATCATTGTGGTTTCTAAGTCAAATAAATTACTCTTAAGTCAAACAGCTAAACGTGGCATTTCAGTCTTTTGGCTGTTAGTTCTGTCTACCCATCTGTCTGTAGGTATAAGGTTATTTGTTTCATACCATATATATCATTCTACAATCAAATCGCATTAATTAATTTATTGATTTCTCCAACAGCGAGCCGCGAGAACGAGGGGGATTCCCGCGGGTACCGCTCCGCGGAGGAGCAAGCTCGCGAGCTTGCTCGCTCGATCAGGCGCGAGGTCGCCAAGTTGGCGGACAAGTGGAACAGTCTTATCGACAGGAGCGACAATTGGGGAAGGCTTTTGGATGACGCTGTACAGGTATGTGATGTTTTTTTTAAGATATGACATAGTAGTAAAAGACGACTAAGGGATATGCGATAAACTTGGGATTCCTCTTGTAGGCGATGGACTAGCAACCTAATTTTAATCACAATTTCATCATAAAATCTTACAGTTGAACGTGGCTTTTCAGTCTTTTCAAGAATGTTCGCTCTGTCTGCCCCGCAAGGGGTATAGACGTGACTAAATATATGTATGACAAAATGCTTTAAAAAGTATAATATTTTGTGGGACATGTCGACGTCAAATAAAATAAAAAGTTTAGTGCTTAAATGTAAAGTGTACAAATGAATAATTATTAATTAATGTATGAATGAATAAATTTATTTATTTAAAAGTAATAAAGACTCATGGTTGTTAGAAATGCTAATGTGTTATGAACTGTGTTAGTGAAAAACTTATTATAGGTTAATGAAAAATTAAATTACACATTTATTTAAGTCAAGATCATGTCAAGGGAAAAGGTATAACCTCTGTCTATCCTTTTGGGAAAAAGGAATGATTGTATTCTTGTATTTGGCAAATCGGCACACTATCGTACCACCAGCAAAGGGTCTAAAAATTAATAACTTTTTCAGAAGAATTTTTACTGCTGGCGCCATCTATGTTTTACAGTAGACAACAAGTATCGACTTAAAATATCAGTTTGTAAGCAATAGCCGATTGCACACAGAGATGGCGCCACAGTGCTTATCTTATGAAACTCAATGGCTATGGAATGTAAAAAAAAATATGCATATTATTTTAAAAGAGTTTCACGTTACACCGAAAGATTTAAAAAAATTATGTTTCTCTTTATTATTATCTGGTCAATGAACACAAATTAAAACTAAAGCTACTTATAAAAAAGAAAGAAAAAAAGATGAATGTTACTGGTCAATAATCTATGCCCTCTTTTATATCGGAAGTCGAATGAATGAGACATAGTGTAAGTCTTTAACACTTTAAACATCCGGTCTTACGATTGATCGAGTTAATTAATGTGGAGTCACGTCTCCAGATTGTCATCATCAGGATATAATATGATCCTCAGCAGTTGTCTTCAAAGAATATCCGATTCAAACGGCATGAACGCTCTTTACATGCATTGATTTAGCCACGGTGGCGGCAGAACGTCGTGAGAGAGGACTTAGGTACCTACGTACTCATTGTGGGATGCCTCGCGATCCCATGATGCCCTCAACATACATAAATACATATGGTCACGTCTATATACCTTGCGGGGTAGACAGAGTCAACAGTCTTGAAAAGACTGAATGGCCACGTTCAGCTATTTGGCTTAATGATAGAATTGCGATTCAAATAGTGATAGGTTGCTAGCCCATCGCCTAAAAAAGAATCCCAAGTTCGTTAGCCTATGCCTAAGTCGCCGTTTACGACATCCATGGGAAAGAGATGGAGTGGTCCTATTCTTATTTGTAATGGTGCCGGGAACCACACGGCACTAATAAAAATATTATACCTACGTAAAAGGTAAAATAATAATGATAGCAAATGCTAGTACATTTACTACTTAACCCAATGCAAAAGTAATTTCTGCCTACCCTTTACAAGAATATCAGTGAGACGAGTAACACATGAACACATCATGCACGAATGCGCTTTTGTGTGAACGCAGACGTCGTACACGCTGACTCAGCCAATCTTGACAATTGTTCTTGAGCTCACTACATATAGAACACATCTGGCTGTGCCCGCGACTTCGTCCGCGTGGAATAGTTGTTTCGGGCATCATTGGAGCCCTCAAGGATGAATAATTTTCCCCGTTTTTTCACATTTACTCCTTATAGTTGCAGCGTGATGTTGCCCCCACAATAACACAAGCAAAAAAAAATTTTCAATTATTCGAACCAGTAGTTCTTGAGATTAGCGAGTTCAAACAAACAAACTCTTCAGCTTTATAATATTAGTAATAGATAAAACTAGATGGAGTGAAGTTAAATTCTATCATCAAACCCATCTAACGTAATATGGTATTTCTCGTCTCAGTCTTTTCAAAACTTTTGATTCTGTCAACCCCGGAAGGGTTCTACTTGTTGTATACAATTTTTTATTAAAAGAACAGGACCACTCCATCTCTTTCCCATGGGCGTCGTGAAAGGCGACTAAGGGATAGGCTTACAAACTTGGGATTCATTTTTAGGCGATGGGTTAGCAACCTGTCACTATTTTAATCTCAATTCATTAAGCCAAATAGCTGAACGTGGCCATTCAGTCTTTTCAAGACTGTTGGCTCTGTCTACCCCACAATGGATATAGACGTGACCAAATGTATTTATGTAATCTTGACACATTCTATGGTGTTGAACGCTTTGTAATTTACGGATGTCTTGAGCGACGTAATGGGTTAAATGCTGAGTAATCTTCGAAGGTACAGGGCAAGTAATGGATGCTAAATACAGTGTCCCGATTTAGGTTAAATTGCTTGAGATTGCTGCCAAAGATTATAGTGACATGTTTATCAATTGTAGGGAAGAATATATATATAGAAGGCCACTAAGGGATGGGCTTATAAACTTGGGATTCTTCTTTTAGGCGACAGGCTAGCAACCTGTCACTATTTGAATCTCAATTCTATCATTAAGCCAAATAGCTGAACGTGGCCATTTAGTCTTCAGACTGTTGGCTCTGTCTACCCCGCATGGGATATAGACGTGACCATATGTTTGTATGTATGTATGTAGGGAATCTTATTATACATATGAATGTCAAGTATTTGTCACAAATAGGTACAAGAAGCCAAAAGTCTAGAAAATACCCTAAGGTCTCATTCAAAGACATAAGTATAGATATAAACTTTAAAAATTACTTCGTATTCTTGTCTGTCCATTATAACAACTTATCTCTGCCTAAAAGGTGTCTCAGCATTTTTCAAGTGCTAACGACGTCCGCTGATGTAGTATCTACTTATTTTAACTCTATGACCCGCTTGCAGAAAGTTAAAATGTTAGCTGTAGGAAAAATTGAGATGAAAATTTTTAAAGCTGATTTTTTTGTGAATCTTAAACGTTTAAGTGCTGGATGAAGAGCTATTTTTAAAGTGAACTCACGTCAAATTAAATTTAGCCGGTATAACGTAACCCCTGTCACAAAAGTAGAGGTATTGAAAGTTTTCATAATAAGTAATTCATACTTCCATAAAAAGACGTCTCGTTCACTGCGTGGTAGGCAAAGACCATATTTTTCCATTTCTCACGACCCCTAGATATCGTAATGTCGTAACCGGTGGCTAAGGGATAGGCTTATAAACTTGAGATTTTTCTATTAGGCGATGGGCTAGCAACCTGTCACTATTTGAATCTCAATTCTATCATTAAACTTAACAGCTGAACGTGGCCTGTCAATCTTTCAAGACTGCTGGCTTTGTCTACCCCGCAAAGGATACAGACGTGATTATATGAATAAACTTTGCTTATAAAACAGTTTCCATCGATTCCGCCTTCTAACTTTGACTATCCATCTATAAGTCATATCTCTGTTGAACACAATGCAATATTCAAAATGGCGTCTCTGCCACAGTCGCGTCGCCAATCGGAACGACATTACAAACTATTTTAATTACTGCGCCCAATATGGTCTGACTTAACTATCTAACTAACTCTAACTTCGCTTGATTCAAATACGTTTTGCTGATGAAAACGTGTGAACATTATATGAAAATACAAGAGGCCGCCCGCGACTTCGTCCGCGTGGAATCATGTTATTCTGTGCCTTCAGCTAGCTACATACCAAATTTCATCGTAATCGGTCCAGTAGTTTGTTTGTTTGTTGTAATATCTTTATTGCATAGTTTACACAGTAACAAGTAAATAGTAAGTACATAGTTTTTGCGTGAAAGAGTAACAAACATCCATACTGGCTCACAAACTTTCGCATTTATAATATTAGGTAAGTATAGATTGAATAGAGTACGAGTACATTGTAGTCTTTGGGTCAGGTCAAGAGTACCCGAAACCACCGAGCTTGCATGAAGAAAGTTATGAGTTATGAGTGGATGAAGCTAAGGATGCAGAGATCGTGGCAAGTGGAAAGTTTAAGTCTCTACCTACCCCTCTGGGAAAATGATTTTAATTATTTATTTTCTAATATAAAAAAGAATAGGACCACTCCATCTCTTTCACATGGACGTCGTGAAAGGCAACTAAATGTGGCCTTTTAGTCTTTTGGTGACTGTTGGCTCTGTCTACCCCGCAAGGGATATAAACGTGATTATTTGTTATGTTATGTTTATTATAAGATATTTATATATTGACTCTCGTCCAATCTCTGTAACGCCATTATCAAACAAACTTACTTTAGGACAAAATAAATCTGTAACAATCTGAAAACCGCGCACAAACGTAACTTTATTCGTAAACAGTGCTGAGTATCGATACATTTGCATCTCGATAACAATGCTCGGTTCGTTATCGACTCGTTACGCGACCACTTGCGACGCTAGTGGTGTGCCGTGTCGATATTGTTGTTGATATTCGTTCTATTTTTATTTGAGAATCAGAATTTTTTTTTTCGAATAAGCATTCGTAACATAAATACTTTTCGTTACTAATAAAAAAAAAAAAACAAAATACGTTTTACGTGGTTGCCGCCACCAATAGAAAAAAGAATAGGACCACACCACCCTTTCTCATGGATGTCGTAAAAGGCGACTAAGGGATAGGCTTATAAACTTAGCATTATTTTATTGGGACAATTTTAGTCTCAAACAGTTGAACGTGGCCTATCGGTCTTTTCAGAACTGTTAGCTCTGTCTACCCCGCAAAGGATATAGACGTGATATATGTATGTATGTATACAAATCTTTTGTTCATCGCGGTCAGACCGGCATGGATATGTGCACTAGATAATGTGTCTGTTCCCTTAGTCGCCTATGCGGAAAACATTTAGTGATCCAACTCTAAACGCGGCATAACTTTTTTTTGGACTTGTCATATATTAAATTACTTATAATGTTTTTTTCGGATAGAACAGGATTTTTCGTTCTGTCCGTACTACAATATGTAGCAAAATACTTCGCCAATAATATCCTATTGAAGAAGTTTCCGAGTTCATTTCAAATAAATACCAAAGGGTGACCAAAAAAAAAATATATACCTATATAATATCTCACAAATCCCAACAACAAATTGAACTGGAATCACAGCTGTCATCGAATTCGGCTGTTTGAAGTCGAAAAACCTTTTCCTCCGAGATGAATTACGTGCCTTAGCCCTAAAGAGGGCTATTATAAACAGGATGCCCTTTGGACCCAGCGATTAATTTCGGGAGCCCTTTCCACGGTTTCTTTGAGAAAATTATATCAGCTTTATTTCTTTGATATTTCGTAAACTCTAGATTTGGCTGGCTTGTGCCTAGGCCATCTTATTTGTTTTGTTATACACCTTATTTGTGTTGTATCTCGTGCTGCGTATATTATTGAGTAATCTTTTCCATTAAAAGGTGGACTGCAGATTCAAATTGATGCCTTAATTGGCTTGAATTGCCGTGGTTCTATTGTTTTTTCTATTGGTGCCAGAAACCACACGGCACTGTTCTGTACAAACATCAAAAAAGGTTTATACGTTACCTGATCATTTTATTTAAAACCCTTAACCTTAATTTCTCTTCCCAACCCACAGATTGGCTGTCAGATAATGCACTCAACATTAAGTCAGCCTATTTTATCAATTTTTGTACAATCACGTTTAAATCATTTAATAAACACTGCCAACTATCCAGAATTATACTAGAATTATTACCTCAACTCTCTCAAGGCATTGTTATCACTACATAGTATAAAACAAAGTCGCTATTTTAGTCTGTTTGTCTGTATGCTTAAATCTTTAAAATTACGCAACGGATTTTGATGCGGTTTTTTGTAACAGGTAGAGTGATTCAAGAGGAAGGTTTTTATGTATAATAACATTTATAATTTTGCACCCGTGTGAAGCCGGGGCGGGTCACTAGTTTAGATATAAAGTAAAAAAAAGTCATCGATATAAACAATAATAATAATTGTAGATGAACCGTCCCTAGGTAAAAGAGTCGCGTCGGTTAGACATAGCTCGTTAGTCGCGCGTATAATCCATTTCGCTATCACGGGGCGCGATATGAAACCAACTTTTTGTATAGGTATCTAAAACTTGTTTTTAATTAATAACTTTCAATTCTATGCTCCTACGAAAAAATCGAAGTAAGATAACAATATAAATGTTATAAAAAAAAAACTCAATATTATTTTTCATGGACTTAATTTCATCTACCCTGATTAAGTCGAATACGTTCTAGCATTTTTAGGCGATGGGCTAGCAACCTGTCACTATTTGAATCTCAATTCTATCATTAAGCCAAATAGCTGAACGTGGCCTATCAGTCTTTTCAAGACTGTTGGCTCTGTCTACCCCACAGGGGATATAGACGAGACCATATGTATGTATGTTCTAGCAAAAGGTCAGGTCAAGAGTACCCGTAAACGACGAGATTGCATGAAGAGAGTTATGAATGTCGATGAAGTGAAAGAAGTACCTATGTATATGTAGTCATTGTGGCAACTGGAAAGATGTGGTCTCTGCCTACCCCTCCTGGAAAGAGGCGTGATTTATTTATGTATGTATAAGTTCAGCAGTATTTTCTTCCTTTCCCGTGGGATCTAAAAAAAGGATAGATTAGAAGAGAACTGCGGCGAGTTACAAAAACAAAAAATCTTACATTTGTAACATTAGTTAGGACAAACAAAAAAATAAAAAACTTCACTCTTTATTGACGGTTATGGTAATTTATATTTCCTATGTAAGAAATGTATGAAAATGTACCAACAACGTCATATTAAAGTCTGCGATCAGGGGACGGACAGACAGACGCGTGTATGCGCATACATTACTAGAAGGACTGCTGGGAGATGCATTCAGTTTCAGGCTGCTTCAGGGATATAACATTTTGCTTATTGAGGTATTATATTTTTGTACGGAAGATCTGCTTGTAAAGGTGGTTAAAAATTTTAAGATAATTATGAAAAAAAAATGGAATCTCTACGGTCTGTAGGGATTGTAGCAAGTTGAAATCCATAGTCTTCACACCTGTTGGAAACAGACGTTATTATTTTTTTGTGAGAATGTATTTTAAAAGAAGCGAATAAAGCTATTAAGGTTTCAGTCAGAATTTGTCAAATTTAAAGCTGGTAAATTGAGGGCAGTATTTCAATCACCAAAAATTAAAAGGGCAGTCTTCATGTAATGTTATCATTAATCTTCGGGCGCTTTGAAGACTGAGTCTTCTACAACCGAGGTCCAGAACTGGTCAGCTAATTGTCGGGTTCCACACTTGTCTACCATGTTAGCACAGAGCACGGATCCAGGTTATAACATACATACATATGATCACGTCTTTATCCCTTACGGGGTAGACAGAGCCAACATTCTTGAAAAGACTGATAGGCCACGTTCAGCTGTTTGGCTTAATGATAGAATTGAGATTCAAATAGTGACGGGTTGCTAGCCCATCGCCTAAAAGAAGAATCCCAATTTTATAAGCCTATCCCTAAGGTTTAACATTAGGTGCAAGTTCTGAAAACTGATCTCATTCGTAAAATCGCACACTTACCACTGCTATTAAATCAAAACCAGCGATATAAAACCCCGATGAGTACGTCCGCCGCGACCGACTGCTGATTGTCAAATGATCCCAGCCACAAATTATCCCCACTCCGCTCGACTCATTAAAGTTTGAAGGTGATGTCGACGCCATTTTGTAGACCGACCATTTTCAATTTGTTTCATTAGATAAGGTTTTTATATAGTTTACATTCCTTGTCTTGTCTTGAGGAATTTGTAGCGATTCAGCTAGAAATAGAAATTGATATACCTACAAATTTTCAAAATGTGCTGTGTTAAACTGATGATGCATGCATTTATTTATTCACTTTACTACAACTTGTTAAAGGAATATAATGTTCTATGAAGTAAAACTGCACTTATTCTTAATAATTACTGCACTTATAATATATTTGGACTCTTTGACCTTTAATGTATGTATACCTACATTACAAAATTAATATGAACTTAAACATTTGTACTAAGTTATATTTAAAAAAGTAGTTCCCGCGTCATTCTCTTTCTTTTTATAAATATATTTTTTTATAGGTGGCCAGTTCTAACCTATTTCAATCTGTTTGATTATTTCAAAGAGGTTGCGTGTTTTTTTTTAAACAGCTAGGTATCACTTGATGACGTTAACAGAAGACTTGTCTGCACTCTCACTCTGCAGTTAACATCAACGCTAGACAAAGAGGGAAGATAATAAAATCGTGTCAACTTTCGTTCAAACATCGCGGTGTTTGTCACAAGAGAACCGCATTTTAGCAAACATTGACTTTATGCAAATGCCTGTTTGTCGCTACCCACAAATTGTACGGTATCAATTAATTTCACAATTAATTAATATTATTTGATATTGCGGTAAGCTCGCTGTTTGTATGTCCACAAAATAATATTTACATTTCACGTTTTCAACCTTAAACACAGGGAACAAAGTTCAATATGTTTCAAAGCTATGCAATTGTCATAACTCTTTTTTTTGCCGACCGTACGTTTTTAGGTCGAGTGTTATTAAAATAAATTGTTTTGCGGTTTTTGCTACCTTTCCCTCGATTTTGCAGAAATGCAAACAATTTTTAGTTTTTGCTACGGATTCGTCTGTATGTATGTATATTTTTTATTTGACTTTTATTTCTCGCACCTCAATTCTGATTTTTCACGAGCGACTGGAAACGAACGAGTTTCGGAAATAACACATACCTACACGTATACGATAAATTACATCTTTATTTCTAACGGCGTAGACAGAGCCAGTATAATCACAAGACTCGAAGGCCACGTTTAGCTTGACGGACGAGAGAATCAGAGATAGTGACAGAGTCTAACCCGCTAGCCCAGGAAAAGTTTAATATATATTGACTCAGAAATTATCTGCTCTTAGAACGAAATTGACCAGATATTTAGGTTCACGCGGACGAAGCCACGGGCGTACCCTAGTCCACATCCACACTAATAATAAAGAGAAAATATTGTTGTGTGTTTGTAACGAATAAACTCACTTAACCGATTCAGATGAAATTTTGTAAACAGATAAAATGGACCTTTAGGAAAAAATTGCTTTTTTGAAAATTCTCACAGGTGAGAAGCCACGCGCAAAAGCTAGTTTGTTTATAATAACGTAATAGTTTAATTACTAACAGTGGACCAGTATATCAATTTAACTTGTTGTTAATGGCCGCTGTGGTCGGTAAATAGGTAATTATGTCGGAGCCAACCGTAATTACCCAGGTTCGATGCTCGGGCGTGATAGCAATTAGATTATTGATAAATTCTTGCTGGTTTAGTTAAGAAAAAACTTAGCATGTGCAAGCTATTTCTCATCAAGGGAAAGAATTATAAACTTTGAATTCTTCTTTTAGGCAATGGATTAGCAGATTGTCACTATTCACGACAAAACTACTGAATCTACTTACATATAATCACGTCTATATCACTTGCGGGATAGACAAAGCCAACAGTCTTGAATAGACTGATAAGCCACGTTCAACTTTTTGGCTTGATAAAAGAATTGAAATTCAAATAGTGACAGGTTGCTAGGCCATCGCCGAAAAAAAATCCCAAGTTTATAAGCCTATACCTTAGTCGCATTTTACGACATCCATGAGAAAGAGATGGAGTGGTCCTTTTCTTTTTCTATTACTACTGACCCTATATCCATGAAATTTTGTAAACATATAGGTAGTGAGAAAAACGGGGAACATAGGTACTATACTTTTCACGTGGACGAAAGACATATCTACAGATATATATATATATATATATATAACATTCACTTTATATCTTGTTCCTTTTCGAATAACATATATAACATCTTGAATCCTTACGGGGTAGACAGGTGACAGACTTGAAGGCCACGTTCATATCGGTATGATTTACTGATGGAATTGAGAGTCAGATAATGACATGATTTCTTTTAATTTTTCTTTAAATAATATATCAATATTGCGGACAAATCCACTGATCAAAGCTTGTATACTGTCAGTGTTCGAAGCGCGGCGCCGGCGCCGGCGCACCCATATTTCAGTCACTTGCGCACAATGCAGTTTCATTGTAGTTACGTAAAATAATAAATTTACAGAAGATGCTTACATGGTAAATATTATTTATGCCCGGATCTTGCTTATGTGGGAAATTAGAAATCGCTTTAGGCAAGGATGTCCAAATATTCTCATCTATACTTCTATACTAATATTATAAAGCTGAAGAGTTTGTTTGTTTGTTTGAACGCGCGAATCTCAGGAATGTCTGGTCCAATTTGAAAAATTATTTTTGTGTTGAATAGACCTTATATCGAGGAAGGCTTAAGGCTATATAATATCACGCTGCAACTATTAGGAGCGAAGAAATAAGTGAAAAATAAACGGGGAAAATAATTCATCCTTGAGGGTTTCAATGATGCCCAAAATAACTATTCCACGCGGACGAAGTCGCGGGCACAGCTAACAAAAGCAATATAATGTTAAATATTACCAAATTTCTCCGAAATCTGTTCATTTGCCATTTAATAATAAGATTATCTAATTGTTTATTTAAAACTGTGTCTCACCATATTGATGTAAAAAATAAAAAAGTCAAGGATGTTTTATTAATCGATTTTAATCATTATTATCAATCGATTTCAATAATTTTTTTTTAAATATAATGGAAAGTTTTCGGAGATGAGAGTCACTGCTTGTAAAACCTTACTCTACCCAGGATCCATGGTCAAGGCCGAACCCCGGGCTCCACCTAAGAGTCGTGTGGATGTAGCCGGGACTATAGCCAGGATACTAAGACCTCATGTCACTTCTATGATTACTTTAACGTGTATGCTGCTCATTCAGATCTGATAAGAATAACTGCAGTAGACCAGTTTGTCGGGCGATTGGACCACAATGTATTATTTAATTTGTATTTTACTATACCGTTTCTTTGTCTTTTCCACCAATTTTACTTCACATACATACATACATATATATGTATATATACATTGTGGGGTAGACCGAGCCAACAGTCTTGAAAAGACCGATAGGTCACGTTCAGCTATTTGGCTTAATGATAGAATTGAGATTCAAGTAGTGACAGGTTGCTTGCCCATCGCTTAAAAAAAGAAACACACACAATCATATTTTATTTGAAAAAAATATAAACTCAGTTTAAATTAAAATTCCAACAAGCAACCGTTTTCAAAGTACACAATAATAATTTTAAATTAAAAATAAGATTAAGATTCTTGAATTATTAATCAAAATTGTTTTCTTTTTTTTCAGGTAAGTCGTGCTAACTATGTTGTTTGGAGTTTCGAAACGAGCTAAATATCATTGAATATCATCTGTAAGTATTGAGAATGTGAGCACTCTTAAAAGCTTAGTTCCAAAATATCCCTTAGTCATCTCTTTCTCGCAATGTTCTGATCATGGTAACACCTGCACTAGATAAGTTTCTAGATAATTTTCTTAGTCACCTTTTTCTAAATCCATGGGAATGTACCGTGTGGTTCCAGGCATAAGTAGAAAAATATCGCTTTATTTCTTTCCAATAGATGTCGTAAAAGGTGACTGAGGGATAGGTTTATAAACTTGAGATTCTTCTTTTAGGCGATGGGCTAGGAATCTGTCACTATTTTAAGTCTCAATTCTATCATTAAGCCAAACAGCTGAACGTGGCCTATGAGTCTTTTCAAGACTTTTGGTTATGTCTAGTCTACCCCGCAAGCAAAAGCCGATAACAACACGACATGACAAATGAATATAAACGGGCCTTGTAATGCTTATTGCGTACGTAAATTATAACAAAATGCACAGGAACCAATCCGCTAACTTAAAGGGGTGTATCTTCATAACGTCTACTTAATCAGGCGACTAACGGTTAGTTATGATTTAAACCCCTCTTAAGCTACACGCACGCGATGTACGAAGTAAGGTTTTGTTCACACTTGCCATGAAAATAAATTTGCAATGAATAAAGTATTTATTATTGTATTACATTAAAAACTGGTAAAAATGTAAATGGTTTGATCGTAAATTGTTAGCTGAAGAGTTTGTTTGTTTGAACGCGCTAATCTCAGGAACTATTGGTTCGAATTGAAAAATTCTTTTTGCGTTGTATAGACCATTTATCGAGGAAGGCTGGCTTTAGGCTATATATCACGCTGCAACTATAAAGAGCAAAGAAGTAATGGAAAATGTGAAAAATAACGGGGAAAATTATTCATCCTTGAGGCCTTCAATGATGCCCAAAATAACTATTCCACGCGGACGAAGTTGCGGGCACGGCTAGTGTTATTATAAGATTATGAAGGGTTTTTCTCTGGTGCGGTATCGCTAATGTACTATAGTTTTACTCATAGGACATTTCATCAGCATATAAATCATTTTAGCCAGCGTCGGTGGTCGAATGGTTAAAATGCGTGATGCGCAGAAAGGCACGGGTTCAAATCCCACCTTGGCCATGTACCAATGACTTTTTTTAAAGTTATGTACATTAGTTTGATATACATACAAACAATTACGAAACAATTGTTGTAATTTTGTTACTGTAATTGAATACTTACCGATGCTCTTACGGTGAGGGGAAACATCGTGAGGAAACCTGCACATTCAGGCAAATGGATGTGTAACCATAGATCCAATACAGGTTAGGTATACATGGAAAGGTTGCGGAGATCAGATGGGCGTCGCTTCGTGTAAAAACCTGACTCACCCAGCCAAGGATTCATGGCCAAAGGCATAATCATTTTAATACGAGTAAGATTTAAATATTTTTATGTTTTGTTCACATTGTTCCAATTCGTGAGAAAATGAAATTATTCATTTTCGCGAGTACGGTCAATTCCTACATACATACATACATATAGTCCTGAAAAATTGAAAAGCCACGTTATGCTGATTATATTAATTATTATATTAATGATAGAATTGATTTGCTAGCGCATCGCCTTAATGCAGAATCCTAAGTTTATAAGCCTATCCCTTGGTCACTTTTTACGACATTGTGCCGAGAACCACACGGCACCTTCCTTTCCCTTTTTCAATTCCTAAAATAGTATTCTAAAGCCTAGGACTGTCATTTAATACCTAATCAACAAAGCAATTCTTTCATTTAATGATTTGTCAAAGTATTCCACTTGACTCCAACGACAATTTGTCGCCGACGCTTGATACCGAATTATTGATATCGAGCGATAATTTCTCGCCTGATTTAGTGCGAGTCATCAACTCTTAAAATAGCACCCATATTAAAACGATCCCCTGGACTAAACTGGCTCTCCGACCGTTATGAGAAAGATTTATCATCAACTTAATGTCTCAACTTGTTATGAAACATGTTTACATAAATTTCTAAGATTTATAGAGTTCTTCCCTTGGATATATTATCTTTATCACGGTGCCGTGTGGTTCCCGGCACCAACAGAAAAATGAATAGGACTACTCCATCTCATTCCTATGGATGTCGTAAAAGGCGACTAAGGGATCGGCTTACAAACTTGGGATTCTTTTAGGCAATGGGCTAGCAATATTCCGTGCGGGGTAGACAAAGCAAACAGTGTTGAAAAACTGAAAGACCACTTCAGTCAAAGTTCAGCTGTTTAGCTCAATGATAGAATTGAGATTCAAATAGTGAGAGGTTGCCAACCCGTCGCCTATAATAATTCAAAGTTTATAAACCAATCCCTTAGTCGCCTTTAACGACAAAAAGCCATTTATGAACAAAATGTTTCAACCCTTCCGTAATTATATCGAGACACATCAATACCGCATCTAGTATTCATTACTTCATACCCTCAGGGGATTCCTCACAATGTTAAATCATCCGATTACCAACCATATTTCAACGCGATAAAGTCTCAAATTCAACAACAGTCAACACATTTATCATCGCATTGTATAAACGACTTTATATATCAAATGATAGAGTTGCAAATCATATAAATAGTTGTGTCAGTCTAGTTTTAGTTAGCATAACTAATCCTAGCCAATCAGTTATAGGTAATAACGTATCGTATTAATATGGTAATGGCGGATGCACAGTGGTTCAAAACTGGACACTAGCCAAATATTAAGATTCGGATTTTTAGCTAAATTGACACTTTGGCGGTGCTGAGCGGTTGGAAGAAATCGCTTTTTTAAAAATTGAATTTCCAAACGAATCTCTTTGAACGACCATTTTGTTAAAGTTAGGAAGAATTGTAATGAGAGTACATAGGTAAATGTGTTATTTTTAACCAATTCTGATAAATACTTTTTTTTAATTGCTAGATTTTGTCCGAAATTTGAGAATTTAAAGGAAAAACGGAGTGTATGTTATACTGAGTGAATCTATATCGTATCAAAATTGTTTCGATTGATATACAGGTAGATATAACATACATACATAAAATCACGCCTTTTTCCCGGAGAGGTAGGCAGAGACTACATCTTTCCACTTGCCATGATCTCTCCATACTTCCCTTGCTTCTTCCTTTTGACCTGACCCTTTGCCAGGACGTCCTTAATTTGATCAAGATACATTCGTCAAAAGGCCTTCCCACTCCGACCTTTCTCTCCACACTCTCCTTGTATATCTGCTAGATATAATTTTGTAGTTTATAATACTTATTGTGGTTATGTATTAAGAGTAAGTCCAACGGACCAAGCATAGTTTAAATCGTAAGAGCGACCGTGGTACAATATTTGAAAGAAGAAGCTAGAAATTTCCCAAGTTATACCAAACTACGAAGAGTTTTATCACTTTTTTTTCAGCCGACACCACTAGATACCCTATTATCCCCCCCTTAAGCCACGATAACCGAGTCGTAATTCGTTTATAAAGCAGGATATCTCCAGAGAGCGTATCCATGGTAACTTTTGTTTCTCGTGCGTAAATAATGTAATCTGTCTCAGATTATCCCGGAGACGAGCGAAATGTTTTTTTAATACGCCCGAATTGAGGTAACGGAGCGGAAATTTTGCACAGAATGTTTGGTTTTGGGACCACTGTGCTATTGGATTTTTTTTCTTCGGTTTAATTCATGTAAATTAAAAGGCGTCCCTAATGCTCCTCTCCAGAGAGGTGAGGAGGTAACTGAGATTATCGCCAACATGAAGATACATACATATCATTACGTCTATATCCTTTGCGCGGTAGACAGAGGCAATAGTCTTAAAAAGACCGATAGGCCACGTTCAGCTTTTTGGCTTAATGATAGAATTGAGATTCAAATAGTGACAAGTTGCTAGCCCATCGCCTAAAAGAAGAATTCCAAGTTTATAAGCCTATCCCTTAGTCATCTTTTACGACATCCATGGGAATGAGATGAAGTGGTCCTTCTCTTTTAACTTATATTATGTCTTAAACCTTACGAAATAGAGAAATCCATACAAAAGGGTCGATAAGAATGACACGTTTAGCCGTTTTTTTTCTTTGATAACGAACGAGTTTATTCCAGCAAGATTTAACAATTTCTATTCCAAATTCAAACTAAACAATAATAAAAGATATAAGATTATATAAAAGGCTACTAAGGGAAAGGTAAATAAACTAAGGATTCTTCTTTATAGGAGATGGGCTAGCAACCTGTAAGTAATTGAATCTTTATTTCATTATTAAGCCATTGCTGAACGTTTAGTTCAGTCTTTTCTAGACTGTTGGCTCTGTCTACTCTGCAAGGGATATAGACGTGACTATATGTGTATATATTAACATAATAATAGCAGCGACACGACGACGTTTTTATACTTCAAATGATATCTGAAAATCTAAAAATTCAAAGCTCGCGAGATGCTTTCGTGTTAGGGTCAGCGGAATACAAACATTATTTATTTAGCCAGCTGTAAGTGCCACTCAAAACAGTGTCTTAATTAACCAGAACTGAGAGACGTTGCAGCTTTCAGGGGCGGGGCACGGACACAAGCGGACGCGATTCTTATCCTCATCCTCATGCTTTTAGCATCAAAATTTAAATAAAAAATATTTACTTGATTTATATGTATTCCATTTTAAATTAACTTGTACAGGTATATTATTTGTTTCCCAAATACATAAATAAAAATAAAATACTTATTTAATATTTCTCCATTTTTAACTTTGAATAGGCAAATATTTTTCTTTGTGTAATTGTTTGTATTGTAAAATGTAGACTAGCTCAATTTTAAGATCAGGTATCCCTGTTTTTAAATCACTTATCATCAAACTTAGACCCTAGTGCGTCTTCACATCTCTAGAAAAGATCTCTTGTCCTGGCCACACGAAACGATATCCCTCTGATCTTGCAAGGTTACCTCATCCGAATTGGAACTTACTACACGTATTTACTTAAGGCCATTTTGTTGTGGAGTAAATAAAGCTTTTTTTTTACATTGTAGTGGCAACATTGCTATTATTTCTATTGTATATTGCTAAGATATAGGGTTTACGCTTTCTGTTAATGCTTTGCAAACTATATATAAATAAATAATTAATAAATATATACGGGACAAATTACACAGATTAAGTTAAACTCGAAGTAAGTCCAAGACTTGTGTTACGAGGTACTCAACGATAGTTTATTTTGTAATAAATATAATTTGATGAAGTTCATAAACAAATATGTATAATTCATTTCCGTGTGGTTTCCAACTTCAACATCATACCTACATACATACATATGGTTACGTCTTTATCCCTTGCGGGGTAGACAGAGCCAACAGTCTTGAACAGACTGAATGGCCACGTTCAGCAATTTGTCTTAACGATAGAATTGAGATTCAAATAGTGACAGATTGCCAACCCATCACCTAAAAATAATCCCAATTTTGTAAGCCTATTCGCCTTAGTCGCCTTTTACGACATCCATGGGAAAGAGATGGAGTGATCCTGTTCTTTCTTGTATTGGTGCCGGGAACCACACGGCATCATACCTACAGTCCGCTACATACTCCCATTTATAACACAAACGATTGCTACACATTCCCGCTCCGCTTGTCACTCAGCCCATGCGCATCTCGGTTTGCATTTCCCGCTGCTCATAAATTCATAATTAAATAGCGAACTACCGGCTTTGCTCGTTACAGTACAAATTTTATTTAATTTTTCCACCGCCCGTCCAGTCTCTATTACTTTCTGAATTATTAATGGCGCGAGGAGAGTGCTCGTGTTATATCTTTAAAATAATGTAGGTTTGCGCGCTCAATTTATCTTAAAAATCGCCCTGGCCTTTGTGGCGCAGCGGTAGTACGCTTGTCTGTGACACCGGAGGTCCCGGGTTCGAATCCCGGCCAGGGCATGATTAGAAACAAACTTTTTCTGATTGGCCTGGGTCTTGGATGTTTTTCTACTTATATAAGTATTTATTATAAAATATAGTAGGTATCGTTGAGTTAGTATCTCGTAACACAAGCCTCGAACTTACTTCGAGGCTAACTCAATATGTGTAATTTGTTCCGTAGGTATAGATTTATTTATTATTTATTTGTTGAAAGCGTCGGTGGTCATACGGTTAAAGTGTCTGGATAAAAAAAATCACAGGTTCGTCTTCTTCTGAACGGGGGAATCAGAACAGAATAGAAAATAATTAAAATAAATATTTTTTTTTTATTGGTGCCGTGTAGTTCCCGTCTTTGGAATCATTGGCTAAATGATAAATTTGAGATACAAATGGATCATTAATAATTCAATTCGGATCATGGCAGTATACTTACTGTAATTTATATTGTAACTCAAGGGACAGCTTTTAATAACATTTATGTTATGAACTCTTCACTTAAACTTAATACATAAATTGTTCTTAGAACTTTAAAGTAGACAATTGTGTCACAAAGTTAGCAAGTCAAATAACTGGCAACTTAGAGCTAACTTAATCAACTTAAACTGCGCACAACAGAATTAGTACCCAGTGTTTGAGTTGAATATTCTTAAAAATTAGTTATTCCAGTTTGATCCCCGAAATATGATACCCTAGTGGATCAGTTTTATTTTACATTCATACATATGGTCACGTCTATATCCCTTGTGGGGTAGACAGAGCCAACAGTCTCGAAAATACCACGTTCAGCTGTTTGGTTTAATGATAGAATTGAGATTCAAATAGTGACAGGTTGGTAGCCCATCACCTAAAAGAAGAATCCAAAGTGTACAAGCCTATCCCTTAATTGCCTTTTACGGCATCCATTGGAAAGAGACAGAGTGGTCCTATATTCTTTTTTCTTTCGATGCCGGGAACCACACGGCACTTATTTATAATCTTCATATCAATTACCCCATTTACATCTTAATCTATAAGTAAATACTAATATTTGTGCCTTCGACAATTAGTCTCGTTACCCACTTGATAAGTCGAAGTAATGTTACTAAACAAATATTAGACTAGTAGATTACGATTTGAAACGCATAATTTTTCTTTGCGAAAATAAAACAGTTTTATTGTTACATATCTACTTAATTTCCTGCGAAAATTGTAAAAGTGTATTAAAGGAAAGAATACTCAAAAACTTTTTGTACAACATACATACTTACATATAATCACGTATTTGTCTCTTACGGAGTAGACAGGGCCAGAAGTCTTGAAAAGACTGAAAGGCAACGTTCAGCTGTCTGGCTTAATGATATAATTGAGATTCAAATAATGCCGCTGCTAAACGAAATAGTAAATTAAATAAATAAATATATACGGGACAAATTACACAGAATGAGTTTGTCTCAAAATACGAGTAAGTTCGAGACTTGTGTTACGAGATACTAACTCAACGATATTATATTTTATTATAAATACTTATATATAAACATCCAAGACCCAGGCCAATCAGAAAAAGTTCTTTCTCATCATGCCCTGACCGGGATTCGAACCCGGGACCTCCGATGTCACAGACAAGCGTACTACCGCTGCGCCACAGAGGCCGAAATAGGAAATTGAAAATATCATTTTGTTATTGTTGCAATAACCGCTTTTATTGGGCACTCGACTTAAACTATAATTATGCATATTTGACGAGCACAAATGACATGAATTAATAGTGAGCCAGATTCCATCAGCCGGGCCCAGAACAGAGGAAATATTGTTACAGAGACTAAGCTTTTTGTATTCAATATTTTACCGATTATTCCGTATTCGATTTTTACAATTCCAATTCCAATAAATAGTACAAATAATACAAATTATGGATTTGCTTCATTATTAACAAAGGAAAAATAATATAATATTATTTACGTAAATAAAGAGATGATGTTTTTCGTTGAAATGTATTTTTTTCAGATTCCCAGTCGATTTGAATTTTTTCAAAGCCTCCTAGCATCCAATCTAATAATTTGGTTATTGAGATAATTTATATCTGGGTATAAAGATAGAAACACCGGTATTAGTAAAATGGTAAAAAGAGTTAATAGTGTCACTTCGCCAACCGAATATTTTATTGTTAAATTAACACATTTTTTGCATTCACTATACCTTAATATACATAGGTAGGTACTAACGTAAATGTACCATCACAATGTTTGGCCGTTCGTGCCGTGTGATTCCCGGCACCAATAAAAATAAAAATAAGACCACTCATTCTTTTTCCCATAGATGTCGAAAGGCGAGGATAGGCTTATAAACTTGGTATTCTTCTTTTAGGCGGTGGGCTAGCAACCTGTCACTATTTGAATCTCAATTCTATCATCAAGCCAAAAAGCTGAACATGGTCTATCAGTCTTTTCAAGACTGTTGGCTCTGTCTACCCCGCAAGGGATATAGACGTGACTATATGTATGTATGTACAATTTTTGGAGGTAATAAAAACATTGATACAACACCCAACATTTTATAATCGCACAATGACGTCATAATGAAAAACACAAACGAAAAGAGAGCGTTAAATTTCTGAAATCAGTTTTTGCAATACTGATAACAAAGCTTGGACTCTTCTCAAATTCTCCTCCATGTACCAACGCCGGAACAGAACCCGTGTCCCGCGGGAGGCATTGTGACTTCGATCTATTTAGCAACATCCTGCCGCGCCTGCGGGGTGAACGACCTGGCTGAGTTAGATAAGATATAAGATTATATTGGCAGCATTAACATAATTGCTAATGTGTGCAAAAGTTACAAGGGAAATTAGAATGGACTTGAGGAGTATGAGAACTGCTGGTTACATAAAATCACGTCTTTATCCCGAACAGGGTAGACGGAGCACGCAATCTCGAAAACTGGAAGGCCACGTTCAATTGTATGACCTAATGATAGAATTGAGATTCAGATAATGACAGGTCACTGATTATTAATTAAAAAATGGAGTTGCTATTTATATTGTTATTAAATATTAAATAAGCTATTTTTTTTTTTACTTTACAAGAAACTACTAAACGAGCCCTTCACAAAATGTCAATATTATTTGAAATCATTACAATCAGACGCAGTTTATTGCGACAAATCAATTAATCATTAATTTAACGAGTTTATTACCATTAGATACATGCCATTACAAAACGCAATGGAGCACGCCCTGTCATTGAATTTCTAATACAATGCTTTTATGAACAATGGGGTTTTAACGGTCTGGCAAATTCGAATCGTGCGTTAAACGTTTTGGAGAACTATCATCTGTTTTTCGGTGCAAAAGGGAAATTTATAATGAATGATTTGAAAAAGCCAAATGGGAATGATGATGGTGTAGGTAATGAAATTTATAGATGCGCCGCTTGTTTATTTTATTTATTAAGAAAAAAAAACAAAAATAGTACAATACTAATTAATAATTTTTCAAAAACATAATATTAGAACTACTCTAACAACTACAACAGAATATAAATATAGAAATTCAAAACAAAATGTTGAGATTTTTATTTAATTATTAAGGTAGATACACATACAGACAGATTACAAAATTGTATTATTATACTTAGGAACGGATTATCATTATTTTGCTATTAGTATTTTCAAGACTGTTGGCTCAGTCTACCCCGCAAGGGATATAGACGTGACCATATGTATGTATGTATCGTTAGGAAATGTATACATACCTACATATATAGTGAACAACTAAAATGTCCAACTTTAGTATACACATCATGATCATGTACAATAGTGGCTTTTACTTTATAGAAACCTTTATTAAACTATTTCTAAGTTTATTCCACATCTTTTAGAAGTCAGACTAACAGTCCGTCGTGTCTATGAAATCCATTTAGCATCGCTGTTACAATTTGAAACACGTGCGTTTGTTAACGTGGTAAAAAGTAACGGTGATCTTTAATGAGTAGATATCTTTTACTATTACTGGAGTTATAATGATGCAATTGTACTTACGTCCTGTTATAAAAATGGACCTGTATGATTTACATTATTATGTTACCAAGAAGAGTACCTGAAATCGCCGAGCTTGCACGAAGAGAGTTATGAATGTGGATGAAGCGAAGGAAGTATGCAGAGATCGTGGCAAGTGGAAAGAGGTAGTCTCTGCCTACCCCTCCGGGAAAGAGGCGTGATTTTATGTAAGTATGTATGTTTCCAAGAGTTACAAAAAGACTAAAAGGTCAGCTGGATGAAATTGGATTAATTTGTTGAATAACTAACAATTTTCTCAGTAAATATGGCTTTATTCAAAAACATTATACAGTATGACTTGAGTATGTGACACAAATGAAATATTCCTTCATTCATTTATATAGTCACATTGCGGGGTAAACAGAGCCAAAAGTCTTGAAGAGGCTACGTTCAGCTGTTTGGCTATATGATAGAATTGAGATTCAAATTCAAAACTTAAAACTCTAAGCTTTGAAACTATATATGTGCAAATAAATTGACAATGAATAATACGAAATAAACACCGTTTAATGCTATTAATCAAAAAAAAAATTACATCAACAAATTTTAAATCGAACTCATTGCAGTACTTAACACTTCTTATTGGGAATGCAAAATTTGCATATAACTTTGCATAAAACTTGAATACAAATATTCTGTCGCCCTCAACGGACCACTTTTGTTTCAAGCAACTCGCATGACAGGACCTATAGCATAATAATTATGTAAATGCATGTGTGCGCCGGGGCATTTTAACGCGGACAGTATCATGGCGAGCCGCTGCCAAGCGCACGCGCGTTCGCGCCCTGCGCCATCTTGAAAAAAAAAAGTGTCGGCATTTTTAATTTCGTCTGTGGAACCCTGTTTGTATTTTTTGTGATGTGTTTTAATTTTTTTTTTCGGTGCAGTTTTGTTGTACTTTTTTGTAAGCGGCCAGTGTTGTCTTTTTTTTTTATGAAGTGTCATTTGAGTTACATCGGTGTCGCTCGCAAAGGGATTAACTTGTGTTCAGCCGATCTGATTTCTAATAGGCTTATCTTGTTACGGTTATTGCTATCTGTGCAATGCACCGTTTCGTGAGTGTCAAGTGTCTGTCAGATAGTTGTACGAATGGACTACAAGTTGTTTGGTAACATATAAAGTTACTTAATTTTTTTTAATTACATACATACATAAAAACACGTCTATATCTCTTGCGAGGTAGACAGAACCAACAGTCAGTAGGCTGATAGGCCACGTTCAGCTGTTTGACTTAATAATATATTTTTTTTGGTTTTATAAATTGTTGAAAGAAAAAATCTTATACATTTCAAAGAATTTACAATCTTAGAAAAATATGAAATCCTACTGCAATATTAAATGCAAGTAGATGCATTTTTTTACAATCACATAATTCTTATGTATTAAATCATTCAAATTGTATCGTGTCAAAATAATCATTGTAACAATAAAACAACCAAGACTTACACGTATCCAGAAATTATTACTCAATCTACAGATTCTCACAAACTATATAAACACACTCCACTTTTTGTACAATCGCGTAAGACCGTGCGTGACCATTCACCGGACAGATAAACGATAAATTACAATAACAATTAAGTCACGGCTTACCGTCTCAGTTTGACATAACATCATGTACAATACGTGTCCGTTCAGAATGCTGATCATCATTATGTTGCTAGACATCTATGAATACATCTAAATCTTTATTAAGTATTATGGCGCGGGACGTCGCTCCCGTAGGAATTTTCAGAAAAAAATTCTGTAAGAACTTGAAAGTTGTGTCTATTTCATACATACATATATAAAATCACGTCTCTTTCTCTTTCCTTTCTTTTTTTTTTGTCTATTTCAGTCCGTCAATATCATTATTTACTGGCTCGGATATAGTAAACCCTTAGTTTAGTAATAAGCGATAAGACATACATTAATGATAAAAATGCCCACGGAGAAATAATATTTTTTTTGATAAACAGCCAGTAGAGAATAAATCAATCAAGCTTCCCATAACAGAAGAGTAAACAGATAAGTTGGTGAACTATCCTTATCTTTTAACAATAAGAAAGAACAGATTTTTGTCTCTGGAAATGATAGTTTGAAAGTTGACACTAACCACGCAAATAATGATAAATTTTACACCATATGTTAGTATTGATAAGAAAACAACGATAAATAGAGAAATATTAATGTACAATTAGTAAGCAAGCAAGCATCTAACCATACGAGAAAAAGAATTTTGTAAAATCATGAGAAATAAAAGAGTTCTTATAAACTTAATTTAAAATCTTTGAAAATATAATAAAAATATATATGTTGTTCTTGCCTTTAATACATTTTTAAATATTCCTTTGATGTTGGAAGAATAATAGGAACAAAACCAGTTTATTCAAATTTCTTGAGACGGTTAGTACGAGATCGTAAAACCTTTGCAAGATTACTTCATAGATCATTTTATTAAATATCGCATACACACCAAAATGAATATATACAGTGTTTATACCAGAAATGAACTAAATCTGATGGATTTTATCATCAGAATTGGTTTAATGGTATACCTATTAATATCCAAAAGAGATATTTAATTTTCCCCCTAACTGATGTTACTGACAGAGTTTTCTCGAGAGACTGTGACATGGGTTTCAAGAACGACGTCAAATGATTCCTCCAGGGCCAGCTACGGACGCGTGACATCCGAAATATTACGATTATAATGATTCGGTAACCACTTACCATCAAATGGGACTGTTTGTCAACAGTTGCATATATATTTTTTCATTGACTTGTTGGCAACAATTTTGAGAGAGGAACATATGGAGAAAATTCTTATTTTGCATAAAAATTATCAGTCATGTACTTACATACATAGTACATTACGCCTGTTATCATACTAAATTATACAATCAAAATTCTTTTATCTGTCCTTTCTTTAATGTTGTAGTTCGAATTCCCTTTTTTTCAATGACACCAAACAAAACGCGGCAAACTCAAACGTCAAAAAGCAAAATCGGTATTGCCAACACATGACAATAAAATACTTTTTTTTATAATGTTAACACGCCAATCACGGATGGGTAGGCAGAAATGACATCACTCCACTTTCCACTATCCCTGCACACTTCATTGCTTCATACACGTTCTTTTTATGCAAACTTGCTGTTTTATGATACTTTTGTGATCTTTCACAGAATGTCCCAGATTTGACCACGTCCTATTCATCTTGGATGTCCCGTCCAAAGTCATAATCATCTTATTCTAAAATACCTTGTTGTTTGTAGTCGTCGAAATTCCCTTGACGTCGATTCACAACCTGTCTCTACTAATAAGAATTTCCATAACAACTTGCAGGAAATGACAGCAGAAAAATTGCGTTCCTTGCAAATTACATGTTTTGATCTCGTAGGCTTACGGCTTGATCAAAACATCTGGTGCACGCTGAGTAATGTTTTGATTTGTAGTTTTTTACACTTTACTGGATTGAAGATGGATATTTGATTTGGTGGTTACAATAATTGAAAAATATGTATTATTCATTTACTTGTAATTTGTTTTTGAATGAGTAGTAGGTAGTTCTCTTTGCAAAAAGTAGAAAGCTTGTATGTGTCATTCACAATTTTTTTTTGGCAAAGATAAATATAATTTAAATTTTTCAATTCAACTTTTATATACAACCATTGTCGTATGAGTAATGCAATCTTTCTTAATAATGCAATAGCGGTTCTCATAATGGGTTGTTTGAATTCATTTAACTTATCGCAATGGTATTGATTGAGATCACTGTTTTTTTGCAAATTGAAGATAATTTTGGTAGGACAGGATGACAGAATTGGTTATATCCATGGTAATTTAATATATTATAACCATGGTAATTATTTCTCTTACCCCCTCCTGGATGACGAATCAAGTAGCTGAGTCAATCAAACCGGGAGGTTAAGAATAATACACACAACCACAATTATATTTTTGACGAAATAACTAAAGTTTAAGAGTTAAATTTCTAAGAACTATCCTTGAAACCCTAATCTCGTTCAAAATTAAACTGATTTCGGTAAAACTTGAGCGATCTGGTTACAAATGCTGTCGGTATTTGGGACACATCACGCCAGATGTTTGACAGGCGAGACTTTTGGTATTTCAACACCCAACACCATTACTCATATCATAATTACATTGTTTTATGGACGTATTGATTTACCATTGGGAAGTTTTATTGAGATACTATTATTTAATTGATTTGTACCGATTGTACGAAAGACAAGGGAATGGCTTATATAAATTTAAGATTCTTCTCTAGGATCCGTTACTATCTGAATCTCAATTCCATTATGTGTAAATGGAGCCTTCCAATCTTTAGAAGGGTAATGGCTGTATCTGCCCTGTAACGGATAAAAATATGACGTTAGAACGAGATTTTTTATATCTGTCTTTCAATAGTTTACTGTTTTTTTGTAAGTTACTGCTTGTTTTGTTGAAATAAAGTTAACCCAGTAAACTACCCCACATTTTAAACTGCAATATATTCAAGTCAAATCATCTGGTCACAGTCGATTTCATTTCTCGCTTTTCCCGCGCAAAATGGGCCCAAGTGGCGCCACCTGCATACTAACTAGCATCCCGGACGCCATCTTTTATTCCGAACAGCGCGCGAAGATGTCAACCGATTTATATTCAGAATTTTTTCTTTTTTTTCCGTGAGATTCACTTTCTGCCACGTTGACTCGCCACATTGAGCCATTTCTCAAACTGACACTTCCTCCTTCGCCTGGAGGCGTAGTAATGGAGCGATGGAATTTTAAATTTCAATATTTTTGTGAAGATAGAACCTTTCAATTTGAAACGCTAATGTTGCGAGGAAATTTGGCAGATATTCTAGCAAAATTTTTGTAGCTGACTTTGTTGAATTTTTTTGTCATTTTAATAACCTTTGATATACTATCCGTCGTTTATTTAGATGTTAGGAGTATATAAAATATCACATAAGGATTACTCACTCATCTATATATATAAAACTCTTCCGTTACTGAGTGACTGACTGACAGACAACGCACAGTCGAAACTACTGGTCGTAGACAGCTGAAATTTGGAATGTAGGTTCCTTGGGATATGTAGGGGAGCACTAAGAAAGGATTTTTGGAAATTCAACCCCCAAGGGGGGGAAAAGGGGTAAAAACGTTTCTATGAAAAATCTTATTCCTTGGGTTTATAAACTTGAAACTTGGCATGAACACGTACATAGGCAAGTAAATATGTTTGGCATTATAAGTTTTTTCAAACTACCCTCCAATCGTGATTTAGGGGGTGCGATTGGGTGACTGATTTATTAACGCACAGCCGAAACCGCTCGGTATAGGAGTCTGAGATTTTGAACAGAGGTTCCTTTAGTAACATAAGTGAGCACTAAGAAGGGATTTTTGAAATGTCAACCCCCAAGGGGGGGAAACGGGATAAACTGAGCCGGGGCTGCGGGAAAGTTCTAACGAGATACCGTGGCCCCGGAACGCAAAGGGCAACTGAAGGAACGAGGTGGGTTTTAGTCAGTAAAAGTCTGACACTCCCTTCCGTTCCACCCAGAGCGGGAGAGGTCATTTGATGATTTCCCATCCTTAAAAAAAAAGACTTTGTATGACAACTTTCTACTAATATTATAAAGAGGAACAATCTATTTTTTTATATGTTTGTTTGTTTACACATGTAATCGATAAACTCCGAAACTACTGAATCGATTTCAAACATTCACCATTAGAAAGCTACATCATCCCTGAGTAACACAGGCTATATTTATTAATTCCAGTTGTAACAAGATTTCAGCCTGTGGAAGAAAAAGCCCTGTCGAGATCATTAAAAAACGCTATACTATATATAACCGAAATACACGTGGGCGAAGCCGCGGGCGAAAAGCTAGTTAATTATAATTATCAACGTTTAAAAACGGGTAAAATCAAACTACTTATAAATTGATTTGATATAGTGTTTAACATAAAAGCTGCTATAAATAGTAAACAGTGACTGTTATTTTTGTATCTTATAGACAATTCGTCATCAATAATGCTATCTCATTTCAACAATTCAAAACAAAAATGCATTAATCACCATTGCTCTCTCATTAATCAAATTGGATATAAATCATGATTTTCGTCTGGCAACACCATAGAGTGTTGCCAGCGAAAAAAAATAAAAAATTACCAAGCCACCCTTAATTACAACCGAGCTTATATTTTTTCTCTCTGGGTCGATGAACTCTATAAAAAATACATTAAGAAGTCTTTAAAAGCGAATTTTACGTTCTATACATAAGCCTCGGTAATGACTTGAAATAGCCAGCAAGAGATGTTTATTTTAGTTAAGGAATACAACGGTTTTGTCGGACTTAATGATAAATGAATATACAAACATACCAACAGTCTCGAAAAATCTGAATTGGACTCAATAAGTGACTGAGTTGCTGTCTATAAGAAGAATCTCAAGTTTATTAGCCTTTCCTTTGAGTGACTTTTGCAATCTGCATGGATGAAATACATAATAAGCTTGTATGAGATGTATAAGCTCCTATTCCCTTAGTCGCCTTTAACAACCTATATGGTTAAGAGATAGAGCGGTCAAATTTTTAAAGTACCGGGAACCACACGGCACGTTTTATTTCAACATTCCTGATCAAAATCATCCCAGTGTAATTTTCAACAGATTCAGTAGAGATTTGCCACGTGTGAAACAATGAAAGCAGTTTGAAAGGCAAATAAATTTGCATCAATTCGTTGGTCCGACGATGTGCAACACGCAAAGGCTATTTTTGACTTCGCTCACGTCATCTTAAACAGTTTTGAAATCAGTACCTACTGGCGACATTATATGTGTAAATGTCTGAAAGTGATGAAGATGTTGTATGTAAAAGCTTAACCAGAATTATAGCTCGCTATATTACAGTTTGATTAGTGAGTTAAAATATTGAGCTCGTAACTCGTGAAGGGGTTACAAACAAACAAACTCACATTCATTTTTTTTAAATGCATTTATAAAATTAATTTGAATTCGCAAACCTCGAATTTGAAAATAGAACTCGGAAGCCGAATTCGCAAATATTTTGTAAAAAAGAAAACATAAGATTGATGAAAATTTTAATTAAGTAAATAATAAGGATCTTTCACTTGTACAAAATTGAACCTAGTATTCAATACAGCGTAAACTTAAACTTTCTCAATATCCCGAACTAAAATGCAAGCAAAAGAGTATCAAGGAAGCCATTTGCAAAGCAAACTATTGTGCGAAAGTTGTTCGGAAGACCGAAATTTTCAATATTCCATTCATTGTGTCGTTAAAATTTGCTGGAGGGTTGCCAGCTTCTATTTTATATTAACTACTATAAATTATTATTATGTCCTTTTTTAATTTCGATCAATAAAATGAGTGATCATAAACTTGCCGTGAATCTAGGTATAATTTTGTGGAATTGATAACTCACAGGAAAAATTGCATAATCATGGCTTTTGCCTGAAAGGTAGACAGAGACTACATCTCTCTACTTACCACTATTCCCAGCTGCATACTTTTTACCTTCACCCATACCTATTTGCTTCATTCATGCTACAAATTGAAAAATTTTAAGGAATACCTAGTATAAATATGTTGATTGTTATGTAATTCATTATGCTTAGTGCCGTGTGGTTCTCGCCACCAATAGAAAAAAAATAATAGGACCACACCATTTCTTTCCTGTGGATGTTGTTAAAGGCGACTGAGGGATAGGCTTTTGAACTGGGGATTCTTCTTTAAGGCGCCGGGCTATTTAAATCTCGATTCTTTCATTATACCAAATAGCTGACCGTGGCCTATCAGTCTTATTTACTCGTATACTGTTGGCTCTGTCTACTCCGCAGGGGATACAGATGTGACTATAATGTATGTAAGTAAAATCCGTAATAAAATCCGTTTTATTTTATGTACCTAATGTTTTTTTGTTGATTTTGTTAAGTTTAGGTACTCATAATTTACAAGAGATATATTAATATGATAGATACTGCAGCTAAATTACAATATTATTTCTTTGCTACAAAACCTGGGTGTGTCGTTAGTGACTTGATATTTTGCATTTTGACATCCACAGAAATAACTTTAGAAAGATTTACGATTCTGAATGCTTCGCCGTTCCGTCACCAAGTCAGGAACTTCGAATTAAGCCGCTAATAACCGGCCGTAAATAAGTTAGTCAGTCAGCTAAATTAGTTAGTTAGTCACCTCAGCCTTTAATTTAGCACTCGTTGATAGGGCTAATTTTGTTTAGTTTAAATGTGTTGGCTATTAATTGTTTTCACTCCATCTCATAGATGTAGAAGACGACTAAGGGATAGTTGAACAAACTTGAGTTCATCTTGTAGTCAATAGGCTAGCAACCTGTCACTATTTGAATCTTAATTCCGTCATTAACCCAAGCATCTAACGTAGCCTTTATGATATTGTTGACTCTGTCTACCTCGTTAGAGATAAAGACGTACTTATATGTATATGTAAAAACAGATCCTATTAGGTACAATGATCTAGAACTAAAGAAATCAGTTCCGCATATTGCTCTTGAATCGTTCAAAACAAGGATTCATGCCAAATACTTACATGCGTAGCGTAATCCCTGAGGGCGCTTGCGCATTCTAAATCTGTCTTGGCACAGTTCCTTGGTAAAGCAAAACGATCAGCTTGATCCTTGCCATAATTAGACGTAACATTGCTTGGTTTTATTTTATTCTTAATCCTATATAATCCTATATAAATTGTGTACTCAAAATATTTTTAATCGAAGCGATTGGGATTGGTCAAATATGTTAAGTGTCGGATTTTGTTATCTAAATAAAACCTTTTTTTTGCATGGAAATCCATAGATTATGTTGTAATATTTACATTCGTACATATATAATCACTTCGTTATCCCTTACGAAGTGAACAGAGCCAGCAATCCTGCTTATTAATGATGGAATTGAGATTCAAATAGTGACAGGTTGCTAGCCCATCGCCTAAAAGGAGAATCCCAAGTTAAAAAGCCTATCCCTTACTCGCCTTTTACGACGAATAACGAAATAAGAATCCATGGGAACGAGATAGAGCGGTCTCTTTTTTTTTTTTTGTTCAATTGTAGCCGGTAACCACACGGCAGTAAATATCTTTATCAGTACTTTATATATTTATTTATTTCAAATTTACACAAATGTACACAATAACATTGTTTCCTAAAAACAAAGAAATATAGTACAAGGGTAGAGCTTATTTCAAAAGAAATCTGTCCCAAAAGACCCGTGAGTGCAGAATTTAAAAGTGAGGCAACAACATCTTTAAGATCTGTAGAAACTGCTGCAGTGCAGTTTGTCACCGCTTCTTCTACACTAACGCCTTTTATACAGCAGTAAACTCAGTTTTAAGTTATTTATTTGACGTCAACCAATGTTGTGAAACCAAAAGTTATGACAATTATTGAGTGATAATATTAAAATGTCTCTTAACAATGAAGAAAATTTTGAATTTGAATTTTGTCTCACTCTGAACTTACTGCCCACAGAGAGTTTATCACTGCCCTCTGTAATCTCTCTAAGCTAAATCTAGCCTGCGATTTCCTGGTTCTAGCTTCCTGTTCGTAATGGGCCGTGGTCAGCATAGTGTTCAATACTTATATATGCGCTTATATATGCGCTCATGAAGGGAATTACTGTTGTGAAATTTCAAATAGTAAATGACATCCTCTGTGGCGCAGCGGTAGTGAGCTTGTCTGTGATACGGGGGGTCCTTGGTTCGAATCCCGGCGAGGTTATCAAGAATACTTTTTCTGTATGGCCTGAGTTTTGGATGTTTGTCTATACGAGTATTTATTTTGAAATATAGTATCGTCGAGTTAGCAACTCTTAACACAAGTCTCGAACTTACTTCGAGGCTAACTCGATCTGTGTAATTTGTCCCGTATATATATATTCATTTATTTACTATAGTTACGGTCATTTTTAGTTTAGTTGAACACTAGCGACCCGCCCCGGCTTCACACGGGAAGCATTTATACATAGTTGTAAACCTACCTCAGAAAATTTTCTTACTAACATTTCCAGAAGGAACAACATATGTTTAATATGTAGAGACAGAGAGATGAAGTGATAGTGATGATTGTGATAGCGATGATTGTGATAGTGATAGTGTATTTATTGTCAATGTTAAACAAAAATATTGACGGATTGCGAGTTCGTCTTAATGCGAAGTTATGCACCCAAAACCGCACAAGACCTCTTTTAATGTGTCTTCGACCGTTCAAAATAGTTATCTATACTAATATTATAAAGCTGAAGAGTTTGTTTGTTTAGACGCGCTGATCTCATGAACTACTGGTTCGAATTGAAAAATTATTTTTGAATAGACCATTTATCAAAAAAGGCTTTAGGCTATATAACATCGCACTGCAACTAATAGAAGCGAAGAAATGGAAAATGTGAAAAAAACGAGAGAAATCATTCATCCTTGAGGGCTTCAATGGTGCCCAAAATAACTATTCCACGCGGACGAAGTCGCGGGCACAGCTAATAACAAAATAAATTCTTCTTAACAGTAGGTACAATCGTGAATCCAGAAATGGAACCAAACGCGGAAACGGTGGCAGTGTGTACAAAATTAGCGGCATTCATAGATTACAAAGCGAGTGATAAACAATGTTGGTATTGTCGCGTTCCAGGCAGCCCAGACCTGTTTCCAGGTACGCTAATTCTGGACCCGAAGTGGACAAAAACTCGTTAGTAATGCCCGTTTTAGTGTTGAAATATTGACGACATAATTTGAACATAATTCGACCGTGTGGTTCCCGACACCATTAGTAAAAAGAATAGGACCACTCCATCTCTTTACCATGGATGTCGTAAAAGACGACTAAGGGATTGGCTTGGGATTCTTTTTTTAGGCGACACGCTAGCAACCTGTCACTATTTGAATCTCAGTCATATTCAATCATATATCCCTGAGTGAATTCACAATATCGACTTTGTATGTCTTATGTGATTATTAGTATAATATTATAATTCTCAGAATATAATTGATAATTGTATAATGAATAACTTGAATACTATCCTATCGAATTAGGTATATCTGTAATGATAGGTTAAGTTTGTGAAAATAAATAAATACATATGAAAATCATAGTAAAAAAACATAAATTTAAATTTTTTGAAAGAGATAGGTCTTCTATCAGTATAGACTAGTGACTCACTTACAAGAAGGCCTAAACACTTGTATTGCAAAATGTTTTTACTGAATAAATGATTTTTTTTATTATTTATTTTAGAATAAAACAATTAATTAACAAAACTGCACAGAAAAACTTAAAAGACTGAAGTGAACCAACTTTGCCATAACTAAATACCGCAAAATCTTTTTGCAGAATAAATGTTTTTTTTTTTCATTATTTATTTTAGAATATAACAATAAATTAACAAAACTGCACAGAAAAACTATAAGAATGAAGTGAACCAAGTTTGCCATAACTAAATACCAAAGACAAAATAGTGATGTGAGTGATAGCAATAAAGGTGTTAGTGATAGTGTAAATATAGAAGATGCATTTGCAAATGGATTTGGCGTGTGATATATCGCACAAAAATGGCGAGGTGCAGATCTCTAAAGAGGCTGAGATGCTCTATTATGAGCTGATATCGGCGCTGGAAGAGGAAGAAACGGTAATGTATCACTAGCGACCCGCCCCGACTTCGCACTGGTGGCATTTATACTTTAAAACCTTTGTCTTGAATCTTACATACATACATATAATCACGTCTATGTCCCATGCGGGGTAGACAGAGCCAACAGTCTAAAAAGACTGATTGGCCACGTCCAGCTTTAGAATTGAGATTCAAATGTTAAAAGAAAAGATTACTATTATCCTCAGTAGTCACTACTGAAAGAAAAGAATGAATCTGAAAATGCCTGAACTTTTAGGTTTTCCCAATATGTTTTCCCTCATCGTAAGCTCTGTTCTTTTGATCATCGCATTGATTTTAAGCATTAAAGACTTATAAGTGGCAAATAATCTTTACATTTTGTGGTAGCACAAACATTATTTTGAATTTAGTTTTCTATTATTCAAATCATCTGCCCTTCAAATAAGCTATGGATGCTTTGGAAGCGGCAGTGAACTTAGTTTTAAGTAATTTATTTGACGTCAACCAATGTTGTGAAATCAAAAGATATTACAATTATTAAGCGATATGAAGTATCCTATAATAATGAATAAACATTTTGAATTTGCTTTGTCCATTTAAAAAGATAAACAGACATCATACAAAAATAGATATTCCTTTAAAAAAAACACGTTTCAAAAAATTTTTTAGATCTTTATCTTACCAAATTTTGTTACTTGGAAAATAACATAAGACTACTTAAGTTATTTAAGAAAATTTCTGTAAGGCTTTGAAATAAATTTTTTCATCAAATTTATTTCGAAGCCTTACAGAAAATGTCCTAGTTAGTCCACATATTTGTATATTATGTATTTGTTATACATTACAAATACCTACATCAAATGCGCTAAATATATACCGCGCTTTGCACGCAAGAATAGCCGTTACCAAAAGCCTTTTTTTCTATAAATAATAACAGTTATAAGATCTCGGTTTAATTAATGAACAAACTTAGTCATCATCTCTAAAAACAGTTATTTTATCAACGATTTAACGCTACATTTTTTTTCACGTTGCATAAATTAATACTTAATAGGTTTGCGAAACTTCGGGCTATTGACCCGAGTACATTTAAAGGCAAAATTCGAATGGTATTTTTTTATGCATGATATTTTACCGTGTGGTTCCCGGCGCCTATATAATAATAATAGAATCACTCTTTCTCTTTCCCATGGATTTCGTTAAGGCGAGTAAGGGATAGGCGTATAAAATTGCGATCCTTTTTTTAGGCGATGGGCTAGCAACCTGTCACTATTTGAATCTCAATTCCATCATTAAGCCGAGCAGCTGAACGTGGCCATTCAGTCTTTTCGGGACTATTAGCTCTGTCTACCCCGTAAGGGATATAAACGTGACTATATGTATGTATAAGTGTGATAAAAAATTTTCTTTAATTATTATAATTTGCCATTTGCATTAAATAAATGGTATAAATAAATATACCTAAATTGTGTTGTGACTCCGACTGTACTTATACACATTCGCGATCTTGTTTGCTCACCAGCTGAGAGCATTTCAAATTTAACTATGTTTACTTTTGATATTTCGAGTTCCTTATTGTTTTATTGTCAGTTGAATGTATCAAGACTGTTATTTTGAAACTTGTGACTCACTCGAAATTGGTAAAGTTAACATGAGGGGTTTTACTCGATTAAAATGAGTCGAGCAAATAAACGAATTTGTTTACAATTAATAACTAATCACGTCTATATCCGATGTCGTAAAAGGCAATTGAGGGATAGGCTTATAAACTTTGGGATTCTTCTTTCTTTTAGGCGATGGGGTTAGCAACCTAACGCTACTTGAATCTCAATTCCATCATAAAACCAAACAGCCGAACGTGGTATTTCAGTCTTTTCAAGACTGTGTCTACCCTGCAAGGGATATAGATGTGACTATATGTATCTATATATTTGTATTAACAGATGATTTTATTACTCTATTGCAATATCGCGTCTCGATTCTAATTTTATAATAAGTCTAAGCCTTACCTTAGTCACCTTTTACGCTAACCATGGCAAAAGAGTAGTAGTGCCAAGCTGAGAGGTGAAAAAGTATCTATTCTTAACCAGCGAGAAAACCACGCGACCATTTCTTCATCAACTGGTGCTATCTTAAATGATTATTACCTCTTAACTCTTTTACAAGAGTTATGAGGATCCAAAAAAAATCTCTGCCACTATTAGTAGCGACGTGATTAATATGTATGTATGGCTTCTAAAGAAATACTTGAAGCTTATAATGTATACGAGGGGACAAACCATATCGCGTTTCAATATGATACAACGCCATCTTGCGGATAATTTGTTAAACAGCGTACCGCGTTTATTTCAACTTGTGCATAGTAACTTTTTTATTTATGAACCGATTGACGTGAAACAAACTCTAAATGTTAAGTTACACTCACTGCTATATACACGTCACGTCTATATCCCTTGCGGGGTAGACAGAGCCAACAGTCTTGAAAAGACTGAATGGCCACGTTCAGCTATTTGGCTTAATGATAGAATTGAGATTCAAATAGTGACAGGTTGCTAGCCCATCGCCTAAAAAAAGAATCCCAACTGTTTAAGCCTGTCCCTTAGTCGCCTTTTACGACATCCATGGGAAAGAGATGGAGTGGTCCTATTCTTTTTTGTATTGGTGCCGGGAACCATACTGAAATACATTTATTAGTAAAATAAAAAATAAACAAGTATTTGTAAAGTATGAGAGTCTGGTAGAGAATGCTATTAGCATTAAGTCCATGTATTGTACCTTTGAGGTTAAATATCCCACTAATATTATAAATGCGAAAGTTTGTAAGTACGTCAGGATGTCAGTATGGATGTTTGTTACTCTTTCACGCAAAAACTACTGAACCGATTACAATGAAATTTGGTATGTAGGTAGCTGACGACCCAGAATAACATATAGGCTACATTTTATCCCGGAGTTCCCGCGGGATTGATAGGATTTCCGTGCGGACGAAGTCGCGCGCGTCCTCTAGTAATAAATAAAAATATTAAAATGGCCAACTTTTCCATATCGTTTCTCTTATAAAACAAATAACGCGGCATGGCCTCCAATAATTGCATTTTCAATTTATTTCCAAAAACATACAGTTTGTCGATAAATAACCATGACGTGTAATGAAATTTCATGCTGAACCAATTATTTTTTTAATCGTTTTCGTCACGAATGGCTATCAGATCGCATTAACTGTTTTTGCATACATACATACATATGGTGACGTCTATATCCCTTACGGGGTAGACAGAGCCAATAGTCCCGAAAAGACTGAATGGCCACGTTCCGCTATTTGGCTTAATGATAAAATTGAGATTCAAATAGTGACAGGTTGCTAGCCCATCGCCTAAAAAAGAATCCCAAGTTTGTAAGCCTGTCCCTTAGGCGCCATTTACGACATCCATGAGAAAGAGATGGAGTGGTCCTTTTCTTTTTTTTTATTGGTGCCCGGAACCGTAACGTATGACTTCTTCAATTTTATCAATATAATCCTTTTTCATCCATAGTTCCCATTCATACTCCTTGTATATAAAGTTGACGTTATTGAAGAAAACTTCTGCACTGACGCCTCGGAAGCGGCAGTAAACTTAGTTTTAACTTATTTATTCGACGTCAACCAATGTTGTGAAACCAAAAGATTTGACAATTATGAAGCGATGTGAAGTATCCTATAATGATGAATAAAAATTTTGAATTTGATTTTGATTTCGAATTACACGGTTTCATTATTAATTGATAGTATTTTGAATTATTGTTATTTATGTTATATTATTTTGAATTTGTACATACATACATATGGTCACGTCTATATCCCTTGTGGGGTGGACAGAGCCAACAGTCTTAAAAAGACTGATAGGCCACGTTCAGCTATTTGGCTTAATGATAGAATTTTGTATTAACAATAATTCATGCGTATAATGCATATGAATTATTTCATTAATTTAGTTCAAGACGTGTTTTTATTTCCTTCTCGATGTAAGTACTATCGATTTTGCCTGTGAAAACATCGTGAGGAAACCTGCACATTCAGGTGTGTGATGTGTGAACTGTATCTAACCATGATCGATCCAATGCCTTAGGATCAGGTACAGGACCTTAGGATAGGAGGTTAGGTTTACCTGCAAATAATCTATCTTATAATAATGAATAAAAATTTTGAATTTGAATTATTATTAGTCAACCTGCTTTCATTAATCCTCTATAAGGTACATGGCCAAACCATCTAAGGATTCTCTATTTTTGTTCCTCTTATAAAGAACATCCTGGGTATAGGGTTTCTCAATCCGTTCCCATGGTTGGCAAAAAATATACCCCTTATTCTTACCATGTCAGTTTTTTTTATTGCAACTGCATTTTGATTTTAATTTTTTTTAGATTATAAATTGATAGTAATTTTTTTATTATTAAATAATATAAGATATTATTATACTTAAGTTCTGTTTTAGTTCGGCCTATAATTGTAGTTCATTTATACTAATATTATAAAGCTGAAGAGTGTGTTTGTTTGAACGCGCTAATCACGGGGACTACTGGTTCGAATTGAAAAAAATCTTTTTATGTTGAATAGATCATTTATCGAGGAAGGCTTTAGGCTATATAACATCACGCTGCAACTATTGGGAGCGAAGAAATAATGGATAATGTGAAAAATAACGGGGGAAATTATTCATTCTTGAAGACTTCAATGATGCTCAATATAACTATTCAACGCGGACGAAGTCGCGGGCACAGCTAGTTGTTAATAAAGTTCTTTATAAATATAACCACAGAACTTTTCTTTAAATATTTCATAACGCCTGTAGTTTCGTGTTCATATATAAAAGGATTAATTACATTCAAGACATTAAAAGCTTAATCTCACAGTGAAAACGACAGTAATTCTGTGACATTTGATATTTTATCAGCTATAAATAAAAGCCGTGGAGTTGCAAAGTGATATATTTATATTTAAAATCGCGTGAGCGCAATATTTGAGCCGATACGTTTATTTTTACTCGTTCCAGCTCGAGAGATTATTAATGTGTGTACTGTGTAAGTTAGAGGCGGAAGCGGGTTATACTGCAGATAATATAAATTTAAGGCCAACTCTTAAATCTTTTAATTTATCTGAATAACAATACGAATTGTACATCTCTGATTTACAATTTATATAATATATTAATAATATAATTAAATTTAAATTATATAATTTCTACAATTTATCAGTTTAGTAGTTTTTGCGTGAAAGAGTAGGTAACAAACATCCATACTGTCATCCTGACCTACTCACAAACTTTCGCATTTATAATATTAGTAGGATAATCCATATTTTGAGTCCAAGACCGCGAGAGCGCATTCCTGTAAAGAATTCTAGCGTTGCATGTTTTAATCTGCATTGCAACTGTCAGCGATTTATTTGAACAAAAACAATGTTCCCATTTTAGTCAACGCTTATAAATCGCTTCCGCCTATATCTTTCACCAAACACACGGACTTGTGAAAGCAATTTAATGCAATTTTCCGAAACAATCCTGCATGCGATACTAGTTGCGTCACCTGGACCGACTCGACTCGTTTAAGTATATAAGTGTAGGATAAAGTGACCTTACGTCGTATACGTCCCGCTTTCGGCGGGATTGTCCCGCTTTCAGGCTGTCTGTCCCGCTGTCCCCAGCGAGAGCAAAAATGTCCCGCTTTTGCAAACAAACCAAATTTTTATACTTATTTTAGGTAGGTATATCAACATTGCACTCAAATCTCGCTGATGAGAATAGTCAGTCAAAAATACTAAATGTACAGACAAAATATATTTACTGTTTTATTATATGTATAGATAATTATTTATAATTAACTTATATATTACTAGAGGCCGCCCGCGACTTCGTCCGCATGGAAACCCTATCAATCCCGCGGGAACTCTGGGATAAAAAGTAGCCTATGTGTTATTCTGGGTCTTCAGCTACCTACATACCAAATTTCATGGTAATCGGTTCAGTAGTTTTTGCGTGAAAGAGTAACAAACATCCATACAAACTTTCGCCTTTATAATAGTAGTAGGATATAGTACTTATATTTTTTATTTACTTATATACAAAATTCCGCAAGTGTCCCGCTCTGACGCAAAAGAAAATGGTCACGTTAGTGTAGGAGGATGTTTTCCAGATAAACTAGCGGCTAGATTTATACGTCCGGCTATTGTGGATTCGTATCCCTGGATGGGAATCTATGGGGACTTGCGAAGGTACAAATGACATTAGTTCTACATACATTCATAATTTTTTTTAATGTAAACAATGTGCATTCGTCCACCATTTAGATTTAAGAGAATCTATATTTGTAAATTGACGTCCCCGATAAAATTGCTGCAGTGTAGTTTGTTCCGCCGCTTCTTCTACACATGTCACATGCGCTTTGGAGGCGCTAGTAGTTATAATAAGATTTAAGTGATGTGACGTCAATAAGTGATACCTTGTATCCAATTTTGAAAATAAATCTTTTCTAGTCTATTCATTATGACTACATTACTTGACTAATAGGTGTTATTACAATCCTGTATTGAACTGGTTTAGGTCAGTGGTCGGGCTTAGATAGAAATTCTAGCATACAACAAGAACTTTAGAACCAACATCTTGAAAAGACTGATAGGCCGCATTGAGCTTTTTGGCTTAATGATAGAATTGTGATTCAAATAGTGACAGGTTGCTAGCCCGTCGCCTAAAAGAAGAATCTCAAGTTTATAAGCCTTTCCCTTAGTCGCCTTTTAGAACATCCATAGGAACGAGATGGAGTGGTCCTATTCTTTATTTTTTATTGGTGAAGGGGAACCACACGCTTGCGCAAGTGCCGTGTGGGTCCCAGCACCTACAAAAAAGAATAGGACCACTCCATCTCTTTCCCATGGATGTCGTAAAAGGCGACTAAGGGATAGGCTTATAAACATGGGATTCTTCTTTTAGGCGACGGGCTAGCAACCTGATCTCAATTCCAGCATAAAGCCAAACAGCTGAACGTGGCCTATCAGTCTTTTCAAGAATGTTGGCTCTGTCTACCTCGCATGGGATATGGACGTGACCATATGTATGTATGTATGTATGAACCACACGCTCGCCGCTCGTGTTCCGCCCACAATTGCAACGATGCAGTGCAATGTTAATGCGTTCTGATGCGTCGTTGTTAGCTTTAAGTGTAATGGCGGTTTTAAATTGACACCGAGATAGAGAATAATAGACTGAAATGCATTGAAACTTGTCTTGTTTTAAAGCGAAATTTATAATAATCATATACATACATGTAGTCGCGTCTATATCACTTGCGGGGTAGACGGAGCCAACAGTCTTGAAAATACTGATAGGCCACGTCCAGCTGTTTGGTTTAATGATAGAATTTAGATTTAAATAATGACAGGCTGCTTAGTCGCCTTTAATGACATCCATTGGAACGAAATAGAGTGGTCCTATTCTTTTTTTTTATTATTTCCGGGAACCACAAGGCACTGCATCACTGCCTAAGTACATAGTATAAATCAATGTCGCTTCCCGCGTATGAGCATATATCTGTAGGCATAGTACTTAGATATTCAAAACTACACAACGGATTTTGATGCAGTCTTTTTTAATAAATAGAGTAATTCAAGAGGAAGATTTATATGTATTAATGATACTCGTGCGAAGCCGGGGCGGGTCGCTAGTATAACAAATTACAAGATCCCCAATTTAAATTTAATCTAAGACAATGTTCCATATTCAAAATGCCCCCCTGTAGACTGCCAGTTACATGAACAAAGGCTACCATGGCTGTACACACCGATTTGTCATTGCCAGGAAACTCACATTTGAATTTGGAATGTCTGGAGAACAATGCACGGATGAGTCACGTGTCAGATCTAAGAAGCGGTAGATGCGGTATATAGGTATTTCAAAAACAAGTGGATAAGGCATTTATACATACGAGTGATTTTTCTTATTTTACATATTTAGAAACCTTGAAGATAAAACACAAGTGAAACTTAATAACAAATAAAGTTAAATAACAATTTCAAAGCAACTTTTTTTGCGACTTTTACATTCTCAACCGCCTTTTTTTATTTCTTCTTCAACTACCTATCAGTTACCTGTCTTGTAAGTGTTTCCGAAGTTCCGAACGTATTTTTCGATTAAGTAAAAAAAAATACTTATTCAAGAAAGTTACAAGAAATCTTTATAGGACAATTAATATTTCGTGACACGTTGACAGCCGTGAAAATATGACAAACGACGACGAGCTTTTTAAAAAGCTTTTGACATTAATTAGCTTCAAACACCCGTGCGTGTCGTGACACGTTTCTAATTTAAATTAGTGAAATGAGCATAATGCATACTTAAATAACAGACACGATACCAATAGAAAATCGAATAGCACCACTCCATCTCTTTCCCACGGATGTCGTAAAAGGTGACTAAGGGATAGGCTTATAAACTTTTTGTATTCCACTTTTAGCCGATGGGCTAGCAAAATGAATCATAATTCTATCATTAAGCTAAACAGCTGAACGTGGCCTTTCAGTCTTTTCAAAACTGCCGGCTCTGTCTACCCTTGTCGCCTTTTACGACATCCATGGGAACTAGATGGAGTGGTCCTACTGTTTTTTTTGTGCCTGGAACCAGACGATACATTTTACTTACATATAATTACTTCTTTATCCCTAACGGGGTAGACATACCCAAAAAGACTACTGGCCACGTGCAGCTGTATGGATTTTTGCAATTGCAAATTTTTGTACCGAATATCGTTTGCCTGTTAAACAAAATTTTGCTCAAGTTATTAACTAATTTTATTTATATTTATTTGTAACAAAATATACAACTAGAACTTAGAAAAAGGAAGAAATATCTTATTTCTAGAGAAATTTCTTCCGGTAGGCCCACATAGGTAAGTAACAAGTTTAATATAAGTATATAATTTTAATATATTTTTATTATTGTTACAGGTAAGAAATGTTCGCTGATTATTTTTATGAATAAAATATTAAAATGAAGACATGTAAGTAAAAATCTTATTGCAAATAAATAAATATATGTATACGGGACAAATTACACAGATTGAGTTAGCCTCGAAGTAAGTTAGAAACTTGTGTTACGAGATACTAACTCAATCGGCGAACCAATCAGAATTTTTTTTTTCTCATCATGCCCTGGCCGGGATTCGAACCCGGACAAGCGTGCTACCGCTGCGCCACAGAGGCAGTCAAAGACACGAAACATTGTTAATGCGTTTATGGTTAATTAATATAAGAACTTTCACATCGTTACGTCAATATTGTAAATTGATGTAATTATAAGTGAACCTCGTGAATGAAGATTTATACAAAATGGCCGTAGGTAGGTTGCGAAATTTCACGAATTTAATTCAAGGCGAAAAGAAAACGTCCTGCCGTAATTAATCCAGTCAGTTTCTAATTCAAAACAGTACAAATATTAGCATTTAATTGCACTTTAATTTAATGCCGTGTGGTTTTGGGCATATTAAATAGACCCACTCCATTGAACAAGTGAGGACAGGCTGGTGTTTCTGAGATACAAGTATCTGCTTAGTTCAGACACCATTCTCTCATAATCTTAACTATGTGATGTACTAACTGCTTAAGATTAGAGAGAAAATAAAATTGATTGATTAGATATCTTTCCCATGGATGTCGTAAAAGGCGACGGAGCTAACAGACTTGAAAAGACTGAATCTTATATAGGTAAACATTCAAGACCCAGGCCAATCAGAAAATGTTCTTTTCTCATCATGCCGGCCGGGATTCGAACCCGGGCCCTCCGGTGTCACAGACAAGCGTACTACCCTGCCGCGCAATTTAAGAACGCAGTAAGTACCACTTACTGCGTTTATGGTTGTCCTATATGTAGGAGATGCTGACATTGCGATCTACAAGAATCAAAGACCCGTTTTCTTCTATCTCGTTTAGAAACGGAAATACGTTATAACATAAATGCAGTAATGAGCAGATTTTAATTTCACTTTCATAATATAACTGCAGTAAAAACACTTACTTATTTAGTATTATGTAGAAACATTTCATAATGGTATTAGCAACACAACAATAGTGCAGTATTTACCAATAACGTCATTTTTTATATGTTGCCATGGTAAAAGCAAATGACTCTCACATAATATTCATGCAGCAACTACAATTATACTGCGTTTATCGAAAAGCTCGTCGGAATTGTTTTTAGGTTTAACAAGTCATGAACGCGGCAACTGACAATTACGGCATTTATTGTACGTTCATGTATTTGTTTATCACTAGAACGATATTTAGTTTAATGTCTTAAGATCACTTACTGCATTAATGCTTCAGCAATATACGTCTACTATTAAGTGAAAAGGGCCGTTCGCGCAAGTTACGGTTTAGGACCAAGAGACTCGTTAAGACAACTCTTTAAGAAAAAAACCTACAGACAGTAGCGTCCCAGTACATTTTTGATCTTATAATGTATGTTAGGAAAAATACCTCTTTTTTTTCAAAAAGTTAGTGCCACAAGTGATAGAAATTTACGTAATAAACATAAATTAGTCATGCCGTTTCATAGGCTTAGCAAAGTCAGTAAATAATTTATGGGGAACTGTATACGATTTTATAATAGGTTGCCGGAGTCTGTTCTTGATATGCCCAACCGAAAATTCAAAGAGTATGTAAAGAAAGTACTTTGTGAGAAGGCTTATTATAGGACTGATGATTACCTTAATGATAAAAACATCTGGCTTGAGCTTGGCACAGGAACCTCGTAATTAATTGTAGTTTGATTTGAACTTAAATGAAAATTCAGTACACTCTGTACATAAATCTTTTTAAAATTGGCAATCCATAATATATATATATATATTATATATATATTTTCTTTTTTCAATATTAAATCTCATAAATATATAAATCTGAACAATGTATTCTCTCGTCCACATTCTATTCTAAGTTTAATTAATATTGTGAAGTTGACGTTGTTGAAGAAAATGCTGCAGTGCAGTTTGTTACCGCTTCTTCTGCACTGACGCCTTGGAAGCGGCAGTAAACTTAGTTTTTAAGTAATTTATTTGACGTCAACCAATGTTGTTAAACCATACGTTTTGACAATTATTAAGCGATATATAGTATCCTATAGTAATGAATAAAAATTTTGAATTTGAATTGAATTTGAAATAATGCATCGAAAACAAAATGCTCAAAATGTTAAATCATCTCTCTCAAGTACATAAAAAAAAAATTACTTATATGAGATTTAATAGATTAAATTAAATATAGATTTATTTTTTTCAATATGATTAGTAATCCTACTACTATTATAAAGGCGAAAGTTTGTATGGATGTATGGATGTTTGTTACTCTTTCACGCAAAAACTACTGAACCGATTACCATGAAATTTGGTATGTAGGTAGCTGAAGACCCAGAATAACACATAGGCTACTTTTTATCCCAGAGTTCCCGCGGGATTGATAGGGTTTCCATGCGGACGAAGTCGCGGGCGGCCTCTAGTTGTTAAATAAAACTTATAATGAAACATTTACATTATTATTCAAACTTTTGAACCTCAGAGGTTATTATTTCGTACTTATCGAATTATTAATTTTATTTATTAAGCAAATGGACATGTTCCAGGAAGGTTTTTAATTTATTTTATAAGTTTTTGAACTGATTGTTACCTTACGAATCTCAAAATGGGTGCCATTTTATACTTAATTATTAGTTATAATTTTATTCTGTTAAGCAAGTGGAGATATTTTTTTGATGACCAAGAAGGTTTTTTATTTATTTTATAAGTTTTTGAACTGATTGTTACCTTACGAACCTCGAAATGGGTGCCATTTTATACTTAATTATTAGTTATAATTTTATTATGTTACGCAAACGGAGATATCTTTTTGATGACCAAGAAGATCTTTAATTCATTTTATTTTTTATTTTGGTATAGTTCAAAATGAAAGCGTTACTGACTTAAGATAAATGCAATATTACTGCGCTATATAATCTGTGATAAGTCATTTCCTTTCATGTTTTTTATTATCATAAATGCAGTATATTATAAAGTTACGGCGCATATATTGTGTTGCAAAATGTAAAATAACATTAATTCACGTAACCTATGTGCTGTAAATAAAAGAATTTTAGCATAAATGCCGTAAGGATCAATTTTACTGCATTCATGAAAATAATGTCTTATGAAAAAATTAATTAAGCCATAACATAAACAGTTTTAATTAAATTTTATGCACTATATAATAATTTAAACACCAAACGCCACTATCAAGATAATCTTCGAGTTATGCTCTTTAAGTCAGTATAGTTATTTTTAAAAATTTTTGCATAGCATATTTTAGGTAGCCTAAAATAAGTTTAAAACTTTGACCGCGTTTTTCTCGAAACTGTTCTCGTGTTCTTTACTGCGTTCTTAAATTGCGCGGCAGTACCGCTGCGCAACAGAGGACGTCATTAACACAAGTTATCATATTTCACTTTATGGTTAATTAAGAATTCATTTAACAATTAACCGTTAAACAGAACTCAAACGGTAATTATCGATTTGGCGGGTAGGTCGACCACAAAATTCGCACTCAATTTTGGCCAATTAAGGCTAACCGCAGACCGGCCGGGGGGACGCAATCTGCGATCGGCGATTAGTCGCAAGCGCACTGTCGCATGTCGTAACGACCTTAATTGTCTGTTACGGGGTCGACTCAGTTAAAATATTGATGGTCTGAAAAAGTCTGATGCAAATATGATGAAAGGAAAATCTTTATTTGGCGCAAAAGGTAACATTACATTGTTCATAAACATAGAAATTAAAAAAAATTACATGATGCGACCAAAAGGGTTTTCACTCATTATATGCATGTGTATTATTTATATGCATGTGTATTATTATGAGGTCACACAGTGCGCTGATTTAGTAGTACGGAGTAACAATTACAAACAATCAAAATTATTTTTAGAAATAATTTTGACAGTCTTAAAAAGAAAAAGAAATACTTAAAATAATTTTTCTTTTTCGTTTTTTAAATTACGTAACTAAAGTTTAAGAGCAGAAACCAATATAAAAAAAAAAACTAGCGAAACATTGTCATAGAATAGAATAGATTTATTTTCAAAATTGGATACAAGGTATCACTTATTGTCACATAACTTAAATCTAATTATAACTACTACAGCTTCCAAAGCGCATGTGTAGAAGAAGCGGCGGAACAAACTACACTGCAGCATTTTCATAGGAAAATTTATTCATAAAGTCGATTTTACAAATGTAACATTTGGAATTTTCGTGCAACCCATCTCATTGCTCAATCTGACATTTGCAGAAATGACAAAGATCATAATCTGAGGACACGCTGACGTGATTTCAATGGAGATGACAATTGCATATTTCAAAACGAAAGGTCAAGTGTCAAAGCAGTGACGTTTATAATGTTACTAGAGGCCGCCCGCGACTTCGTCCGCATGGAAACCCTATCAATCAAAAAGTAGCCTATATGTTAGTCTGGGTCTTCAGCTACCTACATACCAAATTTTGATAGGAACGAGATGTAGTGGTCCTATTTTTTTTATATCAGGAAAATACATGAATAAAATAATACTTAATATTTGTTATCATCTCCATGCATAATAACTCTGTGGCGTCACAAGATCACAATCTGCGGAGCCCGCATAATCCTCAAAGAACATTTTTAATGTCAAATTCTTTTTGAAGAAATCAGCACTTTTCCCCCTTTCGTAGATATTATCCCTTAGCGACTGTCACGTTGTTCGAGTTTTACGACAATTGATGCTAAATGAGTTTTGAAAGAGCCTGTCAAGCTCAATTCTATAGCTCTCTCTTTCTTAAGCCAGAAATTAGTTTTATACAAACATCCATATACCTAATCACGTCGTTATCCTTTACAAGTAGACAGAGCTCAGCTTTATGACTTACTTTGATAGAAAAACATATAGGCTACTTTTTATCCCGGAGTTCCCGCGGGGTGATTGTTAAGTTATGATAGGGTTTCCACGCGGACGAAGTCGCGGGCGGCCTCTAGTCCCTCTATAAAGTAAACATTTGGTAAAGAGCTGTAAAGTTATATAAACACCATGAAAGCTACTAAAAGCTCATTACAAACATTAAAAAATCCCTTTTACAGCAAAAATAACAATAGTTCGTAACCAAAAAAAACACAATGGCATATTAAAGAAAAAATCTTTCTGTTAGTCAGAGCCACGTAGAACCCCGTAAACTTACCATAACAGTCCTTTACACCCAACCAACTTTGAAACTTAATGCGTTAAATATACAGTTAAATTCCCCATAACAAAATATGTACTTGCTACATTTATAACACAAAATGATAGAACAAGAAAGGTGAACAGCTGTTTATCAGTTTCTAAACTTTATTGTTGTAAGATAAGGTTTGTTTTCGTTAAGCAACACGTTCAATAGATGGCGCCATGTGTGCGGAATGAGTCAGAGGTCAGAATGGTCACGGTGCTTTATTGGGATTTCCTTTATTTGGTACCTACGTTTTTTCCTTATTTTTATAGAATAATGCAATCTCTCGTATCAAACGTTTAACTGGATGTGTAACCATGATCCAAAAGGGGTTAAATTTAACTGCAAAGGTTGCGGAGGTCAGATGGGAGTCGGTTCGTGTAAAAACATGACTTACCTTATCCGGTATGACGGTAACAACCGACCCGGGGTCCACTCCAGAGAGGGATGGATTTAACTTGCCCCGGTCAATAAATATTCTTCAAGCTTTATCGTCTAAATCCGGGCTAAGTCGAAAGTTAACTTCATAACCTAAAAAAACACACATACTGACTGTAATGTCGACGGCCTCTGTGGCGCAGCGGTAGTACGCTTGTCTGTGTCACCGGAGGTCCCGGGTTCGAATCCCGGTCAGGGCATGATGAGAAAAGAACTTTCTATGATTGGCCTGGGTCTTGGATGTTTATCTATATAAGTATTTATTATAAAATAAAGTATCGTTGAGTTAGTATCTCGTAACACAAGTCTCGAACTTACTTCGAGGCTAACTCAATCTGTGTAATTTGTCCTGTATATATTTATATTTATTTATTGTAATGTGCAATGCAATGAGTGAAAGAGAAGGAAGTATTATGTCGTCTCTAGCACACTTGCCGCCATGATAGAATTTGGACAGAGTTTATGATTGAAGAGTTCATGTGAGCGTGTGTGTCTGAGAGTTGATAAGCTGGAGGATAAGCGAATCAATACACTGTCATTTTAGTTTTTTTTTTTAATAACGAATGCTGTGTGGCATTAAGTATTAAGGCCACCTGTTGTACATTTTACGTGCATTAAGTTTAAATAAATAATAAAGAATCGCCCAAAATTGCGCATGTTCGAGATTAATGTGGTTATTATCTTAGTCGCTTTTACGACATCAGCAGTTAAAGATGTTAAATGATCCTTAATTGTCCAGAATTATACGACATTCGAACACGTTACCCTATCACATTTAAATCAAATCAAAATTTGACTGGAAGAGAATACTGTTGTAATTTTGAGGCTAAATAAAGTTTCAAATAAATAAATCAGAACCAATTTGCATTCACAGTCTGTTAAAAAAACAACAAAAACTTAAAAAAAAAAACAAACACACACACACACTCCCAAAACATGTAGTGGAGCAAATTAAATTCTTCCAGAAAAACCTATTTGGGCAACATGTTCCCGGAACGTGGAAATATTCGCGCCATTCCCGTTTCGGCGGCCATCATAACTGGCTCGCGTCGGTATTTACTGAATATTGCCGGTTTTAACCGGATTCGGCGACAAACGAAGCCATTTTGGAAGGACTTTTCTAAGTTATTGGTAGAATAGAATAGTTTATTTTCAAAATTGGATACAAGGTATCACTTATTGACGTCACATGACTTAAATCTAATTATGACTTAAGTATACCGCTTCCAAAGCGTTTGTGTAGAAGAGCGGCGGAACAAACTACACTGCAGCATTTTAGTACCTAACTCTTACAAGTGATAGAGGTATGCAGGGATCGTGGCAAGTTGGAATATGTAGTCTCTGCCTAACCAAAAATATTAACCACCTATATAAAGCAAGAAATTAAACGCCACTAACAAAATGGTAGGAATTTGGCTTCACCTATAAAAGAATACAGGTTTTACGCAAATTCCACGGGAACTATAGTTTTTACCGAGATGAAAGGTGGGTACTTATGGTGGGGTGGGGTATGTCCTTTTGTAGACTTTTAATTATAGGGTATCATTTAAGCTATCACCAATTTAATTAGTTTTGTGTTTCTTAAATAATAGGGTTTGTCCTCAACATAGTAGATCTGTCACCAAAATGTAGTCACCAAACAATGCAAAATCAGTTCCACAATAAATCACCTAAAATCCTGAGATATAAGGTCTAGTACCAAATAAATGTTTTTGTATGTATTATAATAGGTGTGTCCTAATAAGTATTTAAGCAAACTAATTTAAAGAGATCACCAATAAATCATATTATGTTACTAGAAAATTGCATTAAGTTCAAATAAAAAATTAGGGTTGTCATCATCGTTTCAACCAAAAGATTCTGCTACTTAACTAGACTCCCAAGGTTCTAAATTTCCACTGGTAGTATAAATATTTAAATAAAATTTTTAGCAGAGTAGTAAATAAAACAATTAAAGTTAAAATAATCAATATTTATTGTTGAAAATAATTACCACTGAACAATCAGCGCTGGTTTAAAATAGCTGGCTTATGGCTAGCAGAATAGTAGATAAAACACTTAATTAAAGTTAAAATAATCAATATTTATTCTTAAAAATAATAACCACTGAACAATCAGCGCTGGTTTAAAATAGCTGGCTTATGGCTAGCAGAATAGTAGATGAAACACTTAATTAAAGTTAAAATAATCAATAGTTAACTACTACCCATCGTTGAGGCCGGATTGGTCAATTTTTAAAGCGCGCCAATTTGTCTCCGCCCCTTTGATCATTTTTTCATTAAAATTATAAATTGATGTATTAAATTGGTAACGAATACTATTAATTTAATATCTGAACGAAATAAAATGTTACTACTGTATTGGTGACAAAATATCAAATAAAAAGGAGTCGCAGTCAGGGATCGATAATCGATTTATTTGGTGACAGATCTACCATTCTGAGCACAGAGCTATTATTTAAGTAACAAAACTGTTATTATAAGAACGAAGTTTATATTCATGTAATTCAATATAATTTTATTGGTTATCGATCTCTTATTTTACACATATATTAACATTAATTTGATAATTCATACCTGGGAACAATTTTTGTTTATCTGAGAACGAAAATATTTCGTGACGATAGATCTATTTATTAGGTGATACAACTTGATGACAAATATAAATTTTGGTGATAGAAAATATAGTTCCCTTAATTATATATACGTAAAATATTTCAAGAAGATAAATTTAGAAGAGTGAGAAGGTAACAAACAAACAAAAAATAAACCTACTTTCGCACTTATAATATTATAATAGGAAGTATAGACTGTTGGCACTGTCTACCCCGCAAGGGATACAGACGTGATTATAATATGTAAGTGTATGTATGCATCTAACTACCCCGGTGGTCTAGCGTGCGTGGGATGGACAGATCCGCGTGTATCCAGGTTCGAACCTCGTTTCGCGTGGGTCGTACGATTTGCGTTGGAAATTGAGTGGGATTCCTAAGATTCTCAAGGATAATTTCACTTGTCACTTCTTTTAAATAATGCCGTGTTGACACTGATGCTATCACTAAATTTCTATCCATATATATCTATATACTTATATAAACATGTGCCGTGTGGTTCCAGGCACCAATAAAAAAAAAAGAATAGGACCACTCCATTGATGTTGTAAAAGGCGACATTTGCTGTAACCCTTCTGGTACAAATTTCACTGCAAAATTATGTGAAATCATCGAAATAAGTATAATCATTAACCCACTTAACAAAAAGAAGCAATAATTTGGTTTATTATGAAAAAACCTTGTGCTTAATTATGCTTTAAGTTTATTACCAAAAAAGGGACTGATCGCCTTTCAATCAACAGTTTAAACTCAAGGCATTTCAAATGAACATCATAAAAAATAAATTTCAAATGAAATTTTTTATTCCTTTGACTAAGAAAGAGGGTAATAGGATTGGAATATTAATTTTCAACCCACTAATTGATAGATATAAAAAGAAATAACAATAAATGCTGTCTTAACGAAATTATGATGAGGGAAAACATCGTGAGGAAACCTCCTCGTTATGGAGATGATATAGTAAAGGCTCTGACTACACCGGAAAGGATAAAGACGTGATTATATGTTTATATTCATATACATTATATATAATCATGTCTATATCCCTTGCGGGGTAGACAGGGTAAACAGTCTTAAAAAGACTGATAGGACACATTGAGCTATTTGGCTTAATGATAGAATTGAGTTTCAAATAATGACAGGTTGCTAGCCCGTCGCCTAATAGAAGAATCCCAAGTTTATAAGCCTATCCCATAGTCACCTTTTACGTCATCATTGTCAATTAAGGTTATATCCATCCCGCTAGGATTCAAGACGAGTACTTAGTAGTATCAAGTCCACAGCCAAGGAATGTGCAGACAAGAACCTTGTCCTCTCAGGTCGGGTTACACCGTTACACACATACGACTCTAAATCTGTATGCAAATTAGAAAAAAAAACTACGTTAATCTAGACTTGAGATCCTGAGTAAAACTTGTATTGTGTCCGGTTTATGCGTCATACGAGTATGTTCTGTTTCTTTATATAATGTTCCTGAGTTCTTTATATAATATATGATATAATATAAAGAACTCAGGTAAAGAGAATAGTGTCGTGTGGTTCTCGGCAATTTAGAATTTGACCACTTCATATCTTTCCTATGGATGACAGTCGACTAAGGGGAAGGCTTATAAACTTGGTATTGGGATGTTTCTTGCTTTTATTGTACTATGTGTGTTTGTTAAGCGTTTAGCTAGCAACCTGTCACTATTTAAAATCTCAATTCAATAATTTTAAGCCTTGTATTTCGTCTTAAAGTCTTACTTAAAGATTTTGACATACCAACAAAATAAATTACGGTAGCAACAACAGAATTATGAAAGTAGGTCCGATAACATAATCCTTATAAAGGCAACATTTATCGGGTCCTAATTGGAACATTATGACCATTTTATTACCATTTTGACCATAATGAGACTTCCGGCCATGATGATATACGTTTATGGTGGTATAGCATTTATCTTTGTAAGTTTATTATGTACTTAATAATTTACTTTGGTTTCAATGAGATAAAAAAGGCGGAAGCTGGTCTTTTAAACTTTGAATTATGGTGTTTTACCGTGTGGTTCCCGGCACCAATAAAAAAAGAATAGGACCACTCCATCTCTCGTTCCAATGGATGTTATAAAAGGCGACTGAGGGATAGGATTATAAACTTTGGATAATTTGGCTTGATAAACTTGTCTCTATTTGAATCTCAATTCTATCATTAAGCCAAAAAGCCTATCAGTCTTTTGATGACTGTTGACTCTGTCTACCCCACAAGTAGACATATATGTACAGTATATACGTGATTATATGTATGTATGTATACATAAGGCTATCTTAGAATTCTTTATACATATTATCGACTTTTTCAGGGATAAAGTATATTTTTATAAGCTGAGCTTTTTTTTTAAATTTCAAACTTGAAGTGCTTTAGTTTCGCCTAAAGTTATTTACAAACAAACAAACAAACATTAGTATGGTTTTCAATCATACATCTTTCGTTGCACACACAATAACACTTCAAAGAGCGAGCTGACCTTGCGTTATTTTTAACTTTTTGTTTGAACTAAGCTAATGTAGTTTCTGTCGGTCTGTTTGTGAATTTCTCGGAAATTACCGCCTTGTTACTAATGGATACTTCCGTTTTGAACATGATTAAAGTATTTTCGAATGTTTACAATTTTATACATAATAAATTTTAATCCTACGAATATATGTGTTTAACGGTTTTTTGCTTTACTCATCTAAGTAATTCTGTGTGCCGTGTGGTTCCCGACACCAATAAAAAAAGGAATAGGACCACTCCATCTCGTTCCCATGGATGTCGTAAAAGGCGACTAAGGGATAGGCTTATAAACTTAGGATTCCTCTTTTAGGTGATGGGCTAGCAACCTGTCACAATTTGAATCTCAATTCTATCATTAAGCCAAACAGCTGAACGTGCCTATCAGTCTTTTCAAGACTATTGGCTCTATCTACTCCGCTATAGGGATATAGACGTGATTATATAAACAAATGATACCTAACAATGGTAAGTATAGTTATGGATATATAAATAAATAGGTCTGCGTGTAGTTTTAGACCGTATCGAGCTTAACAACAATTATTAGTTCATGAAGCGGTTATGCAACCGCATTCTGATTTGAATTGATGCATTTCTTACACAATTGTGTGTACAATTAGGTCTCGAAAGGCGCGGCTAAAGCCAGGTGACAGAACTAGGTAATGCGGATTAAGGTCTAGACAAGACGAACAATTTAATTTTGTTACAACATTCCTACTGTTTCAACATGCAACGGTTGCAACGAATTGTTGAAACAAAGTTTGCAAAAATCGACAGCATGCATACATACATATACCCAATCACGTCTATATCCCTTGCGGGGTAGAAAGAGCAAACAGTCTTGAAAGACTGATAGGCCACGTTCAGCAAATAAAATAAAATAAAAGGACATAGAAAAAAGAAAAGGACCACTTCATCTCTTTCCCATGGATGACGTAAAAGGCGACTAAGGGATAGATTTTTAACTTGGAATTCTTCTGTTAGGCAATAGGCTAGCAACCTGTCACTATTTAAATCACAATTCTAACATTAAGCCTGACAGCCTAACGTGGCCGTCAGTCTTTTCAAGATTGTTGGCTTTGTCAACCCCGCGAGGGATATAGACGTGACTATATATTTATGTATGTTTATGTAACATACAGAAGAATCCTAAAACAACGACATAGAACATATCTCTCATCATACCCATTCTTTTTTCATAATATCTGAAATATAATAACAAAAAATCCCTCGGGATCGTGCCATATTTTTGTAAACAACAGTATCTGGTAAGGATCGTTCACACCACCCGATGTCTGTACAGGATACATTTTGTCTGACAATGTGAGCTAAGATTTAAACAAGCACATTAGTGTCGTAAAAATTTATTTTAAAGTAATTATCTAGAAGGGAGGAAGTAAAAAACTAAACAATCAGTGCTTTACTGCAATTTACATACATATAGGCACGTCTGTATCCTTTGCGGGGTAGACAGAGCCAACAGTCTAGAAAAGACCGAAAGGCCACGTTCAGCTGTATGGCTTTATAATGAATTGAGATTTAAATAATGACAAGTTGCTAGCCCGTCGCCTAAAAGAGCCAGAGAATCCCAAGTTTAGCCTACCCCTTAGTCGCCTTTTACGACATCCATGGGAGAGAGAGATGGAGTGGTCCTATTCTTGTTTCTATTGGTGCCGGGAACCACACGGCGATGACATGGTACAGACACGTCATAGTGTAAAGAATCTTTTACAGATAAGACACCATAAAATAAACTATTCTCTATAAGAACAGCCGTACCTAAAGCGGACAGTCCCGCAGGACGCAAATATGTTTTGCCGAAAATGTTTTGATGTAATAACATGGTAAGATTAGGAAGGGGAATGTGGGACATAAGGTTTTAAGATAGCTTTATGAGATTTTTCCTTTTGATAATTGTAATAATAATAATCCGGGTAAAGAGTCAGGTCAAAAGTACCCGAAACCGCCGAGCTTGCATGAAGAGAGTTGTGAATGTGAATGAAGCGAAGGAAGTATGCAGAGATCGTGGCAAGTGGAAAGAGGTAGTCTCTGCCTACCCCTCCGGGAAAGAGGCGTGATTTTATGTATGTACATATGTATGTATGTATGATAATTGAAATGCTAACGAATTTACTTTTATGGGTATAAGTAAGTACATCTGTCTATGTAACATAATCCTGTTTTATTTATTGACAATGTTGAGAGAATTTGTATAGTGACTAAGACCTGTGATAACACTACACTGTACTTTTATCTCTTGCGGGGTAAACAGAGCCAACAGTTCCGAAAACACTGTTCAGTTCAGCTTTTTTAGCTTATGGTTATGATAGAATTGAGATTCAAGTCGTCACGAATTGCTAGCCCATCGCCCAAAAAAAAGGAATCCTAAGTTTATAAGCCTGTCCCTTAGTCGCCTTTTATAACATCCACGGAAAAGATATGGAGTAATCCTCTTCTTTTTTCTTTCAGTGCCAGCAATCACCACACGGCACTATGAAAAATAAATAGGTTCTATTCAAATAATGTTTCATTGTTTTGTGCTTTCAATGCGGGTTACTATCGCTAAAGAGATCGGTATACCCAGCCGTCATAGACCCGGGTATACGACATATAACCGGATGAAAAATATCGTAAAGTAAATACGCCTTGCGGGAGTGCGCGTTTATATAAATGACGGCCTCTGTGGCGCAGCGGTGGTGCGCTTGTCTGCGACACCGGAGGTCCCGGGTTCGAATCCCGGCCAGGGCATGATGAGAAACGAGCTTTCTCTGATTGGCCTGGGTCTTGGATGTTAATCTATATTAGTGTTTATTATAAAATATAGTATCGTTGAGTTAGTATTTCGTAACACAAGTCTCGAACTTACTTCGAGGCTAACTCAATCTGTGTAATTTGTCCCGTATATATTTATATATACATAACGTGTTTTAAATTTTTATAAATGATTTACCGGCCCTAAGATTACACAATTTGATATGTTTTTTATAGAAAAATTAAATTAATAATATTGCATGGAATATTAATGAAAACTTAGACTTTCGCTTTGATTGTACAAATTAAATGCCCATTGTATTACAATTATAAAAGCTACGTCAGCGACGTTTCAGTACAACTGACAGTATTTTCAAGTCATTTAAAAAATATTAGATAATATATATTCATAAATATAATCACGCATTCATCCCTTACAGGGTAGGCAGAGCCAATGGTCTCGAAAAGACTAAAAATAGAGGAAATTTAATTATAATTCAAATCGACGCACCCTCACAGACCGTACGACCCATACCCGGCCGGTTATCGGCCGGCTATCGTCCGTCCGATCAGCGGTAGTTTTCACGACATGATCAACTTGCTGACGTGGGGTGTAACAGACAGATTTATAAGGTTCTATGTTGATGCGCGGCTTCACAATAGAGTTTTATTTAACTAGCTTTTAGCGCTTTTTGTTTAATTTATTTAGTTATTTGCCGTGTGGTTCCAGGAACTTTAGAATGGAACTTTTATATATCTTTCCCATGAATGTGGTAAAGGCGATTAAGGGAAAGGCTAATAGACTTTAGTTTCTTCTTTTAAGCGATTTGCTAGCAACCTGTCACTATTTGAAGCTCAATTCTATTATTAAGCCACACAGCTAAACGTGGTCTATCAAAAGTGTTGGCTCTGTCTACCCCGCAAGGGATGCAACAGCTGAACGTGGCCTTTCAGTCTTTTCAAGACTGGTTAGTTCTGTCTACACCGCAAAGGATAAAAACGTGATTGTATGTATCTACAGGTAGGCAGAAACAACATTTTTACTCTAGCCACGATTCTCTTGTGTGAAACTTAATTATTTTATAAAAATTAGCGACCCGCCCCCGTCTTCGCACGAGTAGCATTTATAGATACAAAACCCCTATTTCCAACATTTTAAACAGCAACAAAATCAGTCCACAACTTTCCGAGATTAGCGCACACAAACAGAACAGAAAACAACTTTATAATATGTAGTGATATAAAATTGGCTTATCATATCATTATCTATAACGTCGTTGGATTAGAGCATTTAAGTTGTCGCATTTATTTTTGACTAACTAACTGTCTTGTCCCCTTTGAAGAGCAATTACTCAGTTAACTTAATTCGATGTTTAATGACTTAATAGCCAGACTCTCTTAATCTAATTGATTTTATTTGATGGTCATGGGAATTTTCAGCATCCTTAATAGATCAGCATCTTCAATTACTAAGAAAAAAAGGGAGTTTGTTTATTACTTTCTTTGCATTCAAAACGACTGAACATTATAGTTTGGAGTATAGAAAAGTTCAGAGTTCTGTACGCGCGAGGAAACCGCGGATGAAAGCTAGTATATATTACTAGCTGTGCTCGCGACTTCGTCCGCATGGAAAGGTTATTATGGGCATCATTGAAGCCCTCAAGGTTGAATAATTTTTCCCGTTTTTTTTTCACATTTTCCATTATTTCTTTGCTCCTTATAGTAGTGATATTATATAGCCTTCCTTGATAAATGGTCTATTCGACGCAAAAATAATTTTTCAATTCGGACCAGTAGTTTCTGAGATTATCGCGTTCAAACAAACAAACAAACTCTTCAGCTTTATAATATTAGTATAGATGATCAAAATTACACCGCAAGATGTTCATTTTTAACATATCTTGTTTCTTTACATTTCTTCCTTACAATATCGTGTCCCTCCCCCATTTCGGTTGCATTGTTCGTGAGATAAAAGGTGACAGATAAGCAGACATGTAGTTAGAACATGCTGCAGTCACGACAACGCTATCTGTGTGTCTTGGTGGTTTTAACTCGAGAACACGCTTAGAAAGGACTTAATAAATATCTGAGCGTTAATCGTACTACATGCTGATATTGAAAAAAAGTAACTAGTTAGACAAACATTTATATACATATCTTTCTTAATATTATAAAGCTGAAGAGTTTGTTTATTTGTTTATTTGAACGCGCTAATCTCAGGAACTACTGGTTCGAACTAACATCAACGATAACGAGGTTTTCACATAAATATTCCAAAAAAACCACACGGCTAAATTACACTTGATTGATGATGTGTGGTTCCCGGTACCAATACAAAAAGAATAGGACCACTCCATCTCTTTCCCATGGATGTCGTAAAAGGCGACTAAGGGGTAGGCTTACATACTTGGGATTCTTTTTTAGGCGACGGGCTAGCAACCTGTCACTATTTGAATCTCAATTCTATCATTAAGCCAAATAGCTGAACGAGGCGTATCAGTCTTTTCAAGACTGTTGACTCTGTCACAAAGTATATAGACGTGACCATATGTATCTATGTATGTACCTATATAATCCCTAAATTCCCGCGGGAGGAACGTTGTCTTTATTTTTTATTCAATAGGCGAAACAATATATACTTTCTATATAACACAAAACGAACTAAATAATACCTCACTCAGACTCCTGTGGGACCCCAAAATGGGACTCCCACCCGCCAAGTGCCTATCAATGCGGCATTAGACCCAAAAACGGCAAATCGTACCGCTCCCGGCAGCATACGTTGGGACACGGAATTAGGGGTGCGAGGTTCAGTACTGGATGTGACAATATATAATTTGATGTGTCCGATTAGTTTTCCCATTTTTTACACTAGATGGCGTGCTGCCATATTAAAACGCGCTTTAGTTATTTTTATTATTTTTATATAGTGTTTGGCAATTTATATATCTATAGTCTTTAATACAGATTACTTCTTATTCCGAGTTTAATTTTTGGACCCATTACGATAGTGTCTAGGTAGCCATGATGTTTGTACTGTTGCTGGCAATACTTTAAGCAAGAATTTGGAAATGAGAAGAAAATAAGCTTTAATGAAATGTAAATAAGAATCTTTATTGTGGGTTAAAAAATTAGCTAAGTTTATAATCAGTTAACTACTAAATCAATGTGTCATGCGGGTCCCGGCACCAATAAATAATAGGACCATTCCATCTCTTGTCCATAGATGTCGTAAAAAGCTACTAAGGGATAGGCTTCTAAACTTGGGATTCTTTTAGGCGATGCGCTTGCAATCTGTCACTTTTTGAATCTCAATTCTAACAATAAGCCTATTAGCTGAACGTGGATAAAAAAAATTTTGGTATGCAGGCATCTTGGTGATTGTAAAGATGTAATATCTGCTCTTACTTCTAGAAGAAAGAAGTGTGATTTATTGTTATAATTATTTATGTTAAAATACAGCAGATCAAATATATATCAATGTCAAAACACACAAGCAATTAAATTAATGAGTAAGAATGAAATTAAAATGAAATAAAAATTAAAAAAGCCTTATTTGTCGTCAATTAAAAATAATTATATAATTCCTGAGTCATGCATATTAATAATAATAAAATTATAATAATATTCTAATATATTTCAACGAGCAATTGTTGTATATATATAATCAGGATCTCGGAAATGGCTCCAGCGATTTTCATGAAAGTTACAAATTAGGGGCTTTTCGGCTCACGGAATCGATTTATCAAGGTCCTAGGTTTGAAAAGGCTCGGTTCCCAAGATATATAAACATTTTAAAAACCGCGTTTTAAGAAACTATATCAGCGCCATCTCTGGTAGACCGGGTACTTATAATAATATCATCTAGAAATTATTGAACTCTTCCATGATCACGACATCTGTGGCCTTCTTAAAATTCAAGATGTCGAGGGCTGACGGATCGTGGGCGCCTAAAACCGATACTCTCTTAATACTGTTAAGGAAATTGCCAAATGTTGGGGACGACTAAGGAAAATGGCGAAAATGGAAACGTATGGAAATTGTAACGACATTTTTGCCAACTTATAAAGAATGTCGGTTTTGTACGCATTTGGATGGATGAGCTAAATGAATGAAACGCGTGGATAGATATGTATGTTATCTGCTGCATATATATGTAGTATATATAGTAAAGGATATAGGTATTTTTATGTTTAGTATAGGTTTATAGTATAGTAGGTATGTTTACATACATACATATAATCACGTCTATATCTCTTGCGGGGTAGACACAACCAACAGTCTTAAAGAAGACTGATAGGCCACGTTCAGCTGTTTGGCTTGATTATAGAATTGAGATTCAAATAGTGACAGGTTGCTAAAAAAAATATTTATTTTTTCTATTGGTTCCGGGAACCACACGGCACATTAAGTAATCCGATAATATTCCAATTTCAAAATTGTAAAACCAACAGCACATCACACTGAAACACATAAGAAAATCTAGATTTTTAGACTAAAACGTAGGGAATTTATTACAATTCCTGTGAACCTGTGGTTAGCCCGTTGTAACCTTACACTCCTAGCAAGGTCAGCTGCCTTACAAGGTCACAAGGCCGGATTAAGACGACGAATAAAATGAGCATAGGATTTCAAGATTTTAAGCTTGCGAGCTTCATAAAAAATATTATTTCACGATCTCATTTTAAGCGGATGAGTAAATTAAAACGGTCGTGATTTTCAGCGAATTTAGCTAGGTCTGCTTTAATCGGCTTTTACACTTTTTTTATTATTAATTTTCTAATGTTAGTCCTCTGTCTTCCCCCTGGCTTTAGTCCCGGTTGCATCCTCACCAATCTGGAGAGGAGCCCGGGGAATGCCTTCGACCATGATTCCTGGTGAGTCAGGTTTTTACACGAAGCAACTTCGCAACCGTTGCAGATAAACCTAACCCGTATTGGATCGATCATGGTTACAGCTTACACATCACACACCTGAATGTGCAGGTTTCCTCACGATGTTTTCAGCAAAATCGATAGTTACATCGAGAAGGAAAAAGTACTGTCAAGTTTCCCGCTAAATAAAAACACGTCTTGAGCTAAATGAATGAATTAATGTATTCATAAATGATACGCATGAATTATTGTTTATACAAAAGTATTATTTATTTTCTGTTTCGCATACTTAGAAAAGCAATTATGCATTATACACCTTTAGAATGCTAATTCAAAATACTATTAATTAATAATGAAACCGTGTAATTCGAATTCAAATTCAAAATGTTTATTCATTATTATAGGATACTTCATATCGCTTAATAATTATCAAATCTTTTGGTTTCATTTTTTAGGTTATTAGGTTTGGTTGATGGATTAGGTTTGGTTGACGTCAAATAAATAACTTAAAACCAAGTTTACCGCCGCTTCTAACGCGTCAGTGCAGACGAAGCGGTAACAAACTGCACTGCAGCATTTTATATAATATTCTTCATGTAATAATATTACTTAGCGTCTGTTGTTTTGCCTTTAAACAAAATAAATGTCACTTTCAACAGCTGAATGTGTAACGACCCTTAAAATATCTTCTTCCTTCTTGCAGCGGGTCCGCTCCTTCACCAACTCGTTGGATGACCTCACCAGCCGGGTACAGGCGGCCGAAGCTGCCCGCGCGTCCTGGAGGGGTCCAGGTGAGACTATTTTAATGTTTTTTTCTATAAATGTCATTATGCGCATGATACGCCACTGAAATACTATAAATATATATATATTTCAAACTATAAATAAACAAGCAGCACTACACACAGTCGGTTTTTAAACGGTTTTATTTGAGTAAAGTTTTAGGGAACACTATGTTTATTGAAGGGGACGTCGAATCTCCCTCTTCCTCTTACTCGGAGGTCGAAAAAATAAAACTTCAAAATATAATAATAGTAATAATATATAATAGTAACTGAAAATTCTTAGTTTCCATTCAAAGTGGTATAAACTGATCGTTTGATTATAATTTTTTTGTGTAAACTTACTCAAGTATGTTTTAACTGGTTTTTAAAAAGTATTGACTTTTAATAAGTATCTGTACTTTATTTAACCACATTTATTTATTGTGCCATGTTGTATCCGACACCAATAAAAGAGAACACGCATCTCTTTGCCATGGATGTCGTAAAAGGCGACTAAGGGAATGGCTTATAAAATTGGGATGCTACTTTTAGGCGATGGGCTGGCAACCTGTCACTATTTGAATCTCAATTCTAACATTAAGCCTATCAGCTGAACGTTGCCCATCAGTTTTTCAAGTTGTGTTTATCCCGCAACGTATATAGACGTGATCATACGAATGAATTATTTATTCAATGAAAGATCTAGGAAACTTTTCTAAGTGTTACTATAATCGGATGTCGGATGCGTCTCGTCCAAGTTTCAGAAAGATATCTTAAGTTGTCCAAAACCGTGATATAATTAATTCAAGAAATTAATCCATTCAGGTGACGCCAGAGATGCTCGCCAGCAACTCGATGCCGTCTCCAGGGCCAGGGCTCAGCTCCCACCGCTGAGGAGACTCGCTGATGAGCTGCACTCCCAAGCCCAGGCGTTAGCCAGGGACAAGATCCAGCTGCCTGAACATCTGTTGGGGAGACTTGATGATTTGAACACCAGGTGAGATTTTTGAGGTCGAAGTTATCGCGCGATAAGGAGCATCTGCAGGAGAACCTCATCTTAAATCAGTTTATTAATTTGGAGAAAACCAATTTTTATCATTTGATAAAACCTTTTTTAACAATTATTTGCATTTATTATTGTTACACAGTCTTCAGAAACAGCCATTGAAAAACATTAGTTATTCTTACAAACTAAGATAAAATGAACCAAAATTAAAATTCTTCTTCAAGATAACATAAAGATCTTCGCAAATCTTCTGGGTAACAGAACTAGGAATAATAAAATAAAATCTAATACTCTTTAGATTCATTACTGTAGCAATAAGAGCAAACCATAACCGCGTGTTCCAAACAAAAATATTTTTTTCAAGTAAGGAAGTTCTAACGCGTTTTACGGTTTTTTTTCGAACTACAAAAGCTACAACGACCTTGGCCTAAGTTGTTAGCGGTACCTGATGGTTCTGGACCGTCTAATTTGTAGATTTCAGCACACCTTTGTCGTATCATTATTTAAAATCGAAAAATCATTATGTCGGTCTCTCAGACAAACGCGCGGGTATAGGAAGGTTAAAGCCAAATAGCTGAACGTGGCCTATCAGTCTTTTCAAGACTGTTGGCTCTGTCTACCCCGCAAGGGATATAGACGTGACTATATGTATGTATGTTCCAGAGTCGGAGCCCTATGCACGGGTGGCGAGGGCTCTGTCTACCCCGCAAGGGATAAAGACGTGACCATAATATGTATGTATGTTCCAGAGTCGGAGCCCTATGCACGGGTGGCGAGGGCTCTGTCTACCCCGCAAGGGATATAGACGTGACCATATGTATGTATGTATGTTGCAGAGTCGGAGCCCTATGCACGGGTGGCGAGGGCTCTGTCTACCCCGCAAGGGATATAGACGTGACCATATGTATGTATGTATGTTGCAGAGTCGGAGCCCTATGCACGGGTGGCGAGGGCTCTGTCTACCCCGCAAGGGATATAGACGTGACCATATGTATGTATGTATGTTGCAGAGTCGGAGCCCTATGCACGGGTGGCGAGGGCTCTGTCTACCCCGCAAGGGATATAGACGTGACCATATGTATGTATGTATGTTGCAGAGTCGGAGCCCTATGCACGGGTGGCGAGGGCTCTGTCTACCCCGCAAGGGATATAGACGTGACCATATGTATGTATGTATGTTGCAGAGTCGGAGCCCTATGCACGGGTGGCGAGGGCTCTGTCTACCCCGCAAGGGATATAGACGTGACCATATGTATGTATGTATGTTCCAGAGTCGGAGCCCTATGCACGGGTGGCGAGGGCTCTGTCTACCCCGCAAGGGATATAGACGTGACCATATGTATGTATGTATGTTCCAGAGTCGGAGCCCTATGCACGGGTGGCGAGGGCTCTGTCTACCCCGCAAGGGATATAGACGTGACCATATGTATGTATGTATGTTGCAGAGTCGGAGCCCTATGCACGGGTGGCGAGGGCTCTGTCTACCCCGCAAGGGATATAGACGTGACCATATGTATGTATGTATGTTGCAGAGTCGGAGCCCTCTGCACGGGTGGCGAGGGCTCTGTCTACCCCGCAAGGGATATAGACGTGACCATATGTATGTATGTATGTTGCAGAGTCGGAGCCCTCTGCACGGGTGGGGAGGAGCGCGCGCGGCAGCTGGCCGGCGTCGCCCGGGACGGCGGCGCGGGCGCAGCGCAGGGCTTCCTCGCCGGCTCCGTGGACCAGCCCTGGGAAAGGGCCGTCACGCCTGCCAATGTACCTTATTATATCAAGTGAGTATTCGGAGTGCCGTGTGGTTCCCGGCACCAATACAAAAAAGAATAGGACCATTCCATTTCTTTCCCATGGATGTCGTAAAAGGCGACTAAGGGATAGGCTTACATATTTGTGATTCTTCGTTTAGGCGATGGGCTAGCAACCTGTCACTTTTTGGATCTCAATTCCATCATTAAGCCGAGCAGCTGAATGTGGCCATTCAGTCTTTTCGAGACTATTGGCTCTGTCTACCCCGTAAGGAATATAGACGTGACTTTGTGTATGTATGTATGTTTGAGTATTCGGAGTTTAAGAGTGTTTTTGAGTATCGTCACCATAATAATAATCTGAGGACTGCTGTCTGTAATTACTCCTCCAATAGAATAAACCAAAGATCATGTCAAAAACGGACCAAATATGCGGCTAAAATGCGCAAGTAATTCGTGCGCAACCGATGATTATTTTCTGAGTTATGTACGTTAGTTTGAGTGCTAACCAATGCTCTTATCGTGAGGGAAAACATCGTGAGGATACCTGCACATTCAAGCAATTAAATGACCACCGCAATTGAGTAACCATGACCCAATATGAGTTTGGTCCTGAAAAGGTTGCGGAGGTCAGATGGGAGTCGTTTCATTTAAAAACCTGACTCGCCCCGTCTAGTATCTATAGTCAAAGGGCGAAACCCTGGCTTCATTCCAACGTAGTGAGTATTTAACTAGGACCAAAACCTAGGAGGAACAAGAGTCAATTGGAAAAAGCTAACATACTGTGCCGAGACCGCTTATAAGTGGGAAGCAGTAACGACGAAGAACAAGAATGAAACCTCTTTCTTTACAGTCACGAACTAGAAACGACCCACTGGGACCATCCGAAGATGATCGAGCTGATGAACTCCCTGGCGGACCTGAACGAGGTTCGATTCTCGGCGTACAGGACCGCACTCAAACTTAGGACCGTGCAGAAGGCATTGTGCAGTAAGTATAATTATTTCAAGAGTCGGCACTGTTTTTGGTAACTGTTATCTCTCCTGGCGTGGTGCCGTGTGGTTTCCGGCACTACAAATAGGACTACTCTATATGTTTTCCATGGATGTCTTAAAAGGGGATTAAGGGGCAGGCTTGTTAACTTGGGATTCTTCTTGTAGGCACTAGGCTGTCAATACCTGTCTCTATTTGAATCTCAATTCCATCATTAAGCCGAAAGTGGCCTTTCAGTATTTTTAAGAGTGTTGACTCTGTCTACAACGTCAGGGATATAAACGTGATAATACATAGGTATATATCCTCCTGGTTTCGGTTGCTTCCTTACATTTCTGCAGAGAAGACCACGGTACCCTATTTTTGCTAAATATCACTAATTCAGCTTTACGGCTAATTCTGTAATAGGGGAATAGAGCCGTTTCGGTGTGGGTAAACATCATGATGTTTACCTAGACTTAGAGGAATCCTGCACATTTAGGCAATTGGAATGTGGATCTAATTCGGAAAAGGTTTTCCTGCAAAGGTTAGATGGGAGTCGCTTCTTGTAAAAACCTGACTCACCCAATCCAGGATCCATGGTCAAAGGCATACCCCGATCTCCTCTCCAGAGAGGTGAGGATGCAACCGGGACTAAAACCAGGAGGAAGAAGGCCGTCTGCGTGGCATTGGTACATCCAAAAGACAGTAACATCTAGAAGATGGCATTATACCCTCGAGGCAAGAAATTTACGTCTATTTTTTATTTTCAGTGCACATGCTCCAACTGCCAGCAGCTTTAGAAGCGTTCGACTCCCACGGACTCCGAGCCCAGAATGACAGGCTCATTGACATACCTGACATGATTACAGTTCTCACCAGTTTGTATGAGGTACGTGGTTTGGACTTAAGTTCCAAGACATGGCAGATTCCGGGTTCGAATCTACTAATTGTTTTTTTTTGCTGTGGTCGATTCTTACTGGGACTACGAGTATTGTAGCACTTACCGTTCACGACCACTCCATCTCTTTCCCAAGGATGTCGTAAAAGGCGACTAAGAAATAGGCTTATAAACTTGGGATTCTTCTTTTAGGCAACAGGCTTGCAATCTGTCACTATTTGAATCTCAATTCTATCATTAAGCCAAACAGCTGAACGTGGCCTTTCAGTCTTTTCAAGACTGTTGGCTCTGTGACCATATGTGACGGGACCATATGCATGTATGTATGTTTATAAACCAAAAGTCCTCAAATGTTATCGGGAGATCATTTTGTCTGTTCCAGGTCATAGCAGCCGAGAATCCCAGCTTGGTGAACGTGCCTCTCTGTCTGGATTTGTCCATCAACTGGTTGCTCAACGTGTACGACAGCCAACGCACTGGTCAAATCAGGGTGTTGAGCTTCAAGGTTGGATTGGTCCTGCTCTGCAAAGGACATTTGGAGGAAAAGTACAGGTGAGTCTGAATTTATCTATCAACTGATTTTAGATTTTTATGCAAGTAGATTGGGATTAGTAGTAGTGCCGTATGCTTCCCGGTAGCAATACAAAAAAAGAATAGAACCACTCCATCCCTTTCCCATGGACGTCGTAAAAGGCGACTAAGGGATAGGCTTACAAACTTGGGATTCTTTTTTAGGTGATGGGCTATCAACCTGTCACTATTTGAATCTGAATTCTATCATTAAGCCAAATAGCTGAACGTGGCCGATCAGTCTTTTCAAGACTGTTGGCTGTCTATCATACTCAACAAGGGATATATACGTGACCGTATGTATGTATGTAGATCGGAATTTTGCGCTCCAAATCTGCATGAACTTGCTCTGTAAAAGCCATCCGGATAAGAAGTAATTATTTAAAAAATACATAGATATATATTATACCATTTCAGTCGTCTTACGCGTGTCCAAATCAATTTGGACACGCGTAAATCGGGTATAAGGTACGTAATAGGTAAGTGCCATTGTCCTGAAATGACATATGTAAAAGTTCTGATCCGATAAATATGACGTTGATGTCATTTCAGGACAATGGCACTTACCTACTGGTTCTGGCACTACTTCTGGTAGTCTGGTAGTTAACTCTCTGCTAGACTCTACTTCTAATAGTGACTAAAAAGTCTTAAAGTTCGTATGTTTCAAGTGAGTAACATGGTGACTCTAAAACCATACGGCATGTTTTCTAAAGCCCATAGGCAAAATATAGAGTACACTTTTACAATAGATCGGTATTTATCGGATCAGAACTTTTACATTTTCATGTCTGAAGTTTCTAGTTACATCCTTGTTCCCCGGTCTCCAAGTTCTTTATCTGGTTTTAAGTGATTTACGAGTTATGATGACAAATGATTACCTACAATTCTATCCTTAAATTACAATAACATTTCTTTCTTCTCAGATATCTGTTCAGGCTGATAGCTGACCCTTCATGTCGCGCGGACCAAAGAAAACTTGGATTACTTCTACACGATTGTATACAGGTATATATTTGTATAAAAAAAAGTAAAGTAAGGGTCAGGTCAAAAGTACCCGAAACCGCCGAGCTTGCATGAAGAGAGTTATGAATGTGGATGAAGCGAAGGAAGTATGCAGAGATCGTGGCAAGTGGAAAGAGGTAGTCTCTGCCTCCGGGAAAGAGGCGTGATTTTATGTATGTATTTGTGTATATGGTTGAATCTCCCATCTTTGTATGATCAATTGCAAATTTCCACCTTCAATCCTCGGCTCCAACTTTAATGTACATTTATAATCACGTCTATAACCGTTGCGGGGTAGACAGAACCAACAGGATGTCGTAAAACGTGATTATGGGATAGGCTTGGAATTATTCTTTTAGGCATTTCTCCTTTTTTTTTTGATAACAATAAAATCATTACAGAAATACATACATACATAAAAAAAATCACGTCTACATCCCTTACAGGGTAAACAGTCTTGAAAAGACTGATGGGCCACGTTCAGCTTTTTGGCTTGATGAAAGAATCGAGATTCAAATAATGACAGGTTGCCAGCCCGTCGCTATCAAGAACCACTCCATCCCACTAATATTATAAATGCGAAAGTTTGTAAGTATGTCAGGATGTCAATATGGATGTTTGTCACTCTTTCACGCAAAAACTACTGAACCGATTACGATGAAATTTGGTATGTAGGTAGCTGAAGACCCAGAATAACACATAGGCTAGGCTTTTTATCCCGGAGTTCCCGCGGAATTGATACCACGCGGACGAAGTCGCAAGCGGCCTCTAGTAGGTAACAAATAATTCTATTTTATTTATCAGTATTTTCTTAATTTATTACATTATTTCTCCAGGTTCCTCGCCAGCTTGGTGAGGTAGCGGCGTTTGGGGGATCCAACATTGAACCTTCAGTCAGGAGTTGCTTCGAGCAAGCCTCAGCTGCTTCCAAGGAGGGCGGTAAAGGCGGCACTCTTGACAGGAAGTCGATTGGTAAGTCCTCTCGTCTTGAAACAAAATGTTATTACTTTAAATGTAAAGCATATTGATAGAAAATGTCTTTTAATGGCTACAATATTTAGTAGGCACTTTTGAATCAAAGGCTTATTCACGAACGTTGACACGACAGGACATTGAATTGAATTGACAATTTTATGATGTCTTCCACCTCCCTATCTTTGAGGTAATGCGAAATACATATAACCATGTATATATCCCTTGCAGGGTATACAGAGCCAATAGTCCTGGAAAGACTGAATGGCCACGTTCAGCTATTTGGCTTTATGATAGATAATGCAAAGCCAACAGTCTTGAAAATACTAATAGGACTAGTTCAGCTGTTTGGCTTTCTGACATAGAATTGAGATTCAAGTAGTGACATTAGAATAAAAAATTAGACCACTCCATCTCTGTCCCATGGATGTCGTAAAAGGCGACTAAGGCATACGCTTATAAACTTGGGATTCTTTTTATTGAAGATGGGCTAGCAACATGTCACTATTTGAATCTCAATTTTATCATTAAACCAAACAGCCTTTCAGTTTTTTCAAAACTGATGCCCCTGTCCACCCCGTAAGGAATATAGACATGATCATATGAATGTAACACAATTCCAGACAAAGAAAAAGAGAAAGAAGATACGAAAGAGAAGACGCTAGAAAGAGACGCCGACGGCCAATTGCAGTACATCGAGGCTTTCCACTTCCTCCAATGGCTTCAGAAGGAACCGCAGTCCATGGTGTGGCTCCCTGTGCTGCACAGGCTGGCTGCTGCGGAGACTGCTAAGCATCAGGCCAAGTGTAACATCTGCAAGGAGTATCCTATCATTGGGTTCAGGTGAGTTTGGTTTTACACCGAAAAGCCTGCCGATGTTCTGAACGGTGAACATTGTGAGATAATCTGCACATTCGGAGTACTGGATGTGTGACCATGATCCGATATGGGTTAGGTTCCTCTGCTGTCTCTCTTCTCGTGACAAAGTCACTTACCCAGTACTTACAGTATCATAGCCAGTAGTTGCCTGGGCTACTCTCCAAAATGATGAGGATGTTACACGGTCTATCGTCAGAAGGTAAATTGTTCCACTTCCCCCAATGGCTTCAGAAGGAACAGTCCATGGTGTGGCTTCCTGTGTTGTGGCTGGTAGCTGCGGAGACTGCTAAGCATCAGGCCAAATGTAACATCTGCAAGGAGTATCCTATCATTGGGTTCAGGTGAGTTTGTTTTTACACCTTGTAGCGGGAGCGATGATTCGGCTCGACCGCCACCAAAGGGAAGATCTTCCGCCAGGCTGGTGTGACGCCTGGGGAACCGCGCGACAGACGATGTTGTGTCGGAGGTTGAATATATAGCTCCAATCCGTGAAATCTTTGCTTGCGCGATTTAGGTTTTTCGCTGTTTTTTATTGACTTGTGGCGTATATATTTCGCCACAACCTCTTTAAAGATAGAAGCCTGCCGATATTTTGAACGGTGAACATTGTGAGAAAATCTGCACATTCGGAGAACTGGATGTGTGACCATGATCCGATATGGGTTAGGTTCCTCTGCTGTCTCTCTTCTCGTGACAAAGTCACTTACCCAGTACTTACAGGATCATAGCCAGTAGTTGCCTGGGCTACTCTCCAAAATGATGAGGATGTTACACGGTCTATCGTCAGAAGGTAAAGGGTTCCACTTCCCCCAATAGCTTCAGAAGGAACAGTCCATGGTATGGCTTCCTGTGTTGAGGCTGATAGCTGCGGAGACTGCTAAGCATCAGGCCAAGTGTTAAATCTGCAAGGAGTACCCTCTCCAATAACCTAAAGCTTATAGGTACTTACTTTAGGTAAATTATTGAACCTTTAAGAATACAAGCCTTCTCATCCTCTTACAGTAAGTCGTGAGGAAACCTGTACATTCACACAACCCATAAAACTATTATGGATTCCGGAGATGAGTGCCGTGTGGTTCCCGGCACCAATACAAAAAAGAATAGGACCACTCCATCTCTTTCTTATGGATGTCGTAAAAGGCGACTAAGGGATAGGCTTCTGAACTTGAGATTCTTTTTTAGGCGATGGGCTAGCAACCTGTCACTATTTTAATCTCAATTCTATCATTAAGCCAAATAGCTGAACGTGGCCTATCAGTCTTTTCAAGACTATTGGCCCTGTCTACCCCGCAAGGGATATAGACGTGACCATATGTATGTATTCCAGAGATCCGCTTGGTCTCCGGTCAATGGTCACCGAGCGACTGAATACCGGCGTAATACATAGTATAATTTAACGCGAAATTTTAAAATTGGTTAACAGCTCGTTAAAAAAATGTTCATTGTGTGTCCCAGATACCGCTGCCTGAAATGCTTCAACTTCGACATGTGCCAGAAATGCTTCTTCAGCGGCAGGAAGGCCAAGAATCATAAATTAACCCATCCGATGCAAGAATACTGCACTGCGGTAAGTAAAGTTTTCAATATTTTCATGGATACAATTAAGTACCTAATTTTGATGTTGTTATGACATTTTACGGCTCTCGTTGAAAGTCCTTTGACACTGTTTAGAATAGACATACATACATACAGTCACGTCTATATCCCTTGCGGAGTAGACAGAGCCAACAGTCTTGTAAAGACTGATAGGCCACGTTCAGCTGTTTGGCTTAATGATAGAATTGAGATTCAAATAGTGACAGGTTGCTAGCCCATCGCCTAAAAAAGAATCCCAAGTATGTAAGCCTATCCCTTAGTCGCCTTTTACGACATCCATGGGAAAGAGATGGAGTGGTCCCATTCTTTTTTGTATTGGTGCCGGAAGGAAACCACACGGCACACGGTTTAGAATAGAATAGAATAGATTTATTTTCAAAATTGGATACAAGGTATCACTTATTGACGTCACATAACTTAATTCTTATTATAACTACTACCGCTTCCAAAGCGCATGTGTAGAAGAATAAATGTTCACATCCGTGGGAAAGAGATGGAGTGGTCCCATTCTTTTTTTCTACTGGTACCGGGAACCACACGGCACTGCCCGGAGCCACAACGACATAGATTAAGTACTTATATCTATGATTTTTATTTTTCAGACAACTTCAGGCGAAGATGTCCGCGACTTCACACGCGCCCTGCGCAACAAGTTCAAGTCGGCGCGGTACTTCAAGAAACATCCCAGAGTTGGTTATTTACCGGTCCAGACTGTTTTAGAAGGTATTTTGAAATTAAATTTCAGTGCTATCATTATTTTAGTACTTAAATTAATGTCATGTGGTAAGACCTAGTGAAACGAATGTGTTTGTGTGTGGAATAGAAAAATATCTGATCTCATTTGACGTAATAGGTATTTTAGACAGTGTCATGATTGTAAATTGTGTTGTTAAAAATGTACATACATCACGTCTATATCCCTTGTGGGGTAGACAGAGCCAATAGTGTTAAAAAATACTGATAGGGCACATTTAGGCAGCTGATGTTTGGCTTAATGGTAGAATTGAGATTTAAATAGAGACAGGTTGCTATCCCATCGCCTAAAAGAAGAATTCCAAGTGTACAAGAATATCCCTTAGTCGCCTTTTACGCCATCCATGGGAAAGAGATGTCGTGGTCCTATTTTTTTATGCCGGGAACCACACAACACATATATCCTTAATATTATATATACATACATAGGTATATATATATGTTTGTACTTAAGCACCACTTTTTTATGATTACATAACCTGGACGAGTTCTAAGTATTTTGTTGATTTTTTTGTTTATAATCTATTTTGTAATGCCAAATAAATAAACAAATCCATATGTATCGCAGGTGACGCCCTTGAATCGCCGGCGCCGTCGCCGCAGCACGGCGCGGGCGCAGGCGGCGGCGCGGCGGACGACATGCACTCGCGGCTGGAGCTGTACGCCACCCGGCTCGCGCAGGTCGAGAGGCAGGCGAGGCCTACTGACACCCCGGATAGGTATGATTGATGTGACCATTGTTTTTTTTTTGCGTCAGAGCTGGACGCTTACGGGGAATTTTGTATATAAGTAAATAAAAAAATATACTACCTATATAGGTAGGTACTATATATATATAAGTTATTTATAAATAATTATCTACACATATAATGTGCCGTGTGGTTCCCGGTACCATTACAAAAAAGAATAGGACCACTCCATCTCTTTCCCATGGATGTCGTAAAAGGCGACTAAGGGATAGGCTTATAAACTTGGGATTCCTCTTTTAGGCGATGGGCTAGCAACCTGTCACTATTTGAATCTCAATTCTATAATTAAGCCAAATAGCTGAACGTGGCCATTCAGTCTTTTCAAGACTGTTGGCTCTGTCTACCCCGCAAGGGATATAGACGTGACCATGTGTATGTGTGTGTGTGTGTGTGTAAAAAGAAAAATATTTCTATACATTTAGTATTTTTGACTGACTGTTCTCGTCAGCGAGATTTGAGTGCAAATAAAATAAGTATAAAAACTTGATTTGTTTGTAAAGCGGGACATTTTGGCTCTCGCTGGGGACAGCGGGACAAACAGCCTGAAAGCGGGACAATCCCGCCGAAAGCGGGAAGTATGGTCACTTTAGGTATAAAATAAATAAATAGTACCCTGTTGACCGAGCTTTGCTCGGTCTACCAGAGATGGCGCTGATATAGTTTCTTAAAACGCGGTTTTTAAAATGTTTATAATATATCTTCGGAATCGAGCTTTTCTCGAACCTACGACCTTGATAAATCGATTCCTTGGGCCGAAAAGCCCCTAATCTGTAACTTTCATGAAAATCGTTGGAGCCGTTTCCGAGATCCTGATTATATGTATATATACAAGAATTGCTCGTTTAAATATATTAGATAGATGTACGGGACATATTGCACAGATCGAGTTAGCCTCGAAGTAAGTTCGAGACTTGTGTTACGAGATACTAACTCAACGATAATATATTTTATAATAAATACTTATATAATTGTAAAACCATTGATTTTTATTTCCAGTGATGAAGAACATCAGCTTATCGCCCAGTACTGCATGTCTCTGAACGGCAGCGGTGGTGGAGAAGCCGAGGAAGCCCCTCGGTCTCCCGTCCAAGTTGTGTCCATCATACATCGCGAACAACGACACGAATTGGAGGCTATGATCAGGTATGTGAAGAAGAAGAATTCTTATGAAGTGTTTCTTTTTGACTGACGATCATGGCTCGACCGCCAACAAAGGGATCTTCCGCCAGGCTAGATGTTATGCCTGGGGAACCGTGCGACAGACGATGTTAAGTAGGCGGTTGTATTTTTGCTCCAATCTGTAAAAACTTTGCTTGCGCGATTTAGTCTCTTCTTATTAATTCAATTTTCTTTTACCTTAAAGTGAATTTGCCAAACGCTATAGGTAATTAAATTAACATCGGTTATCTACAACCAAATAAATATCCTACATATGTATGAAATGGAATTCTAAAATACTCTTTGTGTAATTTGATAAATTGATTAAAGTTATGTTGTGTTAAACTGAAGTTTATGGTAAACTTGAATTTTACAGGGAATTGGAAGAAGAGAATGCCAGTCTCCAAGCGGAGTATGAGCGTTTGAAGGCTAAGCAAACCCCGGGTTCGACACCAGAGGAACAACTCAATGTCAATGAGAACAGGAATGCTCCTGTTGATCAAGTGAGTGACAATGTGACCTACTGATATGATTCTAGCTATAATAATAATAATAAATACTCAACTCAACTCCATAACCCATATTCCTTTCCCTTATTTTGTAATAGCTCCACCTCCTGCCGAGACCTGTTCATGGACATATCGTCTATTGATATGCCCGGGAACAGGTTTTGGCATGAGAACAACATAACATCAACTTCTCCAAAGGGCCTCTACGTGTTGGATTTATATCCCCACGCAAGCCTCTCAAAAATCCGGGGTGTATAGACCCGTGAAATCTAAGAGGAGAAACATAATAATAATAAATATATACGGGACAAATTACACAGATTGAGTTAGCCTCGAAGTAAGTTCGAGACTTGTGTTACGAGATACTAACTCGACGATACTATATTTTATAATAATAACAATATATACGGGACAAATTACACAGATTGAGTTAGCTTCGAAGTAAGTTCGAGACTTGTGTTACGAAATACTAACTCGACGATACTATATTTTATGATAAATACTTATATATAAATAAACATCCAAGACCCAGGCCAATCAGAAAAAGCTCTTCTTTCATCATGCCCTGACTGGGATTCGAACCCAGGACCTCCGGTGTCACAAACAAGCGTACTACCGCTGCGCCACAGAGGCCGCCGAGCTATGAGCTGTAACATAACGAATGGCTTATCTTAAATTTTGATATCTTCGATGCAATGAAATATTTTTACAATTCATTCTTCATGACAAACTACTTATTATCCTACTTGTCACTAGACTTGTTCCTAAACCACGACCACTCTGTCAAGAGTAACAAGACTTGAAAGAACAAATAAGTGTACAACACAATTATCTATTGCATCAAAGTTATTGTGCCGTGTGGTTCCAGGCATCAATATAAAAACGAATAGGACCACTCCATCACTTTCACATGGATGTTGTAAAAGGCGATTAAGGGATTGGCTTATAAACTTAAGATTCTTCTGTTAGGCGATGGGCTAGCAATCTATTTGAGTATCAATTCTATCATTAAGCCAAACAGCTGAACGTTGCCTATCAGTCTATCAAGACCGCTGGCCCTGCCTACCCCGCAAGGGATATAGACGACGATTATCTATATGAATGAATGAATGATCAACATAATCATAAAGCTGTTCAAGTTAAGAAGATAAACTAATACATGAACACTTTCGTTCACACGCGGACATTGCAACTAAGTTAACATTTCCAGGACATGATGGCCGAAGCTCGTCTCCTTCGCCAACACAAGGGCCGCCTGGAGGCCCGCATGCAGATCCTGGAGGAACACAATCGGCAGCTCGAAGCTCAGTTACAGCGGCTGAGGAGGCTGCTGGACGAGGTGAGTTTGATGATGATGTATAAGATACTATTATAACGTTTGCCGTGTGGTTCCCGGCACTAATACAAAAAAGAATAGAACCACTCCATTTCTCTCCCATGGATGTCGTAAAAAGCGACTTAATGATAGGCTTACAAACTTGGGATTCTTTTTTAAGACGAGGTAAGCTTGATGATAAAGTACAAGATACTATAACGTTTCCGTGTGGTTCCCGGCACTAATACAAAACAGAATAGAACCACTCTATCTCTTTCCCCAAGGGAATCACACGACACTGCCGGGAACCACACGGCACATTTTGATGAAATTAATGACAATAAACCAATTAACCTTCCAGCCGTCGCAGGGCTCCCCGCCCGCGCGCACGGGCACGCTGCAGACGCGCTCGGTGACGGCGTCCCAGCTCGCCACCGACTCGCCGGCCAAAATGCACAACGGGTTGTATCACGAATCGCAAACCAGTAAGTTGACTATGTCTTGCTATTGTTCAACCGTTGGTCAATAAGTCATCAAGATACACGAAAGTCTCGGAGTAATAGTTTTGGAAAAAAAGTTAATATCAACTTGGAAAGAGGCAAAGTACGTCACTAGTTCCTCTGCAGGCTTAACAATTCTTTAATCTTTGCAAACGTTTTTGCAATTTAAAAAGCTAGTCTTATAAATTTGATCATTATTAAAGATCTAATAGTTATAGGGCTTCCATTAGGTAATATACTAGGCCCTGTAGAATTTATGTTTCTTATAAACGATATCTGAGTACCGCAAGGCATTACACTAGATCCACTACAATTTGTGCCTTTTACAATTGATCTTTTCTGAATTGATTTGAATTCGCTAAGTCCCCTGCATTTATGTCTCCTTATAGCCTGATTTTAGTGGTTCCTAATCGGTGTATCGTAACACCAAACGTTCTTTATTACACTCATTGACCGGTCACACAAGGCAACGCACTAGGGCCGCTACAAATTGTCTCTTATATCTTAAGAATACCGATTGAGATTTAACTAATCTTCAATACGCAATCTGATTGGTGTTTTGAAACAAAGATGGCGGCGGTCGCTGGGCGGGCGAGCGTGAGCCGGAGCGTCCCCCGCCGCCGCCGCACGCCGTACACTCGCTCATGCACTGCGCAGGTTAGACGCGGTGGGCGTTTATTTGTCGTTTGTGTTTGTCGTTTGGTTTTGTTTGATTCTGCACTCGTAGTTAGCACCGGAATCTACATACTGCATACATCTCACAGTTTTAGTTCGTTACCGACCAAATATTTGTTTTTTTTATTAGTATATGTGCAAAACCTCTCTTGATTTGTTAGTTGTTGTGACTTGAATGAATACTTAGTAGAAAATTCTTTTAATGTTTTACTTACATGTAGATAATAATAAAGAAGTGTGTTAATTTTTTTATTGCAGCCGTTTTTTTTTCTTGTTTTGGTCAGTCACCTTTTGCATGAATGCTTTTGGCATGTTTGAAGTTTCTTCGTTGTTTGAATTCACTTCTAATAAGCGTTTTGTCTGTTTTTGCGAACTCAAAAGGACGTATACCTTGAGGTAAGTTATTAGAAAATACAATCACATATTCACAGATCATAATGTGTTTGGATTTTCACGTTTTCATCTTACACAATAAATTAATCTTTCTTATAAAGTCTACGGCAGGATCTACTTATATTTTCTCCAGTGATACCCAATTTTAATCTTTTCTACAGTCTTTTTCCATATCAAGACTGTAAATAAACCAGGAAAGGAAGTAGAAAACGTCGATATAAGTTAAAGGAGTCAAATATTAGCCTTACCTAAAATGGAGTGTAGGATCAAATTGAAAACAAGAAAGACTAAGGAGAGGAACTTAGAGAAGAATAAGGTATTTTCAGACTTTGCAATTAAATAAAATCTTTTCTTTCCAGATGACCTAGGCCGCGCCGTAGAAGAGCTAGTGTCAGTTATGACGGAAGATAACCAGCAGCCGTCGAATGCGCCGCCGCAGTACACCAATGGGAAGCCAGCTAACAACGAATAGACAAGAATCTAAATCAATGCAAACCCAGAACAAATTTACCCAAAACACACAGGAATAAACCGTGTTGCAATTGCGTTATTTGTTCTGTGTATGCGTTTAGACTTGTCGGTCATACGGCATGGTGCTGCGGCCAAGTCCCTATGTTGCCATATCAAAAACATGGGATCTGACTGCTTTTTTTTCGCTCTTGCAACACTGTCGTTACCAAAGATTTTGCTTTAGCATCAAACATTACTCGGATTTTGATAGCGTTCAAGTTCGCTATATTTAACATTAATCTATAGATAGCGACACTATTGAATTTATTTTTACTAATTTTCGACTCATCACTAACAACTCTGCACGTTGTACTTTAAGTATCTTAATGTACAAGGGCTCTTATCCATTGTCATTTCTATCACAGGATTTTGGTTATGGGAACTACAAATTGGTAGCCTGATATAGCTAATGGGCTAACCTAATACAGGTTTAGTTCTAAGTAGCTATCGGTACAGACGATTTTCGTATGCAACGCTTATTTTATAGATAAGGAAATGTCATGGTTGCAGTACGTATCGTGATTGAGTCATACTTTTATTTTCTACTATTTTTCATTTATTTCTTCACGCGGGCAACATAATCTCTTTATCTGTCAATACAGACAACACGACAGTGTTGCTAGAACGAATTTATCAACGAAAAAGACAACTAACGAGCATTTATATTTAAAAATTGTACCAAAATTTGTCGATGATAAAAACTTACATTTATTAATCGTTTAAGTACATATCTTATTAGTACAATCTTCATTATTCTATCATATCACGTCTTGTAAATTTCCATATCATTTTATGCTGTGTATAAAACGAGCACGTGTATAAAACTCACGAAAAAAAAAGCGTCGACCATTTTGTTTTGGTTAACCAATCGTTACAATACAGTTTTGTACTAACACATTCTTAGTTTCACAAATTGCAAATTTTTATGACATTTTATTTAAGTTAACCTTGATAAGCCTCGATAATTTTAAAATATGACAGTTGGAACTGTGAATGTGTTACCAGATATCGAACAAGGAGCAGAAAGCTTTAATAGTATCACAATTAGCTTTAACCTGTTTTGAGACGTTTTTTGCAACTGGCGACTTGGACATTTAACGCGAATGGCCGCGTATTAGTGGAAAATGTATCTAGTTATTCTACAATGTATGCCATACGGCAGTAGTTAGTGTGGATTCGTTACAGTTCGCAAGTAGTGTAGTGGTAGCCAAATCAATATCAAGCATGTTATTGCATATTTCTGTGGAAAGTATAGACTTTTCAAGGCAAAACTTAAAGACTTAATAGTTCCAGCGTTTTTGTATTACGAAAATAAGGCACATTTTCTGTGCGTGTTCCATAAGAATTTGCAAAAACAGCACAAAAATGCAGTCGGCACTTATTACAATGTCCTGACAAGTCTATGCGTTTTATAGATCTATGGTTATCTGTGCATGTTTGTATGTTATATTATCGAGTTATCGAAAATGTATTGTTAGACAAAATATTACTAATCATGCTGCTTCTACGCAAAAAGTAGTGACATTTCCTTTCTTCTGTCTCCATGTTTCAGACTGTCTGTTCAGGGTTGCTAGATGCAATGGTAGAAAAAGTAGTTTCTACTAATATAAAAATAATAATAAACACTTCAATAGTTACGGTTTAAAGCCATTTTGCATTGCCAATATTAAAACAATAATAAAAGGTTCAGCCATTATTGATTTTGTGTTATTGTAGTTTGTGCAAAGGTCAAAACGGAATCATTTCTATTTTTATTCTTGCAACCCTGGATGTTGTAGGCATTCTTCTTAGCGACTTTCAAAACATGTATCCACAACTTTTTCACTATTACAACGGCATGAAGACACATTTATACCTAGAATTATATTGGATGGATGATTTTTATGTCCTGTTCTGGTATTTCTAACATTTATAACGTGTCTACTGTAAGATGATGCCTACCTTTTTAGATAAGATATATTGGAGAGACTTTTATACGATTGTTAAGTAATCTGTTGACGCTAACTTTACGAATAAGGACTTCCGATTAACCATATCATGGGTTTTATGTATTTTTTTTAAGTCGCTGACTCCGAATTTCTCGTGTTGCGATGAAAGTAAACCTTTTTTACTGGCAACACTTTGAAAATTTCAGTCGAAATGCGATGTTTACTTAATATTTTACACCATTAATTTGGCTAATATAGTATATAAGAAAAAATGGCACAAGTTATATTATTTTAACAAAAGATAAATAATTAAATTTACACTAATATATTGTTAATAATATTATTTGTTTATTTAGTAGTATGGATAGATTTGTTTCGAAATTTCTCTTATACATTATTGGCAACTTTTAAATATTACTTATTACAACTTCAGCATTTATTTGTATATTTTAAGTACTGTGTTTATGTTTTAGAAGTTAATAAAATCCAAATAAACATTCAGCATAGTACCAATTTTGTTTTAATGTTTTCCTCCTTACATGAAAAACGATCAACGGTCTTGTCTTCTTTGAGCGTCGGGGGTAAAATAGGAAAGATGATGTTTAAATGCGTGATGCGCACAAAGGCACAGGTTCGAATCGGTTGTTCGAATCCCGTGGGATTCGAACACAACCAATAAATGACTATTTGCAAAGTACATTAGTTTGAATACCTACTAATAGGTGCTATCTAGATGAATACTCTAAATTAATGCGAGGGAAAACATCGTGAGGAAACCTGCACATTCAGGCAACTGGATGTGTAACAATGATCGATCCAATATGATATCCTATAATATAAAGGTTGCGGAGGTCAGATGGGAGTCGCTTCGTGTAAAACCCTGATTCACCGAATCGGATCGGAAATTATTAATTTACTTTCAGTTTGTAACAGTTGAAAAAGTAACAGTAACACATAGATAGGTATTACAAAAACTCACAACAATATTTGTTTGGCCTGTAATGTTGCCAGTTGAATTCCACTCATTTAATTACGCCATAAAAAACTCCTTTATTTCTTCTTATCAGACAAGATCTCTAGTTACCATCATTACATATTTACATACGAAAAATACTTTTTTTTTTAAATTAGTTGGCTTATACACATACGAAAATTAACTTTTTTTTTAAATTAGATGGCTTATTAGTTAAGGACCGCGGGTAAAATAATTACCAAGGCTATATATTACTGGGACTATGGCCAATAAATTAAAAAAATAATAATCTTTGTGTAAAGTTCGCAAAGAAAAAAAATGTATATACCTACATCTTTTATTTTTATTTCTTTTAACAGAGTAACATAGAAATACTTAGCAGCTAAACACGAGTCTTGTATATTGCTGAATGATTTTTATATATATGTAGTTTTACCATCATGTATGACAAAAAACAACTTATATCTTTATGAAACTACTTCATTTTCATATAATTTCAAGTCTTGAATTCCATGGCATTTATACATAGTAATATGAAACTTTCAGTAGGTCATACATACATACATAAAATCACGCCTCTTTCCCGGAGGGGTAGACAGAGACTACCTCTTTCCACTTGCCACGATCTCTGCATACTTCCTTCGCTTCATCCACATTTATAACTCTCTTCATGCAAGCTCGGCGGTTTCGGGTACTCTTGACCGGACCCTTTACCAGGACGTCCTTAATTTGATCAAGATACGTTCGTCTAGGTCTTCCCACTCCGACCTTTCCAGGTCATATTAGTGCTAAACATAAGTTGAAGCCCAGTTATTAACCTGCTCCTTTTTAAGAGAATTATGAAATTTTACCACAAATAAGGGTAGTATTTATATATGTTCATACATACATACATATACACACGTCTATATCCCTTACGGGGTAGAAAGAGCATTCAGACATTAGTATTTATATAATATTATTTCACAAAAGACTCCTTCAAACACTAGACAACATTATTTTTAACATCAGAATTAGAAATATTTATTAAATTCATAAAACAAGCGACATAAAAACAGTAACACTGTCGGCAACACTAGGATTCCCCGTGTCGTGAAGTCCAATGAATTCCCATAAGATTAACAAAATCAAAAACAAGTTTCAGTTTCATTCGGTACAAGTTAATTCGATTAAATTAAAAACAAATAAATGAATTTCTAATACTTTTTATCTATGTTATCATAATTAAATCAATACACCTTCTTATAAAAATAAAAGAATTCATACTTTATATGTATGTTAAATTTTAGTACAAAGATTACTAAAACATGAAAACAAATACATTCTATATATGTATGTTCTTTCCATTTATAAACACAATCACGACTTTTTAGTAGGAAGAGACTATATCTTTCCACTTGCTACAAGTTCTGCATACTTATTTCGCTTCATCCACATTCACATATATGATAAACATATGTGGCCTGAGCTTGACATAATGGCCCTTTAAAATGCATATGCATTTTGACATGACATTGACATAATTTGTACAGTAGGTAAATACCTATTTTATCTCTATTTGACGAAATATTCATATTGTAATCCTAAGTTTTATACTCATTTTCATTTTTTTATGTATACAATGTGCATTTGTCCACAATTTAGATTTAAGAGGTCTATATTTGTAAATTGACATCTGGTGAAAATGCTACACTGTAGTTTGTTCTGCTGCTTCTCCTACAGATGAGCTTTGGAACCGGGGACTTAAGCCAGGAGAAAGAAGTTACATAGTTCCTCACCTCTTCTTCTCCTTCAAGAGAGGTGTGATTACATGAATGTTACAATACAATATTAAATTATACATATAATTAGAAATTTTAAAATATTTATGTCTCTACATATAATTTTAGGCCAAATGCCAAGGCATCTCGCATTTTCTTCTGTGTGGTACGCAGTTTATTTTATTGAGATACAACGTTACTGATCATTCTACGAATCAAAAGTTACAGGGCATATTTAGTCTCTTTATGACTTTATGCCGCTTCTAGCTTAAGCAACGGCTATAATAAACCACTATCAAAGAATTAATATAGTTATGCAAATTTACATATTTAATTAATTTATTATTATTAAATATCTATGTATACCTTCAGTCATACTTTCACAGCAGAGTTAGTTGTAGCGTCTAACCCATTCACGGGCTGTTGTATATCTGTCCGTGGCCTCCGAAAGAGTAACACGTGTGGTTCAGGGTTATGTACCATAAAGTGAAGCCATCCAGGGCTCTGCTGGACTCCGAGGTTGCGCCATTCGGTCTCCGTCATGAGGTGGGATTTCGGTACTAGACGGGCAATGTCTGGCGGTAATATTACATGTCTGAAAAAATTAAAGTGTATTGGATCATACTTATTTGAAGTTCAGTTATGATAGGCAGAGTGTGTGAATTTAGAACACAAAAACACTGATTAATAAATGAAAATATCCAAGGTTCTTGTCATTTAAACCAACGACTGTGAATGATAAAAACATGCCACAAATTAGTGAGTATTTTCATAAATGGACAAAATAATTAATCAGTGAGTTATGTTTCTCGCATAATGTGAGTAGTTAATAGACATTAATAAAATAATTAAAGTAAAAAACAGACAAATATGCTTACCTGTACTCATAAACGTCATCAGTATATCTTTCGGAGTATTGAATTTGGTCAACGGGCATTATGTTTATTACTAAAACTGCTGTACTGGCCCGTATTACAACTGAATTTCACGTGCAAAATATAAGGATATAAATAAAATTCCACTAACCCAGTCAAAAACTAGACCAATTTCCAAACCCAAAATTTTCGAATTATTTTCGAAATCAAATTTTGACAATGTTGACATTGACAGGTGAGCTTTGCGATGGACACATTCGTAAGTTGTTATAAATATATGTTTTTTAATTTTAGCAGTCTTATTTTTTTTGAAATATACGTATTAACATAGTTTCTGTAAAAAATTGTGTTTGCTTAATGTTAGAACCGTCCCCTTATAGTAATCTTTATAGGTTATTTACCGTTAAGAAAAATATATTTGAATTCAAATTTTCAAAAATATATAAATCAAACAAGGTTTTGAACGTATATTGTTTTGGAGGGAATGTCAAGGAAGACCGTTCCGTTACATCCAAAACTAGAATACATGCCGTCAGTTAATTTTTTATTATTTTATATCTGTCATCTCTCCTTGTTCCCGTTTGCGCCCTCTACGGATTTGTTTTGGAGCCCGGGGTCCGCCTTCCGATTCTCCAATTAGTCTGGTTTTCGGTGTCCCCGGATTTAACTTCTTTATTATTTATGTATGTGGAGATTCTTTATAAATATAGGTAGGTATCGTATAGAATGTTTTAATCATAATAATTGTATCAAACGCATCACAAAATTTTTAATGCAAATACTACATACATACGTACATATGATCACGTCTATATCCCTTGCGGGGTAGACAGAGCCAACAGTCTTGAAAAGACTGAATGGCCACGTTCAGCTATTTGGCTTAATGATAGAACCGAGATTCAAATAGTGACAGGTTGCTAGCCCATCGCCTAAAAGAGGAATCCTAAGTTTATAAGCCTATCCCTTAGTCGCCTTTTACGACATCCATGGGAAAGAGATGGAGTGGTCCTATTCTTTTTTGTAATAGTGCCGGGAACCACACGGCAAATACTCACTAATAATAATATTGAAGCCCTGGCTATGTATGTATCGCAAGTTCTATAATATGTTGCCAGGCACACTTAGCCGGGCAGCAGTTGGGCCAAGTTATAAGTAAGTAGATTGTAACTAGGTTGGTAATATGTAAGAAGTTTCAAATTCGGGCACTACTTTCTGACTGAGGTCAGAAAATTCGTCTTAATTCCGGAAACCAATATTCCGAGACGCTTCGTAGAAACATCCTACTAATATTACAAATGCGAAAGTTTGTGAGTATGTCAGTATGGATGTTTGTTATTCTTTCACGCAAAAACTACTGAACCGATTACAATGAAATTCGATATGTGGGTAGCTGAAGACCCAGAATAACACATAGGCTACTTTTAATCCCAAAGTTCTCCCAGGATTGATAGGGTTTTTTTTATATTTGAGTCGGACAGAACCAACTACAACAAGTCACCCCTTAGGTGTTCCAGATTCGAACCCCTGAATTAAGCTATTCCTTCGGGAACAATCTTGCGCAAGTGGAAACGCAAACCACAATAAAGTCAGTCATTATAATAGACACATTATCCAATCGCAGCGCCCCAGCCGTATCAATTTAATATTAATGGTCCTATGTGTAGAGCGCATATGAAAAAAATAGTCTGCAGTTGCTTATTTCCTCGTCTAGATTATGGATTTATTTATTTATTGTGGTCCCCGGCACCAATAGATAAAATAATTGGACCACCTCCATTTCTTTCCCATGGTTGTCGTAAAAGGTGACTAAGGGATACGCTTATGAACTTGAGATTCTCCTTCTAGGCGATGGGCTAACGACTTTTCATAATTTGGATCTCAATTCTATCATTGAGCCAAACAGCTGAACGTGGCCTTTCAGTCTTATCAAGACTGCTGGGTTGCAGATGTTACTTTATTGTATTTTTTTATTGTATTGTAACTAATTATTTATTGTATTGTTGTATTGATTAAAGGATTTGGATTTGTCATTGATACAGGGCCGCGGTAAGATTTCAACCTGTGCATCACCCTTTTTAAGCGGACATCTAAACCATTCAACCATCGTCGCCACATCTATACTTAATAATATAAAGCTGAAGAGTGTGTTTGATTGTTTGTGTGACCGCGCTATTCTCAGGAACAATTAAAAAATTCTTTTTTGTTTGTTTGTTTGAACGCACTAATCTCAAGAACTACTGGTTCGAATTGAAAATTTCTTTTTGCGTTGAATAGACCATTTATCGAGGAAGCCTTAAGGCTATATTCCATCACGCTGCAACTACAAAGAGCAAAGAAATAATGGAATATGTGAAAAAAAAACGGGGAAAATTATTCATCCTTGAGGGCTTCAATGATGCCCGAAATAACTCACGCGGACGAAGTCGCGGGCGCAGCTAGCGACGAAAAAAAACCTATCCCGTTATCCCACGCGAATATGTCCACCTCATTCTCATTACTGGTGATTCACGGCTCATCGGAGCCCCACAAACTCAGTTCCCTACCGCCCGGGCCGTCGATATGACGGAGATCACTTTGGACTTCCTACGGGAACTGCTGAGAGAGGAGTATCCTGATGTCACAATACAGGAGTTTGATGTGAGATTTTCATTTTGTAGAATAACTAACCATTTCTCAGTAGGTAAATATTTGACGGTCTCTGTGGCGCAGCGGTAGTGCGCTTGTCTGGTCCCGGGTTCAAATCCCGGCCAGTGCATGATGAGAAACGAACTTTCTCCGATTGGCCTGGGTCTTGGATGTTTATCTATATAAGTATTTATTATAAAATATAGTAACGTTGAGTTAGTATCTCGTAACACAAGTCTCGAACTTACTTCAAGGCTAACTCAATCAGTGTAATTTGTCCCGTATATATTTAAAAAAAAATAAAAAAATATGGATTTATTCAAAAAATAATTATACAGTGTATGACTTGAGCATGTAACACAAATGAAATGTTCTTTTATGATGAAAGGTGTCAAAGCTAATGTGGAGGTTGTGTGATTTTGTATAACTTATTAATATTTTTTTTCATCATGTTGATAATTGTCGTAAAAGGCGACTGAGGGATAGGCTTACAAACTTGGCATTCTTTTTTAGGCGATGGCCTAGCAACCAGTCAATAATTGCATCTTAATTCTATCATTAAGCCAAATAGCTGAACGTGGCCATTCAGTCTTTTCAAGACTGTTGGCTCTGTCTACCCCGTGACGTGACCATATGTATGTATGTATGTACCTATTTATATTTTAGGGCGCGCCCGGCTCTAAGCGCGGTGACAACTACACTTCAATGCTTTACCGAATATCTCTGACCGGCACCAGGAAACATGTCGAACCCGACGGGTCTTCCGAAAGAGAAGAACCATGGGAAGGTTCCATCATCTACAAATGTCTACCAGAAAACATGACCAGACGGGAGACATTCAAATCGGATGAATTATTTTGCAACGAAGTGGCATTTTACAACAAAATCTGGCCGGCTCTATCCAAATTCCAATCTTTGTGGCCTAAAGTTAAAGTACCATTCAAATCCTTGCCGAAATGCTACTTGGCGAGGAATGATCTGGTGATACTGAAGGATCTGAAGCAGTATGGGTTCGTGATGCCTGATAGGAGGCAGGGTTTGAGTGTGGAGCAGTGTTACTTCGTGTTGAAACATCTGTCGCATTTTCACGCGCTGTCGCTCGCAATGAAATGTCACAATCCACAGGGTTTCTATGAGTTGCTCAATGATAAGGATGGAGTTTCTGAAGGTATGTATTTACTTCTTTTTTTATTAGGAGTGCTTGATCTACTTTTATGTGCTTTTTTTTTTCAATCTGACTCAATACCTCCGTCATATTATTAATAATTCGTTCCAAAACTATTACTTTAATTATATTTGGGTACACATTTTTCAAGCTAATAATAGATTACTAAAAATAAAATAATTATTTTCTACATACACACATATAATCACGTCTATATCCCGTGCGGGGTAGACAGAGCCAACAGTCTTGAAAATACTGAAAGGAAACGTTCAGCTGTTTGGATTAATGATAGAATTGAGATTCAAATAGTGACAGGTTGCTAGCTCATCGCCTAAAGCCTATCCTTTAGTTGCCTTTTACGACATCCATAGGAATAAGACGGAGTAGTCATATTCTTTATTTTATTGGTAACGGGAACCACACGACAAATTCTTTTCTTTAATTTTGTCTAGTTCTTAAGTTGCTTCTACCTTTCGTTGACCAGAGTAAGCTTCACGATTTAAAAATTCAGCATAACACTAAATAAACTCAAAATTCGATTAAAAATTGAACCTTTTTGATTACAATATTTTTATTTTCTAGTATTCTTCCTACCAGAAAACGAGGATTACTTCAAGAACTACTACGCACAAGCTGGTAGAAACGCGATAGCAATGGTCGAAGATGAACTGGCGGACAATGAAGACAAAGAAATGTATTTGGAGAAGTTCAGACAGTTTTGCAGTGAAGACACATTCTTCCAATCGATGATGGAACTGGTGACTCCCAAGGAGCCGCTGGCGGTGATATGCCATGGGGATTGCTGGACCAATAATTTCCTGTTCAGATATTCAGATGGTGATATTGCTGAAGTTAGTATAAATGACAGTGTAAAAGAACAGTGCCGTGCGGTTCCCGGCACCAATACAAAAAAGAATAGGACCATCTCTTTCTCAAGGATGTCGTAAAAGGCGACTAAGGGATAGGCTTATAAAATTGCGATCCTTTTTTAGGCGATGGGCTAGAAACCTGTCACTATTTGAATCTCAATTCTATCGTCAAGCCAAAAAGCTGAACGTGGCCTGTCAGTCTTTTTATGACTGTTGGTTCTGTCCATCCCGCATGGGATATAGACGTGATTATATGTATGTATGTATTAATGAATTTCGATTTAGATAGTGACAGTTTGCTAGTCAATCGCCTATACCTACGAGGAATCAGTACTAAGATATACCTAATCTTGATTATATTTCAGATGTACATGGTAGACTTCCAACTGGTCCGCTACGCATCCCCCACCCTGGACCTGGCCTACCTGATGTACCTCTGTCTGGACCGGCAGCAGAGGTCAGACCACCTGACCTCGTTGTTCGAGTACTATGTCGATGAGCTGCACTCTAGATTGGTGGAAATGAGCGATGACGATTCCGTGTTTCATAGCAGTTTGAATAGAGATACTTTGTTTGACACGTAAGACCTCTTGAATACATACATATATATAATCACGTCTATATCCCTTGCGGGGTAGGCTTAGCTAACAGTCGTAAAAGGCTGATAGGCCACTCTCTAGTATCTAGAATAGAATTTCTCTTAAATATAGCAATATTGATTTTTATCTTCCACATTTATGACTTGAACTTAACCAATTACTTATGTAGGAGATTTACGTAGCACACAATCAACTCTTATGAACGCAGAAATAATAATAAATACCGGAGATATAACGTGTTATACATAAAAAAGCATGCTTCTTCTATTGAAAAAGGATAGGTTTATCGTGTTTTCACTTCTCTTACACTTCTCTCAGCACTCTATCTCTCTCTCTCACACACCGTAGTCAGAACAAGAAGAGTAGATTTTTCAATACCCATCACTCAAAAACTACTCCGATTGTCACAATAAACACAGATTTTCACAAACATTATGACTTCATTTGTTAATTATTGAATTACGGGTCTGATACAAAGTCTTAATCCTGTTATAATATAGAGATTAAATAACGAAGGGAATAAAATTGATTAAATTTTTATAATTAAAAAATCTAACTTAGGTAAAACTGGTGGGTTTGATGACCTTGAACCTAAGATTTGTCGAAACCGTTCTGACCCCATGTAAAGAGTGGAAAAGGTAACGACAAAGAAGACGAAGCCTTAGAATCTTTAGATTAAATAAATATATACGGGACAAATTACATAGATTGAGTTAACCTCGAAGTAAGTTCTTTGAGACTTGTGTAAGGTACGATATACCTCAACGATACTACATTTTTTAATACGACTAAATACTTACATAGATAAACATCCAAGACCCAGGTCAATCAGAAAAACTTCTTTTCTCATCATGCCCTGGCCGGGATTCAAACCCGAAACCTCCGGTGTCACAGACAAGCGTACCTATTACCGCTGCGCCACAGAGGCCGTCGAATTCAATTCCACATAATTATTTGAATATCTACCTCCTAATAATGATTCTAAAGATTTTATAAAATTTAAGTAAGTAGAATGAAATTTTCTGATGATTTTTCTTAGTTGATTTGAACATTTCAGCTTACAAGAAGAATTTAAACGTAGCGGCCGATTCGGTCTTGGGATGGCGCTAGACATGTATCCTATCATGAGCTGTGACAGTGACGAAGCACCCAATGTTTATGTAAGTAATAAGTATAGTAATATTGACATACATACATATTATCACGTCTATATCCCTTGCGGGGTAGACTGAGCCAACAGTCTTGAAATGACTGATAGGCCACGTTGAGCTGTTTGGCTTAATGTTAGAATTGAGATTCAAATAGTGACAGGTTGCTAGCCTGTCGCCTAAACGAAGAATCCCAAGTTTATAAGCCTATCCCTTAGTCGCCTTTTACGACATCCATGGGAAACAGATGGAGTGGTCCTATATTTTTACCTATTGGTGCCGGCAACCACACGGCACTTTCGTTTCTTCAAATAAATAAATATCGTAATTACATTACCCTTTACGTATTACCCTTTTGGTCGCATCATGTATTTTTTTTTTATGTTTATGAATGAAAATGTTATGTTACATCTTGCGCCAAATAAAGATTTTTCTTTCTTTCTTCTTTCTTTCTAATACTGCAAGGCGCTTACATCTTTTTTTTTACAGGAAAGTGAGGCCGAAACAGATGACTGTATCAAACCTGTGTGGACATCAAACGCCACGTGTGGGAGGAAGATGACCGAATTAGTGCAAGAAGTAGTCGATGCTGGATTGTTATAATTGCCTTCTAAATCTTTATTTTACATACATATACATACATATAGTCACGTCCATATCCCTTACGGGGTAGACAGAGCCAATAGTCCCGAGAAGACTGAATGGCCGCGTTCAGCTGCTCGGCTTGATGATGGAATTGAGATACAAATAGTGACAGGTTGCTAGCCCATCGCCTAAAAAAAGGATCGCAATTTTATAAGCCTATTTTATAATCTTTATTTTAATTAATTTTAAACTAGATACGCTGGTATTAAATGAGTCTGCATTAAGGACGCGGGAGTCACACAAAATATTTTATTATGTAAAGATGAAAGTTATAGATTTAGTCGCTTTTCATGCAAAAGTAAAAAAAAAGCACAAATATTATTACGGTTGAAATGATGAAGAAGTGATAATATATTGTTTAGAAATGTTACTATACACATTGTTCTTTGGTTTGTTTGTTTGTAAACTCTTTATTGCACATAAAAAGAAATGGTAACAAAAATAGTTGAATCTCAATTCTATCGTTAAGCCAAATAGCTGAACGTGGCCATTCAGTCTTTTCAAGACTTTTGGCTCTGTCTACCCCGCAAGGAATATAGACGTGACCATATGTATGTAGGTATGGTAACAAAAATAGAACAGTCATTGGATATAGAAGAATATGTACAATGGCGTACTTTTCCCACTCGGGATTTCAACCAGTCAACTAAAATAAAGGGGAAAATCCATAATCAGGCAGCGCACAATTCTAATGATGATAATTCGTATTGCTGGTATCAAAAATAAAAGATTTTTGACACTCACTTAATAACTTAATATTCTAACTTCTCGTCGAAATAAAAGGCCTCTAGTTATAACCTCGTCTTTGTATCGAATAACTTAGATTTGATCAATACGCCACAAGTCACAAAATAAAATCAAGCGACGTTATCAGTCAAAAACATCGAAAAACCTAAATCGCGCAAGCAAAGATTTCACGGATTGGAGCAGTATAATACAACCTCCGACACAACATCGTCGGAGCCGCGGTTCCCCAGGCGTCACACCTAGCCTATATGAAGATCTTCCCTTTGGTGGCGGTTTATCTTTTTTATTATGTTAAAATTAAGGCTAATATGTATGGTAGGTAAATTTGAAATAATGTAAATATTTTATAGATATAAACATTTATTGTATATCGTTTAGTAAATAAACATACTATGAAACATTGGTGTTAAAACTTACATTAATAAAATAAACATTTTGTGACATTTCTTATCTGTTTTATGGAATAATTATGTAACATAAAAATCAGATCATACATATATTCTATTACATTGTAATTCTTTTACACACTTATTAACATATATTTGATAATAATGCCTCAAAAACTGGGATATTTCTTTGATATTTTGTAAATAAATAAAACAAAAATAATATCATCCATTCTTTTCTAAATATCTAATTTTCACACGATGAATTACAACAATAAAAAAGTGTTTATCTAAGATATATAATAGAATATAGATACCCGTACTATTTCGTGGCACATTAAAATTAATGTAAAAATATCAATATAATCCTAATTTTAATTAATAAAATTTATACGTACGGGATCAATTTGTTTAACTAAACAGATCTTATGTAAATAAAACTAGAAATATCAGTCATTGAAAACTTCAGACTTGATGAGATTCTAACGCCTAATATAATCTGAAGGTTCCAATAATATTTATGAATGTTAATAATTTTTTATTAATACTAACAGCGCCCGTTTTTTTTAAGGGAAGATACAAAACTTTACAAAGCGTAGAATGAATCGTAACCTATCAATGAACATTCACGCAACAACACTCTTGCATGTAATGAGTATAAATTCAATAATAATAATGTCTTTTCAGCAATCAATACGGCACCAGATAAAAACTTAAATTACTTGACGGTAGCTCTGACTATTTGCTGTGGAGTCAAACGTCCTTTAGAAGCTTGTGTGGGTCTCATAAATCCTGATGTTCTGTTAGTAGTTTTCAAAGGAGGTCTAGTAGCTCCGACAGAGCTTCCTGAAGACGACGATCTGGAAGCGGGCATTCGGGATACTGGCTTTGAAACAGGCTTAGGTGTCGGTTTCACTGGAGCAGGAGCCCTTTTCACGGTCGCAACCGAAGCTGAACTGTTCAAAGAACTCCTTGAACTTCTCAATGACGCACGAGAAGTGGATCTCTCTACGCGTAACGAATTTGCTCTTTTTGGAGTCACTCTCTTAGGATCTATAGGCGTCCTTGGAGGAGTACGAGTCTCTTTGGTTGATATTCTCTTTGGGTCTGATGATTTAGTTATTTTTGGGGTCGGAGAGTCACATTCCACGTTGCAACCTGATGACGCGCCCTGTGAAGCACTTTCCGAATTTAAGCTTTGAGTTTCCTCAAAACCTTCGTCGTTCAATTCATGTTCACTTTTGACTTTAGGAATTCGAGGTGATGTGGTCCTGTCTGGTGCTTTTTGGTCAACCTTAGCATTAATTGATTTTCTATATGCATTCCTCGACCACACTCCCGTAGGTGATTCAGTTGGTGATTTCAGTTCTCTAATAGCTTTCTGAACATCTTCTTGGTTTATGGAAGTCTGCCTTCTCATTCTTGAATAAGGCGCTTTTGTCTCTTTGGTTGGTGTAGTTTGGCTTTGGTTTTTGAGTCTATCCTGCCATTTTCTCAGTCTATTCTCTTTTTCATCTTTTACCACTACCTCGATTGGTTTCGCTACTTCTTGTGGTGCATCTACCGGATATGAGGCTTGGATTTCTAATTTCGAAGGTCTTATGACTTGAGTTTCAGCTACGACCTCCACAGGACTTTCAGGTTTCTTCTCGTCTTCTGGAGAACTGGAATCAGTATTTCTTTTATATCTCCTCGTTCTTCTTGCAGCAGAAAACCTGTCAAACTGCCCATCGCCCAATATTTCTTGACACAGGTCCTTCATTTCGGCTTCTTTGGATTTATCGTTCAAATTGAATTTGGAAAGAGATGGTTGGAATTTCCTGCAAGGTTCTCTTTCTGGTGGTGGGTTAAACTGTTTCCTCTGAGCTGGTGGAGTTTCGATATTATCTGCATCGATTTCTCTGTCAGTTCGTTCAACTCTAGTGGCGCTCTCCTTATCGCTAGTGACTCTTATGTCTGGTAGTTTCCTTCTATCTTCTTCTGTGATGGAGACAAGTGGTTGCGTGACTTCGAGCTGTTGTCGTGATCTCTGTCGCCTGAGGCGCCTCATTTCTTCATTTTCTTCAGTCTTCCTCCTCGGTACTCTGTCTTTCTTTGGCGGTTGAACATCTGGAAATAAATGTATTTGACGATTAGTATGATGTTTATCTAAATTTTTACAGAAAGACTTGTAGCTTGCACCCACGTCATGTAACTACTCTATTAATTGTTATTCAATTCTTCATCTGACCGTTATCAGACGGTGGATTGAAACAAGTATCCCTGTGGTCGTTCCCTCATGTCTGAGGATTGTGGTCAGCATCAGGATTGCATCATGGAACAGATGATCTAGGCGATGGGCTAGCAACCTGTCACTCTTTGAATCTCAATTCTATCATCGAGCCAAAAAGCTGAACGTGGCCTGTCAGTCTTTTCAGGACTGTTGGCTCTGTCTAGCCCGCAAGGGATATAGACGTGACTATGTGTATGTATGTAACAGATGATCTGCTTCCAGCGGCCACTGTCCAGCGCGTCTCTTGCAACCGTGTAAAATTTTGAGGACAACTTCTTCACTTCATTAGACTTCGTTAGAGAACAACCGCGATATCTCTTACCTTCAGTGTTCCCAACCACAAACACTTTTTCAAGATTCTCATCACCGGTGCGCTCTTGAACCTGGTAATGTTCTATATTCGTGATTGAACCTGACACCTTAACCAACGTACCTTCAACCGCCTCAATGGCCCTGACGACGTCGCTGTCTGGCAGCACGGCGGGGCGCCAGTCGCGGGCGTCGCGGCACTCCGAACCTTCCGGCAGAGGGTCCAGGGTCGTGCTTCGTTCGCTCTCTGTTATCATTAAGAGTTTTCCGGTATAGTACTAAAAAGAGAACCTTAAAAGCATCAGGATTTACAGCATTATGGTTCCCAAGACCAAGTAGAGAATTTTAAAAAGTCTCCAATACATTATCGACACGTGCTGTTCAGAACAAACCTTAAATTTGGAGAGGTAACAGTTAATATGCGCCACAGTTAAGAATGTATTTATTATATGACTAGCGACCCGCCCCGGCTTCGCACGGGTGCAAAATTATAAATGTTATTATACATAAAAACCTTCCTCTTGAATCACTTTACCTGTTCCAAAAAACCGCATCGAAATCCGTTGCGTAATTTTAAAGATTTAAGCATACAGACAAACAGACTAAAATAGCGACTTTGTTTTATACTATGTAGTGATGAGAGAGATGTATGTTGTCAAGTCATGAAAATTCTTGAATATTCATACACCCATCAGACAATGAAACTGTTTTTTGCGACATCACAAACGTCATGCACCATATCAGCCAATCACAGTGAGGATAGCAACGATGAGTCTATGGCGTTATCATAAATGTCACACGTCACCTATCACAGCGCGTATGCTAAATCGCGCAAGCTAAGATTTCACGGATTGGAGCATACATATAACCTTTGACACAACATCGTCGGAGCCGCGGTTTCCCAGGCATCACACCTACCTGGCGGAATATCTTCTTTTGATGGTGATCGCTCTCGACTGTGCTACAATTTAAGGAAATCCGCTTTGTCCCCGCATAATATATCTTGCCATTATTGTGGTCATCGGAAACTAACTCTATTACGCATCAGGAAAGAGATGGAGTGGTGCTATTTAAATTGCCGGAAACCACAAGGCACTTTTCATGGCAGTGTGATCCTGGACATATTTTTTTATATCTTACCGGAGTCGTTTTCCAAGGATCGCCTGTTAGCTTGCAGCCGTCTCGCTCTCTCCCTTAACTCTGCATCTCTCTTCTCTTCTACGCTGTTCGCGCGGAGCCAGGATTCTATCTTCTGGCGCCATTCTCTGTGAAAGAAGAATTGTTTGAAATAGTATTTCGTAAAGTCATCATGCGTTCTTAACGCCAAAAGGCATCATCTGTACATATTGGGGCGTACGTTGTTCAACTAGAATCCAAACTGGGATTGTTATCTCCATTAAAGAGTTAAGGCAGAGTCGCTTTATGATATTTCCCGACTTATACATCTTTTCTAAACAGGGACGAACGCTAGAAGGACAAAGACATTATATACACGCTACGCTATCAACCAATAACAGACAGTTTGCTAAATCGCGATATCAAAGTTTAAACGGAGCATAAATACAACTCCCAAATTAACATTGTCTCTGACATCGGAGGAAGATCTTTATTTTGGTAGTGGTTGAGTAAGAAATATGGCTCCCGCTACAATTTTATTCTTATAATTACTTACTTGGGTTTCGGTGGCTCAGGCTGCGCGGCCGCAGACACCGGCGCTCGCGGCGAGGCCGCCCTCTCTCTTTCTCTTTCTGCCTCGCGTTCCCTCTCCCTCTCCCGCTCGGGTATTTCTAGGCGGGCGCGGATTGGTGCTCGACGGGACCAGGAACGGTCTGTGAAATATCATTTTGTTTTGATTTAACGCCATCTAGTGGTATACTAGTAAAATTTTAATAATTTTATAATTATAATTTTGTTGGCTCTGTCTACCCCGCAAGGGATATAGACCTGATTATATGTATGTATGTACTTCTAATTTTATAACTATGCTCAAAGGTTTTCATGACAAAATGGATAGAAGTCTCTCTTTAGCTTCTAGAAGCTAGCCAACAGTCCAAAACAGATTGAAAGGTTAGCCTCTGGGTTGCCTTTCAGTAGTTCTGGGTAGGCTCTGTCTACCCCTTAAGGAAGGAAGATGTGATTATAAGAACGTGTGTATACACCCCTACTATCTTTGTCACGTTTTGATAACAAAGCCATTTTGAAAAGAAAATCGTTACCGAGACTGCCCCAAGCACTCCTCTCTCGTAATTCCGGTGCGGCCGGCGAGGTGTGCCTGAGGAACTCCAGCAGGGTCTCTTCGTCTTCACCACCATTGCTGTTCCTGGACCGGCGGCGAAGACTGCCCGTTGGAGTCACATCTGGAAGGATTTCTTCATGATCAGCAAAAAAATTTTGATAATAAAATTTGGTTAGACCAGGATACTGTACGGGCGACAATTTTTATTTATTTATTTATTTAAACTTCATGCACGTAAAATGTACAACAGGTGGACTTAATGCCACAAGGCATTCTCTGCCAGTGGAACCTTTGGACCAAACTGAACCTTTGGACAAAACCAATTTTGCGATGACATTTCGACGTGAGGCGCAAAGAGAGAAAGTAATTTCGTTTATTTGTAATTTTTTTTTACATACATACATAAAATCACGTCTATAGGCTATTGGCTCTATCTGTATCTTGCGGGATAGACAGAGCCAACACTCTAGAAGAGACTGATGGGCCACATTCAGCTGTTTGACATAATGATAGAATTGAGATTCAAATAGCGACAGGTTGCTAGCCCATCGCCTTAAAAAAAGAACGCCAAGTTTATAAGGGATAGCCCTTAATCGCCTTTTACGGCATCCATGGGAAAGAAATGGAGTAGTCCTATTCTTTTTTGTACTGGTGCCGGGAACCACACGGCAAGTAGGTTTTATAATTTCTTCTTTTTTTTTAAATTATAAAACCAATCTTAACCAATTCTCATAAAACTACCAAGTATAACGGTCAATGGTCCATACCGTGGTCATCTCTAGATAGGTGAGGATGTTACCCGGACCAAGATCAGGAGGAGATGATGTATTACCTGGCGAAGGTGAAGGGTCATGAGGTCGCGACCGCAATGACCTCCGCCCGAGTCCATTGCGGATGTCTAGCAGTAGAGACTCCATCAGTGACTCGCATTCTGACACTGGAGTGCTGCATACACTTCCACCTGTGAACAATTATACTTTTGCAGAGGTTCGTTCGGTAGGAAGCTGCATAAATAGATAGATAGACTCTATTTGACGTCAACCAATGTTGTGAAACAATTCTCTCGTCCACATTCTATTCTAAGTTTGGATAATTGTGAAGTTGACGTTGTTGAAGAAAATGCTGCAGTGCAGTTTGTTACCGCTTCTTCTGCACTGACGCCTTGGAAGCGGCAGTAAACTCAGTTTTAAGTAGTTTATTTGACGTCAAACCAATGTTGTGAAACCAAACATTTTGACAATTACTAAGAGATATGAAGTATCCTATAATAAAGAATAAAAATGTTGAATTTTGAATTTGAATTTAAATTGCATCATAAGAAAAAGAAGAGTGTTATAAAAATTCAAATCAAATCAAATATTTTATTTTCTCTCAAATCTTAAGCAGTAAGTACATTATATGGTTAAGATTAAAAAACAGGTGTCAGAACTAAGTAGAAGCTTGTATCTCAGAAAACCAGCCTCTCAGAAAGCAAGACATTTGTAGTTAACATAACTCATGTAATATTAATGTACAATTAAAAAAACTTTTTGTATATATTATACATTATAGTCTGCTTGACGAGCTGGCCACAATTAGAAGAACTTCAAAAATCAGAAATAGCCTTATCGCAAAAGTCATCTCTTCATCAAGTCATTTGGCACTCTTGAATTTCCCACTAACGCCACGTTGGGGCGAAATCGGGCGGATATTGAGTGAACTAATTAGAATAGAATAGAATAGATTAATTTCAAAATTGGATACAAGGTATCACTTACTTATTGATGTCACATCACTTAAATCTAATTATAACTACTACCGCTTCAAAGCGCATGTGTAGAAGAAGCGACGGAACAAACTAATTAATATTGAGATTGTGTTCACCTTTGAATCTAGCTGCAGCAGCGTCCCTGGCTCGTCTCCTGGCTGCAGCCTGCTCCTCATTGGCTCGACGACGCTCGTTGTCGATAACAGCTGATCGGAACTTGAGGCAGAATGATACGAAGATCTGAAAGCAATTGTCAATGTTATTACTATATATGTTTAATCTATACTAATATTATAAAGCTTAAGAGTTTGTTTGTTTGTACGCGCTAATCTCAGGAACTACTGGTTCAAATTGAAAAAATATGTGTTGAATAGACAATTTATCGAGGAAGGCTTTCGGCTATATCACATCACGCTTCAACTATTAAGAGCGAAGAAATAATGGAAATTGTGAAAAAAAAACGAGGAAAATTATGTACCCTTGAAGGCTTCAATGATGCCCAAAATAAATATTCCACGCGGACGGGTTCGCGGGCACAGCTAGTATTATTATAAAAGAAGGGTTGTAATTTAACAAGCACATAAGAAAAGTAACAATAGAGTTAACATATAAATATCTTCATCACAGGGTTTATAATAAAAATATAATGGAACAGCTAGCTAGGATGTTAGGAATAATATTTTTGTCTCTGGAAGTTTCCACAAGAGGGCAATACCAAATGTTCTAGGTTAAAAAAAAATCACACTAGCATATTAGTCATAATGCCGTGTGGTTCCGGCACCAACCACCGGACCACTCCGTTTCGTTCCCATGGATGTCGTTAAAGGCGACTAATAGGCGAAGGGGTAGGCTTATAAACTTGAGGTTCTTCTTTTGGGCGATGGGCTAGCAACCTGTCACTATTTGAATCTCAATTCTATCATTAAGCCAAATAGCTGAACGTGACCATTCAGTCTTTTCAAGACTGTTGGCTCTGCCTACCCCGCAAAGGATATAGACGTGACCATATGTATGTATGTGGAACCAAAAAGGAACTTACTTTGAAACACTCTTCCAATTTGAACGACACAGGATCCTCGCAGAAGAACTCGGCGAGCTGCTTCCTCATGCTTTCCACTTCTTCCATATCTTTGTTCAGCGCTGACACTTCTTGTTCTGCGACCTGAACAGGATGCATTATAATATTTTAGGTCTCACATTTATTAGATTTATCTTCTTTTGGTGTTTGTTCCAATTGCGTCACCTTGAGGAAGATCTCATGGATTATGTGATGTGGATATTACTAAAAACTTCTTATTGCTGATATAAATATCTTGAGGATAGTTATATCATTGGCGTCTCATATTTATTGTACTTATACGAGTATTTGAAGGGATAGGCTTACAAACTTGGGATTCTTTTTTAGGCGATGGGTTAGCAACCTGTCACTATTTGAATCTCAATTTTATCCATTGTAGCCATTCAGTCTTTTCAAGACTGTTGGCTCTGGCTACCCCGCAAGGGATATAGACGTGACCATATGTATGTATGCAGGTTTAACCGCCACAGTTTGTTGAAATATATTTTTCGTGACTTCGATATTAGGTACTAGCTCTAGTTATTTAATTCTACTTCTTTCTTTTATCATAATGTGTTTTATACCCTCTGCTCGACAGTTTCTGCTGGACTTTTGTAATGTAATAAACTTGCTTGCAAACTTGGGATTCTTTTTTAGGCGATGTGCTAGCAACCTGTCACTATTTGAATCTCAATTCTATCATTAAGCTAAATAGCTGAACGTGGCCATTAAAGGTAAGGCGGCAAGGGATATAGACGTGACCATATGTATGTATGTATGTATGTACATATATTGCTTACGATCCTAAATCAGAAACTTTATATATATATATATATATTATTATTTAATAATTTGAATGCGTTTGATCATAATCAGCCTCGTGGTAAGCAAAATGAAGTCTAAGATGGTACGCGCAATCTCAAATAGTTATATGTATCGGGGGGAAGAGAGACGCGGGAATTCCAAATCACAGCGGTTCGCATGATGAAAGATTTGACGAATCACAAGGTACGAAGGGTGTGGATATAGACCATGCACAGGTGAAATCCCTGCCCACGCCGCGTTATCCGCAATTTGGAATGGTACATGAGGAATTGAATTATGCAATGTCAGTGAACTCTCTCCGAAGTGATGCCTGAAGAAGATACATAGAATCTTCTAAAACGTCTCTCAATAGCATCTTACTTCTTCAAGCTGATACCAGGCAGTACCATCACACAAATTCGCACAGTACATGATGCCTCTAGATTCTAGACTAGATTCTAGACAGACGTGCCAGAAGAGTCTTTGTCTTCTAGAGTCTAGAATCTAGAGGCATCATGTCTTTGTCTTCTAGACTCTAGAAGACAAAGACTCTTCTGGCACGTTTTTCGATAGCACCCAGGTCTTCAAGCTGATACCAGGCAGTACCATCACACAAATGCGAACAGTACTCCTTAAACGAACGGTCCTAAGCTATGTATTTACCTGCAAGAAATCACCCATCTGTTCCTTAATATCCTGCTGCGTATTAGGTTGCTGGATCTCCTTCTTCAGCAGCCCGATCCTGTTAGAAAGAGTCTTGATTTCGTTGTAAATCTGTTCCACGCTCGCTTTGGCTGCCTCTTCTAGGACTCTTGTATCATCAGCGAAGTGGATCAGCTCTTTGTTCTTGCGCTCAGCTTGCTAGAAAGAAAATATAAGAGTTAGGATTTATGATAAATATATTCTGTGGCGTGTCAGTATATTTAAGAGGAATTCATTTTTTTAATTGGGAACAACTTCACTTTTGTTTCTAAATGGGTTAATCCTTTTTGTTTCATTATTTTCGACATTATTATTAAATTAATTCAAAATTCTATCTTTTATTATCTATCTACATACATACATACTTATGGTCACGTCTATATCCCTTGCGGGGTAGACAGAGCCAACAGTCTTGAAAAGACTGACTGGCCACGTTCAGCTATTTGGCTTAATGATAGAATTGAGATTCAAATAGTGACAGGTTGCTAGCCCATCGCCTAAAAAAGAATCCCAAGTTTGTAAGCCTATCCCTTAGTCGCCTTTTATGACATCCATGGGAAAGAGATGGAGTGTTACTATTCTTTTTTGTATCCTCCGGGAACCACACGGTTCCCGGAGAGTCCCCGTGAGTGGCACAAGAGGAGTTCATTTTGTTAAATTGGAACAACTTCACTTTTTTTGTAAAATCTTTGTTTCATTATTAATTTCGACATTTTTATTAATTCAAAATTCTATCTTTTATTATCTATCTACTTAAACAAATTCACAAAACTCGATCCTCACGTAAGTACGATCAAAATTGTCTAGTTTCCAGAGCCACATTTATTTACAACTAGATGCGCTCGCGACTTCGTCCGCGTGGAATAGTTATTTTGGGCATCATTGAAGCCCTCAAGGATGATTAATTTTCCCCCTTTTTTCACATTTTCCATTATTTCTATGTTCCTAAAAGTTGCAGCGTGATGTAATATAGCTTAAGCCTTCCTCGATAAATGGTCTATTCAACACAAAAAGAATTTTCAATTCGAACCAGTAGTTCCTGAGATAAGCGCGTTCAAGCAAATAAACAAACTCTTCAGCTTAATAATATAGATTATCATACTTTACTTACTAAGCCTATTAGTTGTTATTGGAACAGTAATTTAAAAAAAAATAAAAAATCAACGAAACATCTTACCATGGCAACGTAGTGCATAAGAGTGACTCCCGGCTTATTGGCTCTGATGTCGGGCAGTTTATGCAGGGACGCCAGTTTGACTCCCGCGGCGCCACCTGCGTACCCGCCCGCGTTCAAGAAGTTCCCAGATATCAGCACAATGTAGAGGATCTCCTGTAAACGGTCAATCCGAACCCGTTTAAAAACAAGGATAATGTGTCTTATCATGCATGATTGTCTTAAAAAAATTTGCAACCTTTTCATATTTGTAAATGGCCACAAATAAAAAATAAATAAATTATCGAATAACACGAAAATAAAAAAGTGATAATCGTCAGACGATATATAAATTTAATTGATTTGAAAATTTATTTTTTAGATGTTCATTCATATAATCAAGTCTATATACCTTGCAGGGAAGACAGAGTCAGCTGTCTTGAAAGACTGACAGGCCACGTTCAGCTGTTAGACTCGATGATAGAATACATACATACATATAATCACGTCTATATCCCATGCGGGGTAGACAGAGCTAAAAGTCAGACCGATAGGCCATGATCAGCTATTTGGCTTTAAGATAGAATTGACATTCAAATAGTGACTGGATGCTAGCCAATCGCCTAAAAGAAGATTCCCAAGTTTATAAGCCTATCCCTCAGTCGCCTTTTACGACATCCAAAGATATGGAAACGAATATAGGGCAAACAGATAGAGTGGTCCCATTCTATTTAGATGTAATCGAAATTTTACCTGTATAGCTCTAGAGGACATCAGATCATCTCCAGCCACCAGGATAGCGTTGATGGCACTCTCCAAGTAGCCTGCAGTCGATGCCCATTCCTCCTTCAGCAACATGCACTCTATTCTGAGTTTGTAGCTGCAAAAATACCAATTATAAACAGTTATTCCTTGAATATGGTTAGTATATGTCTTACTCGTAATTTAAGTGTCTGGAATCACACGGCACATTCAACTGAAACATTTTTTATATGATTGCTAAAACATTTTCTTCATTTACAATTGAGAAGAGAAGGTTACTCACTTCGGAAGCTGTATCAGCTGCAACAAAAACTTCTCAGCGTTCCCCAGCTTCGTCACATCCCCGGTGAAAGCTTTGAGCATCTCGCATTCATCTATTTCTGGTAAGATCTTGAGGAGACCTCGTAGCTTCTCCGTGCCGATATCGTCGTGAGAACCTTCCCGGATCAGTTGGATAATGTCTTCGTTGGAACTGTAAAAAAATGAGGAATCATTAAAACACATTCTAAAGTCTAGGCTCCGTAAATCTGACTAATTCACGACTGATTTGTTATTTGACGGCCTCTGTGGCGCAGCGGTAGTGCGCTTGTCTGTGACACTGTGACCCGGGTTCGAATCCCGGCCAGGGCATGATGAGAAAAGAACTTTTTCTGATTGGCCTGGATCTTGGATGTTTATGTATATAAGTATTTATTATAAAATATAGTATCGTTGAGTTAGTATCTAGTAACACAAGTCTCGAACTTACTTCGAGGCTAACTCAATCTGTGTGATTTGTCCCGTATATATACATTCGTAAAAGTGGCTTCTTTAACATTTTTTAAACTTCTTTCGTCGAGATTCCTGATATCGATAACCCTTGTAGCGGGAGCGATGATTCGGGCTCGACTGCCACAAAGGGAAGATCTTCCGCCAGGCCAGGTGATGCCTGGGGAACCGCGCGACAGGCGATGTTGAGTCGGAGGTTGTATTAATGCTCCAATCCGTGTAATCTTTGTTTGCGCGATTTAGACTCTTCGCTGTTATTGGCTATAAACGTCACGTGACTTTCTCCAGAAAAGGAAATAGGTTCATAGCTAATACGCTTCAAATTCAGTTGTGGTGTTATACTTAAACAGATAATAAGCAGGTAGAACATACATACATACATATAATCACGTCTATATCCCTTGCGGAGTAGACAGAGCCAACAGCCTTGAAAAGAAAGATAGGCCAATTCAGCTGTTTGGTTTAATGATAGTTTTGAGATTCACAAAAATTAACACTATTGTGAGACTTAAACTAAAAGTAAGTAGCTGAAATACCTTCGGAACTGCTTCAAGAATATATTGACATTCAGACTCCTCTTTCCATCCAGGAGTGTGATCTCCGAAGACTCTTTCCTCGGCTTTCTCTCTCCTGAACTGTCGCAAATAGGGCTTCGACCCAGACGAGGAGACGAGCCAGCAGACCCAGTTGGTTGGACCTGATGGAAGAAATAAATAAAATGGTCATCATTCGATTGTCCTAACATTACGTTATCCTGATTGAAGGTTAAATTTATATGAGGTACCTTCCTGTTTAATAAGAACTTATTTCGTGCTGAGAAATTAGCTTATTGGTGCCGTGTGGTTCCCGGCACCAATAAAAAAAGAATAGGACCACTCCATCTCGTTCCCATGGATGTCGTAAAAGGCGACTAAGGGATAGGCTTATAAACTTGGGATTCTTCTTTTAGGCGATGGGCTAGCAACCCGTCACTATTTGAATCTCAATTCTTTCATAAAGCCAAACAGCTGAACGTGGCCTATCAGTCTTTTCAAGACTGTTGGCTCTGTCTACCCCGTAAGGGATAAAGACGTGATCATATGTATGTATGTATGTAAATTAGCAAATAGCTCATAAAGCATAGTATAAGTATAATCACGTTTATATCCCTTACATACTGATAGGCCACATTCAGGTGTTTGGCTTAATGATAAGAGTTGAGATATGTCATATAGCATTGAATACAAAAATACAACTAAATCATATATCGAGTCATAAACTACGCTACCTATATTGGGAGAACGCCAAGACACTCAGTAAAAGTTTAAAATGCCTTTGGTATGATGGATATTACACAGTACCTCTGACTCATGATCATAATATCATCATCATCACCTCAGCAGCAAAATGGCTACATCGGGATATGGGCATCTTTAAAGATTTCCACTTTGACCGGAGTAACAATGTTAACCCAGCGTCATCTTTAAATGTGATAAATTATTGTCCCAAATGTAAGAAAGAATTGTGCAATGATTTTACCTGTTGACAGAACAGCCCCTCCATTTCAGACCAGTCAAGTTCTGTTTTTGGCGAATGCTTGTGACTGGACGCCACTATAGACCAGATGTTGTTCTGTCCGATGACCTGGAAATATATCGTACATTTATACATATCCCTTGCGGAATAGACAGAGTCAACAGTCTTGAAAAAGACTGAAAGACCACGTTGAGCTGTATGGCTTCATGATGGAATTGAGTTTCAATTTGTGACAGGTTGCTAGTCCACCGTCTACAAGAGGAATCCCTAGTCTATAAGTGTAACCCTTTGTCGCCTTCCACGACATCCATGGGATAAGGAGTGGTTATATTCTGAAATGCCGGAAACCCCACGGCATGGCAACATCTCAAATGTCACACGCCACCAAGCCTATCACAGCGTGTATGCTCCCAGCCAACACAGTATAGCTGTATAAATTTTGCGTAAAAGCAATATTTTAACTTTAAGCTGGATAAAGTATTTGTATAACTTCTGTGTAAGCGCTTATACAGGTGATATTCAAGCATTTTGGGCACAAAATATCTTGCTTCAATTTGGTTAACAGTTGATTAATAGCCACATAGCAGCTGAATAAATGTACGACACACTGAATATCTTCTGCATAAATTCTGATTTTTCTTTAGTTCAGAAATTATACATCTTTTATGCAGTTGTTAATTTGTGAGTTCAGATATTCAAATGATATACAAAATTCCGATCTTTGGAGTTTTACAAAGAAATTATGCAAGTAAAAAGTATTTTTCATTGTGACGGGATTAATTTGTGTCACTTAGTTCAAAATATTGTAAATGGTCGCCGATCACGTCTTCAAAAATTTGATAAGTGAATGATTTCATACATTTTAAGTAAGTTTAAGGTGAATTATATAAACGCATGGCACTTTACTGTGAATTATCAACATGATCATTATACATTTTTTGAGCGCCTCAAAATAAAGCTACATTTTAAAAGGTAAACAAATGTGAAATAATATTTAAATTAAATGATCTTTACTTTTTATCAAATGTCAGTATACATACATACATACATATGATCACGTCTTTATCCCTTACGGGGTAGACAGAGCCAACAGTCTTGAAAAGACTGAGTGGCCACGTTCAGCTGTTTGGCTTAATGATAGAATTGAGATTCAAATAGTGACAGGTTGCTAGCCCATCGCCTAAAAGAAGAATCCCAAATTTATAAGCCTATCAAATGTCAGTCCCAGCAAGTAATGAGAATCAAATTTTGTATAACTGATAATGTTTCCTATTCACTAAGCAAAGTGTTTCATAAGATAAATGTTGAGGATTTATAAAAATAGGTTTATGTCGAACGTTAGTTAATGGCGGAAGGCGGCATATTGTTGATTTTGTCACAAAATGGTGAAATATCTGGATAGGAACATACGATATCTTCAACTAATCAGTTATTTGCTGCTTAAGATACCCACATTTGTAACTGATATTGTTTTAAGTTTAACATAAAGACAATTGTATGCTTATAGCGCTATAAGTTTGGTAAAACAAGGAGTTTATTTTCAATTTTGCAGAAGTTAGCTGTGTTAAGAAGAAAACATTTTAATTATTCAGCATCTGAATAAATCAGTACAATTTCTTACACTATACAGCTTAAAGAAAGTATTAAATACAATTGTACGCTTATAGCGCTATAAGTTTGGTAAAACAAGGAGTTTATTTTCAATTTTGCAGAAGTTAGCTGTGTAAAGAAGAAAATATCTAAATTATTCAGCATCTGAATAAATTAGTACCATTTCGTACACTATACAGCCTAAAGAAAGTATTTCGTCTAATATTCAGCGTTTTGCTGTTTAACTGCTTTGCTTTCAAATTTTATACAGGTCAATGCAAAAATTTCAGCTAATGTGCAGATAATAGCTGTTTCAATTACTTTTATTTGAATATCTCTTGTTTAGCAGATACTACTCTTGATTATTATTCAGCTTGAAAAAATAACGCGAACTTTATGCAGAATTTAGTAAGCTTACAACATTATTTTAATTTAAGAACTCTCTTATTTAAAATTAAGCCATAACGACAGCTGTAATACATAATTATTAGATTGACACTGCTTATTGTGGTATATTTTCGCTATTATCTGGCTTATGTGTTGACTGGGCTAAATCGCGCAAGCAAAGATTTCACGGATTGAAGCATATATACATCCGACACAACATCGTCTGTCGTGCGGTTCCCAGACATAACACGTAGCCTGGTGGAAGATCTTCCCTTTGTGGCGGTCGAGCCCGCTTCTGCACAAATTATCGTAATGTCCAAGGGAGATATTTGGTCACCCATCTCATACTTGACCACTGTAAAAACATCAACTGTTGACCACACCACATACATACATACATACATACATACGGTCACATTTATATCCCTTGTGGGTTAGACAGAGCCAATAGTCTTGAAAAGACTGATAGGCCACGCTCAGCTATTTGGATTAATGATAGAATTGAGATTCAAATTGTGACAGGTTGCTAGCCCATCGCCTTAAAAAAGAATCCTAAGTTTGTAAGCCTATCCCTTAGTCGCCTTTTACGACATCCATGGGAAAGAGATAGAGTGGCCCTATTCTTTTTTGTATTGTTGCCGGGAACCACACGACAATTACAGATTCCTCAAACTGGGATACAGTCAAAAGAACAGTCGTTACGCACTTTGCTGTTTGGTATTTTGTTCCAATTGATAGTCTTCATCTTGGTCTTCGGTAATGGCGTCTCCTGTTGGGGCAGTTTGATATCCGGCAGCGGGGAGGGGGAGGGGGGAGCGGGCGCGGGCGGCGGGAGGCTGGGGGGAGCGGGCGCTCGTGGTGGGGGCGGAATCATCATAGCTGGTGGTGGCGGTGGTATTGCTGGAACAAAAAAGCACGTTTACCTCGTTGACCAAGTGATATGCACAACCAATTGTGCCATACTAGATAAGTGTTCCTAATGGAAGTAAACCTAAGAAAAAAATATTATTCTACTTCCTACTACTATTATAAAGGCGAAAGTTTGTATGGATGTATGGATGTTTGATACACTTTCACGCAAAAACTACTGAACCGATTACTGTGAAATTTGGTATGTAAGTAGCTGAAGACCCAGAATAACATATAGGCTACTTTTTATCTCGGAGTTCCCGCGGGATTGATAGGGTTTCTATGCGGCAAAGTCGCGGGCGGCCTCTAGTTCATAATATTCGTAATAATGTTCACAGTTTCTCGTATGAGTTTTCTCTTTGGTATTCTGACATTATGAGCAATTTTGTTGAATATATTTAGCTGTTTTGAAGGCAGAATAATCACAAATATAGGTACAGTGGGCCGTACAGAAAAATATACTATCTAAGATACGGATACCGTACGCAGTGGGTATAATTTTCTATGTTTTTCATTGTACTTCAATAAGTTTATGATAACGTCGTCGTACGTATTATTGAAAGTTTTTTTTTGAAAGTTTCTTTTATATTTGTTTTTTATGATTTAATTGATACCCAAAAATTAATACTAGGTATATTTGTACTAGGTACTAAACCTAGTAATCGTTAAAAAAAAAGAAAATGTTGCACCTTGTTAATTTCGCATACAGTCAGGCTTAACTTCATCTGAATAAATTTGATTAATCAACCAAAACAAAAGGCATTACACCATGATATACCTGAAGGCGGCGCAGGCGCAGGTGCCGGCGGTGGCGGCGGCGGTGGAGGGGATAGCGCTCGCTGCAAACTCTGCTTTCTACCACCCCCTGATATATCTCTATGTTGACAAGTGCAGCCTACTTTAGCCTGAAAAAAGGTACTGATTACGCTAAGGGAAAACATCGCGACGAAACCTGCACATTCAGGCAACTGGATGTATAACCAACCATGTTCGATCCAATACGGGTTAGGTTCCCCTGCAAAGGTTGCGGAGGTCATGGGAGTCGCTTCATGTAAAAACCTGACTCGCCCAATCCAGGATCAATGGTCAAAGATACCTTTAGGAATGCTTTGTTGGTTTGGTTATGTAGAGAGGATGGATAAAAGCAAGTTGACTAAGGAATATATGCTAAAAGAAAAGTCTCAATAGGAACAATGGAAAGGTTTGGACAGACGATCGTACCTTGATCAAATCGGGGTCAGAATAGCCAAAGGTCAGGTCAAGAGTACCCTAAACCGAAGGGCTTGCATGAAGAGGGTGATGAATTTGGATGAAGCCAAAAAAGTATGCAGAGATCTCCATCCATCTTTAAGCCATTCAACTGAACGTTAGCTTTCGGTCTTTGTAAGATCATTCTACCCCGCTCTAGTTACCCCGTAAGGGATGAAGACGTGATTTTATATATGTATCTGTATGTATGAAGTAGTATGTATGTATGTCTGTCACTATTTGAATCACAATTCTATCATTAAGCCAAACAGCTGAACGTGGCCTATTGGTCTTTTGAAGACTGTTGGCTCCGTCTACCCCATAAGGAATATAGACGTGATTATATTTATACATACATATGGTCACGTCTATATCCCTTGTGGGGTAGACAGAGCCAACAGTCTCGAAAAGACTGATAGGCCACGTACAGCTGTTTGGCTTTAAGATAGAATTGAGATTCAAATAGTGACAGGTTGCTAGCCCATCGCCTTAAAGAAGAATCCCAAGTTTAATAGTATATCCCTTAGTCGCCTTTTACGACATCCATGGGAAAGTGATGGAGTGGTCCTAATATTTTTTCTTTTGGTGCCGGAAACCATACGGCTTTATTTATGTATGTTGTACAATTTATTTATAATTTATCTTACCTGAACGCTAGGTGCTCTGAGCAGTTTGGCGGCGTCTTCCCTACTCTCCAGCAAGGTGGCTCTATGGACCAAGGTCTCCGCTGTGTCCCACACGATATCGCTGACTGGCTCCTTGGGGTCAATGCGGAGCAGGTGCTGCAGGATGCTGAGGAACGGGATCTCTTGGGGAGTGTCTGAGACCTGGATGCAGGGATCGTGAAATTAGTTTGCTTGAAAATTTATTTGAGGATTGTCTTGGTGTTAAATTAAACCATTGAATAGAATAGAATATATTTATTTAAGGTATCACTTATTGACGTCACATCTCTAAAATCTAATTATAACTACTACTGCTTCCAAAGCGCAGGTGTAGAAGAAGCGGCGGAACAAACTACTCTGCAGAATTAACATAAAAATGTGCAGTCTTTTTTGAACCGCGCTGTCAAGGTTTCGTTCTAAACAGGTTCACTGATATCAGACAATCTTGTCAACTTTTTACTCATACCATTTTTTTTATTCATGACAATAACAGTTTAGATATATAATCTTTGCAGACTTCGTTGATGTTAACGTTTCAGTGTAGTTTGTGCCGTCACTTTTTCTATACACACATACATACATATGGTCACGTCTATATCCCATGCGGGGTAGACAGAGCCAACAATCTTGTAAAGACTAATAGGCCACGTTCAGCTGTTTGACTTTAAGACAGAATTGTGATTCAAATAGTGACAGGTTGCTAGCCCATCGCCTAAAAGAAGAATCCCAAGTTTATAAGCCTACCCCTTAGTCGCCTTTTACGACATCCATGGGAAAGAGATGGAGTGGTCCTATTTCTTTTTTCTATAGGTGCCGGGAACCACACGTCACCTGGTTACAGCTAATATCTTTTACCTGTTTGAGAATAGCATAGAAGACATCTAGATGAGAGTTGAGGTTGATTCCCCCGGGACCCTGCGCTTCGTCGCTCTCCCGCTGCTCCTCGAAGACGTCCAGCTGGACCCCCAGGTCTGGGTGGCTGACCGCTTCATGTCTGAAAGGTATTACAATAAATATAAATAAATAAATATATACGGGACAAATTACACAGATTGAGTTAGCCTCGAAGTATGTTCGAGACTTGTGTTACGAGATACTAACTCAACGATACTATCTTAATCTATATATATAAAAATAAATTGCTGTTCGTTAGTCTCGCTAAAACTCGAGAACGGCTGAACGGATTTATCTTATCTTGGTCTTGAATTATTCGTGGAGGTCTACGGAAGATTTAAAAGGTGAGAAAAATTCTCCGCTAGTATTTTAAAATAAATACTTATATAGATAAACATCCAAGACCCATGCCAATCAGAAAAAGTTCTTTTCTCATCACGCCCTGACCAGGATTCGAACCCGGGACCTCCGGTGTCACAGGCAAGCGCACTACCGCTGCGCCACAGAGACCGTATTGTTTGGTTATTATTGGTAAGGTACCTTTATGTATAAGTTTGTATGTCAACTGTTAGAATATGGCAACACAAATAATCTTCTTATGGTGGCATTATAAGTTTTAATTTTTATAATTTTACGGTTGGCTGCATTGTTATGGTAGAACACTTACTGTATATCATGAAATGTGTATCGTTTAGCTCCAATAAAACAAAGTTAATTAAAAGCAAATAAAACAGTTTTATTCATTAGTTTGTACATCTACTAATACATAATAAATGTTTGCAACATCCGAAAGGGTAAATATGAAGATCTGGTAAACATATAAATTTAAGACATTGTTGTACTCATATTATGCAAATAAAAGTTTGAATTATTAAACTGATACAAGATCAAACTTATAGACATGTACCCAAATTTATACATACATACATATAGTCACGTCTTTATCCCTCGCGGGGTAGACACGAGCCAATGATCTTGAAAAAACTGATAGGCTACGTTCGGCCGTTTGGCTTAATGATAGAATTGAGATTCAAATAGTGACAGGTTGCTAGCCCATCGCTTAAAAGAATTATCGTATGTAAAAGCCTATCCCTTAGTCGCCTTCTACGACATCCGTGGGAAAGAGATGGAGTGGTTCTATTCTTTTTTCTATTGGTGCCGGGAAACATACACGGCTCGCCTTAAAATAAGAGTGATTAGCTACTATATTCTTTTTCTAATACCTACTGCAATCTGCCATTTTTCTTAATTTCGACAAATCGTCATCATTCTCACTCAACTTTGTAAGAAACTTGTTCCGAAACAAAACAAGATCTTGTTCTTATTTCTGTTCAGAGACCAACAACCTTTAAGACCTTGATTTGGCTAAATTATCTCGCTCATCAATTTAGTTTAACGAACTGGTGATTGGAAGAGGATCAGCACAAATCGATACAAAAAGACATCAGACCGATACATTGAGCTCATTTATTTGGGGGAGACGACGTTTTTCGATACTTTAATTCTGTAGCGATATCTCTACACCACGAGTCACAAAAACAAAATCACGCGACGCTATCAGTCATAAACAGCGACAAGTCTAAATCGCGCAAGCAAAGATTTCATCACGTCCGCTACAATTCTTTTGTTTATTTGCAATTAGATTTTTACTTAGGTATTTTCATTAAATTCATACGTACATATATGTATATTATCATGTCTACATCCCTTGCGAGGTAGACAGAGTTGACAGTCTTGAAAAGACTGAAAGACCACGTTCAGCTGCTAGGCTTAACATGGAATTAAGATTCAAATAGTGACAGGTTGCTAAAACATCGCTTACAAGAAGAATCGCAACTTTATTAGCTTCCCCTTAGTCGCCTTTGCATGGAAAAGATAACGAGTTGTCCTATTCTGCCGGGAACCACACGGCTCTAGGCTATTTTAAAGATATAATCTGGGCTATTTTAAAGGAATACTAATCTCGAGACGGCCTCTGTGGCGCAGTGGTAGTAGGTACGCTTGTCTGTGACACCGGAGGTCCCAGGTGCGAATCCCGGCCAGGGCATGATGAGAAAAGAACTTTTTCTGATGGGCCTGGGTCTTGGATGTTTATCTATATAAGTATTTATTATAAAATATAGTATCGTTGAGTTAGTATCTCGTAACACAAGTCTCGAACTTACTTCGAGGCTAACTCAATCAGTGTAATTAAATAAGGTATTTCATGTGGTAAAGAAACCGATGATTTTAATCATCATGATGTCAGTTCTTTACGCATTTCCCTCTGAATCATCGAATCAGTGCCGTGTGTATAAGATTATTCACTAAACTTGCCTCTAATAACGGTTACCATTTTAGGATATACGGGCACCCACGCTAACCGTGCCTTTTTACTTATCTTGTGGCGAAGGATTAGGTATATCTTTTCTTTGTTAGATGTTTTGACTTGTTTAGGCTTACGTATATACTTAAGATTCTTCTTTTAGGCGATGGGCTAGCAACCTGTCACTATTTGAATCTCAATTCTATCATTAAGCCAAACAGCTGAGCGTGGCCTATCAGTCTTTTAAAGACTTTTGGCTCTGTCTACCCCGTAATAATTGTAATACCTAAACTAAATCATAAACATATCCCGAAGGATTTACGATAAACGATTACACGGATAAAAGTTTATAATTTATATTCTAATACAATTTGTTCATCTCTTTTTAGGCACGTTGTTTTATATAGCACTGTTATTTGTTCTTGTGAAAAATTTAATTTTTTTTGATATGCCAATTTTTTTTAAACTCATTTATTTGATGTCAGCAGTATGATAAGCAATATTTTTTCTTAAAAATTATATTTGTTAATTATTAATGATAAAATATTAATCATAAATTGCGTACTAATCGATTTTAATTTCCGATTAACCATTTAGTTGATTTTAGAATCTCATTATTTTGATATTAATTACTAAAAAAATAACCAAACTAGTTTCAAGTCCACTCTTAATTTTCTGATTAGTAGAATAATTTTTTTTTTTACCGGTGTATTTACACGATATAATCGCAGCTTTACAAAAAAAATTGTCATCATTTCAATCTAAATGAAACAACAAACAAAGAACAAGTTGTAAGGATTAGTAGTATCAATTTAATACATATTTCTGAGTTCTAAAAGGTAGACTGGTAGGTATTGCTAGTAACTTAGTGTCTTCTTCCTCCTGGCTTTAGTCCCGGTCGCATCCTCACCACTCTGGAGAGGAGCCCGGGGTATGCCTCTGACCATGGACCCTGGATTGGGTGAGTCAGGTAAGTAACTTAGTGTAACATATTTTATAATCGCGCCTCTTTTTTATAGAGACTATCTTATCATTCATCATCTTTAAAAAATTTAAAACTTCTAACTAATAATTCTTTGAAACTATTTTTATTTAACGGCGTCAACATCAGTGTCAACGTCGTGTTTTTTTGGCCGAAATATATCATTACTATCAGATAAGTACTTGATCATTTTCCAGTGCCTCCTTTTATCGACCGTCGATACAGTTTTTAGATATTACCTAAGTCACCATCACCAGTCAGTCAGTGAGGTGCGACGAGCAAAAAGTATCGTAAAAAAAATACACGTCATAAAAACTTGAGTACAATATAACTTAAAATAAGACCATGACTTTTATTACTATTTGTGGTTTGAAACAGTCTTTTGACGCGGAAACAACTATGGATTTCAATTTACTTTGTATTTTCCTCATCTTGGCTTTTAGTCCCGATTGCATCCTCACCACTCTGGAGAGGAGCTCGGGGGATGCCTTTGACTATAGATCCTGGATGAGGTGGGTCAAGTTTTTAAACGAAGCGACTCCCATCTGACCTTGGATATTGATATTAGATCCATGGTTTCAATTTACGTTGTATAATTTAGATGTTATTCAAGAAATTCTACCAATGTTACATATTGTAAACTAAGTATAGTTACATGCCGTGTGGTTTCCGGTTCCAACAGATAAAATAATAGGACCACTCCATCTCTTTCCCATAGATTTACTGTTGGCTCTGTCTATTCCGCAAGGGATACATATATGTATGTATATTCATTTACATGACATCTTTTATTCTGCGAAAAGTCTTGCAAATCCCAGGAGAACAGTTTATGATTTTATTTGGATGACCTCTTCTTCTTTGTCCTGACGTTAATGTCCCGGTTAGATCCACACTTCCATGGAGGGAAACCCGGGGGGTGCCCAATGACCATGATCCTGAATCAGATAATTCTCCACCTGGGTGATATTAGGTGCAGAAAAACTTTTTTCTGCACCTAATATCACCTAGTTTTCGAGGTTAAATGGGGTTATTAAAAATCCGGATAGTTATAAAGTATTTTTTGTTCTCTCGTATTAACTAAACTCAACCAATTTCTTATGAACAAACAGACAACAGATTGCAGTGATTACCGAACATAATGTGGGGTTATATAAGGAACACCTATTTATTAATTTGATTTATTTTATTAATATGTTTTTTTTTTTAATTTGATTTATTTTGTCAATTCTATTTATTTTACTTATTGGCACATAAACCAGTTTTACTACACAACATGATATAATATTACGAACCATTCGGTAGTTGTAATGACTAGTTGGACCTAAAAAATAGTTGAGCTTATAACGAAGGGGGTGACGAACGTGAAGTATAGAATTCTGTAACGGTTAAGGTACCTATGGGCGGGAACAATAATGTAATAACAAGTGTTGAAGATATTTTACTCACCTGAGGTTATTGAGAGTAGGCAGGAGACCGAGACCTGAAATAAAGTTACAAAGTTAGATATCGAAACCGCCGAGCTTGCATGAAGAGAGTTATGAATGTGGATGAAGCAAAGGAAGTATGCAGGGATCGTGGCAAGTGGAAAGAGGTAGTCTCTGCCTACCCCTCCGGGAAAGAGGCGTGAGTTTATGTATGTATGTATGTATGTTAGATATCGAATCGGAGTTATTGATTCTTAAAGTTAAGACTACTGGTATTTAATTGCAATTGATGAAAACAAATCAATCATTGTTATATATATCACTATTACTGATGAATTCGTTCCTGACTTGACTCCTATCAATAGCAGAAGTGATTAGGCAAGTGATGAAGACATATCAATCACTATTGTAAATATCACTTCTACCGAAGAATTTGGAGCCGATCCTTTAAGGAAATGAGTTATTAATCTTACCAATAAATTCATTTCTGACTCTAATCCTATTAGGAAACCTTGGAGCAGAGATGATTAGGTAATTGATGAAAACGCATCTGTCACTGTTATAAATATCACTTTTACTAAAGAATTTGGAGCCGATGCTTTAGAGAACTGAGTTATTCATCTTACCAATGACATCATTCCTGACTTTAATCCTATAAGACAATTTTAGTGCAGGAATGTTTAGGCAATTGATGAAAATATATCAGTCCTTGTTATAAACATCACTATTACTGGTAAATTTATAGCCAATCTACGAAAGGACTAGTTATTAATCCTACCAATGAATTCATTCCTGACTCTTATTCTGTCAGGCAACCTCGGAGCAGAAATGATGAGGCAATTGATGAAGGCGACCAGGGCGGTCTTGTAGTCCGTCGTGGTGGCATTCTTCAGCTCTTCCACCACGATGTTCAGGCGGTACCTCTCGTTTTTCAGGGTCTGAAATTAAATTTAGTTCGGTTTACTATTTACAATGTCACCTTATCTAGGATCATAGAAACAAAGGTGGAAATGTAACCGAGTTTAACGCCAGGAAGAAGAGAAGACACTTTATCTACAAAAGGGATAATGCAATAGAATATTATGTAGATTTTTTGCTTAATATATTCTGTTAGAAATTCTCACTGGGCTACAATTTAGTGCCTTATTTAATAATTCCGATTTTCATAATCAAGTATTGTATCCCTGTGACATTGATTTTGAAGGCAAATCCACAATATGCTAGTACAAACAATGTAACATTTGAATTAAAAAAAAAGGATTTAATACTAGACAAAATAAATGTCACAGTTTGATTTTTATTATATAAAAGCAGACTTGAGCGATCGATATTAAATTGAAGGAAAGCTGAGTTATAAAGTCATGAATTTTTATGACGACTCCTTCTTAGTACAATTTTAAATCCGCGTTGGAGGTTTCGTCCAATTAGACTATTTTTATGGGGTTTTTAGAAACTAAAGCGACCAAGTTGTCACAATTTAATGATAAAATTTCATTTTCTGTAATTTGATCAAACTTTGTATTGGAAGGCTTAATGGTTTATAAGGCTTCGTGTGTGGGCAATATGAGATTGTAAAAAAAAATTGAATTAATAAAAAAGTTGTTTTATGTCTTGTTATAGATAAGCTCATATTCTGTGTAGTTTTTATATTCTCAATCTTGTCGAAGAATGGTCTCGACAAGATTGAGAATAAAAAAAAACTTATGAGGAACGAATTATTTATTTAAAAAAATATTTCATACCTTGTAAATTCAAGCCCCTGTGCGATAGGTCCAATGTAAGTTCAAGATTTGCTTTAAATTTTGAAATAACATTATATTTTACAACAAATACTTTTATAGATAAACGTTCTAGATCAGAGCAATCAAAAAGTCCGTTATGCATCATGACTTGTCCGCGAATCGGACCTTTAATTAGAGGCAGAGCTACTACACTGCATCTAACAGGTCATCTAAGTAGCAACCCTTGTACATAATAACATATATTATTTTGTTTCTCTACAGCGAACAAATTAAAATCTTCTTCAAAGTCGAACACTCATGTCAGAGTGGTCGTGGTTGCGCAGACGAGGTCGAGAGATGATCAGCTGGTCGTATTCTTTCCCGAGGACTGTTCTCTCAGCGATGTGCTTCTATTTCTGCGACAGACGTTGCGAGCACCCTGGACAATGGTAGACTCAGTAGCTTTGATCAGGTCAGTCCAGCGAGTTGGTGATCGGCCGCTTGTTCTGCTTCCACCTGGGTAAAATCTACCACAAAGTCAATTCAGAATCCATAACATGTAATACTTTACCTTATATCGGTCCAAGGTGTCCACGGCGCGTGCGTAGCCATCTGCATTGTACACACATAATGCAGACAGAAGCTCGAACACCTGAACCAAATGAACAGGATTAATACATACATATAATCACGTCTATATCCCATGCGGGGTAGACAGAGCCAACAATCTAGGAAAGACTGATAGGCAACGTTCAGCTGCTGGGATGAGCAGGATTAATATACACATACATATAATCACGTCTATATCCCTTGCGGGGTAGACAGAGCCAACAGTCTTGGAAAGACTGATAGGCCACGCTCAGCTGTTCGGCTTAATGATAGAATTGAGTTTCAAATTGTGACCGGTTGCTAGCCCATCGCCTAAAAGAAGAATCCCAAGTATATTACCCTATCCCTTAGTAGCCTTACGACATCCATACTACTATCATATTTCATCATAATTTTTCTTGCATTCTCACCTCTTTGGAGAGGAATAAGTCAGGGTTTTGACAAGAAAAAAGAGTAATCTTTCCTTAGAGCATCCACTTAATTATATAAATAATTAAGAAGAATCCAACCCATATTGGATCATGTCATTATGTTATATCAGGTCAAGAGTACCCGAAACCGCCGAGCTTGCATGAAGAGAACTATGAATGTGGATGAAACGAAAGAAGTATGCAGAGATCATGGCAAGTGTAAAAATGTAGTCTCTGGTATTATGACAAAACTTGATGATAGAGATTAAAATGATCACATTAATGGTAATCCTGATGAAGACAATGGAACCAAACCCACCTGTTTCTTGACGGGCGCTGCTGGTGAAGTTAGGGCCGCTGCCAACTTCCCTGCATACTCAGCGTGTTCCACGATATAGTCCAGACCCACACGGCTCTCCATGCCCACGCTGTAACAAATAAAAAAAAATATCATAAAACTGTCCAAAATACATTTATGAACATACATAAAATCACGTCTATATCTAATGCGGGGCAGACAGAGCCAACAGTCTTGGAAAGACTGACAAGCCACGTTCAGCTGTTGGGATGGGCAGGATTAATACATACATATAATCACGTCTATATCTTTTGCAGGGTAGACAGAGCCAACAGTTTTGGAAAGACTGATATGCCATGTTCAGCTATTTGGCTTAATGATAGAATTGACATTCAAATAGTGACAGGTTGCAAGCCCATCGCCTAAAAGAAGAGTCCCAAGTTTATAAGTCTATCTCTTAGACGCTTTTTACGACATCCATGGGAAAGAGATGTAGTGGTCCTATTCTCTTTTATATTGATGCGTGAACCACACGGTACTTAAGCCAAGAAAGTTACTAAAGCAAATGTAATTCTTTAGTTAATTTAATTTTAATTAAAGTTGCTTGTTATTCATATTATTAGCATCTTTAGTGATGATAAAATTAACCTAACTCAGGAAGTCATCCATAAAAAAAAGAATATGTTTTTATTTGTTTTTATTTTTGACGGCCTCTGTGGCGCAGCGGTAGTACGCTTGTCTGTGACACCGGAGGTCCCGGGTTCAGATCCCGGCCAGGGCATGATGAAAAAATAACTTTTTCTGATTGGCCTGGGTCTTGGATGCTTATATATATAAGTATTTATTATAAAATATAGTATCGTTGAGTTAGCATCTCGTAACACAAGTCGCGAACTTACTTCGAGGCTAACTCAATCTGTGTAAGTTGTCCGGTATATATTTATTATTTTTTATTGTATTTTTTTCATTTCATTTGTTCCAACTACTAATAATCTAAGTGTGAAAGTAAGTTTGTTTATTTATTTGTTACCTCTTAACAGTTAAAATACTGAACCAAATACATATGTACCTATATAATATATGAAAAATTTCATGGAGATTTCGTGAAGAACAGAAATTGACGAAGAAGTTATTCACTTCCTTATCCTTTACGGTGTAGACAGAGCCAACAGTTTCGTAAAGACTCGAAGTGAAGAATCCTCGTGGGTTCAGCAGGTCCAATTTACTTACATCGCCATTTTAGATACATAAACATTTTGCATCATTGACATTCATCATTCTTTTCATGCAAGCTTTATGATACGTAAAATTTGATCTCAATAAATTTTTGACGTCTTCCCGATTTATTTTTTACTTTTAAATATTTAGGCCTTAAAGAGCCTTACAATGAAGCCTTAAGCCTCAGACGGCATGTAATTTACATGCCGTGCTTGACCACACCTATCTGCGACAAACTGGTGATAGCAATCAACCAAAGCCTTGAGCTATACAATCGTTAAAACCGAATCGATTATAGTTCTATTAAAATTGTGGTCCATATTCATGACATGTAGTGATTTAATTTTCAGTTTGTAATATGTTTATTATAATACCTATTGTTATATCAATGTCCACTGGTATTGTTCAATTCAATTCAAATTTCTTTATTTTTCTTCACAATCTAAACATGACACAGACTTATAGTAAAAATTACACGGTTCAATGGTCAATGGTTCAATGGTCACGTCATTATCCCTAGCGAGGTAGACAGAGCCACCAGTCTTGAAAAGACTGATAGGTCACGCTCAGCTGTTTGTCTTAGTGATAGAATTGAGATTAAAATAGTGACAGGTTGCTAGCCAATCGTCTTATACAGAATTCCAAGTTTGTAATCCTATCCCTTTGTCGTTTACGACATCCGTGGGAAAGAGATGGAGTGGTCCTATTCTTTTTTGTATTGGTGCCGGGAACCACACGGCAAATTAATACTAGTTTTATTATGATTGATGATTTAAAAATTTTAAGATTATAAAACATCTTGTTTTTATGAGTGTGGGTGTTTTTTTATCTGTAAGTACTTACACATTAGATTAATAATTTAGTCATCAAAAGATTGAAAGGCCACGTTCAGCTATTTGGTTTAATGATAGAATTGAGATTCGAATAGTGACAGGTCGCTAGCCCACCGCTTAAAGGAGGAATCCCAAGTATTCCATTCCAAGTCTATCCCTTATTCACCTTTTACTACTATCCATAAGGTGGAGGTTAAGATGTGGAGTGGTCCTTTACTTTTTTATTGGTGCCGGGAACCACACGGCACGGAAAAAACTTGATCTAAACAAAAATATCGTCAACACAAAAGTTAGCTATATATGTAGGTATGTATATTTATGCAATCATAACGCTAATCTGTCAGTCCGTTGCACAATCACGTTGTAAGGTCGATACGATATGAATCTTTGTCATTTCATAGGTAAACGACCTTAAACTTTATAGCTTTAGATATAGAGATTAGTTTTATAATTGACATTTGTATTGGTGCTGGGTCAAAGGGTAAGTTTATAGAATTAAGACGTTTATAGAGGTAGCATGTCAAATTGCACTATGTGCTTAACTATATCATAGAAAGCTCGATCGCCCAGGTACAACGCATACCTGTGCCCGCGCTTCATTCGCGTGGAATAGTTATTTTCGGTTGGTTTCGGTCGGTTGAATTTTGTTTAATTTCTCAAGGATTAATAATTTTCTCCGTTTTTTTTTCACATTTTCCATTATTTCTTTGCTCCTTATAGTTGCAGCGTGATGTAATAAAGCCTTAAGCCTTCCTCGATAAATGGTCTATTCAACACAAAAATCATTTTTCAATTCGAACCAGTAGTTCCTGCGATTAGCGCGTTCAAACAAAGAAACTTTTCAGCTTTATAATTTTGTATAGATTATGTTGTGAACTATTTATGTAACAACGAAACTATTTTTGTAAAAAAAGCGACCAAAGTCCGGCTTGTACGTGCATTGATCTTCCCGATTTTCCTTTACGCAGCGGAAACGTGGACCCTACGAGACACTGAGAGAAAACGCATAGATGCCCTGGAGATGTGGTGCTGGAGAAGAATGCTTGGAGTGGTGTGGACAGACTTTCGCACCAACCAGTCCATTCTCCAGGAACTCAGAATCAAGCATCGCTTATCTTCCTTAGTGCAGGCTCGAATTCTCTCTTTCTTCGGGCACGTGTCGCGTCGTAACGAGGCATCCATTGAACGACTGGTGGTGCAGGGGCGAGTTGAGGGTACCCGACCTCGAGGCAGGTCACCCATGAGGTGGACAGATCAAATAAAATCGGCACTAGGTGACCCTCTCTGTGAATGCTCCAGAAAGGCAAGATGCGCGACCATTGGCGAAAAATTGTAAAGCGAGCCACTAACCCTTCTGTACGACCACGACCACTCTGACAAGAGTGTAACGCATAAGAAGAAGAACGTCAAATAAAATTACCAATTCGACTGTTCACAAGTTTTATCACTTTTTTCATGATAATAACAAATTTATGATTTAATCTAATTATACAGTCCATCTTTTCACAGCAGATTATTTACCAAATAAACATTTTTTCTTTCTTTTTTTCTTCACACGGGCACGGGCACTTCACTGTACATACACCGATTTTTAAAGTTCACGACGACGTCTTAATAATAAATATATTGAACATACATATATCATTGTATCTTTCAACACGTCCATCATAGTTATGTACGCCCTAATGGTCCGTTAGTTACAGGTATGCGGTTCAGAGCCGTCAAAACAGTAACAGATACATATCTGTTTCCGGCAACAAATGAATTGTTTTAGATTTATGTTTAATTCAATTATAGTATGTCTATAAACTTTTAAAATATTAACTTAAAATTTCCTTAAAAATTTTTTACTTTTTCTAATATAAGACTTACTTAGAAAAAGTAAAAATTTTTTTATACATAAAAATTATGCCGTGTGGTTCCCGGCACCAATACAAAAAAGAATAGGACCACTCCATCTCTTTCCCATGGATGTCGTAAAAGGCGACTATGGCTTACAAACTTGGGATTCTTTTTTAGGCGGTGGGCTAGCAACCTGTCGCTATTTGAATCTCAATTCTATCATTAAGCCAAATAGCTGAACGTGACCATTCAGTCTTTTCAAGACTGTTGGCTCTGTCTACCCCGCAAGGGATATAGACCTGACCATATGTAGGTATGTATGTATGTATGCATAAAAATTACTTGTTGTTATAAGTTTGACATTAATCTCTGTGTGTCAGTGTGTTTGTTTGTGGCAACGTAGCTCATGAACAGATGACTTAACATTACAAAATTAATGATTTTTATTTATATAAATAACAGACACATAACTTCTAAAAATTTTTGTGAAAGCACCCTCAATGTGGGTACACCTACACATAGTACATACGTCTACATCGCTTACCAGATAGACAGAGCCAACAGTCTTGAAAAGACAATCTAATATTTATTTATATACTTTCTTACATCTACCATTACAGACTAAATCGAATGCGATAGTGAATAATCAATCATATCATTATCCTTAGTGCTAAAATAGAAACAATGTAGCCAAACTAGACCAAACTAAATTGTAATAGGTACATACATTTAAAATCACGTCTGTATCCCTTGCGGGCTAAACAGAGTCCATAGTCTTGATATGACTGATAGGCCACGTTCAGCTGTTTGGTTCTACAATAGTTTTTTTTGGACGTATTACACAGATTGAGTTAGCCTCGAAGTAAGTTCTAGACTTGTGTTACGAGATACTAACTCAACGATACCTACTATATTTTATAATAAATACTTATATAAGTAGATAAATATCCAAGACCCAGGCCAATCAGAGAAAGTTCTTTTCTCATCATGCTCTGGCCGGGATTCGAACCCGGGACCTCCGGTGTCACAGACAAGCGTACTACCGCTGCGCCACAGAGGCCGTCGTAATTGAGATTCAATTAGTGACAGGTTGCCAGCCCATCGCCTGAACAAATCGTAATACCTACAATTGGAAAGTATTTCTAGAATTTTGACGCAGACCTGGGCGTCCTTCCTTGCCCACCAATTTACATAGCTTGCGGTGTGGTGCAAGTTTTAGAAAGTAGCGGATATTTATATTTGTAGGAACACACATATCTTGCCGTGTGGTTCCCGGCACCAATAAAAAAAAGAATAGGACCACTCCATCTCGTTCCAATGGATGTCGTAAAAGACGACTAAGGGATAGGCTTATAAACTTGGGATTCTTCTTTTAGGCGACGGGCTAGCAACCTGTCACTATTTGAATCTCAATTCTATCATTAAACCAAAAAGCTCAATGTGGCCTATCAGTCTTTTCAAGACTGTTGGTTCTGTCTACCCCGCAAGGGATATAGACGTGATTATATGTATGTACATATCTTATTATTTACGGGGAAGACAGAGCCAACAGTCTAAAGAGACTGAATGACCACGTTCAGGTGCATGGCTTAATGATGGATATAAGGTTAATTAGAGAAAGACTTTACAGTCTTAGGTTAGAAATTAAAAAAAAAAATTGTCAAAAAACTACTTCTCAATCTAAAGTCTTCTAAAATAGTCTTTTTAAGGATCCTTAACTTAAATCAGACTTTAAACACAAAATATTTTATTTTTAAATAGGTAGGTAGATTTAAATAATAAATAAAAAAATCATCTATTGAAGATACAAAGATTTACGATGTTTGCAAAAATAAAATAAATTAAGCCGAAATTAATTAATGTGCCGTAATAATTAATGTGAAATTTATTAATAATTAAGACGGAAAAATATTCTAATTGAGGAGAAAGAAGAAATAAGTAAGTTTTTTCATAAGTTCATAACAAATGAGTGTATGACATGAACCAACCCAGATTCTAAACCAGTAGTTCTGACCGCCCACGCCAAAGTCTCAACTCGGATACAGAACAATTATATTTTGTACGTCAGTCAGTATATATGATATATACATATATTCACGTCTATATCCCTTGCGGGGTAGACAGAACAGTCTTGAAAATACTGATAGGCCACTTTCAGCTGTTTGGCTTATTGATAGAATTGAGATTCGTATAAAGTGACAGATTGCTAGCCCGTCGCCTAAAATTAGAATCTTAAGTTTAGTCTATCCCTTAGTCGCCTTTTACGACATCCATGGGAAAGAGTTGGAGTGGTCCTATTCTTTTTTCTATTGGTGCCGGGAACCACACGGCACAGTCAGTAATCAATTGCTTGTTATTTTAAAGCTCTACTTCTGCTGCGTGTACACAGTTGCATATCACGTCTATATACCTTACGGGGTAGACAGAGCCAACAGTCCTTAAAAAGACTAAAAGGCCTCGTTTCGCTGTGATGGAATTGAGATTCAAATATTGACAGGTTGTTAGTCCATCGATTAGAATACTACAATTCTTTTTACTTTAAAAATATAGGGCATCATTAAAAGCTGAGATGTCATCTATTGTTTCTGAAAAGTATCATCAATATATGTAATATCAACAAAAACGGTTAGACCGAACAACATTCTTGGAAGTAGATGATTAACTGTTTATGCTGATGGTGACATCTGCCATTTTATAAACAAACTATAAGCTGTTGATTATATAGGATTATATTATGAGCATATTGCGTAGGTCTGAGAATCGGCTAACATCTATATCTCATACCCCTTAGTGATAAGGGTTATCCACCTTTAATATTTATTATAACTAGAAATTACTTAAAAAATATTTAGATGGCAAAACAACGTTTGCCGGGACAGCTAGTTTTTTTTAATATAAATATACCGGTTTATACCCTAAGTGAGTACATACAGACATACATACATACAGTACACACGACCTCGTAACAAGGCCCTCCCGATTTGGTCAGGTCGTTTGGTGTCAGCACTCGCCCTTATAAACAACTGGTTGGAACTATGGAAAATTTTGTTGAACACAGCTGTGTTATTTTGTTATACGTTTTGGTCAGGATCAGGATCTTACGTACATACATACAGTCACGTCTATATCTCTTGCGGGGTGGACAGTGTCAACAGTCTTGAAAAGACTGGACAAGCCACGTTCAGCTTAATAATCGAATTGACATTCAAATAGTGAAGATGAAGAATTAAAAGTTTATAAGCTTTTCCCATAGTCGCTTTTTACAACATCCGTGGCAACAAATATGAAGTTGTCCTATTAAAAAATGCCGTGAACCACACGGCACGTAACTGCCATAGAAACAGTGGTAATTAAAATTATATAAGTACCTGGTATGGGTTGTAGGCGTCTGAATGCCAAGGTCACATCGTAATGGCAAATTTATATTGGTTATAGACATGGCATGTCTAATGTAATCTGTGGTTTGTGTAGTATTATAAAACGTACGTAGGTGGAGACTTTGAAATCTATATTAATTAACTAGCTGTGCCCGCTACTTCGTCCGCGTGGAATAGTTATTTTGAGCATCATTGAAGCCCTCGAGGATGCTCCTATTGATGCTCCATTCAGTCTTTTCAAGACTGTTGGCTCTGTCTACCCCGCAAGGGATATAGACGTGACCATATGTACATATGTATGTATGTTTAAAACTAGCGAGTATATTGTAGGTTCTATATTTTATAAAGTTAAGCGTGTTCATGATTTACGATTACCCTTAAATATGAAACCAGACATCCTGTATAAGAAAAAGCAAATTTATTGAATAATATTTATTTGAACAAGTAACTATCAATAAATGGAATGGTTTCTTTTCTAATACATACATACATACATACATATAATCACGTCTATATCCCTTGTGGGGTAGACAGAGCCAACAGTCCTGAGCGGACTGATAGGCCACGTTCAGCTATTTGGCTTTAAGATAGAATTGAGATTCGAATAGTGACAAGTTGCTAGCCTATCGCCTAAAAAAAAGAATCTCAAGTTTGTAAGCCTATCCCTTAGTCGCCTTTTACGACATCCATGGGAAAGAGATGGAGTGGTCCTATTCTTTTTTGTATTGGTGCCGGGAACCACACGGCACTTTTCTAATATAATGTTATAATAATGTACTTAGTATGTGGTTTGAATTTTTCAAACAAAATACTAAGCACATTATTATGATTGACTGATTGTCATATCAATTCAATGCCTAGGTCTAGATATTTGAAATTTGACTAAGGATTTTCTTAGGAATAATTTTTCCGCGGCAACTAGATTTTAGGCGGGTGGAGCCGCGGGCATACACTAATAATGTCCATTAAATGTAATAAATAATTATCTAACATATAACGTTAGATTTAGGATCTTAAAAAAAAACTTTAAACAGATAAAATTGTCTAAATCGATTAAAAACAAATTAACTTAGTTCAATAAACTCACAAAACACAAGAAATACTAGTTTTTCAAGAGCATTTAAACTAATACCACCTGATAAATATACATAGTACGGACCATACTCTCAGAGTCCATAAAATACATAACCGATACTCGATATCTGAACAAGATACTAGTAATAGCGTAACAGGTATTTCCATTTGAAGTGACTCGAGATTCGGTTGTTCACACCTCGTCTTTCTTAATGGCTATAAAATTTATCTATTTATTTTATTTCGTACACTTTAAAACCTTTACTTAATAAAACTGTATCCAAGCGAGGGATATAGACGTGACCATATGTAGGTATGTATGTTTTTTAATGTAGACAATGTGCATTCGTCCACGATTTAGATTTAAGAGATCTATATTTGTAAATTGACGTCCTATGAAAATGCTGCAGTGTAGTTTGTTCCGCCGCTTCTTCTACACATGCGCTTTGGAAGCGGTAGTAGTTATAATTAGATTTAAGTTATGTGACGTCAATAAGTGATACCTTGTATCCAATTTTGAAAATAAATCTATTCTATTCTATTCTATTCTGTATGCATAGTGTTACTTCAAAATCGATTGTTTTACAAATTTCTCCATACAAGTCTTGTGAAAGTGAATTCGTGACTATTTGCAACAGTAACTTGTATGGTTAGAACACGCATGCGCAGGTAACAGATATTATCACATCTCACTTTAAGGTGATAATGGTCTAGATTTTAAAAGATAGGTTTATTATCTTGGGATTCTACTTTTAGGCGAGGGGCTCGCTATCTGTCATTATATGAATCTCAATTCTATCATTAAGCCAAACAGTTGACTGACTGTTGGCTCTGTCTACCCCGCAAAGGCAGACGTGATTATATAGGTTTATGTATGGTCTTGATTAAGACAACGATGGTCGTCACATCGGAAAACGAGAGGTTAGTAATCGCAGGTCCGCTTGATCAATTATACGCGACATTGACAATACACCAAACCTTCTTTCAAAGTAATATTTCTTAACTATAAAAATGTTGATTCAAATGTATTGAAAATTCAAAAAATTCAAAATTCAAAATTTTTTATTCATTATTATAGGATATTATTATATCGCTTAATAATTGTCGTATGGTTTAACAACTTGGTTGACGTCAAATAAATTACTTAAAAACTAAGTTTACTGCCGCTTCCAAGGCGTCAGTGCAGAAGAAGCGGTAACAAACTGCACTGCAGCATTTTCTTCAACAACGTCAACTTCACAATATTAAATTATACTTAGAATAGAATATGGACGGGAGAATACATTGTTCACGGGAGATTTATATATTTATGAGATTTAATATTGAAAAAAGAAATATATATATATATATATTTTATGGATTGCCAATTTTAAAAAGATTTATGTACAGAGTGTACTGAAATTTTGATATAAGTTCAAATTAAACTACAATTAATTACGAGGTTCCTGTGCCAAGCTCGAGCCAGATGTTTTTATCATTAAGGTAATCATCAGTCCTATAATAAGCCTTCTCACAAAGTACTTTCTTTACATACTCTTTGAATTTTCGGTTGGGCATATCAAGAACAGACCTATTATAAAATCGTATACAGTTCCCCATAAATGATTTACTGACTTTGCTAAGCCTATGAAACGGCATGACTAATTTATGTTTATTACGTAAATTTCTATCAGTTGTGGCACTAACTTTTTGAAAAAAAGAGGTATTTTTCCTAACATACAATATAAGATCAAAAATGTACTGGGACGCTACTGTAGGTATGTTTATTTTCTTAAAGAGTTGTCTTAACGAGTCTCTTGGTCCTAAGCCGTAAATTGCGCGAACGGCCCTTTTCTGAATTATAAAAATAGTTTGTATATCAGCCGCGCTACCCCATAAAAGTAAACCATAAGATAACAAGCTATGAAAATAGCTGAAATAAACAAGCCTAGCTGTAGCTACATCTGTCAATTGTCGGATCCTCCTAACAGCATAAGCGGCAGAGCTAAGTCTATTGGATAGTTTAGAAATATGAGCACCCCACTGTAGCTTTGCATCAATTATAATTCCTAAAAACTTTGTATTTTCAACAAATTCTAATTTCTGGCCTTCCAGTATTATGTCAGTATTGGCCTGCCATACGTTTGGAAGGGTAAATTTAATGCATTGGGTCTTATTAGCATTTAAAAGAAGATTGTTGGTTGAGAACCAGATAGATATGGCATTTGATATTTATTTATTTATTATTGAATAGGTAAGATGGCAAATCTATACTAATATTATAAAGCTGAAGAGTTTGTTTGGTTGGTTTGAACGAACAAACAAACAAACTCTTCAGCTTTATAATATTAGTATAGATTAGTCTTACGGCATGATTTTCAACATTACTCGCGAACTCTTGTTAATAATATAAATATATGGTAGGTAACAGTATAAATAAAAATGCATCCCTTAGTCTAACAGTATCATCTATTCTCATCAACCCACAAGCACTTACAGACAGACAGACAGACGGACGTGATAGTGTCTTTCAATATATCGGTCATTGCTCTGAGGAAACGGCTCGTCGGAAAACATTCGAACTTAAGCTTATTATCAAAACTGGCATTGCCATGCACAAAATGGCAAAAAGCAGAACCCGACTTTGGCACTAAATCAAGAAAGTTATGGTTCCGGCTTGCCATTGAGTTGGTTGTGTAACATTGCCGGTTTGCAAGGTCTCGGTCGCAGGTTCAAAGCCGAGATTAATTTGCAGGCATCATTGGTTTCTTTGTAAACTCTTTATTGCACATAAAAATAAATGTAACAAATTACAGAACATACATACATATTGTCACGTCTATATCACTTGCGGGGTAGACAGAGCCAACAGTCTTGAAAAGACTGATAGGCCACGTTCAGCTGTTTGGCTTAACGGCAGAATTTATAAGCCAAACTTTTCCAAGCAGAGCCGCTTACGGATACTGGTCAATAACTAAGAGTAAAATGATCATATTAACATTGTTTTTTTTGATTTTTTTGATATATAGATAATTCATTTATTTGTAATATTTCTTCAAGACCGCTAATATTATACTGAGAATTTACTACCGACAGACGAAACCGCTGGCAGCGGCTAGCATAAATATTTATCGATCACTATACAATGGTCACTTGATGCCAAGAATAATGACGGACAGACATACGAATTATGGGAAGCTATGCTGTTACGGCGCTTACATGGAGAACAACGCATGATGACTCAAAACTTATAACATTTTAGCAGGGATGGCCGAAAAAAAAAATCAATATTTTATTTCATTGAACGTGGCCATTCAGTCTTTTCAAGACTGTTGGCTCTGTCTACCCCGCGAGGGATATAGACGTGACCATATGTATGTATGTATGTATTTTATTTCAGGCTGTACCTACCCCGCAAGGGATATAGACGTGTCTATATGTATGTATGTATGTATTTTATTTCAGAAAATACGCCTTCGCAAGCACTTTATCACGTCGTTTTATATATAATAACGTCTATATCCCTTGCGGGGTAGACAGAGCCAACAGTCTCGAAAGACTTATAGGCCACGTTCACCTACGTAAAGATGTCGTAAATAGCGACTAAGGGTTGGACTAGCAACCTGTCACTATTTGAATATCAATTCTATCACTAAACCATACAGCTGAGCGTGGCCTTTCAGTCTTTTCAAGACGATTGGCTCTGTCTGCCCCGTAAGAGATATAGACGTGACTATTTATATGTATGTATGTATGCATATATTTATTTCTTTTTACATACATATCTTGCCAACCCTACCACGACCGGAAACGAATACTTGTACCGACCGCCGCGTGCGCCGGACGTATCAACGACCTACGCGAATGGATGCGCAGGAGCATCAAGTTTGTTAAGTTTGACCCCGTTTTGGCTGTATTAGGATAAGTTTATACCAAAACTGTTATTCGTAACGTTAATTAAAGGACAGTGTAGGTAATACATATAAAATTTTAGAATGGTAGATGTGGAATATGCCGTGTGGTTCCCGGCATCAATATTTAAAAGAATAGGACCACACCAACTCTTTGTATTTTGTAAATTGTAAATACATACACAAAGTCACGTCTATATCCCTTACGGGGTAGACAGAGCCAACAGTTTTAAGACTGATAGCCTAACGGCTGAACGCCGTTAGGCTTAATGATAGAATTGAGATTCAAATAGTGACAGGTTGCTTGCCCGTCGCTTAAAAGAACAATTCCCAATTTAATAAGCCGACCCTCAATCGCCTTCTACGACATCCATGGGAAAGAGACGGAGTGGTTCTATTCTTCTTTCTATTGGTGCCGGGAACCACACGGCACAACGCATAATAAATTACGTAACAATCAACATATTTAATACATTTCCATCTTTGCCAAGATTTATTCAATATTTATAGAAACTAGTTATTATTTACTATTATCTCGATACGATCATACATACATTGACCATAAAAGATTCCTCAGAAACTCCATAAGCCTTATAAGGCCGGTGACCATATGTGGACACCATATGCTTCCTAGATTAAAGATTGCAGCACAAAAGAGTCTTGTTACTTGTATCCTGTTACCATAAATTCTCATTTTAATGTGCATATACTCGTATATATATATTTTTAATTACTTTATTTATTAGGTGCTTATTGCGCACGCGACTGCGCGGTGATTTCTGATTTTGATTATTTTTGTCGCTTTGACAGCATATTTTCTCTATTGCCCGAGACTTCGTTCGCGTGGTCTTTCTACGAAATAAAAGCATGTCCTTCCTCAGGGTTAATTCTATCTCGGTAACAAATTTCGTCAAAATCGATTTAGTGGTTTATTTCAACAAAATCGATTTAGTGGTTTAGGCGTAACAGACAGACTTTTGCATTGATATTATTAATAGGGAAGTGCAGATTCTTTCTTGAAAATGTAACATTAATTTTACCTCTTATCAAAATGGTGATAACTGAAAATCAGCGTTTTTGTACTCTTTCCGTGCAAAAAGATCGCTGAGTTTTGACCATTTCGACTTACTACAGCATACTTGTGTTAGTTTCAAGAAATTGTTTATGTTATATTTGTTTGTGTTTGTAGCATTGCCGAATAAACATTTTATCTATATTATTTTCTTTAAAGTGCCTTTACATACATAAGGTATAGGTAATTTTTATGCTTAGAATGGTTTTTCATAAAGTCATTTAAAGAACAAAATATTTAAATGATCAGGTCATCGTTACATCAAAAAACCAATTTTTTTTTGTATTACATATTTTTAGAAAGAAACATTAGACACAAACTTTACTAGTATTTAGAGCATGCATTTTATAGGTACCTGCTAAATTTATAAGTTAACTAGAGGCCGCCGGCGACTTCGTCAGCGTAGAATCATTCCCGCGATGACTCCGAGATAAGAAGTAGCTTATATGTTATTCTGGGTCTTCAGCTACCTACATACCAAATTTCATCGTAATCGGTTCAGTAGTTTTTGCGTGAAAGAGTAACAAACACCTTTACTGACATCCTGACATACACAAACTTTCGCATCTATACCTACTAATATTATAAAGCTGAAGAGTTTGTTTGTTTGAACGCGCTAATCTCAGACACAACTGGTTCAAATTGAAAAAATCTTTTTGTGTTGAATTGACCATTTATCGAGGAAGGCTTTAGAGAAAATGGAAAATGTGGAAAAAACGAGGAAAATTATTCATACTTGAGGGCTTCAATGATGCCTAAAATAACTATTTCACGCGGGCGAAGTCGCGGGCACACTAGTTTATAATATAAGTAGGATTGTTATCATCATTAAATTAATACTCACAATTAACTAGTTCGGGGTATCATCAGGGATTCTGTAAAAAAGGTAAATTCCTTTGTAAATTTAACTTTGAAAAGTTTACGATAACGTCGAATGTAATAGAGAGATGAGAGATAATTTAAAAATCCGTAGAATAACTACAAACTTTATTAGGTCTAGTTTAACAGTATTTAAGAGGACGTGGGTTTAGCTATAGACACGAGATGCAGCAAGAAGCCGCCTGAGAAGAGCTAGCTAGTTGGTGAGCGTTGAAGTAGTCCAAAGGCGAAGGGCCGGTGCGCGCGCGCGCTTATTTAGGGCTCCCGGGCTGTGAAGAATGCGTCACAAATAGTCAACTTGTAACTAAAAGTTTACAAGACCTTTGCACGGGTAGCTTTTATAAATATAAACATACATACATACATACCTACATATAGTCACGTCTATATCCCTTGCGGGGTAGACAGAGCCAACAGTCTTGAAAAGACTGAATGGCCACGTTCATCTATTCGGCTTAATGATAGAATTGAGATTCAAATAGTGACAGATTGCTAGCCCATCGCCTAAAAAAGAATCCCAAGTTTGTAAGCCTATCCCTTAGTCGCCTTTTACGTAATGCATGGGAAAAAGATGGAGTGGTCCTATTCTTTTTTGTTTTGGTGCCGGGACGACATAACCACACGACATAAATATAAACCTTCCTCAGAAAACTCTGTTCCAACATTTTAAACAGGAACAAAATACGGCCACAACTTTCCGAGATAAGCGGATGCTTACAGACAGAAAAAATAGAGGCCTTTGCTTTAGAATAGAATTCATTTAAGTTCAAATTGTTATGTTATGTATTTGCAGCACACTCAATGTTAGATAATCTAATCTGTGTTTACGTTATTGATTTTGCATTAAGACATACTTGTTATAGATGTAAACTGTATATGATAAATATAATGTAAAACTGTTTGTAAACAAATAAAGAGAAAAAAAAAATGGATACAAGGTCGCAACGACCAATCACGCGACGCTATTAGTCGAATAACACCGAATAGTCTAAAACGCGCAAGCAAAGATTTCACGGATTAGAGCATATGTATAACCTCCGACACAACATCGTCTGTCGTGCGGTTCCCCAGGCATTGCTCCTAGCCTGGTGGAAGATTTAGAAGCCAGGGGTATGCCCTTGAACAAGAAACCTAGATTGGGTGAGTCAGATTTTACAAGTCATACAGCTGAATACGTATATATTATTGAACCAAAATATTTACCAATGTTTCTTTAAGTAAAGTCGCCGACAAAAGCGACTTATGTTATATATATATATATAGATATATATAAAAAAAACTAACAGCAATATAGCGGCAGCCGAGCTACAATTAACCTGAACGTACAGACATACATACACACAACCAAACATGGCGCCGCCTTTGAATCAGTCTAGAATTCTAGATTGCTCGCAGATATTTTTAACTGGCTCGTAATTTCCTGGTAGCTGTGGGAATGTGGGATATATTTATTGTAAAGTTATCAGCATTACTTTCGGGAACACAAATACTCATACATATAATCACGTCTATATCCCTTGCGGGGTAGACAGAGCCAACAGTCTCGAAAAGACTGATAGGCTATGTTCAGCAATTTGGCTTTAAGATAGAATTGAGATTCAAATAGTGACAGGTTGCTAGCCCATCGCCTAAAAGAAGAATCCCAAGTTTATAAGCCTACCCCTCAGTCGCCTTTTACGACATCCATGGGGGCGAGATGGAGTAGTCCTATTATTTTGCCTTCTATTGGTGCCGGGAACCACACGGCATTCATTAATACCACTGTTTAACTACTTCTTCCTCTTGGTTTTACTCCCTATTGCATCCTCACATATCTGGAGAGGAGCCCGGGGTATGCTCTCTTTCTCATGGATGTCGTAAAAAGTGACTAAAGGAAGGGCTCATAAACTTGGAATTCTATATGGAGGGAATGGGCTAAAAACCGTTTGATATAGGTATTATCTCTTCCTCCTGGCATTAGTCCCGGTTGCATCCTCACCTCTCTGGAGAGAAGCCCGGGGTATGCCTTTGACCATGGATCCTAGATTGGGTGATTCAGGTTTTTACAAAAAACGACACCCATCTGACCTCCGCAACCTTTGCAGGTAAACCTAACCCGTATCGGATCCATAGTTACACATCCAGTTGCCTGAATGTGCAGGTTTCCTCACGATGTTTTCCCTCACCGTTAGAGCATCGGTTAGTATTCCAACTAATGTACATAACATTGACAATAGTCATTGGTACATGCCCGAGGTGGGATTTGAACCTGTACCTTTCTGCACATCACGTATTTTAACCACACTACCGACGCTTTACGCTCACTACTATTTTTACTACATACATCCTATAGTCACGTCTACATCCCTTGCGGGGAAGACAGTGCAAACAGTCTTGAAGAGACTGCAAGGCCACGCTCAACTTCAATAATTAAATTCACTGCAAAGAACCACAGGATCACAATAAGTTATTCTCTAACAATTCAGTGTAACGAATCATTGATTGCATGTATGTATGTCTGTCTGTACGCATAACAAATGATGTGTTTTGTCAAAAAGACACGCTACTTCCGAGGCCGCCGTCACTTCCTCGTAGGCATTCCGTGACCTCCGCATTAGTGACGGTTCAGATATGTAAAGAATCTATTCCATAAATAAATTATTATGAATGAAATAGATTTATTATCTAAATAGGATACAAGGTAACAAAATATATTCGTTCATTCATTCATTCATTCATATAATCACGTCTATATACCGTGTGGTTCCCGGCACCAATAAAAAAAAAAGAATAGGACCACTCCTTCTCTTTTCCATGGATGTCGTTAAAGGCAACTAAGTGATATGCTTACAAACTTGGGATCCTTCTTTTAGGCGATAAGCTAGCAACCTGTCAATATTTGAATCTCAATTCTGCCATTAAGCCAAACAGATGAACGTGGCCTATCAATGTTTTCAAGACTGTTGGCTCCGTCCTCCCCGCAAGGGATATAGACGTGATCATATGTATGTACCTACGTATGTCAGAATATTCCCTGTGTGCACATTGCAGAAGCATTATATTACAAACTAGCAGTGCCCGCGACTTCGTCCGCGTGGAATAGTTATTTTGGGCATCATTGAAAGCCGTCGAGGATGAAAAATTTTCCCCGATTTTTTTCACATTCTCCATTATTTCTTCGCTCTTTATAGTTGCAGCGTGATGTTACATAGCCTAAAGCCTCGATAAATGTTCTATTCAATACAAAAAGAATTTTTCAATTCCAACCAGTAGTTCCTGAGATTAGCGCGTTCAAACAAACAAACAAACTCTTCAGCTTTATAATATTAGTATAGATTTACACAAATATGACCACCTACGTTACATAAGCGGCCGTGAACAGCGGTTTTGACCTACTTGAGAACATCTGTTTACACCGACTGATGCATGTGTGTAAGTTTTGAACTAACTTTGTTGATACAGGATGAATGGGTGATATGAAAAATCGGCCAAGTGCGTGTCGGGTTCGCGCACGAAGGGTTCCGTACCATTATCGTTTTTTTAAACCTGTTTATCGATTAAGATCGACCAAAATAATAATTAAACCCCGTATGGTTCCCGGCACCAATAGAAGTAAGAATAGGACCACTCCATCTATTTCCCATGGATATCGTAAAAGACGACTAATGAAGGCTTATAAACTTGGGATTCTTCTTTTAGGCGATGGGCTAGCAACCTGTCACTATTTGAATCTCAATTCTATCATAGAGCCAAATAGCTGAACGTGGCCTTTCAATCTTTTCAAGACTGTTGGCTCTGTCTACCCCGCAAGGGATATAGACGTATATATATAAACTTAATGTGTATAAAAGCTTCTATAATTGCCGTATAAAGTCAACAGGAAGACAGACAGACGTACTCACATTAAATGATTTCTTTGTCTATACCCCGCTTGCATAACTATATGTTAAGTTAAATATTTTCTAACTTGTTTGAATGTGTGGTGTTAATTTCTATCGTCTATTTAGACTTTATCTAACCAACGACTTAAAAATATATATATGTTAAGAATAAAGACCTGTGCAGATCTTTATCGAAGTATGTAATTAAAAATATTTTTTAACCAAAACTTACACGCAAAAATTACTGAACCGATTACGATGAAATTTGGTATGTAGGTAGCTGAAGATCCAGAATAACATTTAAGCTACTAGCATTTTTATCCTGAAGTCCCCGCGGGAATGATTCTACGCGGACGAATTCTTGGGTGGCCTCTAGTAACTAATTAAAATAAACTTTGAAAATAGTCATTGGCACACGGTCGAGTTTATATGTATATATATATATATATATATATATAGTGTCAACGTTATATAGTCTGTAGACTATATAACGTTGACACTATATAATTCACAATGCCTCCTACAGCCTTCACTAAACAAATGATCATTAGCACACAATGACAGGCAAGCAATAGGTAATCAAGATGATTTACATATCATTTTCAATTTGGATGCACTATGAATAGGAGACATTGTTAGCTCTTATGGGGTAGAAAGATAATGACGCAAGAAATGCGTTAATGTAATCACGTCTTTATCCCTTCAGGGGTGGTCAGAGCATACACTCTTTGAAGACTATGATCTCTTATTTTGTCTGCTCGTGATATAAACTAGACATTACCTGTGTACTTAGACCTCGTGAACACTTTTTACAAAAAAAAGTATTGACAAAAATTAACATACTTAAATTTTTTGTCAATAATTTTATTTGTAGGTTTCTAAACCACGACCACTATATTTAGCTACTAGCTGTGCCTAAAGCCTTCGTGCATAATGCTTCCTCGATAAATGGTCTATTCAACGCAAAAATAATTTTTCAATTCGAACCAGTAGTCCCTGAGATTAGCGCGTTCAAACAAACAAACTCTTCAGCTTTATAATATAAGTATAGATGTCGATACAATCTGCCTACCCAATTAAATACGTATAACATTATTATTTTAAATTAATTAGATAAAAAATAATAACATACCGGCCGCATACGATAAAGTCACGGCCGATATCAAGGGCGGTCGTTTTTGGCGCCAAAATTGATTGCGTTTGCGCAGACTGCCGATATTCTGAGTATTCCATTCATTGCGCATGCTCATGATTATATTGTTTCTCAATAACTGTTTATTTTCCTCATTTTTGACGTAATTATCCCTAACGGAGTAGACAGATCCACGCTTAATTAAAAATAAAGCTTGTGGATAAATGGTAAGGTGTGTTCATAAAGTTTAACTATTATCAGTTTATTTAATTTAGAAGTTTTCAAACTTTGGTATCATTTTATTTTTCTATGAGTTAAATAAAAAGTTTATGAGTTAAGAAAAATATGACAGTATTCTAAAAAAAACAGCAATAACGTTTTAAAGACATTTTCAATAACATCAGAAATGTACTTATTTGGGAATATCTTTCAGAAATAATTTAAATATTTTTAAGGTCATACGGTGCATTACTCGATAATTTTTACCTACATGAATAATTTAATGTTTTAATATTGGCTAAAAATATTGCATATGTTGCTCAATGTGTGTGATTTTTTCCGTAAAAAAAAGGCTTACCCCGGATTCACTCTCGTGTAAAATTAATAAATTATTTTTTTGCATGTAATTTTTTTCTGTAAGGGCTAATTTTATAAGATTATTTTTATTATGGAGTACCTAAATGTCACGTTATACGTTTAGCCCTATTTTGTTTGAGTAATTACATTAAATATCACTTTTTTCCCGGAGAAGTAGGCAGAGACTACATATTTCCACTTGCCACGATCCCTGAGTATTTCCTTCACTTCATCCACATAACACATGAATGATCAATATAATTCTAGACAAACAAATGATTACAAATTACTTAACGTTATGAATAGGAAATGTGAATTACAATAGAAAGTAAACAATAGAGGGTGCAGCACTGCGCATGCGTTTTTATTGCATCGTGTGTAACGGGCCTTATGTAACGCAGGGCTGGGAAAAGCCGGCGAATGTTTTATTAAAAGGTTCAGTACTTACGTGACAGGATTATCACTACATAGTATAAAACAAAGTCGCTATTTTAGTCTGTTTGTCTGTATGCTTAAATCTTTAAAATTACGCAACGGATTTTGATGCGGTTTTTTGTAACCGGTAGAGTGATTCAAGAGGAAGGTTTTTATGTATAATAACATTTATAATTTTGCACCCGTGCGATGCCGGGGCGGGTCGCTAGTCTATACTAAATCTCAGGTGAAGTTTTTCTTAGCCTTGATTATCTAAGCCTTAAACGAAAAATCGTTTTGTCGTGTGGTTTCCGACACTTTAGAATAGAACCACTTCGTATTTCACCCGTGGATGTCGTAAAAGGCGACTAAGGGATAGGCTTATAAACTTGGGATTCCCCTTATGGGCTAGCAAACTGTTACTATTTGAATCTCAATTCCATCATAAAGCGATAAAGGCTGAATGTGGCATTTCAGTCTTTTCAAGACTTTTGGCTCTGTCTACCCCGCAAGGGATAGCCTTACTTTATACTGCTTGTACACGTGTCAGTCAACTGTATGTGTGTGGCACGTAGGTATCTCCTGAACGGATGAACTGCTTTTTAGCTAGGTTTGATAGTGATACATACTATACAAGGTAACTATACAAGATGGCTGCCGCATACAAAATGTCGAATTTAATTTTTTGTCAGAACTGTCTCAACTCAATAAGAGTATAATTGTGTCGGGAGTTTTTTTTAATTCTGATTTAATTAGATACATATATTTTATCGACTGTCTCCCACTAATCTTTTGTACGTCTGTATACAAAAAAGTGGCCGCTATTTACATCCTACTAATATTATAAATGCGAAAGTTTGTGAGTATGTCAGTATGGATGTTTGTTACTCTTTCACGCAAAAACTACTGAACCGATTACGATGAAATTTGGTATGTAGGTAGCTGAAGACCCTGAATAACATATAGGCTACTATCTTTTTATTCCGGAGTTCCCGCGGGATTGAAGTCGCGGGCGGCCTCTAGTAATGCATACTTTAGAAAGAAATACACCATCTTTTACGTTCATAGTTCTAAGCACTTAATCGTATTTCTTACCAGTGGATGTCGTAAGACGCGATTAAAGAAACAGCACTTCCACTTTCTTTTTTCTCTTTCAGTTACCTAATTCAATAACCATTTTCAGAATATCTGCATCTGTGGGCGTGCCCACTGTGGTTAACGTTATATCCTAATGCCAAAATATTCCCACGACATGATAATTGCTTGACAAACATTACACTAAAAAGCAAAAGTACTAAGTACTTACCGTTAATAGGGAAAAGTGAGCAGATAGACATTAAGTGGGTGCTTAAACTTGTTATTTCGATGACATGATTTTAATTTATTTGTTTACTAACTTCCGTCCGCGACTCCGCTTCTAAAGTTTCCTATGACCGCTGTTGGTGTATATGCAAAATTTCATGGAAATCGGTTCAGTGGTTTTGACGTGAATAACGGACAAACAAACATACAAAAACACTTTCACATTTACAATACTAGTTTGGAAAACTTTAGTGTGCCTTTAAAAAATATATGGTTGTAAATTAAAATCGAAAGTTTATTCAAGTTATTTCAAGATTACAGATTGTCCCTGGCTAAATTCGATACAATATGTGTTTTGGGATAAATGAGTCTGTTTTTAAATGTTTGTTTTGACAAACCGTGTTGCTGATATTAATAAAGTTAATTAATTTATTTTATATTTAAACTATATTCTACAAAATACAAATGTAAAGCCCAATTTGCGGACTTAATGCTAGGAGCATTATCTACTAATCCACCATTGGGTCTGACAGAGAACTGTTATAATGAAGTGATTTTTATTTATTTTATTATTTGTAGACTTATCTTACTTTGTTTAAAGTAAGAGTCTTTATACTAGCCGTGCCCGCGACTTCGTCCGCGTGGAATAGTTATTTTGGGCATCATTGAAATCCCCGTTTTTTCCACATTTTCCATGAATCCTTCTTCGATAAATGGTACCTATATTCAACACAAAATAATTTTTCAATTCGAATCAGTAGTTCCTGAGATAAGTGTGTTCAAAAAAACTCTTCAGCTTTATAATATTAGTATAGATATACAATATTTCAAATTTATGTCATCTGACAGCCCTACATTTTAACTTGTCAGCCCGTGACGGTCAAGTGACAGCTTATTTCCTACACAATTAAAATTCACACGAGTCAATCGAATACCACATTTATTGCTTACGAAATAAACTCCAATACGATCGCATTCCGAATATGCTACACTTAATTCGACACTGCAATGAAAATTGATATTTAAATCATTTCAAATAGAGTTAATTTTAGAATGATACAAAGTGAAATTGAAACTGTCATGGCTGACTTGTTTGATGGATCATAAGGGTATAATAATTCAATAATAGAAGCATTGTTTTGACCTCTTAACCGACTGAATATTGGGCAGTTATGATCGAGCAAAACAAAAACAAACAATTCAAATATACACACTAATTCATTGCTTGCATAATCTCCAAACAACTGAAAAGTCAGGTTTAGCAGAATAGCTTAATAATTGACATATATACATACATACGGTCACGTCTATATCCCTTGCGGGGTAGACAGAGCCAACAGTCCTGCAAAGACCGAATGGCCACGTTCAGATATTTGGCTTTATGATTGAATTGAGATTCAAATAGTGACAGGTTGCTAGCCCATCGCCTAAAGAAGAATCCCAAGCTTGAAAGCCTATCCCTTAGTCGCCTTTTACGACATCCATGGGAAAGAGATGGAGTGGTCCTATTCTTTTATTCATTGGTGCTGAGAACCACACACACACACACACTTAATAATGGAAGACTGACCCTTTTCAAGACTGTTGGCTCTGTCTACCCTGCAAGGGAAATAGACGTGACCATATGTACATATGTATGTAAGTATATATAAAAAAAGAAAAAAAAGTATTTGCTTTAAGGTTGGATTTGAATCTGTACCTCCTTTTACTTCCCGCTTTTATTCGGACACCTCAGCCACTCGACCACCGACCCTCTTTAGGCGTAACTTTCAATGTCACACGAAAACTAAACGCGAGAAAGTATTGTTTACGTTTGACCCCGTGACCCCGCTTTGTTTACCAAACAGATGTTACCAGTGAAATTGAAGCCTCTTCAATATGTATGAGAATGATTTGATGATTCCTAGATAGGTGCTAATTTAGGTAAATACATTATTCAAATACTTAATTAGTAAATTGTAATTAAGTAAGTAATTCCCATGGATGTTGTAAAAGGCGACTAAGGGATAGGCTTACAAACTTGGGATTCTTTTTTAGGCAACCTGTCACTATTTGAATCTCAATTCTATCATTAAGCCAAATAGCTGAGCGTGGCCTATTAGTCTTTTCAAGACTGTTGACTCTGTCTACCCAATAAGGGATTTAGACATGACCATTTGTATATATATGTATGTATGTACTGTAATCTTTATTTACAAATCATTTGTCAATTTTAACAAGCACTTTCCCTTTCTTACAATTTGACGTTAAGTGATGTTGAATGAATAATGTACCTAAGTGGTTATTAAGAAAAGATAACCAAAAGAAAACATCGATATTTTGATACTCGTATTTCTAAAGGATCTGAAGTGGAAGTGGCTGTAGTTTTTATTAATCATTTCTCCATACCTGTATTTAGCCCACGGGTACAATGAGAGGTGTTAAAATCGTGATAGGTGCCGTGCGGTTCCCGGCACCAATTTAACACCATATCGTTCCCAAGGATGTCGTAAAAGGTGACTTAGGGATAGGCTTATAAACTTCGGATTCTCAATGGATGTCAATTCTAACAGAAAACTAAACAGCTGAACGCGTGGCCTATCACTCTTTTCAAGACTGTTTATTATGAAAAGGCTCTGTCTACCCCGCAAGGGATATAGACGTGATTATGTGTATGTACGTACGTTTTTATTAGAATCATAGTTGACAAACGAATAGGCCGATTATCATTCTGTTTTCTCTAATTGAATGATTCATATTCCGTAAAATGCCGGTTTGTTAATATTTCTATCCATCCCATTTCTAATAAAAAAGTTAATTTACATTGTTAATCGTCTTTTTCTTGTTGAAAGTAATAACATTGGTTGGTAATTTAACTAATGCAGGTATGTACTTACAACCGAAGCCGCTGGAAAAAGCTGTTCTATCAATGAAACGCGGTCGAGGCCGCGGGCAAAGACTACATACATACATACATATGGTCACGTCTATATCCCTTGCGGGGTAGACAGAGCCAACAGTCTTGAAAAGACTGAATTGCCACGTTCAGCTATTTGGCTTAACGATAGAATTGAGATTCAACTAGTGACAGGTTGCTAGCCCATCGCCTAAAAAAGAATTCCAAGTTTGTAAGCCTATCCCTTATTCGCCTTTTACGACATCCATGGGGAAGAGATGGAGTGGTCCTATTCTTTTTTGTATTGGTGCCGGGAACCACACGGCAGGCAAAGACTGGTTTACAAAAATGGTGCTTCCTTTATAAGTACCGTATCTCGATTCGTCTCACCCACGTCCCAACTCGTGTGAAATATTTTTGACCTCTTGAAACATCACATTTGAATGACAAAACTGCATCGAATATTGTTATTCATGCTACGAAATATAGCCCTCGTGATGTTGTGACTTTGATGTAACATAAATATGTCTAAGTAGGTATATAAAATTAATTTTATTTAGCCAAGTATTATTGAGGTTTTGAAACATTATTGGGCAAACTAAAAACGGTTAGAAAAATAAATTTAATATATAAATTGAAATTTTGAAACGATTAAGACATTAATGATATACATACATAAACTCTATTACTACTCTAATACTCTTACGCTGAGGGAAAACATCGTGAGGAAACTTGCACATTCAGGCAACTGGATGTAACCATGATCGATCCAATACGGATTAGGTTCTCCTGCAAAGGTTGCAGAGGTCAAATTGTTAAGCGTGTGCAAACAAACAGACAGACTTCTTTTTTTCAAATTCATGCTCAGTTACTATTATTATATCGTTATAAATAATTTTTTGAAAATATACTCAATGTACAGACAAATTTTTTTACTGGTTTATTATATGTATTGATATCTAGCTATCAGTTGTCATAATTATTAAGATCATAAAATCATGTACCTATTGAAAGTTTGGCCGAGCTGTTAAAATATATCTATTTCTTCAAAAAATACCTCTTAAATATAATAAACGTGACCTCTAAACATAATATGTAGTGTGTTCATTAAAACTTACATAACTCATCAACAAATGCTACAGGTGTTTTTAATAAAGGTATATCAGGTAGAACGAGCATCCTTAGGCTAAAATACGGTAATAGGTAATGTTCACATTTGGCAAGTTAGGAAGTTACATTCATATAAACGGCCTCTGTGGCGCAGCGGTAGTACGCTTGTCTGTGACATCGAAGGTCCCGGGTTCGAATCCCTGAATCTGATGAGAAAATAACTTTTTCTGATTGGCCTAGGTCTTGGATGTTTATCTGTGTAAATATATATTATAAAATATAGTATCGTTGAGTTAGTATATCGTAACACAAGTCTCGAACTTACTTCGAGGCTAACTCAATCAGTGTAATTTGTCCCGTATATTATATTTTATTACATTTTATATATATGTTCACGTCTTTACACTAACTTAAGGCAACCAGAAACAATAGTCTCGACAAGACTGAAAGGCCAATATCAGCTGTTTGGCGTAATAATGGAATATGCTGGAATTGCAAATTTAAGCCTATCTCTATTATGTGTTGTTGAAATGTTGTGGTATTAGTGTTACAATTTGGGCAACTGTATGTTTTTACTTTTACTAAGTACTTTAGTGTAAGATATAGTTGAGTGATGATGCTGACTGATTGTCATTTCAATTTCAATAAGGCCTTGATCGACTTTAACGTTGAGCACGGGAAGAGAAGCAGCTAGCACCCTATATTTTTTTTTCTATTGAGAATAAACTAATTTATATTCTTTTAATTTTTTATATACCGGCTATGCACAAACCTACTGAACACTTGACTAGCATGCGAGTTAACTGGAACAATTTGAACTCGCTATCGGATCTACAACTTAACCGTTTAGCCTCTAGCCACAAAAATAATGAGTGGCACAACAGAATGACATCTTCATAAATAATAATAAATACAAGGCCTTATTATACTCGTATATTTTTCAAAGAAATACTTATAGAGTAGGTACAGATTTTGCTAAAATTCGCAAACTGAAAGTTATAAACCTAGGTCACGTCAAGCCATAGTATATAATATATACATATATATATTAGTATCAAAATAATATTTATAAAAATATTATATACCTAGAGAATAAAAAAATTCATATTTTGGTAAAAAATGAGGAATGATTCTTAAAAAGACTGACAGGCCACGTATTTATTCATTTACTAGCTTTCCCCCGCGACTCCGTCCGCGCGGATGTCGGTCTTCGCGTAGATGGTTTATTTCTCCATTTTATTTTCAGTCCGGTCGATTTAGACCAAGAAAATAGGAATGAAGCTACATTAATTCCCATCAAGCTGAAAATGAGTATAATTGTTTAAAACACAATCAAAAGCATTATTTCAAAATTCCCCATGATTCCGGTTTAAGGAAAAAAATTACCCAAGGTCAAAGGTAAGAAAATGGGATTTTCACGATTTTCTTCAAAACGGTAAGTTTTATAGGAAAATTACCTCAGACATAGATTGTAGATCATAAAGATATCTATAAAAAGGAATCAATATTTTTTTTCAATAAAGCTACCGTTTCTGAGATATTACCATGCAAAAAGTTGCAAGCGTCATAATATGCATAAGCACGTCTCGTATATACTCTATGTAGCAGTAATATAAGTAAAAATATTGTTCTGTCGGTAATTTAACTTGAGTTCAAAATATAAAATATACATAAGTATAATGAAACCCAGTCCCTTCATTTATACTGTAGTGAAACCTTGAGACAACATCTGTCTCTCTGTTTAATTGTGTACGTGGCTAGGGTCGTATACCTGCTTTATCTCAGAATGCTCAACACATGAAATACCGTAAGTCTTTAATAATAGTTGTCCTTGCGGGGATACCGTTGTCGGCTATGGACACCACGGCCTCTCATGCCCTAGGAGTGCCGGCCGTTTAGGGCGCCATGCCGCCCTAAATGATACAATCCTCCGTGCTCTTGCCACCATCCATGTTCCAGCCGTTCTAGAACCAAACGGTCTGGCTCGGGATGATGCCAAGAGACCGGATGGTATGACTTTGGTACCCTGGAGATTGGGGCGGCCTTTGGTGTGGGATGCTACTTGTGTCGACACACTTGCGCCTCTCATCTTCAGGTTACTAAATCTAAGGCCGTTCTGCTTCAAATGAGGCAAAAAACCTCAAAAGGCGCAAATATGTAGTTATCGGGATCAAAGTTTACATCAGATGGCAAGTGTGATAGTGATATTGAAAGGAGAGTGAACGCGGGGAACATGGTGAATGGAGCTTTGCATGCCTTTATGAGCAGTCAGAAACTATCCAAACAGGCTCGACTGGCGGTGCACAGGGGCGTGTTGGTCCCGACATTAATGTATGGGAGTGAAAGTTGGGTATGGCAAAAGAAGCACGAAAGCAGAAGTGGAAATGAGAGCGTTAAGGAGTATGTTGGGTGTGAAATTGAGTGACCGGATAAGGAACAGTGTGATAAGGGAATGTTGTGATGTGAAAGAAGATGTAGTTACAGGAATAGAAAAGGGTATGTTGAGATGGTTCGGTCATGTGGAGAGGATGAATGAAAACAGGTTGACTAAGCAGATATAAATGGAGAGTGTGGAGGGAAAGGTCGGGGTGGGAAGACCTAGACGAACATATCTTGATCAAATGAAGGACGTCCTGGTAAAGGGTCAGGTCAAAAGTACCCGAAACCGCCGAGCTTGCATGAAGAGAGTTATGAATGTAGATGAAGCAAAGGAAGTATGCAGGGATCGTGGCAAGTGGAAAGAGGTAGTCTCTGCCTACCCCTCCGGGAAAGAGGCGTGATTTTATGTATGTATGTATGTACATAGTTATCGGTAATATCTATACTTTTGAACCTTTTGGGGTAGAAACTCTGGGACCGGGGGGCCTATCTGCCCATCAGCTTTTCCGACAATTGTCGAAAAAGCTAATTGAGGTATCTCTTGACCGGAGGGCTGGAAATTATCTGGCTCAGAGAATCAGCATTGCCATTCGAATTGGCAATGCGGCCAGCCTTCTGGGCACATTCCCGCATGTTGATGCTATGCAAGGACTGTACAATTTATAAATTAAATTTTAGTTTGTAGTCATCTTATTTCTTTCTTTTTATAAGTAGTTTTAGTTTTAATTTGATTATTGCATTGAATTTGATAATTGTAATCTCTATTTTTGTCCTAAGATGATTTTCTTCACTTAGGGTTATTCTATTTTTTTAAATAATAAATGCGAAAGTTAGTCTTGAGTGCCATTGCGTAGTGAAAACACGTGTTTATTCTAACCTATTTCAGACTTTTTCAAGTTTAATAATAAAAATGTTAAAAAAAAACGCGCTAATAGTACACTACCTCAGAGGTGGCAAGGAAACGGATGCATATTATAACGCTTGCAACTTTTTGCATCGTTATATCACAGAAACGGTAGCTTTGTTGAAAAAAAATATTGATACCTTTTTTATAGATAACTTTATGATCTACAATTTATGTCTGAGGTAATTTTCCGATTTGAAAAACTTACCGTTTTAAAGAAAATTGCGATACACCCATTTTTTACCTTTGACCGTGAGTAAATTTTTTTCCTTAAACCGGAATCATGGGGAATTTTGAAATAATGCTTTTGATTGTGTTTTAAATAATTATACTCATTTTCAGCTTGATGGGAATTAATGTAGCTATGTAGTATTTTTTTCATAGTAATTAGTAGCGGCCCGCTTGCAGCAAACGGTTCAAGCCAAAGCCGACTTTAGGCGCTACAGGTTACGGCGCTAAATCCACTGCGGGTAACGCAACGTGTGTTCGCGGTTCTACAGAACAACGTCTATGTATAAACTGAAAAATTAAGATTTTTTTTTTCTTCGTATTTTTTCGGGATAAAAAGTATTCTATTTTACGCCCAGGATAATAAGGTATAATTATACCAAGTTTCATCAAAATCGAACCGTTAGTTTTCACGTGATGCCTGAACATACAGACAGACAGACAAAAATTTTTTTAATCACATTTTTGTGTTTGGTATCGATCCAGTAACACCCCCTGCTATTTATTTTTTCAATATTTTCAATGTACAGAATTGACCTTTCTACAGATTTATTATATGTATAGATTATTTTTTCAATATTTTCAATGTACAGAATTGACCTTTCTACAGATTTATTATATGTATAGATTTACGCCAATAATACAACGGTAGTAGTACACCTCTTAAAGTATTTGACAGAGAGTTCTTATATAACAAAATATAATCTTGACAGTCTTCATTTCAAATACACAAGACAAAGAACAAGTATATGGGCAAGTAACTAAGAAGTTACTAACAGAACAAACAAGTTGAAAAACATTCACTTTTCTCACAAAATAACAATAGTATGAGATTCAAATAATGACAGGTCGGTAGCCCGTCGTCTAAAAGAACAATCCCAATAACTTTATAGTTAATAATTGGCATAGAAAATAAAAATAAAAAAAAATAAAAAAATAAAAATCTTTTATTTTCAGACAACAAGATCCATATAAAAGTTAGTAGTAGGTACTTACACTATGTTAGTAAACTTTTATTTTACTTGATTATTTCTAACGAGTTAGGCAATCATGTTATTGTGTGAGTTTCCTTGATCACCCTCCTCACCAGAGACTTCCACAGCGGGGACGTGTACCTGTCCGCCAAGGTGTTCCCGTAGAAAATGGAATTCCTGACTTACAAAACACACAGCATAGAATTTAATTGGTATTAATTAACAGTTACTTTAATATATTTTTGTAGTCTAACTATAACTCAATATATATCAAAACTTACCCAAATATGTCGACGAAATCAGCATCTGTAACAAAAGAAAATAAAATAATCATAAATATAAAAAAAAAGTTATGTTCACCACATAAATATTAAAATTATATGGACCTCACGCATAGTTTTTGACACATCCATGACACAGTTCAAGATATTAAAGTACCTGGGTGACCGATTGGTTTTATCAACTGTTTCAATTGGCATCAGAAAAAACACAATTATCATAGCCTAGCAGTCAAATTAATTTTGGAAAAATGATTTGATTGAAAATACTAATTTGCCTTGCGGGGTAGACAGGGATAAGAGGTCTTGAAAAGACTGAAAGGCCACGTTCAGCTGTTTGCCTTGATGATTGAAATGAGGTTAACAACCTTTTATTTTCAAAAATCACAACACACTTGACCTTCAAAAATCAACCTTGACCACCGGTCATTGACCTCGCTTACATAACCCTCAAACCAAATAAAGCTGACCATAGTAGACCGGACAAAAGATTTCGAAACCCATCCGGCTACCCTTATAAGGCATTCTATGGAGAAACCATGTAATTTTTAATACTCAAATGGTATCAATTAGTACCCTTGGGAGTTTAAAATCAGTCTATATATGTTCAGTGACAGTTGACAAGTGAAAATTAAAAGTGTTGGTCGCCATTTTGTTGAGAAATATATGTTACTAGCTTTGCCCGTGACTTCGTACGAGTGGAATAGTTATTTTGGGCATCATTGAAGCCCTCAAGGAGGAATTATTTTTACCGTTTTTCACATTTTCCATTATTTCTTCGCTCCTCTTAGTTGCAGCGTGATGTTTTATAGCCTAAAGCCTTCCTAGATAAATGGTCTATTAAACGCAAAAAGAATTTTTCAATTCGAACTAGTAGTTCCTGAGATTAGCGCGGTCAAACAAACTCTTCAGCTTTATAATATTAGTATAGATTAACATAGTATGAAATAAATGGTTCATGTTGTTTTTGTAGCGAAGAAAAGAGGGTAGTAACTTCTTCTTCTGCGCAAATTGTTATAGGTGCCGTGTGGCAATTTAGAATAGGACCGCTCCATGTATATCGTAAAAGGTGACTAAGGGAAGTACTAATAAACTTGAGATTCTTCTTCTAGGCGATGGGCTAGCAACTTGTCATTATTTAAATCTTAATTCCATCATTAAGTCAAACAGCTGAACGTGGCCTCTCAGTCATATCAAGTCTATTGACTATGTCTACCCCGCAAGATATATAGACGTGACTATATGTATGTTTGACCAAATACTAAACATAAATACGTAGAAAATGGAATTCCTGACTTACAAAACACACAGCATACATTACCATACTTTTGTTGTTAGGATCAATTGCACAGTCGGTATAAAAGGGGAGTAATGTTTACGGCAGGAAAGCAAAGTCGTGGGTCGTGACTCTGTTTAAGTCCATACAAAATATTCATTTCATTACATAATAAGATACATAACCAATAACAATAGACCTCTTCTACCAAAGCAAATGCTGAACTGATGGAGGTCTGTAAATTCTGGTCGGTATTAAGGCTAATGTAAATTGGCCCGTGAGAACAGATATTTTGTTAGGAACTATGTGGGCACCAGGGGTCAAATATGATTGGGCGATTAGCGTCTTTGTTTATTACTGGGAGTTAGTAAGACCACACCTGAAGGTGCATTTTGTATTTACATCTATTTGTACATACCTACATACATACATATGGTCACGTCTATATCCCTTGCGGGGTAGACAGAGCCAACAGTCTTGAAAAGACTGAATGGCCACGTTCAGCTATTTGGCTTAATGAAAGAATTAAGATTCAAATAGTGATAGGTGGCACGCCCATCGCCTAAAAAAGAATCCCAAGTTTGTAAGCCTATCCCTTAGTCGCCTTTTACGAAATCCATGGGAAAGAGATGGAGTGGTCCTATTCTTTTTTTGTATTGGTGCCGGGAACCACACGGGACTATCTATTTGTATACTAGTTTTTACACCCGACTTTGAACATATTTGTCTCCGTTAATACGTCTTTACTTATAATGACATAAAAAATAATTTAATATAAAAATAATAAAACCACTCCATCTCTTTTCCATGGATGTCGGAAAAGGCGACTAAGGGATGGGCTTATAAACTTGGAATTATTTTAGGCGATAGGCTAGCAACGCTGTGACTATTTGAATCTCAATTCCATCATTAAGTCTAACAACTGAAAGTCCAATCAGACTTTCAAGACTGCTGACTCTGTCTACCTCGCAAGGGATATAGACGTGATTATATAAATGAATGAATGAATGAATAAATAATAATAATCTGTTCAACATTTGTTTGATATCATATCAATAAGTGACCAGGTCAATACATCAATTCAACATTTGTTTCCAGAACAATCTTCGTATGCAATGTTTTAAAGTAATCTTGATCTATTTACCAGAACTTTCGCGATTTGGCGGTGTGAATTCCCCTTCCAACTTCAAAATTCACTCTCTGACAGGTATCAAGTACCTACCCACATATATTTTTTATGTACAAAGTTTTTTTTTATGCAATCAACCGATAATAAACCTTCTTTATTCGGACGAAACAATTTCTATTCTTTTTTTTAAACAATTCGTAATTATCAATGAAACTTATGTAGGTTTATCTAGTTAGAATTTTGAGATTACGAGAACGATGAGATTAACTAAAGCTAATCTACATTGATAGATTGCTTGTAATCCCTTGGAATTCGCGTAATCCACTAATATGTAAATGAACTATCTATACGATTTGTATGTTTATCTTTATGTTAAATCGACGTAACTTAGTGGCTTTTGTCTTGATAAAAGGCATAAAATCAATACCAATTACAGAAAGGTGGGTTAATACATGAGTTGAAAGAACGAAAAAATTAATGTAGTGAATGTGTGATTCATATATCATAAGAATTGTAAATCATAACATAATGTATAATCACGTCTATATCCCTTCCTGGGTAGACAGACCCAACAGTCATCAAAAGACTGAAAGGCCACGTTCAGCTGTTTGGCTTAATGATAGAATTGAGATTCAAATAGTGACAGGTTAATAGCCCGTCGCCGCCCAAAAAGGAATCCCTAGTTTATTAGCCTATCAATTAGTCGCCTTTTACGACATCCATGGGAAAGAGATGAAGTGGTCCTTTTTTTCTATTGGCGCCAGGAACCACACGGCAGATTGTTATTCATCTGAAATAATATGTATGTACAAAGATTTCAACACATACAGGTGCACCTAAAGTAACAATAAGAAATAACATCTATAATCGATAACTAATCGATAAAATTGAATCACTAATAATAATATAATTACTCAGCTTTCCTATTTGAAAACAAATAGTTTTTTAGTCATAATAGTTAGAATTACGTGTGTCAATGGTTTTTCTGTTACGTTTTTGATAAGATTTGGCTCGCCAGCCATTTTTCAAAGAATAATGACTTGTTTTTGGCCAAAGCTTTGCTTATGAAGAAGTTTTTCTATAGTTGAATGTAGGCAACTATTGTGATGTTATGTTATTGATGTGTTATAACTATGATGTGAGTTATGCAATAAATGTTTTTGAGTTTAGGTTTGAGATGAAATATAATTATAAATAAATATATTCGGGACAAATTACACTAATCGGGTTAGCCTCGAAGTAAGTTCGAGACTTGTGTTACGAGATACTGACTCAACGATACTATATTTTATAATAAATACTACTACTACTACTACTACATCTAAGGGTCTACTGGAAGAGATTTCTATTGAAATAAGTAGCACCTTTCTACTAGAATTACTGTATTAAATGCTCCTGTAAATAAATTTGTGTACATAAATAAATAAATAAAAAAAAAACTAAATCAAATCAAATTAGTCATCATTAGTAAAAACATTTTTCGAAAAATAAAACTAAAAATTACAAATAGTGAAAAAATGTTACCATTGAAATAACACATTTTAACTAGTTATTAAACTTACTAATAACTAAAACACTAAAAAACTTTATCACAATTTTAACTTAAACATTAGTAAATTTGATTTTTATAAATTCAATCTGTGGCACTTGAATGCTGGTACAATAAACGCACTTCATAATTACTGAAAAAAATGTTTTTTTTTTTTTTGTTTTAACACTACACACTATAGCAAAGCACTCACACCTATTAGGCACTAGATTTTTATTGACTTGAACGTGATGAGACTGACCAACTGACTAATTAGGACTGGCGAATAAATTAATAACATAAAACTAGAAACGCTGGCTGTATGTGCTTATACCTTTGCCGGCCCGCGATAAAATATAACAAAAAAAAAGTAAAAAACCTTTGCGTAACGCGAATGGCAAAATAATGATAAAGTTTATTGTCACATCAAACCATTATCACTTTGAAGTGGTCGGAAGGTCGTTTCTTATCTTATCTTTTATCTTTCACTAGTCATAATCCTACGTTTCTATTTTTACGTTATAAATCTTATGACCATTGAGTTTTTAAAAATAAACTAGTTGATTTCTCCTGCGGTGTCCCCGGCGCCCCTCTTCGCAGCCCGGGAGCCCTATTAAAGGGGAGGAGGATCTTCAACTTTGGACTATCAGCGTTCACTATTTATCCTATAGCGGCTACTTGCTGGTTCTCGAGTCTATAGCTAAACCCACGACCACATTTAACTTGTAAAACTAGTCCAAATAAAGATTGTTTTTACATACATACATACATATGGGCACGTCTATATCCCTTGCAGGGTAGACAGAGCCAACAGTCTTGAAAAAACTGAATGGCCACGTTCAGCTGTTTGGCTTTATGATAGAATTGAGATTCGAATAGTGACAGGCTAGCCCATCGCCTAAAAGAAGAATCCCAAGTTTATAAGCCTATCCCTAAGTCACCTTTTACGACATCCAAAGGAAAGAGATGGAGTGGTCCTATTCTTTTTTCCATTGGTGCTGGGAACCACACGGCAAAGATTGTTTTTATTCTATCAATTTATAAATTATCTCTTATTTATCATACCTGTGACGTTTTACTAAAACGCTACGAGTACATAACTTTAACTGATTTTAAACTTCTGCACTGACGCCTTGGAAGCGGCAGTAAACTTAGTTTTTAAGTAATTTATTTGACGTCAACCAATGTTGTTAAACCATACGACAATTATTAAGCGATATATAGTATCCTATAATAATGAATAAAAATTTTGAATTTTGAAAAAACTTTTGCGTTGCATTATACTATTTTTAATCTAAACAGGTATTAAACGCGCACGTAATGCACCTTTTTTATCTCGAATGTTTCAAATCATGTTACAATGATCCGTTGTTAACACGCGAACTATCGTCATAATACACACTAACAAAGTTCATATTCCGTAACGGATGCCGTGAAAGGCGACTAGGGGATCGGCTTATAAACTGTCACTAATTTAATCTCAATTAAGCCTAACAGCTGTAGGTCTAGCATAACCGAAGTCTTTCAAGACGGACATAGACATGATTATATGATTGTAAGAATTAATCTACAATTATTAGATTCTAAAACGATATTCAAATGCCGTGTGGTTCCCGGCACCAATACAAAAAAGAAAACGACCACTCCATCTCTTTCCCATGGATGTCGTAAAAGGCGACTAAGGGATAGGCTTATAAACTTGGGATTCTTCTTTTAGGCGATGGGCTAGCAACCTGTCACTATTTGAATCTCAATTCTATCATTAAGCCAAATAGCTGAACGTGGCCATTTAGTCTTCAAGACTGTTGGCTCTGTCTACCCCGCATGGGATATGGACGTGACCATATGTATGAATATTCAAATAAGATGCACTTAAATGCACTGTATCCAATGCATTTTGACCTATTTAGTATAAATAACCTGGTCAAATGCGCATCCTAACTGAGAGCAATGGTCGGACATTAGAAGTGAGATTGACGAATCTTGGATGCGGTAAGTGTCGTTTCATAAGAGCATTCGATGATCGAACGCTCTTATGAATTCACATGTTCGAAATTCAACCCCGGTCATTAACCAATAACGTTTCGCATATTCAGGCAACTGGATGTGTAACCATGATTTAATATGGGTTAGGTTTAAGTTACCTTGCAAAAGTTGATGAGGTCAGATGGAAATCGTTTCGTTTGAAAATCTGTCTTGTCCAAGCCAGGATCATAGTCAAATAATGCATCCCAGGCTATTCACCAGAACGGTGAGAATGTGACCGGGATAAAGGCCAGGAAAAAGTGTTGAATTGTCATTTCATACATACATAAAATCATGCTTTTTTGCCTGGAAGGGTAGGTAGAGACTACATCTTTCCACTTGCCACGATCTCTGCATATTTCTTTAGCTTCATTCACATTCATAACAGCTCTCTTCATGCGAGCTCGGCGGTTTCTGGTACTCTTGAGTTCACAATTCATATTTATTCATAGTTATTAAATTTACTAACCTGTTACATTTTTAATATTCACTTACAAATTACTAAAAGCAAAATAAATTTCATGTTTTTGAAGAAGATACGGAGTAAATATTTATTTTATTCGACAAATCACTTAGAGATTTCCGTTGCCCCGGGGTCTGGAGCCGTAAAGTTTATTATTATCCACATGCATATAATCACGTCTCCGTTCGTTACGGGAAAGACAGAACTAACAGTCTTGAAAAGACTGAAAGGCGACCACCAGCCGTAGGCTTCATGGAATTAAGAAATTTAAAAAAAAAATTGCCACATCCAAAATATTATTACTCCATAACCACTCAAACATTGGATAACGAGTTTGAATACAATTCGTCATTCCTATAACGGGCATTACTCATATTAACTGCACTAAAATTAGTCGAACCCACTACCCATCGTAATGCACTTAGAATCGATCACTGAACCGTGTGGTATAACGATTAGGTATAGATACTCATAATATATTGTACCACGTGGTAGAAATTTGGAATATGGCATCTCCATCTCTTATAGACGTGATTATACATATGTATGTATAATCACGTCTATATCCCTTGCGGGGTAGACAGTGCCAACAGTCTCGAAAAGACTGTTAGGCCTCGCTCAGCTGTTTGGAGTTAATTAATTCCGTCTACCTGTATTAAAGCAGTACACCATTGTACAATTAGGTATAATCAAATGTTTACAGTAATAACACATATATTTTTTGTTGCATTTTAATATATTTCGTAATAATATGCTAAGGGGACAGTTAAGATCCTATCCACTCCGTAAAAAATAAAGACTTGGTGAAAATAAAGTGATGATTCATTCATTCATGACTAAAATCACGTAGCCATTTTTGATCGAAGTGCATTATGACGTAAAATTTTATAAAGATGTCTTATCATTTGATTTCAAATTAACATAATTATTATCGCTTGCTGTACTGCATTTGATATAAATGAATTGCAGATTTTTTTATCATCATCATCATTAAGCCTAGCAGCTGAACGTGGCCATGCAGTCTTTTCGGGACTATTGGCTCTGTCTACCCCGTAAGGGATATAGACGTGACTATATGTATGTATGTATGTATTTTTTTATCAATATTAATTCATTTATCCTGGCGAAAAGTCAGCTCAAGAGTGCCCAAAACCAAAGAGGAATTTCCTAAAATCCTTCCTTAGCGGACGTCTCCTAGTAACAATCTACATACATACATATAATCACGTCTATATCCCTTGCGGGGTAGGCAGAGCCAACAGTCTTGAAAAGACTAATAGGCCACGTTCAGCTATTTGACTTTAAGATAGAATTGAGATTCAAATAGTGACAGTTTGCTAGCCCATCGCCTAAAAGAAGAATCCCAAGTTTATAAGCCTACCCCTTAGTCGCCTTTTACGACATCCATGGGAGTGACATGGAGTGGTCCTATTCTTTTTTCTATTGGTGCCGGGTACCACACAGCAAACAATCTACCTTTATGCAAAATTTAATCTTTACTTTCTCATCAGTTTTCGATAATTCGCGATCAGTAGGTAAGTGAGTGAATGAATGATTTTTTTTTTCACCGTCATTACTTCAAATTTTAGAAATCCATTCTCATTTATTTTTGTTTAAATATATAATACCGCTTTCTTTTGTATGTATGGTAAGTAATGTGTGGGTGATGGCTTTTTTTAGAAAAATTTACGATAAACGTGTATCATTAGGCCTTCTTGGTTATTTTTGTTCTTGTAGATAATCTGTTTTTTTGCGTAGTTCTAATCTTATATCAAACACGCGCAATTATTTTGTTGAAGATTTCTTTTTTTGATTTACATTTGAGCGCGTTTAACCTTTATTGCCTGATTGTAAGCAAGATGGTGTCTTAGAATTCTTACGTAGAAAATTCCAAAGTTATTACAAGTATTCTACAAAAATGTTGAATATTTTCTTCCCAAAACCACGTAGTTACATTTTTATAATTAAGGCATAATGCAGGTACTTACGAGTATTTAGGTTCGCCTGGCAGAGAATACCTTTTTGCATTCAGTCCACCTGTTTATACATTTTACGTATATTTTTATGCCTACCCCTTAGTCGCCTTTTACGGCATCCATAGGAAAGAGATGGAGTGGTGAATTGTTTGTATTGGTGCCGGGAACTACACGGCAAAGGCGACTAAGGGATAGGCTTAACTAGGGATTCTTTTTTTAGGCGATGGACTAGCATCCTGTCACTATTTGAATCTCAATTCTATCATTAAGCCAAATAGCTGAACGTGGGCTATCAGTCTTTTCAAGACTCTTGGCTCTGTCTACCCCGCAAGGGATATAGACGTGACTATATGTACATATGTATGTATGTGTATATATTTATATACATAATGCCAATTTATGTAAGTATATGATTACGTAGAATGTGCAGTACCTACAATACAATTTTCTCTTACTCATACACTACATGGCTTCTTCAAAGCCAGGGAATAAGCATTCAGACATACTTAGGTGCATTATCTTGTTAAAAAAAAGACTGTCAACATTTGTTAAAGAACAGAATATTATTTATCCATACTAATATGGTAAATGTTTGTCTATGGGTCACGGTAAATTGTTGTAACAAATTTTATATATCGTTGTAAAAATACGACATACATACATACATTAGTCAAGTCTATATGCCTTGCGGGGTAGACAGAGCCAACAGCCTTGAAAAGACTGACAAGCCACGTTCAGCGGTTTGGCTTTATGATAGAATTGAGATTCAAATAGTGAAAGGTTGCTAGCCCATCGTCGAAAAAAAAACGCAAGTATATGTATATAGCCTACCCCTAAGTCGCCTTTTACGACAAATAATTAGGTACGACCGAAGTCTAAAATTCAGTAGAATATTTAAAAAATCTGTTACTTATTTAAATTATAGTCACGTCTTTAAACCTTACGGGGTAGACAGAGCCCTCAAACTCGAGAAAACTGGAAGGATACGTTCAGCCGTAAATTTATTAAAAAAAAAAAACAAAAAAAAATTTAAATTTAATATTTTGCATATTTTTCTAAATGTCAATGGCCGACAAGGAACGTTACGCTTATAAAAATTCTCTAGGTATTTATTTTACCTGCTGTTTTCGTAATCAAATTAGCATTTCACCTTGGAATTCTTAAAAAAACAAAGAATTTTAAGATATTAGTACTTGTATGTATGTTTATTATCATTTAACTCACATCTATATCCCTTGCGGGGTTCCGGGAACTTTAATCATCCCCACCAACCTTCGGAATAGGACCACTTAATATCTTTCCTGTGGATGTCGTAAAAGGCGACTAAGGGATATGCTTATAAACTTTACATTCCTCTTGTAAGGCAATTGGAACGGATTCTTCTTGTAAAAGATAGACTAGAAACCTGTCATTATTTGAATCTCATCATTTAAATAGCCATACAGCTGAACGTGGCCTTTCGCTCTTTTCAAAGCTCTGTCTACCCCGCAAGGGATATAAGCGTGACTATAGCTAAGTACTTCTTGCTCGTGCCATTAGAAAAAGAATAGGACCACTCCATCTCTTTCCCGTGGATGTCGTAAAAGGCGACTAAAGGATAGGCTTATACACTTGGAATTCTTCTTTTAGGCGACAGGCTAGCAACCTGTCACTGATTAAATCTCAATTCTATTATTGAGCCAAGCAGCTGAATGTGGCCTGTCAGTCTTTTTGGGACTGTTGGCTCTGTCTACCCCACAAGGGATATAGACGTGATTGTATGTATTTATGTACTTCTTGCTCGTCTTAACGGCGGCAATCGACCTATATGTGCACTCAGGCCATTGACACATAAACAAGTGCTTGTGTCCTGTCCGCAAAAATATCTAGGTCAAACTAGTAATCCTGCGTATTATAAATTTATTCATCAAATTGAATGTACCTACTCGTAATTGAGGTCTTTTCCTGGTTGAATCGGCTTAGAAATAAGTCCGCCATTTTATATTTATATGTGTCATTATGTTTTTTTTTTATTCTCCTTTATAATCACGCCTCTTTCCCGGAGGGGTAGGCAGAGATTACATCTATCCACTTGTCACGATCCCTGCATACCTATTTATTTCTTAATAATCATATTCATAACTCTCTTGACTGGATCTCTGGGTCTTGGATGTTTATCTATATAAGTATTTATTATAAAATACAGTATCGTTGAGTTAGTATCTCGTAACACAAGTCTCGAACTTACTTCGAGGCTAACTCAATCTGTGTAATTTGTCCCGTATATATTTATATATTTTATTTATTGTGATGTCAATGCCCTGTAATTTAGGACACAAATCGCTTATAAACCTAACAAAGACCTTATAGTTCACATAAAATAAATTTATACACTGACGAACTAGTCTTGGTCCACTACTCATTATCCAATTGATGAACAACGAATGTTGTCACATAAATCTCAATGAGAACTGGATGCCCTAATAGGGAGTGCCCTTTCACATGCGCAGAGGATGCGTTTTAATATGGCATCATGAAGGATATCAGAAAATTACAGTAAGATGGCTTACATGTCTCGGTAATTGAGCTGACGAATCCTGAATTGGTTTGACAAAGGTTTATTGAACAGAAATGTATTAACACCGTTATTAATGAATGTGCCGTGTGGTTCCCAGCACCAATACAAAAAGGAATGGGACCGCTCCATCTTTTTCCCATGGATGCCGTAAAATGCGACTAAGGGATAGGCTTACAAACTTGAGATTCTTTTTTAGGCGATGGGCTAGCAACCTGTCACCTTTTGAATCTCAATTCTATCATTAAGCCAAATAGCTGAACGTGGCAATTCAGTCCTTTCAAGGCTGTTGGCTCTGTCTACCCCGCAAGGGATATAGACGTGAACAAATGTATATATGTACGTATAAATACCTATGTATGCATTTGTGGGTACATTTTGATACTACAATATAATATGGGATTTTGAGTGAATTTCTTTTAGATTTTTTTAAACCAAAAAAGGAGACTTTTTATAAAATATGTATTTTTATTTATACAAAAAACCGCCTGGTCGAATTCTTTTGATTATATTTTTAGTAAACACCAAAAAAAATCCCTTATTCTTAATCCAAGTTCCCGCCAAAAAAAACGCAAATGGCGCCACAAAACCTGACAGTGACAGGTGGCGTAAAGCGGTATGCGACGCCCAACTATTCTTGATACTTGCACGTTTTATTTGAGCCGCATTTAGCACCATTCACATGCCTTGAACTTGCCCCCGACTGATTGGTATGTGGGATCGTCTGGGTGGATGTTTAACCTTAACTATTTGTAATTAATCGAATTAAATTGTGACTCGATTAGACATTATCGGGAAGGGTACCTATGTGTCATGTAAATAAAAATAGTTTTATCGTAAACTAGAGGCCGCCGATAAAAAGTAGCCCAGATGTTTGTTTTTTTTGGGTTTTCAGCTGCCTATATACCAAATTTCATTGTAATCGGTTCAGTAGTTTTTGCGTGAAAGAATAACAATCATCCATACTGAACTCCTGACATATTGACAAACTTTCGCATTTATTATATTAGTAATTAGTAGGATAGGATGTAGGAAATCTTCTTTTAGACGATGTAGATCAAGAATCTTGCCTGTATAATATGACATCTGATCACTTTTTCATAGTTTTTTGATTAAAGTTGTAAGGTTGTAAATATCGTCGTATTGTTTTAAGAGCTTGTTTTTATACGAGATTTGATAACTTTTTCACGGGTTAAGCTACGTAGACTCGTCTTAACAACATTTTTACATGAAAATGTTTTGATCGGATATTATCTACGCGTACAAAGTCGCGGGTAACAGCTACTTAACATAAAAATACTACTTTAATACATGACAAAGTTCAGTATGATATTAAGTGCGTTATATTTAATTGTAACCATATTTAGACAGCTGCGTTGTCTGTTAGTCTGTACGTCGGCCCCATTTGCAATTTAAATTGTGTTATTTAAACGAGGTATTTCCGATTTTGCTTTTTTGTTGTTTTTCTATGTGGTATATCAAAAACTATTCAATTGTTTGTGTCTTGCAGACGTGATGTTAGTCTGGCAAGTAAATCCTCTTGATCTCGTGTTGTTACGGAGATATAGACACCGACAGAGACAGGCAACCGACAGTCTATGAAATTACATACATAAAATCACGCCTCTTTCCCGGAGGTGTAGGCAGAGACTACCTCTTTCCACTTGCCACGATCTCTGCATACATCCTTCGCTTCATCCACATTCATAACTCTCTTCATGCAAGCTCTCTATTAAATTGATTAAAAAAAAAATATTTTTTTTTTCGAAAAAATGTACTATAACATTGTTAGAAATGATTTACTTAATTGCTGACTTTAACAATGAGATTGACCATAGAGTTACAACGGTATAGACGTGCTAACAATCAAAATTTACGACTTGGACTGTGCGATGACCCGTCGTAAATGCAAGTCCCGTTAGACATGTCATATTTATCACACTTTCTTGGAAATTGTGGACTCTGCCTTTGACAGTATAGAAAAATAAATTTTATACAGACATAATAACCATACTATAGTACTAGGAGGTAGGAAAATCAGTACATACATATCTCATCTCTCATCTATCTAATCACGTCTATATCCCCTACGGGGTAGACGGTGCCGACAGTCTTGAAAAGACTGGTAGGCCACGTTCAGCTGTTTGACTCAATGATAGAATTGAGATTCAAATAGTGACAGGTTGCTAGCCCGTCGCCTAAAAGAAGAATCCCTGATTCATATGCCTATCCCTTAAAATCAACTTGGGGTGAAAAAAAATCGACACATTTTTACTGTATGTATGTATGAATGTTTGTAACGCAATAACTTATGAACTGTAATTGGTCTGATTTTGATGGAATTCAAAATGTGTCGATAGAATTATTTTTTTAATTCTTAGCTCATCAAAATTGTTCTTTTTTTTAGTTTATTGTTGAGATATTTACAATTTTGTAATGGTTGCTAGCCAATCTCCTAAAAAAGAATCCCAAGTTTGTAAGCCTATCCCTTAATCGCCGTGTGTATAGCTCGTGTCTATAGCTAAATATTGTTAAACAAGTCAAATGAAAGATTGTCGTTATTCTGTGATTTTTTTAATTATCTCTCATAATCCTTGCCTGAAACGTTTTACCAAAACGTCACAATGTTAATTCTATAATTAAGCCGAACTGCCGAATGTCTTTTCAAGATTGTCGGCTCTGTCTACCCCGCGAGGGATAAAGACGTGACTATATACATGTATTTATGTATGTCACAATCTCTACACACTACTTATTTTAAGTGTTCACTTTTAGATCTGTCTGTATCTTGTTAGTCAGTTTCTCCTGAAGTGTCATATAATTATTGAGTAAGTAAACATAGGTACCTATAATTTTTTATGTGCTCCCTGTAATAATTGTGTGTTGTAATTATACTTTTAACATACTTATATAGCTTACTATGTTAATAATATGTGTGCCAACTAGCTGTGATCGGTCTTAACAAGACCATTCATATCATAGTAATTTTAATAAGTTTTAATTATAGATTCTGGTACGTAACGCACTAGGTACAGTCGCCTGCATGAAAACTTGAACCCTAAGCTTGTGATTTGCATAAAAAGGGAACCAAAGTACAGTGTAAAACCTTATACCTTAACCTTAACCTGTGTTACCCCTTTACAGTATGTTTTATTTTCTTATATTTTTTGTACAGAATATAACATATTAATTTCCGATCATGTTTTGTTGCATTTTTGGCTCTGTATTTTTTTTGTTGACTGTACCTAGCTTCGGATATGCATAACTATGAAACGAGTATAGTGCGATAAAGTAAAAATAAATTTAATGTATATACCATTTCAAAACAATTAAAAGGAAAGCTATAGAAATTCTAGGCTAAAGCCGACGGCTTTTCTACAAGATATAATAACGTGCCGTGTGAATCCCGGCACCAATACAAAAAAGAATAGGACCACTCCATCTCTTTCCCATGGATGTCGTAAAAGACGATTAAGGGATAGGCTTACAAACTTGGGATTCTTCTTTAGGCGATGGGCTAGCAACCTGTCAATATTTGAATCTCAATTCTATCATTAAGCCAAATAGCTAAACGTGGCCATTCAGTCTTTTCATGATTGTTGGCTCTGTCTACCCCGCAAGAGATATAGACGTGACTATATGTATGTATGTATAATAATATGTACTTAATGATGCAATACTCCCTAAAGTGGTTTGATAAGTCGTTGACACAAAACACCGAAACTGCTGTACAATGTGCACATACCTAATACAAATTCTGAGAACAATCACACTACGTAAACGCTCTCGACCATAGACATAGATTAACGTAGACCCTGCAACGCAAGAGCGTTTATTTCTTGCCAAATAAATCGCGATAAATCATAGGCGCCGATTGAGTTAGCCCCACAGTCAGTAAAAGACTTGTGTTATTGAATACTAACTCAAGTACGCTATTTAATAATAAATACCTTTATAATTAATTCATATAATCACGTCTATATCTCTTGCGGGGTAGACAGAGCCAGCAGTCTTGGAATAGGCTTATAAACTTGGGATTCTTCTTAAAGACAAAGGGATAGCGACCTGTCACGATTTGAATCTCAATTATATCATTAAGCCACACAGCTGCACGTGGCCTCTCAGTCTTTGAGACTATTAGCTCTGTCCACCCCATGAGGATGCAACGAATAAAGACTTGATTATATAAATGTACTAGCTGTGCCCGCGACTTCGTCTGCGTGGAATAGTTATTTGGGCATCATATTTATTTTTCCAAACATCCTCCTCGGCTTTATAGCGGGCGGTCACGCGTATTAGAAAGAACGCTGGTTCGCCGTATTTAATGTTTCGCTGCAAATTGCTTATAACGACTATATCTCAAAACCTGTTCGTCTGATTTATATACTGTAAATGGCAATTTTAGTCTACATGAAAAGCCGAAAGTAATAAACATATTTATTTGGATAAGGATGAATACTGAATTAAAGAAAATTGGTTTCAAAATAACTTATGTTTATAATGAAAAAATAATCTTAAAAAATGAACATAAAAGTGGTTATTGTAACTAAACCTTAAGAGATAGATATATGCTCTCGCGGACTTTTTTGTGGCAAAAAATGAGTACTTCACATCTTTAGTACATTGTTTTACTATATATTTGTTGGTTTGCGCAGCGTTCGCGTGGAAAGCTCGCAGATGGCCGACTCATTCAACTTTCACCTGCATTGTTGACGTTTCCCGTAGGAAATCCGGGATAAAATGTAGCCTATAGCCTTCCTCGATAAATAGACTATCTAACAGTGAAAGAATTATTCAAATCGGTTCAGTAGTATCTGAGATTAGCGCGTTTAAACAAACAAACAAACAAACAAACAAAACAAACTCTTCAGCTTTATAATATTAGTATAGATTTTACACAAAAATATCTGTAAGTACTTCCAAAAAAAGTAGTAGAAACAAGATTTTTGGAATATTGCAGACTGTTGAATAAGTATTAAGCCGGAAGGCGCTATCTTACTAGATTTATGTCTATGACCATAACAATACCTCGAGATGTCATTGCGACCAGGCGTCCTTGGTTCAATCCCCGGTTCGGTAATACTTGTGGTATGCGCGACCACAGAACAAGCATTAGGTTTTTTAACAGTAACGGATAAACTTTAAGAAACCGAATATTTAATCTTATTGAGACTGTTGGCTCTGTCTACGCCGTAAAGGATAACGTGATTGTATTTATAAATGAAATCTTATTCTTATTACCCTTTTTCAACATCACTTAATAATAGTCATATCTTATGGTTTTTTGGCTCCATTGGCTGACGCCAAATAAACTACTTTAAACTATGTTCATTGCCTCTACCAAATCGTCAGTGCACAAGAAGCGGTAACAAACTGCACTGCAGCATTTTCGTCAATAACGTCAATATCACAATCATCCAAACTAATCACAGAAATGTGGACGAGAGAATACATTGTTATGATTGATTGGTTTATACTAAAATTTAGATAATAAATCCTTATTATTAAAATACAAAAAAATCTATAAATTAAAATTCCAACAAAAATTTTATTGAATCTTTCGAACGTGCCTTTATACACTGACCTACCCCATTACTGTTTCCTATAAAAGGGATTAAAAGATTTTTTGGATATATCTGTTCCCGGATTCAAATCGATCAGAGCGAGACAACAATATATTTTAGTATGCGTTAGAGAGAGGCGGAATCATGTTTTGGGTATTAATATGATGTGGAATTTGGATCGCGCTTGTAACTTTAACAGGTTTTATTTTTAAACATATGTAAGCTTTTAAGAGCATTTGTGTCATATATTTTTTGTTATGGCAATCAAAAGGCAAACATGTAATACTTGTAAAATGTAACAACGAATTGTACTTACCATGTTTATGCAAATAAAGACTTATTATTATTAAAAAAATAAGTCGTTGTAATTTTTTTTTTACAATCTTTATTGGATTGAATCTGAGGAAGTGTCTACATTTTATTTTTTTAATATTTTATGTCTTATTATGTCTATAAAGAATACCTACTCTAGATATTTCAATAAAAACTTTACTAATAAATAAAGTGTGACCGCAGAATAACAAATTAAGTGAAATAAATTACTTACTAAAAAAAACGCAAGAAAATTACGCGTTAATGCCAAAAATTTTTGCTATGTTACTTTCTACAATTATAAAAATCTTTTAATTTGTACAATTCAATTCCGTATTAAAAAAAAATATACTATAATAATTACACCACCTGCATCAAAGTAACTATAATAGTAACAAGTGCACCGTTTTGTATGTATGTGTGTCTGTCTGTGCGCACATTTCTGAAGTCATCGGTCACGGTTCCCTGAACAATTTCAGTGATTAACTTCACGACGATTGGTATTTCCGTTTTCCGGTTACTGACTCCGGATTCAGTCCTTTTTATTTTAATTTCTTGAGCTGGAATTGTGAAAATGGTTTTTTTTTATGCTTACGCTAGCTAATGCTTAAATTTACTAAAAAAAAAAACACAGTTAAGAAGCCATTTTTAGTATCCATACTAATATTATAAAGCTGAAGAGTTTGTTTGAACGCGCTAATCTCAGGAACTACTAGTTCGAATTGAAATATTCTTTTTGTGTTGAATAGACCATTTATCAAGGAAGGCTTAAGGCTATATAACATCACGTTGCAACTATTAGGAGCGAAGAAATAACAGAAAATGTGAAAAAACGGGGAAAATTATTCATCCTTGAGGGCTTCAATGATGCCCAAAGTAACTGCCCAAAGTATTCAACGCGGACAAAGTCGCGAGCACAGCTAGTTACTAATATAAGCTTTGTTTAAAAAAAGGCTAGCCTTAAGGCATTTAAGTGGTAAAAAGGTGCGTTAATAAAAAGTCGTTTTCACAATAAACAATTTAAATAAATCAGCATCGAATACCACAACATTAATGGAACTACAAACGGACTGTAACAAAAATAGTCCGGCCAGGACTTCATTCCTGGAAGTCCCCGGGCGCCGTGCGTGACATTCCCGTCATCGGGAATCATTCACATTCTTCACACTAGGATATCATATTATATAACATTCGTAGAACCGTTTCTCCATCATTTTTGCTAATAGTTGCAGCGTAATGATAACATCTAACTATAAGCAAAACATAAAAGTGGCTATTTATATAGCCTAATGCCTTCCTCTATTCAACACAAAAAATATTTTTTCAATTCGAACCAGTAGTTCCAGAGATTAGCGCGTACAAACAAACAAACAAACTCTTCAGCTTTATAATATTAGTATAGATAAGAGAGTAATGTGGTAGGTGCATTTGTAATATGGCGTTATTTCTTTATAAGTAGGTACCAAATTTGTGTAACCATAATACCTACATTATACAAACATACATAAAATCACGCCTCTTTCCCGGAGGGGTAGACAGAGACTACATCTTTCCACTTGCCACGATCTCTGCATACTTCCTTCGCTTCATCCACATGCAGAACTCTCTTCAGGCAAACTCGTTTCGGGTACTCTTGACCTGACTCTTTACCAGGACGTCCTTAATTTGATCAAGATACGTTCGTCTAGGTACATTATTAAGGTATTTTTTTGTACTGAGACAATTTTATTTATTTCTTATGTACTGAGACAATTTTATTTATTTCTTATATACACGTCTATCCGGAAACCATACAGTTAACGGGGGTAATTAATTAGCAATTATACCGGTTTGCCTTCAACATGATTCAATGAGGCGTCTTTACATAACAACATTTGTTGTAGTAATGTGTTGACTATTCCGTTAAGACTTCTGCCAAATTGATAGAAATACGTTCATATAACTTTACGTCTTTATCCCTCACGGAGTAGACAGAGTTAACGGTCACGAAAACACTGAAAGGTCACGTTCACCTGTTTGGCTTAATAATGGAGATTGAAATAGTAACAGGTTTTTAAACTTATCCTTTAGTCGCATTTTACGACATCCTAACATGGAATTTTTTTAAGCCACTTGTCGCTGTTTGAGTCTAAATTCCATTATTATTAAACCACATTAGTTATAAGCTGAACGTGAAATTTCTTCTTTGCGAGGCTTGGATGTGCCTACCCCGTAAGGGATAAAGACGTGATTATATGAACGTATGTATGTTGTGAAGGTCATAGGGCACAGTATAATAAAACATGAAGAAAGTAAACAAATATTTAACGGTAAGAATGTAAGCTAACATTGCTACCGAACAACAAATATTGACTCATACGAAACGATTAGTACAACCTTGACCTACTGCGCGTGTATTTTATACTGTGAACAGTATGACGAGTCTTTCGATATTTCTTTTTTGTAGATACATACATATGGTCTATGTCCCTTGCGGGGTAGACATAGCCAACAGTCTTGAAAAGACTGAATGGCCACGTTCAGCTATTTGGCTTAACGATAGAATTGAGATTCAAATAGTGACAGGGTGCTAGCCCATCGCCTAAAAAAGAATCCCATGTTTGTAAGCCTAGTTTTTTTTTTGTAATTGTTTTCAAGCTAAATAGTAAAATGTGGTTAGTTTCGAGCAAATGTTAATTATGTTTATTTATAGATATAATGTCACCTTCATTGCGAAACACCTTACTCACCCGATCCAGAATCCATGGTCAAGGGCTTACCCCAGGCTCCTTTACAGAGTGGTGAGGATGCATACATACATATAATCACGTCTGCATCCCTTGCGGGGTAGACAGAGCCAACAGTCTTGAATAGACTGATATGCCACGTTCAGCTGTTTGGCTTTATGATGAAATTTATGATGCAACCGGGACTAAAGCCATGAGGAAGGCAATCACCACAAAATTGTAAAGTTTCTGGGTACTCTTGACCTGACCATTCTCACAAGAACATTAATTTACTTTGTTTATTTACTTAAAACTATAGTGCACAAAAAAAAAATTACAAAAGGCGGACTTTATGCCGTTTGGCATTCTCTACCAGTCTACCAGCTGAACGAACAGAAAAACTCTTCAAGTTGATGGTGCGATAAAGTGCACATGCGTACTGCAAAATACAAACATTACAAAATTAAAGTTATTGATTTATCTTATACACATATATAAAATATTTTGTTTTTTGTTTTTAAGTACATTTTTCCCGTAACATATTATTTCAGTACCCGGTTGACCGAGCTTTGCTCTACCAGAGATGGCGCTGATATAGTTTCTTAAAACGCTTATATATCTTGGGAACCGAGTTTTTCTCGAACCTAGGACCTTGATAAATCGATTCCTTGAGCCGAAAAGCCCCTAATCTCTAACTTTCATGAAAATCGTTGGAGCCGTTTCCGAGATCCTGATTATATATATACAAGAATTGCTAGTTTAAATATATTAGATAAGTGCACGGACAACTGACAAAATACTAATCGTTGTTCACCAATTATGACATTCCGATCCAGCGTCTGACTGACTAATTAAATAAATACGTCTGTCAAGTTCCGAGACGTACAGTTAATGTGGCAAAATTGTTTGTAAGCATCTCCAAATGAGTCAGACTAACTGCTTACGCGATGCTAAAAATATATCGATTGACTCCTCAGAAATTACAAATGTTAATTACGAGTATTATCAAAATTGCCGTGTGGTTCCCGGCACCAATAGAAAAAAGAATAGGACCACTCCATCTCTTTCCTATGGATGTCGTAAAATGCGACTAAAGGGGTAGGCTTATAAACTTGGGTAATTCTTTTAGGCGATGCGCTAGCAACCTGTCACTATTTGAATCTCAATTCTACCATTAAGCTAAACAGCTGAACGTGGCCAATCAATCTTTTTAAGACTGTTGGCTCTGTCTATCCCGCATGGGATGTAGACGTTAATATATGTATGTACGTACATTAGTGTTTACTATTATGCAAGAATTTTGCGAAAAAAGTCAAGTAAAAATAGCCATATGTTGCAAACAGATCGACTTAAAAACCAGTACCATAGAGTTATGCTGTCTAATAGAAACCGCTGATTTATATCCAAGTAGAATGTCTAGTCACAACCCGACACACGAGCCGACATCTCGCTGGTTCAAATCGGGCGAGTAAAATGGCGAGTTAGAAAAAAAAATAACACAAATGAAGTGATAAAGATGATAATTGAGGGAATGGACTTATTAGGTATAAATCCGCGCGCGTAAGTAGTAGTAGTATAGGACGCCGAAGACCGGACAAAGTTTAGAGGGAAATAGAATAAATTTGTTTTCAAAATTGGATACAAGGTATCACTTATTGACGTCACATCAGTTAAATCTAATTATAACCACAAACGCTTCCAAAGCGCATGTGTTGAAGAGGCGGCGGAACAAACTACACTGCAACATTTTCACCGGACGTCAATTTTCAAATGAATATCTCTTAAATCTAAATCGTGGACGAAAGCACATTGAATCTTGAGAGGCTGACCCCAGAATCAGAAGCATTGTGGTGCAGACTGGATAGTGCAAACAGAAACATGCAAAGATGAGATAGAGATATTAACATACATACATACATATGGTCACGTCTATATCTCATGCGGGGTAGACAGAGCCAACAGTCTTGAAAAGACTGAATGGCCACGTTCAGCTATTTGGCTTAACGATAGAATTGAGATTCAACTAGTGACAGGTTGCTAGCCCATCGCCTAAAAAGAATCCCAAGTTTGTAAGTCTATCCCTTAGTCGCCTTTTACGACATCCATGGGAAAGAGGTCCTATTCTTTTTTGTATTGGTGCCGGGAACCACACGGCACAGTGTTAGAGATTGTGTGCGTGAGAGAGAGAGAGAGTGACTTGTGTGAGAGATATTAAAATCACAGGAAAGTCCATGCATAAGTCCCGATTGTGTCTTCACCTTTGATGAGAGGAGACTTGTGTTTAAAACTCCACATTTTTTGTGTAAGACCCCAGGTTTTACACACAGCGACACTCGTGTGACCTCCTCAACCTTTATAAGGGAACTTTACCTATATTGGACCATAATAACTTAGGTAAGGTTTTTATACACAGCGACACCCGTATGACCTCCTTGATTACACATCCAGTTGGCTAAATGTGCAGGTTTACTTGCTAAGTTTTCCCTCATCATTAGAGCATCGGTTAGCAATAACACAAATGTACGGTTAGGTCACGTTTGTTTCTCAATAGCCTCCAGTAATCTCGCACAATGTAAATTGTGTCAAAGTGAAATGCGGACGCTTTTTTTTTAAATTTGTAATCAACTGATATTTCCCAAGGAAACAGCTACTTATCTAAGAAGAATTTTAAGAATAATAATAAATAGATGATTTGTTTCGCTTTTAAGTAACCATTATTGTATTTTTTTTTCAATTACTAATCAAATTAAAGACTAATGATCGCATGCGCAGCCGAGTGGTCGTAGTATTGGCTGCTAAAGCGTACTTTTTTTCATATACATACATACATATAGTCACGTCTATATCCCTTACAGGCTAGACAGAGCCAACAGTCCCAAAAAGATTGAATGACCACGTTCAGCTGCTCGGCTTGATGATGGAATTGAGATCGAAATAGTGACAGGTTGCTAGCCCATCGCCTAAAAAAGGACCACAATTTTATAAGCCTATCCCTTAGTCGCCTTTTACCTTGTCCTATTCTCACTCGGCACGGCACTTTTTTTCAATAATCAATTAAACTGAACCAATGAGCACACGCACACGACGCATGCGCAGCCGGGTAAGGTCGTAGTATAGCAATGACCCGTTTCTCCATATAGGGACCGTTGCAAAACCACCAGATGGCGCTGAAGGTGAAGACCTTGCTCTTCACTCATGAGGAAGACGATTATTTCGGAGAATTTTTACCTCGTTTCATTTTTGCAGTGAAATTATAGCAATAGATTATTGTTTTGTATATGTATATTGTATATATCAAATCTTTAAGTTCATTTGTCGGGCAAATAAACCGAATAATTCTATAAAATTATTTTATTTTATCTACTAGGGGTGAAATTTTTAAAAGCTTTTATTATATGTATGTTGTATGTATGTTTGTAAGGCGATAAGTTTCGAATCATTGGTCTGATTTTGATGAAATTTAAAATGTACATATGTAAGATCTGTCAAAAAATTTATTGACTTCGTCAAACAATCATCATCGGTGATCAAAATCGGTCGAGCAGTTTATGAGACACATTCACAATTCACTAATAGAGAATATATTATTGAACGAGTGAGGTCTACATGTAGGTACACACGACCAAAGCCATGAACACAAGCTAGTAATAACTACAATTAAGTCATCCAAAAGATTAATTCCTGCCGATGCAGCCGCACAAAACAATAATGTATTACAATTACAAAGATAAAATCTCCGAAAGCGGAGGCTGGTGTAGCTGTAACTCAATCAGTGGTCGTTACTATTTCTTCACGAGCCAATTGTTTTACGCTGCCTGTTATGTGCCACAAAGCATAAGCGGAAGCGATTTAAGAAATAATAAAAGTGTCAATTTTTTCATTTAACTTTTTACCTGTATTTTTTAGTGGATTCTATGTTAACTTACTATTTAAGAGTTACGTTAACCAGGCGTTTAGTGACAGGGTTGAATTATGAAAAATTTATGTTTCGGATTATTTGGAAGACCAACGATTTTTTTACAAAAAATAGCGCGACGTATATGATACAAATGGTCAATTACTGGTCTTCACTGATAATTAACAGTAATACAATAAAAAAGATTATCAATCTCTAAAAACTCAATATAAGTATTAAGAAATAATAATCTCGCTAACCATTACTCACTTTAAAAAGTTAACATCTAGTTACAAACATACATGCACAAATAATAATCACGTCTATATCCCTTGCGGGGTAGACAGACCCAACAGTCTTGAAAATTCTGAAAGGCCACATCTAGTTACTGTATTTAAAAACCTTATGTCCAACAACAGTCTAAATAAAAAAATATTAAAGAAGGAAATGGAAAGAAGAATTGTATAAGAGTCCGCCTCAATTTAGGAATGCTCAAAATAAAGATATCGATTTTGGGCTAAAAGCACTCCTGCGCAGCTTATAACTTGCACCGCCGCCTAGCGCGCTAAGTGTCCAACAATTGTGCAATTGTCACCAATCAGCCAATTATTAAAAAGCATAGAGGAATCTAAATATTTGCACATATGTCGTGTGGTTTCTGGCATAGGAATATCGTCCCTGAAGACGCCGTGAAAAGCGACTAAAGGCGTTAATTAATCTATAGTGCAAGCTTCCATGCTAGCGTGATAGAAGGAAAAACATAGTGTGTGTCAGCTGCTCTTCTTCTCGTGTAATTTGTAAAAACCAGTCAAGGGAATTGTTAATAATCAAATAAGCATAACATAATAAATAGTGCCCTAGTACTAAATATCTCTTTAGTTTAAGTTCTGTTCTCATGTTTTCGTAAATGTACATCCTACTACTATTATAAAGGCGAAAGTTTGTATGGATGTATGGATGTTTGTTTCTCATTCACGCAAAAACTACTGAACCGATTACTAGAAAATTTGGTATGTAGGCAGCTGAAGACCCAGAATAACATATAGGCTACTTCTATCCCGGAGTTACCGCGGATTGATAGGTTTTCCATGCGGACGAAGTCGCGGGCGGCCTCTAGTAAGTAAATAAACATAACTTACCAATTATCGCATCACCTCCTCATTACACTACACGAACATCTCCAGTACTCGTTCCATTGACATCACTACCCTCCCAGTATGAGTCTCGTTAAACTGTAACAAAAATTAAGGAAATTAAAGAAAAAAGTGCCGTGTGGCATTTTGTTTTTTTAAATAGTAGTGTGCCGTGTGGTTCCCGGCACCAATACAAAAATGAATAGGACCACTCCATCTCTTTCCCATGGATGTCGTAAAAGGCGACTAAGGGTGAGGCTTATGAACTTGGGTTTCTACTTTTAGGCGACGGGCTAGCAACCTGTCACTTTATATGAATCTCAATTCTATCGTTAAGCCAAATAGCTGAACGTGGCCATTCAGTCTTTTCAAGACTGTTGTCTCTGTCTACCCCACAAGGGATATAGACGTGACCATATGTATGTACACAGATTGAGTTAGCCTCGAAGTAAGTTCGAGACTTGTGTTTACAAGATACTAACTCAACGATACTATATTTTATAATAAATACTTATATAGATAAACATCCAAGACCCAGGCCAATCGGAAAAAGTTCTTTTCTCATCATGCCCTGGCCGGGATACGAACCCGGGACCTCCGGTGTCACAGACAAGCGTACCGCTGCGCCACAGAGAATTTAAGTTAATATTTGTCTTACAAAACATTGCCTGCCATTGGGTAATGTCCCCTTTATGTAAATGGATGTAAAGTAGGCTATCATATCAACAATTTATAGCGCGGGGGCTGTACCGACTAAACTTTGCCTAGACACGCTAAGCGACGATGAAACATAGTCGCCTTTTACGACATCCATGGGAAAAAGAAAAAGTAATCCTATTTTAAAGAGTCCTGATCTAATTCGTTTAACCAAGATATAATTAACACACATACATATAATCACGTCTATATCCCTTGCGGGTTAGACAGAGCCAACAGTCGGACAGTCTCGAAAAGGCAAGCCGCGTTCAGCTATTCGGATAAATGATAGAATTGAGATTCAAATAGTGACAGGTTGCTAGCCCATCGCCTAAAAGTATCCCAAGTTTCAAGTAAGCCTATACCTTAGTTCCCTTTTACGATGATAAGATTCCCTAAAAAAAATCTGTTATACAACAAATTAGACACCATCAACACACACACCTCTTTTTCGACGGGTGTCAAAAGATAAAGAAAAACAAATGCTGTCCACGTTTCAAAAAAAGATAAAGTCTCCTCATTAGGATGTGAGGTTGAAAGCAAAATTCCTTTGTTATCTGCGGCGACCGCTTCAAAGAGACGCCATCTTGGATTCAGGACCGATAAGTCTGTGACTTTGAATACAAGGAATATTAATTAACGGCAGACTATTTTACTGGTAAAATGTAGTTTAACAAAATCTGTATCCGAAGTACTCATTTAGATACATACATACATATAATCACGTCTTGCGGGGTAGACAGAGTCAACAGTCTTCAAAATACTGTTAGGCCACGTTCTGGTGTATGGCATTGAGATTGAAATAGTGACAAAAATGAAGTATTTCACTAGGGCGAAAATAAGGCATAGTAAGTATTTTGTTTCGGCATATGCCGTTTGTTCCCGGCACCATTATTAAAGAGAATAGGAACATTCCATCTCTTTCCCATGGATGTCGTAAAAAACAACTAAGGGATAGGCTTATAACCTTGTAATTCCTCGTTGAGGCGACGGGCTAGCAACCTGTCACTACTTGAATCTCAATTCTATCATTAAGCCAAACAGCTGAACGTGGCCTATCAATCTTTTTAAGACTTTTGGCTCTGTCTTCCCCGCAAGGGTTGTAGACGTGATTATATGTATGTATGCATGTATTTCATTTCTCGATATAAAGACACACTTTACCTTATATTCCGAATTTAATACACCCTTGGGATACGCAATAAAATAATTTATACGTTCGGAGCAGAAGGCAAAAGGTGGCAAATATATTTGAGTAATAATTATTTAATATGAATATTGGTTACAAAATTACTCATACTTGAAGTGGCCTCAAGTTAAGCTAGGCGCCCGGTAGCTGCCAAGGCTCTGCGTGGGATGGGTGGGCGACTATCACCTGCGCAAGCGCCGAGATTTTATCGACGTTATTGATGAAAATATCAAATTGTTTGACTCGCATGTAGTTAAGCTAAGTATTTAATTTGTAAGTACCTGGGTGACCGAGCGGTGTTTGATGGACGTCAGGAAAACCAAACAAAATGGTTATATAAATAAAAAAACATCAAAAGAACTACCAAAAAAAAGAAAGTTAGAGGAACCATAATAAAGGAATTATTCCTTAGAGCCAGAAGCTAGCATTCTTATACATAAACACGTGATAATACGTGTGAATAGTAAATCTATAGGTAAGTACTAATATTATAAAGCTGAAGAGTTTGTTTGTTTGAACGCGCTAGTCTCAGGAACTACTGGTTCGAATTGAAAAATTCTTTTTGAGTTGAATAGACCGTTTATCGAGGAAGGCTTAAGGCTATATAACATCACTCTGCAACTATAAGGAGCAAAGAAATAATGGAAAATGTTTAAAAAAAGGGGAAAATTATTCATCCTTAAGGGCTTCCGTTGCGAGCGCTGCGAGAACGGTTCAAGATACCATAAATATATGTATTCACGAATTCTTCCTCAATGATGACCAAAATAACTATTCCACGCGGACGAAGTAGAGGGTACAGCTAGTGTTAAAATATGTATAAATGTAAATTAACATAATTTATGCCCGGTACTTCCTCATGGAATTGCTGAAATCTTGCTGATTGCTGAAGTTTCAACCACACTAGTTTGTTTTAATTTGCATATTTAGAAGCATTAGTGTGTTTTACTTAAGTATACTTAACAAAATCATTTTTAGCAGCAGGAATAAAAAATACATATGGTCACGTCTATATCCCTTGCGGGGTAGACAGAGCCAACAGTCCCGAAAAGACTGAATGGCCACGTTCAGCTATTTGGCTTAATGATAGAATAAAAAATACTTTTTTAAATAAACTCTCTCTCATTTGCATGTACACTCACTCTCTCATGTGTGTGTTTGGTTTAAACTCCATACCACATCAATGGTTTGGATCCCGGGGCCCGCCTTCCGACTTATCGTCCGGTCTTCAAATCATCAGTCGCAATGATTTCTTAAATCGACCTTAACATTAGAAGCCACATCAGTAAGGTATTATATTTAAAAATTTAGTTTCTTTAAATAGTAGTGTGCCGTGTGGTTCCCGGCACCAATACAAAAATAAATAGGATCACTCCATTTCTTTCCCATAGACGTCGTTAAAAGCGACTAAGGGATAGGCTTACAAACTTGGGATTCTTTTTTTAGGTGATGCGCTAGCAACCTGTCACTATTTGGATCTCAATTCTATTATGAAGCCAAATAGCTGAACGTCGATCAGTCTTTTCAAGACTGTTGGCTCTGTTTACCCTGCAAGGGATATAGATGTGACCATATGTATGCCTAAAGAAAACTGAAAAACAAATTACAAATATGCCTAAATATAAAACTATTATTTATTTTTGTAAAATGCTTGCTGGCATAATTGTCACATACATAGATTTGATATAATATGTCTTTTAATTTTGGTGTAGTTACAGACTACATAAGAATTGATGTTTATCGTAATATAAAGTAAAGTGTCGTGTGGTTTCTGTCACCTTTGTTTGGAACCACTCTATATCTTTCCCATGGTCGTCGTTAAAGGCGACTAACGGATATGCTTATAAAATGAGGATTCCTCTTGTAAGCGATGGGCTAGCAACCTATCACTGTTTGAATCTTAATGACATCATGAAGCCATACAGCAGAACGTGACCATTGGCTCTGTCTAGCCCGCAAGGGATATAGATTTGATTATATGTATGTTTAAATGTTTATCGTAATATAGTTGTGATATTTCGTCACAGAGGAACATAACCTCTGTTGCCTGAATGTCCACCTTTCCTTACGATTTCCATCACCATAAGAGCTGATAAGGAACTAAACTAATGTACTGTACAACTCAGAAAGAGTGCTTTATATTTTAATCTCTTTGTCTATAAAAACTTTAGTTGTAACTATATAACAATAAATTGTTGAACATCTGTCTTATGATCTATCTGACTTTGACAATATTAATGGTCTAAGTGTGGCAAAGGACCATGAACTACTTAGCAGCGAAGGGTTCAAATATTTATTTGTGTTGAGCTCTGTAAGATATAAGTGTCATGTTGCTCACTTGGTGATTTAGAAGGGCTGCAAACAAAATGATATGTCATACTCATTCTATCAAATCATACTTCACATTTATTCAATGTATCTATAATGATTGGTGTGTGTGTTTGTTACTTTCACTCAAAATCTACAAAACTCTGTAGGGTCAAATGTGTATGAAACAAAATTATTAAAAGTGTCGAGATTATATCTCAATGGAATAGTTTGTGCCTTTTTGTATTTAATTCGAGCGTAGAAACATAGCGCAGGATACTGCCAGCGCTCTGGGCACCAGAAGATTTTCGGTTATACAAACATATATTCACGTCTATGTCCCTTGCGGGGTAGACAGAGAAAACAGTCTTGAAAAGACTGAAAGGCCACGTTCAGCTATATGGCTTTATGACAGAATTGCGATTGAAATAGTGACAGGTTACTAGCCCATCGCCTAAAAAAGAATCCCAAGCTTATAAGCCTATCTCTTGTCGCTTCTACGACTTGTATAGGAAAAATATGGGGTGGTTCTATATTAAAGTGAAAAAATACTGTATTATTTAAAAGTTATATAAACTTGTACGCATCTTCCATGAAAAAAACTTGAGAAACACTAGTTTCGGGTCTCCACTATGATCCGTTCAATAATATTTCACGTAATTTTTTCCAGAACGAAAAAATATTATGTGAATTGAATGAATGGATGATGAATGGTGAGTGAATGGACGCGGGACCATCGCGTTAGTTAAAATTCCTGAGAAAAAAATGGACAGACTCCGGAAACGTCGTCGACGGTAGATGGCGTTTCGCGACCGAAAATAAAAATAACATTAAAACTTCAGCAGGGTTGACAAACAACTTGATTTTTTTTTTATATTTTTTGACGGCCTCAATGGCGCAGCGGTAGTACGCTTGTCTGTGACATTGGAGATATAATACCTATAGATGTCTTGAATCTAAATCGTGGACGAATGCACATTGTGTACATTAAAAATGTGATTTGTATAAAACTAATGGTTTCAATAAGAATATTATGTCAAATATATATTATGTACATAAAATAAGATATGTACATACTGTACAAATTATATCAATACCATGTCAAAAATGTACATGCATTTAAGAGGACTTTATGTTAAGCTCAGGATATCACATGTTTATCATTAATATCCGTGCTGTAAAAGGCTTTCCTACAAAGCTCATCTTTAACATACATACATATAATCACGTCTATATCCCTTGCGGGGTAGACAGAGCCACCAGTTTCTCATCTTTAATTTAGATATTATATCTATAACTGCAACTCGTGCGAAGCCGGGGCGGCGGCGGCAGTTTTAAAACAAAATGAATTATTCAAATTAATAGCATTTGGCAACCCTAGAAAAATTTAAGAGCCATTCGCTTCCTCGTTAACGAATAGATCAAAGTGTCCGCTTTCAAAGATTAATTCTCGACATAATTTAGTTTAATAACTATGTATGTATGTATGTAATACCGCGGTTTTACGTGGTTTCTGTGAACGGTACCTGCGTGATGAAATATTTTCGTGTAAATATTGCATTTTGTTTGATGTTAATAGTTTGGTTACTAGAGCGATTGCGGTGTGAATCATAAAATTACTGATCTGTGAATAAAACTTGTTTGAAGATGACATGTAACATATATATATGTTATGTTGTAACATATAATCACGTCTATATCCCCTGCGGGGCAGACAGAGCCGACAGTCATCAAAGGTCTGAAAGGCCACACTCAGCTGCTTGGCTCAGTGATATAATTGAGGACCACTCCATCCCTTTCCCATGTATGTCGTAAAAGGCGACTGAGGGATAGGCTTATAAACTGGGGATTCTTTTTTAGGCGATGGGTTAGGAACCTTTCACTATTTGAATCTCAATTCTATCATAAAGTCTAACAGGTGAACGTGGCCTATCAGTCTCTCAAGACTGCTGGCTCTGTCTACCCCTCAAGGGATATAGACATGATTGACGTGAGAAATTGGGAAGTGTATATTAACATTATATACATATAATCACGTCTATGTCCCTTGCGGGGTAGATAGAGCCAACTGTTTGCCTTAATGATAGAATTGAGATTCAAATATATACATTTTGTATTAACTTGTAAGTAATTTCTTGTTTAGCTTAATAGAAAGAGAGGGAAAGCGATAGAGTGAATTGCTATACTCTTTCTTTGTAGTAAGTTAGAAACCGCATTTAGATAAGTATGTCAGTCATAATTTTGTCATGTCTTCAAATGTGTGTCTAATTTGTTATTCGTCTTGATGGCCGTAGATCTCCGAAACTAATTCGAGTTGCGTTAGTTATTTTGCAAATAGTTAACTTTAGGAGAACTACTTACATAAATAAACACACATTTTGATGACTTACGTGATTTGGTGGAACGCTTTTTTTTATGGCTCTGTCTATCCCGTAAGGGACAAAGACTTATGAGTGGTAGCTAAGTTTGTATATTTGTAAATTATTTAAGTAAGGCCGTGTCGAAATACATATGTACACACATAAAATCACGTCTATATCTCTTGGCGGGTAGACAGAGCCAACAGTTTTGAAGACTGATGACTGATGAAAGAAGAATCTTAAGTTTATAAGCCTATCCTTTAGTCGCCTTTTACGAAATCCATGGGATGAGATGGAGTGGTCCTATTCTTTTTTTTATTGGTGCCGGGAACCACACGGCATGTGTCAAAATACAATCGGATATTAAATGCATCCAATAGCATCACCTAATTTCGCGGCAACTCGATTCTATTTTCAAATTCTGGAACTGTCACACGCTTCCTGATCCAATATGGACGCCGGCATTTTACAGACGGAAGTGTCATTTAAAATTCAACCCTGTGCCATGAACAGTACAATTTAATATATCTCATCCTTATTTTGAAATTCGAATTCCTTTTACAATTTTATATTTAGCGGTTATTATACAAATATTTTTGTTTCTTAACTTTAACGTTATTGATATAAGGTTCAAAGTTAAATGAATGTGACGTAGGCATATGTTAAGTGGTTTGTGAACGGATGCGTTCCAGTAAGTCAAATTGTGTGATTTGAATGTTAAATAGTTTTTTAACTGAATCACTCCCGGCTTAATAATGAAATTAGTCGCCGCTATTGAAACATACATACAGACACGTTTATTCCTCGCGGGGTAGACAAAGCCAACAATCTTGAAAAGACTGATAGGCCACGTTCGGCTATTTAGCTTAACGATAGAATTGAGATTCAAATAGTGACAAGTTGCTAGCCCATCGCCTAAGAAGAATTCCAAGTCTAAAAGCATATCAATTAGTCGCCTTTTACGACATCCAAGGGAAAGAGATGGAGTGGTCCTATTTTTTTTTCTATTAGTGCCGGGAACCGCACGGAGGCTATTGATAATGTATTAAAATAACCGACCCCTCGTTCCACACATCAGCCCCACGAACTAAAAAGGAACTATCGAAACGTTTAGTTCTATTATTTGATAATTCAACGACAAAATGGTGAATCTCTAAAATATATTGGCGTTACAATACTGTTTTGAAGTTGACGTTGTTGAAGAAAATGCTGCAGCGCAGTTTGTTACCGCTTCTTCTGCACTGACGCCTTGGAAGCGGCAGTAAACTTAGTTCTAAGTAATTTATGACGTCAAGTCAACCAATGTTGTGAAACCAAAAGATTTAACAATTAGGTATTAAGGGATATGAAGTATCCTATAATAATGAATAAAACAATTTGAATTTGAATTTTGAATATTGAATCTGAATTTTGAATTTAAATTTTGGATTTGAATTTTGAATTTTGAATTTGAATTTTGAATTCGAATTTTGTTCCAAATAATGGAAAAGCCAGGTGGAACTTTAAAATATCCTTAAATCCTAATGCAATCTTATCATAGACAAATTCATAAATAGTAATGTTACAATATCCTTGAGTAAACTTTAAAACCCACAGATAACATGACCTTCTCACTTCCGAAAGTCATTGAGTACCGAAACGTCTTATCTATGAGTTAGTCTGTCTGTTCGTCTGTTAAAGGCGTGTGTGACTAATAGTGGTTAAGTTAGTAGTAAGTTCCACAGAAAGCTATGGTTCCGTGATAAGAAAAAATACATACATATGTACATACATACATAAAATACATGCGTAAGAAGTATGCAGGGATCGTGGCAAGTGGAAAGATATAGTCTCTGCCTACCCTCTCCGGGAAAAAGGCGTTATTTTATGATTTTATGTATGTTTCTAGAATATGACCACGCAATATCTTTACCATGGATGTTGTAAAAGGCTACTAAGGGTAATGCAGGATTCTTTTTTTGGGCGACCGCGGCCTTTCAGTTCAGTTTGTTCATTTCGATTGCGACTGTATTTTTTTTCAATATTTACCTATAATAAATAAAAACAATTTCAAAAATCAGACTTGTGTCGTAAAATATAAAAAAACACGCGAAAACTTATTCGCTCCGATTTGGATGCGGTTTTGTCAGAATTTGATATTTTTTCAAATTCTATATTCCTTGCGGGGTAGACAGGGCCACCAGACTTAAAAAAAGACAGATAGGCCGCGTGCAGTTGTTTAAGTTAATAATAGAATTGAGATTCAAATAGTGACAGTTTGCTAGCCCAGCGCTTAAAAGAAGAATCCCAAGATTATAAGCATATCTTTTAGTCGCTATTGACGACATCCTTGAGAAAGAGATGAAGTGGTCCTATTCTTTTTTCTATTTGTGCCGGGAACCACACGGCATATAGATAAAGTAAATAAATATTAGAAAACTTAACTTTTTCTTTCGTTCAACTACAGTTGCATGTCAGTATTTATCACACAGTGAAAGTGTTTGTATATTTGTTCGGTAGCTTTTCGAATTTACATCGGAAACTGGTTGGCCCTTGACCGGGTCAGTATGTGTAGTGGGCCGACTAAAACTATATACATACATACATACATACATAAAATAGTTTTGGTTCGGTCATGTGAAGAGGATGAATGAAAGCAGGTTGACTAAGCAGATATACAAGGAGAGTGTGGAGGGAAAGGTCGGAGTGGGAAGACCTAGACAAACGTATCTTGATCAAATTAAGGACGTGCTGGTAAAGGGTCAGGTCAAAAGTACCCGAAACCGCCGAGCTTGCATGAAGAGAGTTATGAATGTGGATGAAGCGTAGGAAGTATGCAGAGATCGTGGCAAGTGGAAAGATGTAGTCTATGCCTTCTTCTTCGGGGAAAAGGCGTGATTTTATGTATGTTTGTAGAATATGACCACGCCATATCTTTCCCATGGATGTTGTAAAAGGCGACTAAGGGTAATGCTTATAAAGAAAGGAATCTTTTTTTAAGCGAACGTGGCCTTTATATTTTGTTGAATTCGACTGTTTTTTTTTCAATATTTACCTAATAATGTGCCGTGTGGTTCTCAGCACCAATACAAAAAAAAAATAGGACCACTCCATCTCTTTCCCACGGATGTCGTAAAAGGCGAACAAAGGATAGGCTTAAAAACTTGGGATTCTTTTTTAGGCGATGGGCTAGCAACCTGTCACCTTTTGAATCTCAATTTTATCATTACGCCCAATAGTTGAATGTGTCCTATCAGTCTTTCCAAGCCTGTTGACTCTGTCTACCCCGCAAGGGATATAGACTTGACCATATGTATGTATGTATGTTTACCCCGCAAGGGATATAGACTTCACCATATGTATGTTTACCTAATAAATAAAAACAATTTAAAAAATCAGACTTGTGTCGTAAAACATAAAAATAAACACAGCATTGTTACCACACGACACTGTTTGACCCGTCACCTCATGAAAGTGAATACGCGTGTAAAAGTAGTTTTGCAATATTGCGTATAGGAAAGAGTATGTTGAAGATTTATCTTTCATAAGAAAAAGAGGACATACCTACTAACTGAATGACTGATTAACTCAAGTATCAATTCACAGATAAAACCGCTGGAGATTTGAAATTTACATACTTACACATATTATCACGTCTATATCCCTTGTGGGGTAGACAGAGACTTTAGAGTTAAGAGTAGAGTTTGGCTTAATGATAGAATTGAGGTTCAAATAGTGACAGGTTGCTAGGCCATCACCTAGAAGAAGAATCCCAAGTTTATATGCCTATCTATTAGTCGCCTTTTACTACATCCATGGGAAAGATATGGAGTGGTCCTATTCTTTTTTTTATTGGTACCTGGAACCACACGGCATATATGGTATTTTAAGTTAGGAGTATGTCAGAGATTATATTTTATTGTCAAATATTTTCATATGCCTATAGTAATTTTCATTTGAATATTTATCTCCTCTTATCTCCTTCTGCCTTTTGTAGGGAATGACTAACTTTGCGTCTATACATCCTACAGGTTTTGAATTTTACATGTCCCATATAGATTGGTTCCTTATTTTGTCGAAGGGTGCACGAAGTAAGAGAGGGTATTACCTAAATTATTCCCGAAACGGAAAATTAACGAGTTTTTTTCTTTTTGAAGCCGGCCGGAGCTATGGACGTAGATCGTAAACTTATCTTTCCTCTTATAAATTCAAACAAATATTTGAAATTCTTGTTAAAACCGAAACATATCACTGGCACACTACAATTTATATGTTAATATTGTGGGTTATGTTAATTAGCGTTTAACCTTTAAATTGCGTTTAATTTTACACGTTGAGAAACCCACGGGTTAAATATGGCGAATTAAATCTTATTGTGTGTAAAATAAATATATAAACATAAGTATATATTTATTTTAGTTTTAATCTATGTAACTAAAACTAAATTTAAAAAAAAAAACCCCGTAAACAGCGACCTAATAAGTTTAACAATAAGAACATTCATAATGTTAGTAGCAAATTAACTGCAAAAGAAGCGAATGAATGACAGACCTCGTACACTCAAAATGGTCACTGTTTTATCTAATTCTGTCATCGAGCTGTTCTTGTGCGGTTTGAAGGGCGACGCAGTAATTGCAATTACATTTTGGTCTTCGAGAATTGTGTTTAGCAATTTGTTATAAATTGTAAAGAAGACATACATACATATGTTCACGCCTATATCCCTTGCGGGGTAGACAGAGCCAACAGTCTTGAAAGGACTGAATGGCCACGTTCAGCTATTCGGCTTAATGATAGAATTGAGATTCAAATAGTGACAGGTTGCTAACCCATCGCCTAAAAAAGAATCCCAAGTTTGTAAGCCTATCCCTTAGTCGCCTGATATATTACTGTGCCGTGTGGTTCCCGGCACCAATACAAAAGAGAATAGGACCACTCCATCTCTTTCCCATGGATGTCGTAAAAGGTGGCTATCGGATAGGCTTAACTGTGGCGCTAACTCAGTATGATCGAATCATCAGGGCGTCGAATAATATTTTGAAAGAGAATGAATGACATCAATGAATTTATCGAACAAAACATTCAAAAGATTCGGAATTGTAGGCAGCTGTGCCATTGAGAATACGACGCATTTGACATTCAACACACCCACTTAGGAATCATTAAGTTGTAACAATTGCCTCCAAGATAACCCACCTGGCCGGTAAAGCGAAGAATTGTAGACTTAGGACTGCATAGGCAAGTTAGAAAATTAATTACGTATGTTATAATTTGAAATTATTAAGAGGTTGGAATTAATTAAGTAAGAGAGCAAGTTTTATTGTAAACATACATACATACATATGGTCACGTCTATATCCCTTGCGGGGTAGACAGAGCGAACAGTCTTGAAAAGATTGATAGGCCACATTCAGCTATCTGGCTTTAAGATAGAATTGAGATTCAAATAGTGACATGTTGCTAGCCCATCGTTTAAAAGAAGAATCCCAAATTTATAAGCCTATCCCTTAGTCGCCTTTTACGACATCCATGGGAAGAGATGGAGTGGTCCTATTCTTTTCTCTTGGTGCCAAAATTAATTACGTTTGTTATAATTTGAAATTATAAAGAGGTTGAAATTAATTAAGTAAGAGAGCAAGTTTTATTGTAAATTAGACCTTTACATAAAATCCAAACTTAAATAATATAGCAAAAGGTTGGTTTAGTAAAATAAATAAATTCTATCATTAAACCAAACAGTTGAACGTGGCCTATCAGTATTTTAAAGAGTGTAGGTTCTATCTTCTCCACAAGGGATAAAGACGTGATTACGTATGTTTATATAAATTCACAAACTATAGTTTGATGACAAAGTAATAATTATTAAATTTCCAAGTAATTCCCAAGCAAAAGCTAGTTAAGTATTAATCGAGCCTGTTTTGCAAATTTTTTATAACTATCAACGGTTAGAAATATATTTAAACTTGTTTCAAGCAATGACAAACAAGCTTTGCAATATTGAAATTGATAAAATACACGTTCATACTGAGCAGACCTTCGCAGACACTTATGTCTAATTTGCATTATACTGCAGAGTATGTAGTGAAAATTTGCATTTCTGCTATTTGAAACCTTTTAAATTTCTCATACATACATTCATATAATCACGTCTTTATCCTTTGCGGAGTAGACAGAGCCAACAGTCTTGAAAAGACTGATAGGCCACGTTCAGCTGTTTGGCTTTATGATGGAATTGAGATTCAAATAGTGACAGGTTGCTAGCCCATCGCCTAAAAGGAGAATCCCAAGTTTATAAGCCTATCCCTTAAGTCGCCTTTTACGACATCCATGGGAACGAGATGGAGTGATCCTATTCTTTTTTTTATTGGTGCCGGGAACCACACGGCAATTCAAATTTCACAGCTGATATTAAAAAAATAACCTACTGTAGAACCTTATACACATATAATCTCGTCTACTCCAGAGCCAAAAGTCGTGAAAAGACTAAAAGGCCACGTTCAGCTGTATGGCTTAATTGAGATTTAATTAGTGACAGGCTAGCCCATAGTCTGCAAGAAGATCCCATGTTAATTAGTTTCCCTTAGTCGCCTTTTACGACATCCACGGGAAATATATGGAGTCGTCCTATTCTTAAGTGCTGGTTACTACGCGGCACATAATAAGGTGTCTCTGTATATAACCTAGGCTAATGTTTCATACACAAAGTATATAGATTTTTAACGATTTTTTAATCAAACTAAAGCTCTTTTGCAACGTATATTTCCTGATCGGAAGATATAAATACGTAAACTGGCCATATCAGTTCCACAAACTTCAACTCGCCAACTACAAAGTCATCTATGTACAAACGACGACCATAAGTCACTGGCGAGTAACATTTTTATTGCGCATTAAATCCCACAAACCCATTGACCCTAAACCTTCCAAAGATATGCGTTAACAACACATGAATGAATAATTCAAAACCCTTACTTCGAGATCAGATGAAATCCGGCAAGTTAGAGACAGCTCCAAAGTTGAACAAGTTTCAAACGCTGATTGGTATTTTGTATTAGTAGGGTTTGACAAAAACGGGTTAGTCGACCTTCTTCCAGATGGCATCTTGCTGGGAGTGACCAAGTGACATCTTTAATTGGTAGTTTAAGAAATTCAGGTTCTTTTAATGGAAATGGAAAGTGACAAAATTGATTTACTTTTTCCGATTGTTAATTACGAAATTTATGATGTTTTGTTTACAAACGAAACTGAGAGTATAAACGACCCTTTTTATTATATACACTTCAAGAAAAATTAGTCTGAATTCATTTAAAATATCTTTTATTTCCTTTATATGTTTTTCTAAAAGTACACTCAGGATGTTTTAGTATAAACAAACTAATCCTGATTGATTAAATTTGTTTAGTTTGAAATTTAAGACGAGACCTTTGCGTTTCCTCATTACGTTGAAGAAAAAAACATGCTAATTATTAATCAGTTTTGAATGTCGCTTATGAAATTTAAATGAATTGACAAGTGTGCTATTTTTAAATTCAATGAAATTTTTAACTTCACGGATATCAACTATCAAGTTACGACCTTTTAATTACAAAAAAGATAATGGGGGAGATTTGATAAAACTTGATAAGAGATTGCTTAAAGAACTCTGTGTTGTAAGAGATAAAACTGTGTATATTTGCCACGCTATGGCGTAAACTCACCTTCGCATCTTTTATATCCATATACATTGTACTGTGAATAATTTTATTATGAGTACTTTAAATTTCGTGTTGCAACTTCATGTACTTTATGTATTTAAAAAGACTGATCATGATCAGTCTTTTTTTTAACCAAAATTACAGATAATGATTACAAAAGTAGAGAAATCAATGCAAAAGCGAGCAGAAAATATAATGTATATCTTAATCCACTCATCAAATATATTACAAACACAAGGAACAGTGTTTATAATAATCATGAATTTTTAAAAACAACAATATTAAGTCCTTTTAAAAAACTTTGATTTGTATCAGAAAAACCTAAATCTAAGATTTTGTTTCATTTCATTCTTTAATCTCAATTTAAGACAGCAATTACAAAATTTCCACAATATTACATAAAATTATATTTAAAAAAACAAAATTGCTGTTATCAACGCAATTAATCTTCTTTCACGTTGATTGCTCAAATATAGTCCATAAATATCTTATCAGATCTAATAGATTCATAGAATAATGCGTAAACTAGTAAACAATTGGAATACGATCAAGCAACTTACTTGCTAAAAACGCCGGCAAGGTCGTGGAAACTGTAACTTTTATAAACTTCACTAACACCATGAAAACATTCGTTATTTCACTAGTTCAAAGGTTAAAACTGTCATACTTCGAGTTCAGCGTAAATCGTCAAAGTTCAGTATTGGAGTCGCGTAGGGGCGTGCGTTCGGCCCGACGACAAAATCATACTGAGTGTTCAATGTCCTTCGACTTTCACTGCAAACAATGTGTTATGCGACTTATTTCAATAGGCTTTTGAGCTTCGCAGTTCATCCTGGTTGATGGTAAACCACCCTTTGCTGGGTTTTGCAGTATAATTTATAATCCTTGAGTACTAAATACTAGACCTTAATAGGGACAACCGTTTTATAGGAGCGAGTCTGGTTTAGGATAATTTGTAAATTTAAAATTTACTTAAGTGTAGATTAAAGCGTTTATTCCCACTCTATGCCAGAAACTACACAAATCACGTTTTTACTATTGCGGGGCAGACAGAACTAGTCACAATAATGGAATTGGATTCTGAGATTGTGATAAGTTGCTAGCTGATTGATGAAAGAATAATCCAATATAAGAAGCTTTGTTAAAATCTACGCTGGAAGAGAAACGACTGGCAGACACGGAAGATAACACTAGTATAATCGTTATTTTAGTCGCAAAAAGTCAGTAAAAGCCAATAAATAGAAAGACTAATAAACTTGAAATTCTTCTTTTAGGCGATGCAAGCCGTCACTATCAAAATCTTAATTCTTAAGGGATAGGCATATAAACTTTACATTCTTCTTTTAGGCGATGGACTAGCAACCTGCCACTATTTGAACAAACAGCTTAACGTTACCTGTCATTCTTTCAAGACTGCTGGCTCTGTCTACCCCACAAAGACGTGATCATATGAATGAATGAATGGAAATTTACAGATTTGAATAAGACTTGAGATAACGTGTTCATTATTATGTATATGTTTGTCATAGTATCTTACTATTACAACTTGCATGTGGAAAATACCTTTAAAATCTAATGAGTCTTAGATCATAGGACAATCTATCGTATGACCGTCTTTGTTCGTTGCATGCGTTTAAAAAATATGAACACAGCCAAGTTCTTTTTTGCTTCTGTGTCGTCAGTTTTATATCATTGTCATTCACTACATCAATCATTATTGTTCTAATAGCTTGATATCATCTTTTTTATATCGTCCACTGTGGCGCAGTGGTTGAATACCGGCCTTCATTGTCTAAGTTGCCTAGTTCAATCCCTAATCAGATCAAGATGAAATTTTATTTTTATTATTAATTGTATATTTGTTATGATATGCATACATATAAACCATCACGTCTTTATTCATACAGGGTTAGAAAGGAAACCAAGATGACAAATTTCTAATCTAAGCGGTTTAGGCTGTACCTTGATATGTTAGTCAATCAATCAGTCAGTGTTATTTTAGTTACGTCTATATCCCTTGCGGGGTAGACAGAGCTAACAGACTTAAAAAGACATAAAGATTACATATATTTAAATATCATTGTTAGTACAGGTATTTCTAAAGTTATAAAAAAAGTATAGTAAGTAAGTAAGTTATTTTTGTTTGTAACGTTTGGTTTATATGTGCTACGAAAAAATCTATGGACGCGGCCGGGATTAACGACGTTACATACATACATATAGTAACGTCTTCATCCTTCACGGGGTAGACAGAGACAATTTCGAAAAGTCTGAAAAGCCACGCATGGCTCCGTGATGGAATTAAGATTCAAATAGTGACAGGTTGCTAGCTCATCGCCTACAAGAGGAATCCCAAGTTTATAATCCTATTCCTTATTCGCCTTTTACGACATCCATGGGTAACATATGGAGTGGTTCTATTCTAAAGTACCGAATACCACACGGTACCCAACGACGTTAACTAGGATAATCATGAAACCGTTTAAAGTAGCAATGAAGATGACTGAATTAATCACAAATGCGTCTCTTGCGCATATTTCTGACACGGAAACGAGACAAAAGGCGACAGAAAATAACGCCGGTTCAAGGAGAGAAGGCGCGAAAATTCTTGTTTTCCCAAAAACGGCATAATGTCACGAACGTATGCTGAAAACTTGTATGAATTTACAACTCAAGATTATGTCCGATATAAATAAATAAATATATACGGGACAAATTACACTGATTGATTCAGCCTCGAAGTAAGTTCGAGATTTATGTTACAAGATACTAACTCAACGATACTTTTTTTATAATAAATACTATATAGATAAACATCCAAGACCTAGGCTAATCAGTAAAATTTAAAAAAAGGTTCCTTTCTCTTCACGCCCTGGCCGAGATTCGAAACCGGGACCTCCGGTGTCACAGTAAAGCGTACTACCGCTGCGCCACAGAGGCCAAAATTCCTTTATTTCTATTGAACGCTCATTTCTAACGAACTTACGTCAATTTATCATCATCATCATCATCTGCTGAACATAGGTCTCCCCCAATGACTTCCACCTCTGCTAGAAGCGACCCGCATCGCAAAGTTTCCCCGCGTACTTCATCAGATCATCGGTCCATCTCGTGGGCCATCCTACGCCGCGCTTTCCGGTACGTGGTCTCCACTCGAGGACCTTTTGAGCCCATCATCATCAGCTCTTCGAAAAATGTAGCCTGCCACTTCAGTATCCTAACTCAAGTTGTAATAAGAGACCACGTCTCGGTACATAATCACTGACAGCAGTCTTAGTCTTGAGACTTAAACTAATTATAGAGTCATTATAATGTGTACCGATAAAATTTGTGGCGAAATCTATACGCCACAAGTCACAAGAATAAAAAATAAAATCACGCGACGCTATCAGTCAAAAACAGTGAAAACCCTAAATCGCGCAAGCAAAGATTTCACGGATTGGAGCTATATCTTACAACCTCCGACACAATAACGTTGGAGCCGCGGTTCCCCAGGCATAACACCTAGCCTGGCGGAAGATCTTCCCTTTGGTGGCGGACGAGCCGAATCATCACTCCCGCTACAAATTTAAAATTTGGCTCCAGCATTTCTGTTCTGTAATATAGAATAAGGCTTATTAGGTATTATTTGAGTATTACTTCATTCATTTTTATTAGAAATTTAAGGGGTTTAATCTGCCTAAACAAAAAGATTATCAAATATATGTAGGCCACAAATAAATCTTCAACCATATATGTTCAAGTGGATCACTGTTTCGAAGGATTAAAAATGTTTGTACAATGCTCGTCTAGTGAGGCTCGGATTCCCGAGTAATAAAGTAAAGACAGCCAGACAACAGAGCATAACATTCCTGTTTCTCAAACAGGAACGTTATGCTGCGTTCTTGAATGTGTTTGCTACAGGGGCAGGTCTAAACAATTTTTTTTTAGAATAACAGAGTAACTTAACAAAAAAATCATGTCTTCCTGAGGACATAATTATAGCGTATCGTTTATAAATATAACAAAATAGCTCTTGTAGTCTTATATATTGCATTTCCGTAGATGGTTTTGTAAACAGCTCAAAGGGACAGAAAAAAGAATAGAAGTCATAATGTCTAGATCTAATAGATCAAACTTTTTACCATCTAGCAATGCCAGGCTAGTCTAATCCCAACCAATGCGAAAGTAAGTTTATTTGTTTGTTTGTTACCTCTTTACGGGTACTCTACTGAATTTATTTAAGTGTCTGGAGAAAGTCAGAGGTACCTATCATCCCGGTAAAAACTATAGTTCCCACGGGAATTGCAAAAAAAAACTGAACTCTCTTGTAAGTGGCGTTAAATTCGTCGCTTTTTGTAGGTAGTGCTAATTTTGCCAGTCCTTTGTATCAACTATAAATAATTTCGTTCAACATAAAAAAATGTTGTTACATAAAACGTAAAGTCCTGTAAGTAAGTCCGCCATTGCAAGTGATTTGTTTCTTTTATAACTATGTACTATTTTCATGTTACTGTGTTTATTTCTATAATAATAAAGATATTACAATCAAACAAACATAAAACTTGTTGCACTCAGCCTTTACTTTTTACATAATTTGAGGACTCGTGCGCGCTTAAGTGTTCACATTTGTCTTAACAAATATCTGGTATGCTAACCATTCAAACTATCTGTTTAATGACATTGCTTTCAGTCATTATGATTGTACACTTTCTTTTAAGCCGATTGTTTGACCATTGTCTTTATTGTAAGTTCCTTAGTTCAAGGTTGATACAATAGTCATTTGACTTTCACTGTTTGTGATAAAATGAAGAGTAGGTGCAATCTTATCAAGTCTAGTTTTAAAAGTAAACGCATTACCAACTTCTGCATTAAGTACATTTTTCCTACAGCTTCAAACTACCATAAAAAATCATTTTTCAGCATGTACATATATATGTGGGAATGAAAGTAAAACAGTGCGGAATTATATCGGAAAACTTCTTATTTTATTTAACTTCTTGAAAACACATCTTATAACGTCTTACATCGTACCACAGACTCACTATTCTATCTCTTAATGTTACCAACGTAAAAATAAGTAAGAGGCCAGCTAACAAAAAGGATTTAAATAAAAACAAAAAACAAAACTTCTCCCACATATAATCGATCTTTCAAGGGGTAGGTAGAGCCAACAGTGTCGAAAAAGCTGACGGTCCACGCTCAACTGAATGACTTAATACCATTATTGTATCCTTGTCAATAGGCTATTTTACACCATGTAAAAAAAAATATAAAAATGCACGTATCTTATAGATTTTGTAAAAAATAAAAGAAAAACATCGATCATTATTCATAAAAGTGCAATATGGATTTTATAATTCAATTTAAAAAATCCTCTTTTTTAATCTGTTCTTCAAAAGTCGAAAACGCTATCCGCCATGTTGGGTACTGACGTGACGTCATACTTTTAGTAAACAAATATCGAATCGAAAACATATTGATGATGTCAGGCTCTGTTTATTTTGAAATTTTAAAATTTCTATCACGTTTTTGGGTTTTTACTCTTTAATAATTTAATAGAATCATGGAAGACGGTTTTGTGAAAGCAGACAATATAAATCTACCGAGGATTAATACGTTGATGGTGGCGAAATTTTTTGCGTCCAATCCCGATTTCTGTTCTGCTGAGTTAAGAAATGTTAAAACAGCGATGTAAGTATTTATTGTATTAAACATTCTCTTACAATACACAATTATAATAGGTAAATTATTACACAACCAATCCAACATAACCTATTTTTTGTATTGTTTACTAAAAGTATGACGTCACGAGTCAAAACAACATGGCGGATGGCGTTTTCGCGCGAAAATACAAAATCATAAATAATAAATCGTTTTTAGAGCACTTTTCGGCTTCAAAAAATTTTAATAAAAATTCTATATGTATAACACAGTCTCAGGATTGATTTAAAACAGTTTTCAAAAAAGAGTGTAATAGCCTATTTGACAAAGTGAAAAGTCATTGCCTAAAAGAAGAATCCCAAGGTAAGCTGTTCTTTTGATAGATTTTTACAATGTTTTCTTTTTTGCAAAAGAAGCAGTTGGTCTCCAGTATTTTAGATATCAATGGCTCTGCCTCACTCGTATTCGTTGAAGACGCGATATATTTATCTGGATAAAAGTGGACAAAGGATATACGAGTAAAATCGTGCCGGAATCGTGTCGTGAACAATAAAAACCAGCCGACATTTCACAGGGTGAACGTCCTTCCTCGTAAAAATAAAGTTAAGGCCGCCTTATTAATTGATACGACAATGCACTTCTGATATAAGTGTACTAGCTGTATACTGCTGTTTCACTTGTCACCGTCAAATATTATATTCGAGAATCCAGCAAAGTGTTATTTTGTGTGTTTTATAGTCCCCGATAGGGATAAAGACATGATTTTTATGTGTGAAATTCACCAATAAAATTTGGGGGTGATGTAGATTGCGGCGACATCTCTTAGCCAAACAGAGCCTTGAGAGAGAGAGAAGTCTTGAAAGACTGATAGGCCACGTTCAGCTGTTAAGCTTAATGATAGAGATTCAAATAGTGACAGCGTACTAGCCCATCGCCTTAAAGAAGACCCCTAAGTTTATAAGACTATCCCTTAGTCGCCTTATACAACATTCATGGGAAAGACATCTTATTCTTTTGGTGACAGGAACCACACGGGTACTACAATAAATTACAGCAAATTCACGAATTGTAATGTATTTAACAATATCAAAATTTTCTTCACATATTTTCTTGCAAAAACTCAAAAGAGAACAAGAAAATCTTTATCATTGTAATTTCTCTCCTGGTTTCAATTTAACAATTTCTGGATGATTGGGATCACCATTCCCTCTTACAATATAAACTGTTTGTATTCCTTCAGCGTTGCTATTTTGGTCATTATTATTTTGCTGATCAACATAGTTATTGTCATTTTTATAATGATTACTTGGCACATGATTTTGGATACGGTATTTATTTTGATACAATCCATATTTATTATATGACGGTGTTGTAGCGGGAGCTGTGTTAACATTTTTAATATTATTTTGGTCTGGGAATGAAAAACCTTTTCCTTTTCTTATGTCATCAGAAGTATCTCCAAATGTATAATATAGATTGGTTACCTCATCGGGAAATCTTAGTTCTCGGCCACCTCTATTATTATTAAAATTATAAACATTGTTAGTAAATTTTGTGGATAACCATTTAGGAGAATCATTATCGTTAAGTGTACTAATCGCATAATTTATTTCTCCGTTTATTATACGTTTTTCAATTTTATTCTGTTTCACTTCTTTGTCATTACTTTTAAATCTATTGAATCCATAATTTCCTTGATAAGCATAATTTGGTCCATAGTTTTGAAGTCCGTAAGTCTGAGGTCTATTGTCATAAAGATTAGTACTTGCAAATCCATACCCCTGTTGGTTAGCTTGGTAATTCGGGTAATTTATTTGATTCAGTGGACTTTGTTGATTTATATTGTTATTCAAATTATTTATGTTGTTTATTCCATTACTTAGTTGACTTGGCTGATAAATTCCATAATTTTGCTGGTTTCCCAATTGAGCGGGATCCTGATACAATCCATAATTTTGCGACAGCTGATTATAGAATTGTTCGACATTCTGATGACCAAATTGGTTATTTAATTGTGGAGCGCTGAAGAATCTGAAGAAACCTCCGTTGTGGTTGTTAAGATAATGCACCAATTGTTCTGGATCTGTTGGACATTGAGGGTACGCGTATCGGCAGGTTCCAAGGTTTCCCTTGGCCGTCATGCCGAGGAAGACTGCTCGGCCGAATAGAAACAATGGTGAACTGCTGATACCGTTATATGCTGCCAATAACCTGTAAATATTATTATTATTTCATAAATCTGTATACATCATAATAGGAATGGCCACTGGCACATATTCTTCCAACGAAAATATAAAATTAGACACACAGGAATAAGCTACGAGTACGATGTAGTTGATCGCACAGACATCTGATTTTAAAAGATTTTCAAAAAATTGCACACGAGAAAGTCTGGTAAAAAACTGCTGGTGATGACACTGACCAATTAATGGTCATTGAAAAGTTTGAAAAAATATCTTACGTCAATAACGGTTGCAGTCCGGCGACATTCTGCAACACGCTGGAAGAGCCCAGGGCTCCGCCGCCGGCAGCCTCGCATAGTAGCCGGGGTACACACTGGTAGTCGTCGTACAGCGCGATCGAAGTTAGGGCTCCGGTAACGGCCGATAGGGCTTCCGATGCTATAGACTGTTTTGGACGCCTTGGTGGTCCTGAAATTTAAGGATTTATTTTGTCAGAAGAGATATAATTTTAAAGTTCAGTAACTTCATTTTTTTGTTTCACCATAAAATAATCACAATTCCATCCAGCTTAATGTGGACTTCGAGTCTTACTACTAAATGGCCTTGTTTACTTCGCAAAATATATAAAAGTGATTTGTATATATTATGTGTTTAATTCCAGGTGAAAGTTCTTCTTGCCAAACGATTGTTATACATCACATTCTTCTAAAACCTAACTGAACTAAATTTTCATTTTAAATAAAAATTTACAATTACAGAACAGAATTAATAAACAACTTACGATTATACTGTCCAGTAGGGCTTGCAGGGTAAGGATAAGGATATTGACCTCCAAATCCTTGATTACCAGGAAACTGACCCGGATATCCCTGAGCTTGCCCTGAGTAAATAGGATATCCCTGAGGTGCACTTCCTTGTAAATTCTGAGGCACATTTGGATACTGATAAGGAAATCCCTGATTGTGATTAGGTATACCTCCAAAAGTCTGGTATCTGGGTTTCCTTCTGCGTCTTCTACGCTTCTTTTTAGGAGGTTGTGGTTTATCTTGTTGATTGCCATCTTGAGGATTATTTTGACTGTTAGGTTTTTGAAGATAAGGATCATTATCACCATGGTTTACATCCGGACCATCTTCGAATTTAAATGAATTGGGCCCAGATTGTCCATCGAAAGTAATAGGCTGATATTTATCATTACCCAGATGTTTTTGAGGGTAAACAGGATTTTGATCTGGAAATATTTGATTAGGTGCTGCTGCATAACCATTGTTTTGATATTTAGGTTTCCTTTTCCGCTTCTTCTTTGGTAAGTTAGGCGGTTCTATTTTATTGTGATCTTGGAAGGAAAAACCTGGATTAATTGATGGTTCAATATCGAATATATTATCAGCATTGTTAGTTTCAAAATCATCTTCAAATTTAAATGTATTTGGTCTTTCGTCGAAAGTAATAGCCTGAGATGGGCCGTTGCCTGCATCGATTGGAGGTTCATAGTTATCTTCGAATTTGATAAACCCATTATTTATTTGTCGAGGTGTTATAGTTTCATTCAGTTTAAAGATTTTTCTGAAAGAAGAGGTATGTTAATTAGTTATTTAACCTAACAGTGAAAACTATTTATAAATGTTTAGTAATCAGAGTGGACGAATGGAACGCAGTCAGGATATAAAGCCAAAATGGCGATTATAAATCCAAAAGATTTAACAAACAATTTGATAACAATAAAGTTATCAATATAGCTGTTGTTTTAATTCATACATACATACATACATACATACATATGGTCATGTCTATGTCCCTTGCGGGGTAGACAGAGCCAATAGATGAAATGCCTTTTCATTAGTTTTTAGTGATAAGTAATATATTTAAGTGTAGTGTATAGCTAGCAGGAAACTAACGTACGGAATAACAAGAGATAATTTAAATAATCCGATGCGCTATGGTTTCAAAGTAATGAACATCGTGATCTAGACGGTCTGTTTAAGATCCATACATTATGATTATCTTGTGTGACTACAAAGGTTGATTAAATAATTGCATGTAGAACTGTAATTAATATTTCATAAGTTAGCTCATGAATTAATTCGTGCCGTGTGGTTCCCGGCACCAATTCAAAAAAGAATAGGACCACTCCATCTCTTTCCCATGGATGTCGTAAAAGGCGACTAAGAGATAGGCTTATAAACTTGGGATTCTTTTTTAGGCGATGGGCTAGCAACCTGTTACTATTTGAATCTCAATTCTATCATTAAGCTAAATACCTGAACGTGGCCATTCAGTCTTTTCGAGACTGTTGGCTCTGTCTAGGGATATAGACGTGACCATATGTATGTATGTTACTTACGATAGTAATTCTGCTGGATTGTAATTCAGGTTTCCACTTTCCCGGCTGTCAGTCTGTTTCATCAAGTTCAGAATAAACAAAGCCAGAATGATCTTCATATTGTCCTGTGCTGGAATTACTTAGTTAAAGAAAAAAATTATGAAATACTATTAATGGTGTGTTTAAAAAACATGGAGAGATTAGAATAATGATGATTAAAAAATTAAACTCCGCAATTATTTAAAAAGTAAAAAAAGAAGGTTAGAAGTATACATAAAGTCGTCGTTTTTTTGTCTGTCAATTAAAACAAAAAAAAATTCATAACATGTGGTATACATTAATTAAGCCAAACAGCTGAACGTGACCTTTCAGTCTTTTCAAAACTGTTGGCTCTGTCTACCTCACAAGGGATACAGACGATATTATATCTATGTATGTATGATATTAGTTCCCGAATAAGTTTTTGTGATCAAACCCGAGACTCACTTTGTAACATACATACATACATATAATCACGTCTATATCACATGCGGGGTAGACAGAGCAGTAACAACTTTAGCCTAGCCTAATGACCACTAGGCCATAGAGGTCGACCCAAAACATTCCCACACAACTGTCACAAGCCAAAAGAGAGGTTTTAATTCTTTTTGATTAGCATAATACCAAGAAGGTACTGGTTAACGTATATTTCGGTTCAATTTGACAATTGGGTCGATGTCTGATTAACAAGTCCAGTTATAGTTAAAAACTTAGAGGGCATAGGTACATACAGTACATACATACATACTCATGGTCACGTCTATATCTCTTCCGGGGTAGACAGAGCTATTTAGCTTAATTGAATTAAATTAATAAACCCACCGCCTAAAAAAGAATCCGAAGTTTATAAGCGTATCCCTTAGTCGCGTTATACGACATCCATGGGAAAGAGATGGAGTGGTCCTATTCTTTTTTGTATTGGTGCCGGGAACCACACGGCACTTAGAGGGCATTGCGCAATAAATTCATTCTTCCATACCTTTATACTAACTACTAGTTATTGCCAGCGACTTCGTTCGCCGTAAAAGTTCACTTAAAAGCTAGACAGGGAGACCCCTGTATAGCCCCTTAGAGGGGGGAGGAGGTATTTTTGTATACCAGTTTCTGAGTAAACCAAGCACATTTGAGATAACAACATTTAAATGAATGCAATTCGGTACAATAACTATACCTACTAACGGCGAACACTAAAGGCAATAGTTTTTGCGTTTTGCGAGTACAATACAAACATACAGAGGCAGACAGAAATTTTAACAATCACATTTTTTGCTTCTACATATCTCCCACATCGACCTTTTTGCCAATATTTTTCAAGTAAAAACATCTATCAGGATTATTATATTTTATTTTATTATATGAGTTTGGATTCCTCACGGCTTGACTCGCATGTAAACCCTATGGCCTTCTCCGTACAAATCAATACACAATTAATTTTAAAAAAATGCATAAATTCCCGAATAAGTTTTTTTTTTTACATTCAATTTCAATACACGTATGAAAAATTACACAACTGGTTCAGTGGTTTCGACGTAAAAGACGGAAAAACAAACAAACACACTTTCACATTTATACTATTGGTATGGATAGATTTAATGCGCCCAGTTTGGATGAAGAGAATCATTAATGTTAATGAAGCGAAAAAAGTTTTCAACGATCATGGATCATGGAGAGATGGAGCCTCTGTCTACCTCTGGGATAAAGGCGTGATTATGTATGTACTTACCTATAATAGGTAATGTTCAGCACAGAACAAACAAGAAACAGTCTTTGTTCTTTGCATTATATTAATTTATATAAAGAAATAATTCAATCACTCAAACGTACCTATATTTTCAAATAAAATTATATATTTAAATTACGTTGATTGATGTTCTACGGTACCTTTAACTTAAAAATACTTTGGATTTTAAACAGCTTACGAGAAATAACAATAATTTCCCGCGACATCAAAATTGATATTTCTAAATATCAGGCGCTTAATATAAGATATTAAAAAATTTTTGACCATAAAATGGCTGCATGTTTATAAGCGTTAGTTCCACTTTGCAGACACAAATCATACCTACTATGAAACGATTTGCGTTTTTACAAGGCTACAGATATGATGAAATAGGTAAGTTTTTGTAAAAACATTTCTAAACTTAACTCAAATTTAATTATAATGCACAGAACATAAAATAGAAAAACTCAATACTGTTTCAATGAACAGAGAAAATTACAAAACTTACCATTAAATAATGAGATAAAACACTATGTGCACTGTCAGGAATCCTTTCAACAAATGTGAACAAATCCGCAGAATTTCTTTAGCTCGGCGTGTTGGCGAAGAAAGTTGTGTGATGTCATATAACTTATAAGGATTTATATCAATCCATTTTAGGAGCATCCTGTTATGATTAGGTAACTAAGGTTTTGGTAACCGCTTTCCATTAGATGAGCTACTAATCTTTATATATACTTATAATACATCTGTAGAGAGGTCAATTCTGTACATGAAATATACTTCCAAAATAACTATCGGGGGGTGATAAGGGATCGATATTGATGCCAAAAATTGTATGTATGTACGTCTGTCTGTATAACCGTTATATAAACAAAAAACTACTCTATAGATTTAACTAAACTTGGTCCAATATTGTATATTTAATAAAAAAGGAGAGAATTTTATTATATGTATGTCGACCTATCCTGACTAAGGTAGAAACATAGCCTATTTTATCATACTTTGTGACTATTAACTCTGCCTATTCTCAAAGGTGTAATTATATGATTTATACATACACGTAATCACGTCTATATCTCTTGCGTAGTACACAGAGTCATCAGTCTTGAAAAGACTGAGAAGCCACGTTATGTTACACAACTTTATATGAGACTAGAGGCCGCCCGCGACTTCGTCCGCGATGAATCATTCCCGCGGGTAATCCGGGACAAAAAGTAGCCTATATGTTATTCTGGGTCTTCAGCTACCTACTTACCAAATTTATTCGTAATCGGGTCACTAGTTTTTGCGTGAAAGAGTAACAAACATCCATACTGACATACTCACAACATACATTCATATAGGCACGTCTATATCCCTTACGGGGTAAAGTCAATAATCCCGAAAGACTGAATGGCCATGTTCAGCTGCTCGGCTTAGTGATGGAATTGAGATCCAAATAGTGACAGGTTGCTAGCCCATCGCGTAGAAAGGATCGCAATTTTATAAGCCTATCCCTTAGTCGCCTTTTACGACATCCATGGGAAAGAGATGGAGTGGTCCTATTCTTTTTTGTATTGGTGCCGGGAACCACACGGCACTACCATACTCACAAACTTTCGCATTTATAATATTAGTAGGATTCAAATAGTGACAGCTAGCCCATCGCCTACGAATAAATAGCGAATTTTCCGAAATTCGCGTAGGTACTTATATTATTCCAAATTCTATGTCTGAGTCTATTAATATACTTCTTACCTACATCCATATCTTGCAAATTTTCTACTTTCACTCTTTCCAAAGCATAACTCTTTCAAAAGTACCCGAAACCGCCGAGCTTGCATGAAGAGAGTTATGAATGTGGATGAAGGAAAGGAAATATGCAGAGATCGTGGCAAGTGGAAAGAGGTAGTCTCTGCCTACCCCTCCGGGAAAGAGGCGTGATTTTATGTATGTATGTATGTCCGAGCCAGACATCAAACCGACTTCCATCGCCTATCTTATCACGATATCTACTATCACTGATGTTGCAACCTACGTTCACGGTCGTCCGACAGTCCAACTCGTTTTGCTTGCGACACGTTGTAGCGGGTTCAAATCCGTAAATCCGGTCGGGATTTGGGCGTTAAGGAAATATCTTCCCACATAAATTTTGTCTACTTTTCAACCTGTCACTATTTGAATTTCGATTCAATCATAAAGCGATACAGCTGAACGTGGCCTATCTGTCTTTTCAAGTCTACCCCGCAGGGGATATAGACGTGACTATATGTATGTTTATGGTAGATATACATTCTTTTGTCTGAATCTGCAGGATTCCTCATGATGTACCCTCAGTATTAGATACATACATACATAAAATCACGTCCATACTCTTACGGGTTAGACAGAGCAAACAGTCTTGAAATGATCAACATCTAGATTATAGGTTGGTATTCAAAGTAATGTACATAACTTCGAAAATTGTCATTGGTACATAGCCGAAGTGGGATTCGAACCTGTGCCTTTTTGCGCCACACGAATTTTAACCGGGCACATGACAATAACAATATAACCGTTTTCCTTTATAATACATAGAATATAATCACGTCTATATCGCTTGCAGGGTAGACAGAGCCAGCAGTCTTGAAAGACAAGCCACGCTCAGCTGTTAGACTCAATGATAGATATTCAAATAGTGACAGCCTATGAGAAGAATCCCAAGTTTATCTATACTAATATTATAAAGCTGAAGAGTTTGTTTGTTTGAACGCACTAATCTCAGTAATTACTGATTCGATTTTGTGTTGAATAGACCATTATTATCGAGGAAGGCTTTAGGCCATAACATCACACTGCAACTATTAGGAACGAAGAAATAATGGAGAATGTGAAAAAAATCGGGGAAAATTATTCATCCTTGAATCCATCCATGATGCCCAAAATAACAATTCCACGCGGACGAAGTCGCGGACACAGCTAGTAGGTACTATATATGATACTTATAACACACTTCTGATTGTACGGGGGGTTCAAAAAAAAAGTTCAAAGTGATATCACAAGGTCAGAAGCAGTCGGGACGAATCATGGTCGTGATCATTGATGACTTACAATCACTGTTGAGAAACAGAAGACTAGACTGACATATTCAAAGGACAACATGATATTAGAATCGGAAACATTACTTTTGCACCCGATTCTGTTCGAATTAATCCATATTAATTATAAAAAAAGAATAGGACCACTCCAACTGTTTCCCAATTTCGTAAAAAGCGACTAAGGGATGGGCTTATAAAAGGTGACTAAGGGACAGGCTTATAAACTTGAGATTCTTACCTGTCACTATTTGAATGTCAATTTCATCATTAAGCCATGTTGAACGTGGTGTTTCAAGATTGTTAGGGCCGTCTACCCCGCAGGGGATATAGACGTAGTTATATGTATGTATAGATCTCGATGCCTTCGTGAACCCTTTAGGAAATCCTATCTTCGCATCATCTCAAGTATAAAATAAGCGCGAAAAATCTTTGATCCATACACGCGGTACTTTACCTGGTTTTAAAGCATGTGTTCCACTGGTGTATCAGATATATATTTATAGCTTACATTTCGGTAGCGAACCATCCATGCACACCTTAGTGTAAGATTTTCTAAGTGTTGACTAACTTTGTAAAATAAATTCAAGACGCCTCAAGATCATTATGAAACTACTCATCTCCGAGATAAAATAAAGGTAAGTTCTTTACGTGCGCGTTTAATACCTCTGTATTATTTATAAATAGCATTAGAAGGCTATTAACTAACTACATTTTCATACTTATCAAAGAGTGAATATCGTGATATCATTAATTCATTTATACATACATATGGTCACGTCTATATCCCTTGCGGGGTAGACAGAGCCAAAAGTCTTGAAAAGGCCACGTTCAGCTATTTGGCTTAATGATAGAATTGAGATTCAAATAGTGACAGGTTGCTAGCCCATCTAAAAAAGAATCCCAATTTTGGAAGCTTATCCCTTAGTCGCCTTTTACGCCATCCATGGGAAAGAGATGGAGTGGTCTTATTCTTTTTTTGTATTGGTGCCGGGAACCACACGGCACATTTTATATCATTTATACATAGGAGTTCTTTTCAAGACTGTTCAGCTCTGTCTACTCCGTAAGGGATAAAGACGCGAGGATATGTATATGTACCTACGGAAGCTAGTGTCGTGGCCGTCGTTATCAGTGGACGACAACCTTTAAAGGAAGATTGGCGTATTTCTACCGCGTACAACCTTGCCGGCTGACATTGTTTTTGTCGCGGTCTTGTCGTGAATCTGGTCTTTTGTAAAATGTCCTAGTTTAATATGTGGAATTATTATACATTTTTATACTTATATAAAACTTTATAGACAATAATGTCTGCCGTGTGGTTCACGGCACCAAATAAAGAAAAAGAATAGGACCACTACATCTCGTTCACATGGATGTCGTAAAAGGTGATTAAGGAATAGGCTTATAAACTTAGGACTCTTCTTCTAAACGATAGGCCAACAACCTGTCACTATTTGAATCTCAATCATTAAGCCAAACAGCTGAACAACAACAACACTATTGGCTCAGTCTACCCCGCAGGAGAGATAAGGGATATAGACGTGATTATATGTATGTATGTATGTAGACAATAATTTCAGTTACATTTCCTATAAACGCGAATTCGGAGATAACATTCGCTTTTTTCGGTAATCTGTCTTCTTTTCTGATTCATTGACTAACTGACTGACTTATCAAAGCACAACCTACCGGTTTAGGTCTAGAGATTTGAAATTTGGTTTGTAGATCCTACTAATATTACAAATGCGAAAGTTTGTGAGTATATCAGGATGTCAGTATGGATGTTTATTACTCTTTCACGCATAAACTACTGAACCGATTACGATGAAATTTGGTATGTAGGTAGCTAGAAGACCCAGAATAACATAAAGGCTACTTTTTATCCCGGAGTTCCCGCGAGATTGATTCCACGCGGACGAAGTCGCGGGCGGCCTGTAGTAACTAATAGAAGAGGCTGTCCCGTCCGCGGTAACGGATATTAACGGGTTTCTTTTCACAAGCGAGCCACTTCCGGCGTCTTATATTAAGTACTTACTTGTTATACAGGGTGACTTTTAATTCAACTGCATAAATTTAACTGTTAAGTGTACTCATCTAAAGGATATTTTAAAACGTTGAAAGAAAAATATCAGTTCATATTTCAGAAAGTACGAAAAAAAATAAAAGTATCAAAATTCACTATCCTAAATACGTCATATCACCCCGGCAGGCGGAAAAGCGACGCGTAAGATTCAGAGGTCAATTTACATGTTTAGTTTTAATTTCTTTTTGTAGTATTGGTCTTTAATAAAGCGTGTGACGTAGTTTTGAGGGTTTTTTAAATGTGAAAATGATGACGTTTAATTTAAATAAATGTCACCCCCTGTATAGATATACCGTTTACATTTGTGGGGTGCTTTGTCCTAAAGAATATTCTATAATTGACCTTTCTTACTCCAGTTTAAGTTTTTTATAAGCCTATCCCTTAGTAGCCTCTTACGACATCCTTGGAAAATGAGATGGAGTGTAATGTATCTACTATTCTTATTTTTATTGGTGCCGGGAACTACGCGGCAAACATAAATATATTTTATAGTTTAACTGCAGCATTGATATTTACACAGTTGTCGTTCAGTGTTTCTCAAGATATCACATTAGACACGCGAATATACATATTTTTTTAATTTAAATTTGATTTTTACGTAGATAATAAGTATATTTTACTCAAATCAAAATATGATAAATTAAAATTTATTCGTGATATTTAGTGAATGCGTGTGTATGTGTGTGTAATATTTAATTTTATTATTATTTCATTACCTACAAAAATTGATTTTTTTATGCAAAATACTAAATCATTTTAACTTTTTTTTTAAATTATATGTCAATAAAATTTAATGTGACATTAAGTGCGTGTGTGTTAGATAAATCTGTAACCATAATAACATAATATATCAATTACTTAATCATTTTTAAGTGTTAAATTGTGTGTTCACGTAAGTATCTATCTCTCACAGCTGTTTATTTATTCGCCGTGTGGTTACCGGCATTTAAGAATAGGACCATTTCATATCTTTCCAATCGATGTCGTAATAGGCGACTGAGAAGAAGGCTTATAAACTTGGGATTCTCTCAGCTGTCACTGCTTGCATCTCAATTCCATTATTATTTTAACGGGACCTATCAATCTTTTCAAGGCTCTGCCAACCCTATAACGAATAAAAACGTGATTCTATGTAAGTATAGTGTTGTGTGGTTCCCGGCACCAATACAAAAATGAATAGAACCACTCCGTCTCTTTCCCATGGATGTCGTTAACGGTGACTAAGGGCTAGGCTTACAAACTTGGGATTCTTTTTTAGGCGATGGGCTAGCAACCTGTCACTATTTGAATCTCAATTCTATCATTAAGCCAAATAGCTGGACGTGGCCATTCGGTCTTTTCAAGACTGGCGGCTCTGTCTACCCCGCAAGGGATATAGACGTTACCATATGTATGTATGTATGTATGTTCTATGTATATTTGTGATAAACTAATGTCCGGGCCTTAAATCCTCATGAAAATATATCTGTAAGTACCTTCTCAAAAACATTCATTAACTTTTAAGTTTACTTTTAACAAAAAATATATAATAATATATAATATGTATGAGGTAAAAAAAAGAATAGGACCACTCCGTCTCTTTCCCATTGATGTCGTAAAAGGTGACTAAGGCTTATAAACTTGGGATTCTCCTTTTAGACGATGAGCTAGCAACCTGTCACTATTCGAATCTCTATTCTATCATAAAACCTAACAGCTGAACGTGGCCTATCTGCTCTATAGCTCTTCAAGACTGTTGACTCTGTCTAACACAGCAAGGGATATAGACGTGAATATATTAATGAAAGAATGAATATACATATTTAATTAAGTCAAATGAACTTTCCTTATTGAATTAAACTCAAATCGATTCAGAGGTTTAGCCGTGATTTCCTTTCACATATTTTGAGTATGAAATTGCTAATTATAAACTTACTACCTGAACTGACAAGGGCGACATGTAATTCTTTGACATCCTATATCCTTAACTGAGTTTTCAACAATGCTGGTTAAAAAATATTATGTCTTCCCGGGCAAATCGCAAACGTTGGTCAAGGGAATTATTATATGTATGTATATATATCTAACTAGCTGCTGCCCGCGACTTCGTCCGCGTAACCCACACTAAAAATGACGAAGTTTCATACAAACTTGCAACCCCTATTTCACCCCCTTAGGAATAGAATTTCCAAAAATCCTTTCTTAGTGGATCCCTCCTAATTAAAATCTACCTTCCTGCCAAATTTCATATTTATTGGCTCAGTTGATTTCGAGATTTCGTGATTCCTAAGTGAGTGTTTTTCGCTTTTATATATATAGATATATAAAATTCTCGTGTCACAATGTTCGCTTCCGTACTCTTTTGAAACGGCTTGACCGATTCTCATGAAATTTTGTGAGAATCGGCCAACATCTATTTTTCATACCCCTAAGTGATAAGGGTCGTCCACCCTTAAATTTTTTTAATTAGATATTACTTAAAAATTATTCACACGGCAAAACAACGCCGGGACAGCTAGTATATAAATATTTTTTTTCTAATTAAGCGTGTAGCCGGCATGTTCTATAATGTTACTATTTTATGTGTATGAAACAGGCACTCTACCTACCACATCGCAGAGAAAGGACGTGAGCAAAGAAGTTGTGTAGGTAAAAAAACGATTAACAACACTTAATTTTTAATACTATACATAAGTACTTATATTAAAAAGAAAAAAACATTGTTTTATATATTCGTAACGAACAAACTCAAACTACTAGATTGATTTTAACTAAATTTTGCACAGAGATAGAAAATACTCTCAAGAATAACAAAGGTTTTTCTAGAAATTTGCAAGCCCCGCGCAAAAGCTGGTTAAAAAATTATGTAGCTACATGAATAAGTACGGTTTATTTTTCCACGATAATAAAATATATCACATGTCTATGAGAATGAAAAAATACCACTAAAATATTAACTACTTGCCATTATGTTAAGTATCTATACCAATATTATAAAGCTGAAGAGTTTGTTTGTTTCTTTGTTTGTTTGAACGCGCTAATCTCAGGAATACTGGTTCGAATAATTAAAGAATTATTTTTGCGTTGAATAGACCATTTATCGAGAAAGGCTTTGGGTTATATAACATCACGCTGCAACTATAAAGAGCAAAGAAATAATGGAATATGTGAAAAAAAAACGGGGAAAATTATTCATCCTCGAGAGCTTCAATGATGCCCAAAATAATTGTACCACGCGGACGAAGTCGCGGGCACAGCTAGTTTATTATATATAATCTTTCCACAGTATACTTAATATATCTTTTTGTGCTCACACTTCCTGAAAGATGTACAATGGAACAAGGTCACTAAAAATAGTCGAATTGTAACAAAAAAAATATCTAACATTGTTTGAAAAAACTTTACCACAAATGTTGACAAATGACGATCATTAAATGTCTCACGACGCCGTAAAGGCTGGCAGACCATTAAAAGATATAATATGTATGCCACTCCATCTTTTTACTATGGATGTCGTAAAAGGCGACTAAGGGATAGACAAATTCAAAATCTTTATTGCACATCATAATAGTACATCAGTTGAATTACAGTCACTGCTTATAAATAGGTACAATATGAACCCTGTTGGGCATCGAAATTATAAAATAATATGGAACGGCGGGCAGGTTTATGTCAACTTTTTAGTTTACATACATACATACAATCACGTCTATATCCCTTGCGCAGACAGAGCCAACAGTCTTGTAAAGACTGATAGGCCACGTTCAGCTATTTGGTTTTAAGATAGAATTGAGATTCAAATAGTGACAGGTTGCTAGCCCATCGCCTAAAAAAGAATCCCAAGTATGTAACAATAATCAGTCGCCTTTTACGACATGCATGGAAAAGAGATGGAATGGTCCCATTCTTTTTTGTATTGGTGCCGGGAACCATACGGCACTTTTTAGTTTGTACAAAGGAATTGAGTAATGTAATTAACGACGGATTAAATGCAATAAAATCTTCTGGCAAACATTTATTTGATCATCTTTTTTTGATGAATTCCGGCCAAGGAGACCTCGCTCAAGGTCCGCCGCCTTTTACGCTCAAATCACAATAATTATCGATAACTGCGTTTGCGCAATCATGTGTGAATGAGCCCTTATATAGCGCATTGATATTCATTTCGTTCAATTTAATAACGCCCACGAGATCAATCATTCATTTCTCTAGCGTTTTTTTATAAGTATATAGTTTTTGCCGTATGGTTCACGCCACTTTAGAATAAAATCTTTGTAGACATACATATAATCAAGTCTATATCCCTTGCGGGGTAGACAGGGCCAACAGTCTTGAAAATACTGATATACCACGTTCAGCTGTTTGGCTTAACGATAGAATTGAGGGTCAAATAGTGACAGGTTGAAAAATCGCAAGTTTAGAAGCCTATCTAATTAAGGTACCTAATTAGGGTACCTTTTTTCTGAAGCTTCATTTATTATCCTCTGTTAATATTAATTTAGATAGTATTTATCATACAAACAATACAATCTGACACACATTGCTTATGCTTAATTTTATATTATTGCCCACAGATAATATGACTTTTTGTCGAAGCTGATGACGCACATTACATGATATAAATAAACGTAATTTAATACATATTTTTAACATACAGTGAGAAAAACCATGTAATTACCTAAAAATAAATACGAAAACCTTCACGGCGAACAAGTTACAATGAATATACAATGAATACGTAAGGACTCAATGCAAATTCAAGATTATATTATGACCGGTTGACCGACCTTGGCGATAAACCATTGCAATTATAATTTGAAGATACATATTTAAAATTTACAACGAAAACATGGTTGAGAATGTAATAAAACAAGTAGTCAATAAGCCTGATAAAAAGAACGATAAACTTACCGAACTTATTGGACAATTTGGGACATGGCAAATGATATTGTTCTCAACAGTATCCCTGGTCAAAATATCATCAGGATGGATACAACTGGCTATACTGTTTTTAACACCAAAGTTCACGTTTCTGTGTACACAATTCGCCGAGGATTCAACGATATTATCAATAATTGCGAGTAACGCATCAAGAATGGTTGATTCGTCAAATGTTCTTGCTGGAAATTTGACAATCGCTGAAGATTCGAAATGTTACAAAGATTGTGTTAATTATGAGTATGATACAAGACCTATGGATAGCACTATTATCTCAGAATGGGATCTGATTTGCGATAGAAGTTGGCTGGCGAGTTTTACACAAATGGTGTTGCAGAGTGGAATTTTGATCGGGAGCATCGTGTTTGGGTTCCTTTCTGATAGGTGAGTTTGTCTCGGTCTGTATATCTTCATTTATTATCGCCCTCGTCTTTTCTCTCTCATCATAGTTTATTTCTGCTAAAATTAATTCGGAAAAGTAGAAATGCAATCGATGTTCTTATGATAATTCAGTCAGAACAATAATTCAAAGTCATGGGCGGTCTTCTGTATCATTTTCTGGCAGATCCCAACTCAAAAATAATGTCAGATGGATAAAGAGAACATAATTAGATACGTTATATAACTAGGTACAAGCAAGTCATATGGTTATTGACTTAGCAAAGGTTTATTAGACTATGTTGTAACAAATAGAGCCAAATCCAGGCAACAAGTAGACGCTAAAGAATAAAATTTGAATCACCTTGAAACTGAGGTTAATTTTGATAACCCATAAAAGTATTATAAAAACTACAGTTATCTGTAAATTTTTCAGATACGGCCGCAAGAACACCTTCCTAGCCGCCGTGACAATCACGACAATAATCGGATTCGCCATCCCTTTCTCCCCAAACTACACCACCTTCACCATCCTCCGCTTCGTCTCCGGGTTCGGAGCTGCCGGAACTATGGTCATCTCTTTCGTTCTCGTCATGGAGACGGTTGGACCTGATTACAGAGAGCTTCTAGGGTGTCTTTATCAGATTCCTTTCGTCATTGGACATATGTTTGTCCCTTTGTTCGCGTATTACTTCAGGGACTGGCAAATGTACAGTTTGGCCATGGCCGTGCCTCAGTTGTTATATATAGGATACTTTTTTGTACTAAATGAGTCTCCAAGATGGCTACTCAGCGTGAGGAGAGTGAAGGAAGCGACGGAGATTGTGAAGAGAGCGGCGGCGATGTGAGTGCTTTTGATGTTAACTACTGTTTGTCTCTTGGATTTTTTTTCAGATTTCTAACAAAGTAATTTTGTGAGCGTTGTTTAATATTGGTTTATTATCTGAGTCAGCTGGAAATAGAGTTTTTAATGAGTCATTTATTTCACTTTAAAACGTGTCTTCATGGTCACGTAATACGTCATAAATACGTAGTTTTAGGAAAATATATATTTTTTATTACTTTAAATTTATGCCTGGTTCCACATATACGACATTTCTACATTCCAAATAAACTGTATGCTGTATGACTTAAACTTCACACGTGTAATCAAATATTTTATCAGATTTATCTCAACAAACCTTCAAATGTGGATCAAGTTATTAAAGTTGTAGATTTGATAAAACAAATAGAGATTTATCTTAATATCTTCTTGAAATATAAGCGTGATAGACAGAATCTTCACAGCTAAAAAGAGTGAATTTCCTGGTGCACGTGACATAGTTTTCTAAAATTTATTAAAAAATAAAGTTAATTGTGCCATGTGGTTCCCGGCACCAATAAAAAAAAAATAGGACCACTCCATCTCGTTCCCATGGATGTCGTAAAAGGCGACTAAGGGATAGGCTTATAAACTTGAGATTCTTCTTTTAGGCGAAAGGCTAGCAACCCGTCACTATTTGAATCTCAATTCTATCATAAAGCCAAACAGCTGAACGTGGCCATTCAGTCTTTTCAAGACTGTTGGCTCTGTCTACCCCGTAAGGGATAAAGACGTGATCATATGTATGTATGTATGTAATTAAGTTAATTATACTCATAATCTGCTTATAAACTTGAAATTCTTCTTAAGGCGATGGGCTTACAACCTGTTGCTATTTTCATCTCAATTCTATCTTTAAGTCATATAGCTAAACGTCGCCTTTCATGTTTTCGAGACTGTTAACTCTGTCTGCCCGTTAAGGGATAAAGACGTCATTATATTTATGTATGTATTTATCATCTGAGTCAAGAGTTCTCAGGGACATATCATCATATAGACCTACATCTACTCTACCTGATATACATATTTGTGGGATGACAAAAATTTTCATGTATTTACATGGAAATCGAAGTAATATAACGCCTTATGCCCAACATACGCAATACCAACAGGTACAGGCACATCGTAAAGTGTTTCAAACGTACTTCAGGAGTTCGCGAGATTACAGAATGCAAAAAACAATCACCTTGCATTTCAACAGAAAATTGTGGCACCTATGTCAAATTCGTCAAAATAAGAATATCTTACGAATTCATTCAAATTAAAATTTTTTTTTACTATCATGGGATACTTCTTAACACATAATAATCGTCATATCTTTTGGTTTCACAACATTGGTGTGGTCACAAAATTGCATTATTATTTGAATCTCAATTCCATCAGTAAGCCATACAGCTGAACGTGGGCTTTCAGTGTCTTCAAAACTATTGGCTCTGTCTACCCCGCAAGTGATATAGACGTGATTATATGTATGGAAACAAATAATAAACAAACGACTAAAAAATATCACTAAGCCAAACAGCTGAGCGTGGCCTATCAGTCTTTTCAAGATCGGTTGATTTGTCTACCCCGCTAGGGATAAAGACGTGATTATGTGTATATATGTACAAAAAAATATTACAGAAACAATCGTCCCACGTCAAAAATAGAAGAAACCTTGACAAAGCTAGCAGAAGACATGCAGTCTGTCTCTGAAAAGCCGAAGCTAAACTACACGGCGCTCTTCGGAAGTTCCCTGATCCTGAAGACTTCATGCTGCTGTTTCATGTGGCTGGTGACTGGAGCTACCTTCTTCGGGTTTAACCAGTACATAAGCCAGAGTAGTCCTGATCCCTTCATCAGTGTGGCAGCGGCTGGGGCTATACAAGTTGGTATATTAACACTTACCTGTCTTCCTCCTCCTGGCTTTAGTCCTGGTTGCATCCTCATTACTCTGGAGAGGAGCCCGGAGTATGCCTTTTAATGTAGCGACTCCCATAGTTCTCTCTCTATTAGCATAAAATTTTGTGTCATAATTTTACATGGCATACCTTTGTTTAGCCTAATAATTGTTACGCATAATATTATTTGGCATAACTTTTTAGGCATATTTCTTTAAGCATACCTACTATTAGCATAACCTAACCTAAGAAGTACTCGCCTCATAGCGCATTACACTAAATCTGATCCGCGCAAAATATAAATTAGTCTAAATAATATTTATGCCTATTGAAATAGTATGCCAAAACCAATTATGCCAAAAAACTATTATGACAAAAAATAGTATGCGTAACTCGTTATGCCAAACAAAAATAGGACAAAAAAAAATAGTCGAATGAAAGGGATCCCACTCCCATCTGATCTCCTCAACCTCTGCAGGGAAACCTAACCCGTATTGGATCGATCATGGTTACACATCCAGTAGCCTGAATGTGCAGGTTTTCTCACGATGTTTTCATTCACCGAAAGGCATCAGTTAGTACGAGTAATAGATACGAGGCCGAAGTGGAATTTGAACCTTTGCTTTTTACGACCATCACGCATTTTATTCGGGCACCTTATCAAATCGACCACCGACGATATAAAATTATAGTAAATTCAAACCCACCTCGTAACCTCTGGAATAAAAAGTACTGTTAGGTATTTGTTCCAAAATTTGACACCTGATTTTATCTGTTTGCTATTATATAAAGGATGGCTGATAATTTCTACAAATTTATACTCGTAGACCCAGTTTTCTGCAAACGAATTCCAACAGTTCAAGGCCTCATCTCTATTACTAGTAATCCAACATGCTGAAAATGCGGTCGGTAATCAAAAGATTTGTATTATTCTTGATAACATTTTACTTGTGATTACCCTAGATAATATAGAAAGTTAATTTTAACACATCTGTAACCTATAAGTAACAGTACCCTATAAGACTAACCTAACTAACATGATGATACATACATACATACATATGGTCACGTCTATATCCCTTGTGGACTAGACAGAGCCAACAGTCTTGAAAAGACTGAATGGCCACGTTCAGCTATTTGGCTTAATGATAGAATTGAGGTTCAAATAGTGATAGGTTGCTAGCCCATCGCATTAAAAAGAATCCCAAGTTTGTAAGCCTGTCCCTTAGTCGCCTTTCACGACATCCATGGGAAAGAGATGGAGTGGTCCTATTCTTTTTTGTTTTGGTATCGGGAACCACACGGCACAACACAATATTTGATGTGCCGTGATAACATGATGATTATTAATAAATACTTCCCGTTTTTCCAGATACCCTCTACGTTCATCTCTATTTGGCTTATCAAGCACCTAGGAAGAAAGAAGACTACAATATCACTATTCTTGTTAGGCGGCATTTTCATTCTCGCCCTAGACTATGTGCCGAAAATATTCTGGCTCACCTTAACACTTGGCAGTTTAGGAGTAAGCTGTTCTGGTGCTGTAGCGTGTTCAATATATATTTATACTACAGAATTATTTCCAACGGTAGTAAGAAATATGGGAATGGGTGCTTCTTCAATGTCCATGAGGGTAGGGTCAATGGTAGCGCCATTTATTTCAAGTTTATCGATAACAATTCCATGGTTGCCTACTGTTATTTTTGGGTTAGCGCCTATTTTTGCCGGATTGGTGTGTTTCATGTTACCAGAGACTAAAGGAGAAGTCTTACCTGATACATTAGAAGATGTGGAGGTTACTAAGTAGACGAATTAAAGTTAATCGACCTTGTACAAATTTATAGCATAATTTTGTTATACAAAGCCAATACACTTACATAAGGTTCTCTTATATTAGACAGTAGATAACATTTATCGGCTTTAAATAAATAAAGAAAAACTGTAGTTTTGCTCCAGGCTTTTTTTGGCGTAGAAATCTACCAAAATCATTCCCTAGATGGCTAGGTTAATAAAGCTTTTTATAATAAACTAGCGACCCATCCCGGCTTCGCACGGGTGCAAAATTATAAATGTTATTATACATAAAAACCATCCTCTTGAATCACTCTACCTGTTACAAAAAACCGCATCAAAATCCGTTGCGTAATTTTAAAGATTTAAGCATACAGACAAACAGACTAAAATAGCGACTTTGTTTTGTACTATGTAGTGATAGTGATATTATAATGATAATTTGTATATTTTGCCATACAAAAGAGTAAATCTTGATATTGGCCTTTCAGTCTGTTCAAGACTGTTGGCTCTATCTACCTCACAAAAGATTTAGACGTTACTATAAGTATGTATGTAAAACTCTAGTAAGTTAAGTTATTATATTATTATCAAAATTCAGGATTAGTTTATTGTATAGATTATTTAAGTATTTTCGTTAGTATTTAAAGGTTAAAAGTTATATTAAATTACTTAGGGTTATGTTTATTGTAACAATTTTAATATCAAAATAAATAACACTACGACCAATTTTTGAAAATTGACTTGAAAACCATTAAAATAAGTGAATTAGCGTGATATACCTAATTGTATGAACAGAATTAGGAACTAAAAAATTAAAAATAATAATTTTCATTTGTAATAAAGTCATTTATATTTGCGTATTCACGATAAGTAATCTCAGGTACCTAATATACAGAAATGTATAATGTATGTTTAGCAACCTCTGCAAACTAACGATCAAAAGTAGTAATATATATTAAAACCTATGTATATAATATACTAAATTATTTTCTTAAATTATAAATAAGTGCATTACTTTGGTTTTATAAAGTTTATTTACAACTATAAAACATATTTACTTCATTCACATTTTTCAAACTTAACAACAGACAAATACCTACTAAACTATTTACATACATCTAAACACAGCCAATGTTATTCTGCCCCATGTTTGCCAAGGGAATAAGGCACTGCCGCCGCCGTCCTAAGATAGAAGTTGCCTCTTATTCTGCAAAAAAATATAAACATTTTTAATGACTATTGGAGATACATTTAAAGCATCAGATGGTGTTAAAGGTCAGAAATAGTTACTAATTTTATGCTTTTATTCTCTACCAAGTAATCATTTGGTTAAAATCTAAGATGTTACAGTCATATCATATCATTATGATAAGATAAGCTTTAATTTACGGTTTAAATAAAAATGAAACAAATGGTGCCCCTCAAGGATCAAATTTAAGTCCTTCTCATTTTCTGGTTGCTTTTTGTAAAAACACTAGGTTTAAGTGAAAACGCGAGTTGTTCGTGATCTTATACAACATTTCTTTTTTAATATTTCCATTATTCTAACGAACTAAACAATGAAGTGACTTTGAGAAAGATTCGTCACAAACACTTAAAGTAAGATACATACATACATACATACATAAAATCACGCCTCTTTCCCGGAGGGGTAGGCAGAGACTACCTCTTTCCACTTGCCACGATCTCTGCATATTTCCTTCGCTTCATCCACATTCATAAATCTCTTCATGCAAGCTCGGCGCTTTCGGGTACTTTTGACCTGACCCACCAGGAAGTAAGATACATATTTTGAAATTGGAACCCAAACTCACTCAGTCCCGGACTTGGGGCCCATGAGGACGGGCTCGTTGTCCTTACAAAGTCCGCGGAGGAAGGCGTCGTAGTTATCGCAGCGCCGCGACCAGAACTTGCTGCCCGCGACTGCCTCCGCCCAGAAAGCCCACGAGCGCCAGTGGCTGCAGAAATCTGAAATTTATAATGTATCTTTTAGATTTGAACAATTGATGACTGCCTGAACTGATTGACTGATATTAAGAGGACAAAATACAGATTTCGTAAGGAGCCAAGGAATGTAGGCGCTGTTAGGGATATAAAAGAATCGGTTATAAGCGATTATAACCGGAAGGTAGAGCTATGGTGGCTTACTATTATACTCATCATTTACGTTTTGCAATGTTATGTTATAATGTTGTAAGTGAACTTATTCTTTTTCGTCAGTCTCAATTACTTCTTTTCTTTCTTGGGGAAGAAAGCCAGTTTTTGTTCAAAAATTGTCAGTTTATTTATCGGTTAAGCAAATTACTCTTCCATCAACCACACAAGTACCTACCTTCAGTAGTCAAAAATATCATGATAGAGATGAATCCAGGCGGCTTAGCGATGTCTTCATTACATCAAAAGTCAGCGTTTCTCATCGTCTTAAGAAGGACAGTCTTTATTGGCTTTTACCTTTCCGCTTTCCAGTTCAGTAGAACACCCAGCTTGTGTCATAAGAAAGACCGTGGCAGAAACACATAGCTCTTTGCTTATTAATGCCTATACTGATTATGACTCATAAAAACATACATACATATGGTCAGGTCTATATCCCTTGTGGGGTAGACAGAGCCAACAGCCTTGAAAAGACTGATACGCCACGCTCAGCTATTTGGCTAAATGATAGAATTGAGATTCAAAGAGTGCCAGGTTGCTAACCCATCGCCTAAAAAAAGAATTATAAGTCGCCTTTTACGACATCCATGGGACAGAGATGGAGTGGTGGTCTTATTATTTTTTGTACTGGTGCCGGGAACAATACGGCATAGAATAGAATAGAATAGATTTATTTTCAAAATTGGATACAAGGTATCACTTATTGACGTCACATAACTTAAATCTAATTATAACTACTACCGCTTCCAAAGCGCATGTGTAGAAGAAGCGGCGGAACAAACATAAAAACTATTGGATGGAACATTTAAAAATAGTTGATTAACACCTACCTTCTGTCGTCAAAAAGATCGTGGCAGAGACACATCCAGGCTGCTTGGCGATGCCTCCATTGGGCCAGTAGTCGGCGTGCCCCACAGCGTTGGGGGCTCCGTACCCGCCGCCGTCGGTGTGGATGACGTCCACGAACTCCGCGTCGCCGGCGGCCGCGGCGCGCCCCAGGAGCGCGGGGTAGAACCCGGGGTACGCCGCGTCCAGGCCCGTCAGTCTGTGCACATACGGGGAGGGTAACGCGGGATATTAAAGAATGTGAGAAGAGAGAGAAGTATGCGGGGATGTAGTCTCTGCCTTTATCTTCTGTGAGGGCACATACATTAAATTAGCCCCATTTGTTAACTATGCAAGATGAGTTTAGAGGATAACGCGTGATAATAAAGAATGTGAGAAGAGAGAGAAGTATGCGGGGATGTAGTCTCTGCCTTTATCTTCTGTGAGGGCACATACATTCAATTAGCCCCATTTGTTAACTATACAAGATGAGTTCAGAGGATAACGCGGGATATTAAAGAGTATGAGAAGAGAGAGAAGTATGCAGGGATGTAGTCTCTGCCTTTATCTTCTGTGAGGGCTTATACATTCAATTAGCCCCATTAGTTAACTATACATGATGAGTTTAGAGGATAACGCGTGATATTAAAGAATGTGAGAAGAGAGAGAAGTATGCAGGGATGTAGTCTCTGCCTTTATCTTCTGTGAGGGCACGTACATTCAATTAGCCCCATTTGTTAACTATACAAGATGAGTTCAGAGGATAACGCGGGGTATTAAAGAATGTGAGAAGAGAGAGAAGTATGCGGGGATGTAGTCTCTGCCTTTTATCTTCTGTGAGGGCACATACATTCAATTAGCCCCATTTGTTAACTATACAAGATGAGTTCAGAGGATAACGCGTGACATTAAAGAGTATGAGAAGAGAGAGAAGTATGCAGGGATGTAGTCTCTGCCTTTATATTCTGTGAGGGCACATACATTCAATTAGCCCCATTTGTTAACTATACATGATGAGTTCTAAGGATAACGCGGGATATTAAAGAATGTGAGAAGAGAGAGAAGTATGCGGGGATGTAGTCTCTGCCTTTTATCTTCTGTGAGGGCACGTACATTCAATTAGCCCCATTTGTTAACTATACAAGATGAGTTCAGAGGATAACGCGTGATATTAAAGAATGTGAGAAGAAAGAGAAGTATGCAGGGATGTAGTCTCTGCCTTTATCTTCTGTGAGGGCACGTACATTCAATTAGCCCCATTTGTTAACTATACAAGATGAGTTCAGAGGATAACGCGGGGTATTAAAGAATGTGAGAAGAGAGAGAAGTATGCGGGGATGTAGTCTCTGCCTTTTATCTTCTGTGAGGGCACATACATTCAATTAGCCCCATTTGTTAACTATACAAGATGAGTTCAGAGGATAACGCGTGACATTAAAGAGTATGAGAAGAGAGAGAAGTATGCAGGGATGTAGTCTCTGCCTTTATATTCTGTGAGGGCACATACATTCAATTAGCCCCATTTGTTAACTATACATGATGAGTTCTAAGGATAACGCGGGATATTAAAGAATGTGAGAAGAGAGAGAAGTATGCGGGGATGTAGTCTCTGCCTTTTATCTTCTGTGAGGGCACGTACATTCAATTAGCCCCATTTGTTAACTATACAAGATGAGTTCAGAGGATAACGCGTGATATTAAAGAATGTGAGAAGAAAGAGAAGTATGCAGGGATGTAGTCTCTGCCTTTATCTTCTGTGAGGGCACATACATTCAATTAGCCCCATTTGTTAACTATACAAGATGAGTTCAGAGGATAACGCGTGATATTAAAGAATGTGAGAAGAAAGAGAAGTATGCAGGGATGTAGTCTCTGCCTTTATCTTCGGAAAAATGGTGTGATGTGTATTTTTATTTGGATTAGGTACAACAATGGAAGACAAATTTTTACCATCATACTTAAAAAAACGGAGCGAACTCCTTTCCTACAAGAATATTTTACTGCAAACTTTACGGGTCACATACAAAATAATTTCATCTAAAAAAAGTCCTAATGTTTCTTAATGTTCATTTCATGAGACCTTGACCTCATGACTATAGATATAACAATTTAAAAATATCGATTTGTGAAAACCTACTTTTTCACTGACAAGTTACATTGGGTAGTGAGTTTAAAACCGACCTGGGCACTTTAACCCCGGCAGCCGCCATGGTCCTGGCTGCAGCCCCCAGGACGTGGACGCCCATGGAGTGCCCCACGAAGTGCAGGCCCTCGCGGGGAAGCCCCGCCTTCACCAAGCTCAGCATGGCTTTGCCGACTGCTTCTCCCGTCTGAAATGAGGTTATAATGTGTAAAAGTTAAACTCCCATTAAATAAATAAATAAATACATACGGGACAAATTACACAGATTGAGTTAGCCTCGAAGTAAGTTCGAGACTTGTGTCACGAGATAGTAACTCAACGATACTATATTTTATAATAAATACTTAGATAAATAAACATCCAAGACCCGGACCAATCAGAGAAAGTTCGTTTCTCATCATGCTCTGACCGGGATTCGAACCCGGGACCTCGGGTGTCACAGACAAGCGTATTACCGCTGCGCCACAGAGGCCGTCTCATTTTGTGTACAATAATAGCAAACAGATGGACAAACAGACTGAAGGTTTAGGAACAGCTAATCATACTATTTAAATTAAGAAAAAGACTTCAGGCCATAAACTCAAAAATCGAAAAAAAGATGAGGAATTCGTCGTGCCTTTGACAAATTTTGATGCAAAACAATAGCGTGACTTTACATGTTGTAATTTTACCAGGCACAATTGGAATGCAAAATAAGTTTACTTAGTTTACTTCAGAGGTTGTATTTGTGTTGCAATGACCATCATGTTACCCCAAAGGCGATTTTGGATCAGTCCAGTGACAGCACAAAATTGAAATCCACATTCTGCTGATAAGCCCTCACAATCGACTGACTGATTCGAAGAGCTCCAAATTATTTAGCCCGAGATCACCAACGTACTAAGAGACCCCGGATATTATTATTGACATCTAGTTGCTCATTTTTCTGAGAGCAATACAGCTTATGTTGAAAGGGAAAGGCCTAGACAAACGTACCTTAATCAATTCAGGGACGTCCTGGTAAAAGATTAGGTCAAGAGTACTCTTAACCGACGAGCTTGCATAGAGTGAGTTATGATTGTGGATGAAGCGCAAGAAGTATGCAGGAATCTGGATTCTTCATTCTGACGGTAGCCCGGTATACATATAACCTCACCTCTCAGGAAAAGGGCAAGGTCTCTGTATGGTAAATAACTCACCGTCTGCGCCCCCATGGAGACCATGACGTACCCCCCGAAAGCGATGTTGGACCAGTCCAGTATCAAGATGTTGTAGCCGCCATTTTGTTGGTAAGCTCTCACTATTGTACGGACACTATCGTCTGAGGTGAATTCGACGTATCTGCAAAAAAACATATTTACGAGTAAATACTCCTAAATAAAATAGGAATGTTGAAAAGAAATGACCAAGAAACTTGAACAAATCTAGAAGATTTTGGTAAAAAGTCAGGTCAAACCTTAAACGAGTCATGAAGCACTTGAAATGAAAATGAAAATGAAAATTAAAAATATTTATTAATTAACTTACAATATGATTAATAACAAAAGTGTTTCAAGTCTCCTGTTATGTATGTAATACCTGTGTTACGAGACTCCTAGTTTAGTGCTTAATTGTAATAAAGCTTTAAGAAGAGTATCTTACCCGTGAGCGTAGAGTAGGGTAGGTTTGGAGGCATCGAACCCAGGGTCCGAGAGCACCTTGCTCACGGTCCGCAGGCGGTACGCGCCTGACGTTTCCGTGTAGTTACTGAAAAATAAAATAGGTGATTTATTGTTCTTAAATTTTTGTACGTAGAGACTAGAAATATTTTAGTTATACGAGTAGGTTAAAATACCTTCTAAAACTTATTAACATAAATATTTCTTGATGACGTCAACATAACTTATAATTAAATCTAGTTTTTCCTCCTTTCTTTAGTTCCGATTGCATCCTCACCACTCTGGAGAAGAGCCCAGAGTATGCCTTTTATCCAAGGACCCTGGATTGGGTAAATCAAATTTTACACGAAGCGACTCCCATCTGACCTCCGCAAACTTTGCAGAGGAACCTAAACCGTATTGGAAGTTACACATTCAGCTGCCTGAATGTACAGGTTTCTTCACGATGTTTTTTATGAATTGATGTTTATTATTACTGATACTGTTTCGTCTGAAATTTGATAATACGGTTTTCAGAATACTTACGTATAATGTAATATCACGATGTCATTTATGCTTGAAGTTCTGCCTTCGGGCACTGTTAATGTTAAGAAATAAAAATATTAAACCAACGTTAGATAATTAAAGGTGTTAGACGGAATACTTGTAAACAATGCGAAATTATTTTACAAGAAATACATATATATGTATGTTGATTACGTTCACAATGATCCATATTAAGTTTATATTATTTATAACCTATATTATATATATAATATAAGTTTATTATATATGACGAACACAGTATATCCCGGGTTCGAATCCCGACCAAGGCATGAATGGAAACAAACTTTTTCTAATTGACCTGGGACCTGGATGTTTGTTTATATCGTTCATAGTATTTATCATAATACAATATCGTTGAATTAGTATCTCGCAACACAAATCTTAATTCTTAACGGCCTCTGTGGCGCAGCGGTAGTACGCTCCCGGGTTCAAATCCCGGCCAGGGCATGATGAGAAACGAACTTTTTCTGATTGATTTGGGTCTTGGATGTTTATCTATAGTATCGTTGAGTTAGTATCTCGTAACACAAGTTTCGAACTTACTTCGAGGCTAACTCAATCTGGGTAATTTGTCCCGTATAAAAATAAAATTGTACCTCGTATAAAAAAAATATGGTATTTATTTAGTTAATAATCGTTAATTAACAAAGAAATAATTTCAACAATAGTAAATTACAGTTAATGTGGATTAAATCAGTGCTTAATCCATATTAACTGTATTTAAGTTTACCTGTAAAATAAGCTCTCATAAGCTGTCGTAAACTCGCCACTGACACCGGCGGGAGGGCACTCCTTTGAGCTTCACTGACGCTTAAAGCTGAGGAAAAGGAACAACACCGTCAATTACTACAATTTTTTATAATACAGTACCTACGTCTTTATGTCTTACGGCGTAGACAGAGCCAACAGTTTAGGAAATAACTCACCTCTGTTGACTTAAAAAGATTTTACGGTCGACGAGGTGGAGTAATTTTGAATGCTTCTGTCCTTATGTCAGTCTTTATGACACTCGACATCAACAATAAAATAAAAGTTTATTTGGTAGAAAATATTAACTTTATTTAATTTAATATGAAGAAAGGACACTCCACTTAGGTAACTCCACCGAGAAGAGTAAGCTCTTAAATTTGAGAAGAAGAAGAGAAGGAGATAGAAAATGCAAAATACTAAGTCTTAGACTTAGTATTTTGGACTTAGTATTTAACATGGAGTGGGTCTATTCTAAGGTTTAGACCTTAGAATAGACCCACTCCATGTTTTCCAATGGATGTCATAAAAGGCGACTGAGGCTTATAAACTTGGGATTCTTCTTTTAGGCGATGGGCTAGCAACTTGTCACTATTTGAATCTCAATACCGTAATAAAATAATACCTACACATGAACTTGACCTTTCCATTTTTATAAGACTGTTGATGACATAATTACATGTATGTTTGTATGTATAAAAACACTTATAAATAAAACATGAAACTTCCGTAATTGCATTACCGTGTTATTGACCTTAAAGTGTACAAAAATGTTAGGTACTTACAAGGGCAAAGGTCGACTTAGGCAGTGCTGTTTACACAAGACAATATTTTTTTAAGCATTCTTACAAAAAAGTAGATACCTACTTACTGTAATTTTGTTTTTATATAATATTTTTATTTTTATTATTTACTAACTTTATTCACACAAATATACATGTAATTACGTCTGTATACCATCTTAAAGAGTAGACAGAGCCAACATCATCCCAAGTTTATAAGATTATCTTTGACTGACTTAGTTTCTAAGAAATACTAAATATACTATGTGAATTGTAATTACCGTTATAGCACGCATTGGTGGTGGCCGTGTGGTTCCCGACACCAATACAAAATAGAATAGGACCTTTTACAACATGGAGATGGAGTGGTCCATCTCTTTCCCATGGATGTCGTAAAAGGCGACTAAGGGATAGGCAAACTTGGGATTTGTTTTTTAGGCGATGGGCTAGCACCTGTCGCTTTTTGAATCTCAATTCTATCATTAAGCCATATAGCTGAACGTGGCCTATCAATCTTCTTTTGGCTCTGTCTGCCCTACAAGGGATATAGACGTGACCATATGTATTTATGTATGTGTTTTAATTACTTGTCTTCACGGTCCAGTGGTTAAGACGCTTGTTTAGTGACTCCGAAGTTGCAGGTTTACGTTCGGCGGAACACGATTAGATTACTTTGTGCAAGCTGCTGTTTTTCTTAAGCTGCAGCCATGTTGTTGCTATTGTAATATAGTATAATAGAGTTTATTTCCATAACGAGATAAAAAAAAACGCTTACCTGTTAAAACTAGTGCAATCCACAAATAAGTATTCATGTTTCTTTTTCCAAATTCAAAATGTCTTAAATATGATGCGTTTTTAAGTTTTCCAAATATGAAATTTACAAAATATTTCGCTATTATTCTTTTTCCAAATTTGAAAAGTCCCTAATTTGCAAAGCTTTTCCTTTTTTCAAATTTCAATTATAACCAATAAGCCACGTTTTTTCCTTATTCCAAATCCAAAATTATTTGAAATTGCCGCCAAAGTCTTCCTTTTTTTTTTCACACGCGTACACTCATCAAAACCTAACCAGTCAATGGCTGTACTCTAAAGTTTGTACTAAGTAAGGTCGAATTTATGAATATGACATCCTGGCAGAGCCTTGATCCGTCTGTCGCGCGAGAATTGACAATTGATGTACTTACAGACATACATACATGTAATAACATCTATATCCCTTGCGGGGTAGACATAGTCAACCGTTTTCAAAACACTGAAAGGCCACGTTCAGCTGTATCGCTCAATGATGGAATACTTGCGTACCTACTTTGTTTTTATGCGCCTGCGCTTCCGGTTATACCCAATCCTAAAATGTCAAATCAATATATTTGTCATCACTATTTTTACCCTTATCAAGAAATCATTAATTAATTTTTATTTCATTTATTATTTTAATTATGACACACATGAATAAATACATAAATTTATACGGCAATCATCAAACAGATTGAGCAGTGATTGAAAGCCAACAATCATCATGACTTGACTACCATCCAGGTATCAACTGCGAATTCTGTCTGACCACTGTTACCTTCAAGTAAACCACGATTGAATCATCGTTATCGAACCCAGTGATATACTATGCGAACTGCTAAAATCTGAAACTCTTCTTCTCTGTTCCACGATACATATAACTTAGGGATTTTCAAGGCAAGAGTGAATAGGAAAGTAAGAGTGAATAATTTGACCTTCCGTGCACCACTTGAGAACCCATCTTCCTTACCATCAGGCAGATTGAAGTGAAGAAAGATACATGGTATTTGAATACTTAAAAAATCCTACAATTCAAAACATGACTTAAAATCATAACGGTCCTTCGAATAGTCGTAAAAATGACAAGTGGAACAGTTCAATGTCACACAAAACATATATCTCCAATTACAAATTTGCTTGTAACTAAAAAACATACGAAATTAACATACTTAAGTCACGTCTGTGAAATCTTTTGAGACTCTTGAAATAGGCGGTATTCATATTACGACGGTAATGAAAACATTGTGAGGAAACCTGCACATTCAGGCAATTGCATCATGTAAACACGATCCAATACGGATCAAAGTTCCCCTGCAAAGGTCGCGAAGGTCACTCCGTTGCAAAAACCTGACTCGCCCAGTCCAGGATCCATGGTCAAGGGCTCCTCTCCTGAGTGGTGAGGACTATATGCCAGGAGGAAGAAAGAGAAGTGATGTTACAACCATGAAGCCTATTCTTAAGATATATTTAACGACGGCCTCTGTGGCGCAGCGGTAGTACGCTTGTCTGTGACACCGGAGGTCCCGGGTTCGAATCCCGGCCAGGGCATGATGAGAAACGAACTTTTTCTGATTGGCCTGGGTCTTGGATGTTTATGTATATAAGTATTTATTATAAAATATTTTATCGTTATTCTCTAATGTTTGCATGCATGCTCTCATCTCTGCATGTTCCAGGTTGCACCCCCCACAGAAGTGTTTTGGGGCCCGGGGTCCGCCTCCCGATTACAGGTCTCCATGCCTAAAATAATAATTTCTCTCCACCCACTGGTTCTTTGGAAGAAGTTTCTATTAACGATAAGACCTTTTATCACGAAGTACTTGTAAAAATGTGCCGTGTGATTCCCAGCACCAATAGAAAAAAGAATAGGAACACTCCATTTCTCTCCCATGGATGTCGTAAAAGGCGACTAAGAGGTAATCTTATAAACTTGGGGTTCTTCTCTTAGGCGATGGGCTAGCAACCTGTCACTATTTGAATCTCAATTCTATGTTAAAGCCAAATAACTGAACGTGGCCTATCAGTCTTTAAAATATTGTTGGCTCTGTCTACCACGCAAGGGATATAGACGTGATTATATGTAAGTATGTATTAATATTCCATACAAGTGTATGTGACATTTGTTAAGTGTCCAATTATTTTTAACCACAGGTCTGTACTCTAAACATTCTTTCTACTTTCCATTGCTATAATTTGATTTGAAAAAAAAAAAAATATATTTTTTACCAAAAAGATTGTTCACATTTTAAGTAATTACTTGAAGATATGAAATGAACTTAACCTAGTATCATTTCATAGTACCTACTCCGATTTCAGTGCCATAGAAGTTCTATGGTCAAGGCACACATTATACATACGTTACATAATTAGTTCAGTCCTTCGGTCAAGGCAAACTTTACATAATTAGTTTAATTACAATGCGCATTATGTTTTAGTTGTCAAACTAACTCGACCTTTGTTTTTGGTCATGTTTGGCGGTTAGATCGTGTGTTCTTGTCCCTTAAACCCAGGTCACGGGTTCGACCCCAGCCCCTGAACCGTGGCACGCGCTACGCCGTTTTTATCGCGCGCTATCGCTGTCCTGATTCACGTCATAATAAAAAGCAAATGAGCCGTGTGATTCCCAGCACCTATAGACAGCCATGTGATCCGGACCACTCCATCTCAATAATAGTTTCCCAAAAAAAACAATAGGGAATCCCAAGTTTATAAGGCATAGGCTTATAAACTTGGGATTCCCCAAGTTTATAAGCCTATCCATTAGTCGCCTTTTACGACATCCATGGGAATGATATGGAGTAGTTCTATTCTAAAATGACGGACACCAAACGGCATTATTTTAGTTAAGCATTAGGCCACGTTCAGCTGTATCGCTCAATGATGGAATACTTGCGTACCTACTTTGTTTTTATGCGCCTGCGCTTCCGGTTATACCCAATCCTAAAATGTCAAATCAATATATTTGTCATCACTATTTTTACCCTTATCAAGAAATCATTAATTAATTTTTATTTCATTTATTATTTTAATTATGACACACATGAATAAATACATAAATTTATACGGCAATCATCAAACAGATTGAGCAGTGATTGAAAGCCAACAATCATCATGACTTGACTACCATCCAGGTATCAACTGCGAATTCTGTCTGACCACTGTTACCTTCAAGTAAACCACGATTGAATCATCGTTATCGAACCCAGTGATATACTATGCGAACTGCTAAAATCTGAAACTCTTCTTCTCTGTTCCACGATACATATAACTTAGGGATTTTCAAGGCAAGAGTGAATAGGAAAGTAAGAGTGAATAATTTGACCTTCCGTGCACCACTTGAGAACCCATCTTCCTTACCATCAGGCAGATTGAAGTGAAGAAAGATACATGGTATTTGAATACTTAAAAAATCCTACAATTCAAAACATGACTTAAAATCATAACGGTCCTTCGAATAGTCGTAAAAATGACAAGTGGAACAGTTCAATGTCACACAAAACATATATCTCCAATTACAAATTTGCTTGTAACTAAAAAACATACGAAATTAACATACTTAAGTCACGTCTGTGAAATCTTTTGAGACTCTTGAAATAGGCGGTATTCATATTACGACGGTAATGAAAACATTGTGAGGAAACCTGCACATTCAGGCAATTGCATCATGTAAACACGATCCAATACGGATCAAAGTTCCCCTGCAAAGGTCGCGAAGGTCACTCCGTTGCAAAAACCTGACTCGCCCAGTCCAGGATCCATGGTCAAGGGCTCCTCTCCTGAGTGGTGAGGACTATATGCCAGGAGGAAGAAAGAGAAGTGATGTTACAACCATGAAGCCTATTCTTAAGATATATTTAACGACGGCCTCTGTGGCGCAGCGGTAGTACGCTTGTCTGTGACACCGGAGGTCCCGGGTTCGAATCCCGGCCAGGGCATGATGAGAAACGAACTTTTTCTGATTGGCCTGGGTCTTGGATGTTTATGTATATAAGTATTTATTATAAAATATTTTATCGTTATTCTCTAATGTTTGCATGCATGCTCTCATCTCTGCATGTTCCAGGTTGCACCCCCCACAGAAGTGTTTTGGGGCCCGGGGTCCGCCTCCCGATTACAGGTCTCCATGCCTAAAATAATAATTTCTCTCCACCCACTGGTTCTTTGGAAGAAGTTTCTATTAACGATAAGACCTTTTATCACGAAGTACTTGTAAAAATGTGCCGTGTGATTCCCAGCACCAATAGAAAAAAGAATAGGAACACTCCATTTCTCTCCCATGGATGTCGTAAAAGGCGACTAAGAGGTAATCTTATAAACTTGGGGTTCTTCTCTTAGGCGATGGGCTAGCAACCTGTCACTATTTGAATCTCAATTCTATGTTAAAGCCAAATAACTGAACGTGGCCTATCAGTCTTTAAAATATTGTTGGCTCTGTCTACCACGCAAGGGATATAGACGTGATTATATGTAAGTATGTATTAATATTCCATACAAGTGTATGTGACATTTGTTAAGTGTCCAATTATTTTTAACCACAGGTCTGTACTCTAAACATTCTTTCTACTCTCCCTTGCTATAATTTAATTTTAAAATAAAAAAAAATTGAAAAAAAATACAATATTTTTTACCAAAAAGATTGTTCACCTTTTAAGTAATTACTTGAAGATATGAAATGGACTAAACCTAGTATCATTTCATAGTACCTACTCCGATTTCAGTGCCAAGTTTTATGGTCAAGCCTTACATACACGTTACATAATTAGTTTAGTCCTTCGGTCAAGGCAAACTTTACATAATTAGTTTAATTACAATGCGCATAATGTTTTAGTTGTCAAACTAACTCGACCTTTGTTTTTGGTCATGTTTGGCGGTTAGATCGTGTGTTCTTGTCCCTTAAACCCAGGTCACGGGTTCGACCCCAGCCCCTGAACCGTGGCACGCGCTACGCCGTTTTTATCGCGCGCTATCGTTGTCCTGATCACGTCATTATAAAAAGAAAATTAGCCGTGTAATTCCCTGCACCTATAGACAGCCATGTGATCCGGACCACTCCATCTCTTCTCCATGAATGTCGTAAAAGGCGACTAAGGGATAGGCTTATAAACTTGGGTTTCCCCAAGTGTTTATAAGCCTATCCATTAGTCGCCTTTTACGACATTCATGGGAATGATATGGCGTAGTTCTATTCTAAAATGACGGACACCAAACGGCATTATTTTAGTTAAGCATTAAAAAATGTCAGTTCTTAATTTTTCTTGTTCTATGAGGCGAGGTCGTCATTTCTAAGAATTACTTTGTCATTATACTCGTACGTACGTTATATTTATTGACATTCACCTTGGGTGAAGGATTAAACAGGAAAAAGACCGGTTACAGCACAGAGCACGGCAATGTACGTCAATGCTCTGTGGTTTAAAAGCGATATTTGCCGGCCAGTTCCTAAAGTTTTTTTTTAATGTTGTTTAATCTTTATGATTGGTGATGTTAGTGATTTTTTAATTTAAAAAAAAAACGTTTGTACACACATAAATAATATGCGTTATCTTTTAGAATATAAAAAAATCTAATAGAATATATTTTCAAAATTGCATACAAGGTATCACGTATTGACGTCAGATAATTTAAGTGTCATTATATCTACTGCCGCTTCCCTAAACGTGTGTGTAGAAGAAGCGGCGGAACAAACTACACTGCAGCATTTTATGTGCGTGAAAAAATGTTTTTATAAGCTTATATTTATAATAAGTTCTTATTTTAATATTACGTAATGTTAAGGGAGTTGACTGCATCTTAATGTTTAACTATACCTATAAAATTTGAAATCAAATAGTAATGTGTCCTAGCTTAATTTGACCAAGTGATTTGACAAGAGGTTATATTAACACGGCCAATATGACCATCATGTTTGTTCCTTGCTCAAGGCATGTATTTTATAAATAACAGTTACCTACCTAGTGCCGTGTGGTTCCCGGCACGAATAAAAAAAAAGAATAGGACCACTCCATCTCGTTCCCAAGGATGTCGTAAAGGCGACTAAGGGATAGGCTTAAATTTGGGATTCTTCTTATAGGCGATGGGCTAGCAACCTGTCACTATTTGAATCTCAATTCTACCATTAAGCCAAACAGCTGAACGTGGCCTATCAGTCTTTTCAAGACTGTTGGCTCTGTCTACGCCGTAAGGGATAAAGACGTGATCATATGTATGTATGTATGTACAGTTACCTACCTTATACAAGTCAAGGCTGCTTGATTGTTGGAGTCAGATTCAAGCAAATTGCCATAATACTAGACATTACATTGTTTCCCTTCAATAATATGAATCAAATCATTATATGCACAAGCTCACTTATAGTAATCATCTCATGTTAATTTGTAAAACGTTGGTCACTGGTTTGTGCCGTGTGGTTCCCGGTACTTCTGAATAGTGCTGCATATTTTCCCCATGAATTTCGTAAAAGGGATAGGCTTATAAAATTAGGATTCCCCTAGTAGATGTTGGGCTAGCAATCTATCACTATTTGAATCTCAATTCCATCTTTAAGCCATACAGCGGAACGTGGCATTTCAGTCTTTTCCAAAATCTTGGCTCTGTCTACCCCGCAATGGATATAAACGTGACTATACGTGTATGTATGGTCACTAACAAATTCTGAAAGAAATCACGAAGCCATTTAGCGGACCCAGGGTGCGGCTACGAAGTCATTTGTGAAGAAAGTTAAGCGCGTATTACTTTTAAACAATAAAATTTTATTGAAACCAATGTTGAGACATTATATTACCTCACAAACATTTGTCTAGTATTCCGAGACCGTTGGCTCTGTCTACCCCTTAAGGGAAGAAAAGTGTATGTATCTTTGACTATCCATATTTAGTCGCAATTAGAGTGCGGAATCAGCTTTTTCTACATTATGACCGGAATTTGCATGATACATACATAAAATCACGCCTTTTTCCCGGAGGGGTAGGCAGAGACTACATCTTTTCACATGCCACGATCTCTGCATACTTCCTTCGCTTCATCCACATTCATAACTCTCTTCATGTTCAAGCTCGGCGGATTCGCAAGACCTTAATTCATTAGCTCTTTTTAAAAAATCTGCAAATTAAGGTAAAAAATTAAACAATTTTTTAAGAGAACACTTTATTTATATCAATAATGGGATATTAATAATTAGGAATGTATAATACATCGATATAATAACTTATCTATGGTGAAACCAGATGTTCTTTGGACATGAGGCAAAATTAGGACGCCATTATACCTAACAATAAATATAGCCATAGATGAATCAACCAATCAGAGCGCATTATTCCGAGACACGTAACCTTATTGGTTAGGTCTGTTTCTTTGTTTTTATGAAGTTTCGATTAATGCATTTTTGTTTTGTTTCTTTTTGCAATTTATCATTTTAACGATTCCGTTAATTAAGAACCTCCTTATTTTTAACTCAGTAGATAAGAAATAAAATGAAATACTTACTGTACAAAGACTAAGAAGTGAGATCTTAATTTAAACTAAATATACACAATATTTTTACTTGAAAACACATATTGCGTGCAAAAGTATCTTTTAAGAATAATACGAGAAATTAATAATTGTTTACTCGATAATAGCAATAAGTATGAAATAAGAAGTATTAATTATTTTATTTTTTTATTATATTCAATAAATTAACACAAGATGACTTTCGGACGCCATCTTAAGATTTATTAGCTAGATTTGACAGATGTATTTTTAAATTAAATATATTTTGGACATTCTGTTCTGTTGAGTTTTGTTTAATTGCATAAAGATATCTAGATACTTTTACACGAAGTGATAAATTTACTATTTACAAATAATTTTAAGACATACATCAACTCTAATAACTATATTTATTTCAAGAAGAAAACGCAATTCAGAGGCTCAATTATTATTTTATCTAAGTATTTAAAATTAAACTATGAAGAGAAATAAAGTTTATTTTATAAATAAATCAAAATGATTAACAATGGTATTTTTATAATGTTTAAGTCCGTGTACAATATATTGGTAAATAAATAAATGTAATGTCCAGTCACGATGATAATTTGTTTTTCTTAATCCCACTGCTGGTTTATGCCCAAATGGGATTCCCAACAACTGTCATTTTTAATTATTTTGAAAATTAATGACTAAGCCATGAAATTTCTTGCAAAGTAAAACCAAAAATATTAATAGGAATGTATGTGACTGAAACTGGAATCAAAACTTAAAATGCCTTCGTCATTAAAGCAAATCCTAATGAAATGGTAGTGAGGCTAAGGGTAGGTTGCAACATATTACTATAGCGATAAATTAACTCTTACAAACCCCCTTTCTGGTTAAATTCGTTTTTGTTACGGTTTCATCTTCACTATAGTAATATGGTACAACCCACACTACAATTTTGGTTTTATCGGGAAGCTGATGTATACTAATATATTTATCAACCGAGTTACTTTTTGAACCAAATTTTCTATTAAATTTAATTTCATTTTGTAGAAATCTCAAGCGAAAAAAAAGTAATTTTTGATCTTCACTCTCTTATTTATAGATATAATCATAATTTTAAGTTCATATTTTATAATAAATTTTTGTCTGATAATTTTGTGCTTCATATCAAAATCATTCCGAAAAAAGAGGCTGTTATTTAAAATCGTGTATTAAATGCGAATAAAACTCTAATTAAACCGAACATTGACTCCATCATAAGAATGTTATTGAGCTTCCTCAGAGCCTCATTGGCATACCAAGTAAATGACACGAGCCTAGAGTGTGATCCGTAGAGTTTCATGACATAGGAATAATCATCATGCTTTTATAATTACTACATCATAAACATAATCAGCACTGTTTGGTCAACTATATTGTTTACTGTATTTGTAATACTATCTGTGTTTTTGACTGCTTGTGCCACAACAAATAAAAAAAAATTGCATACATCAAGAATGTCGCCAAGTTTCAAAGCAGTTAATTAAATGAAAAACATAAAAGAAAAAAATTAAGAAAGGATTAATAAGAGTACCTTTAGGGTTAAAGAATACAAGGTCAACTTCATATTGTTGTTGACCCATAAGCCATTTTCAAATGATGAATACATAAATATTTCATTCATATCTAATCTTTTTCTGTCGTCTTTAATTTTGAAATACAAAAGTCTTCAAAAATTCTGATCTCATTAAAGACGCCTCCTAGCAAGAAATGTTTATTCGCGAAAAAATTGATTTGACTATTCCTAACATGTCAGAGAAATCAAACGGTATCATCACTGCTGACTCCATTTCAATTTACTTCAGGTCGATATCGTCTCCTAGCAAATCTTCGCACTCTTTCTCCCATTGTTTGTCGTCTCCCGTCTTTTCTGCTACCACTTCGTACTCCTTCAACTCTGCTTCCAATTCCTTCTCCCATTGCTCTGGAAATTTAGTATTTGTAACATAGTTAGTCATTTTTTTTAATTGTTTGTGCACTAAGTGGATATGAGTTCTTTCAAAATTAAAATTGATTAATTAGAAAAGAAATATTGACATTGGTATATACAATACAGTGCAAATTTCAGATATTTGCCATTTGTTATTAGAAAACAAAATATTTTGATTAGACAACTACTTATTTGTTCTGAAAATGTCTTTTAATGAATTGCCAATTTTAAATTTTGCAATAAAGTTAATTAAATGATCATATCCACCTAATTTAGGAAATGTGTAGTGTAAAATATTTATTCAATGTTAATTTTGTTCATTGTACAGTACAGTATTGTGTTATGATGTTAATTTTATAATATTACTTTTCAATTTTCACAATATCAATATCTTAAGGATTAGTCCTTAATTTGATATCTTTATTTTCAATGAATTTGTGAGTTAATTTTCGAATACTTTCTACATTTCTATCTCGGTTAGTTTCAACAATATCTAGATCTAAAATAACAACGCAATTTATTTTAGAATAATATAATTATTTCAATTCATAATAACTAACTATAAATGCCAATCATTTATAACCATACGTTGTTCGCTAAACAATGTTTCAAATATTTGAGAATAAAAATTTACGTCTATGTTACCATAGCTACAAAATACACGTGGAATTATAAACTAAACGAAGAACATCTATTTAATTATCTGTACCATGGAGATATTAAGGAAGAAGTTGACAACTGTCACTATGCAATCCAAATCTGTCGACATTTCATGCTTTTCAAGTACATTTACTATTAAAGGAATTATTAATGTGACATATTATAGCCAGATTATTTAGTTTGATTTTAAATATATAGTTACAAACAGTTTTAAATATATATATACTACAAAACATCGAATATCTTACGAGAGGCATAATGATCAGAAACATTTCTTGCTATTATTGCTTCGTTTCTGTCCAAACTAACATAAGAGTTGAGAGCAAATAAATTGTTAACATCGTACTAGGCCAGTATGTTATCACTTGTCGTTTCCGCCCCCTCGAATACCTATATCATTATAAATGAGTTTACTTCATTACCAACTATAAGTCTACACAAATTTATAACACTGGAGTATTTCCTCAGAGTATAATATCAACTCTCTAATCTAAATTGTAAATAATTACAAAACAAAAGGGAAGATAGTATTGTGTTGCCAGCGTAAAGATTCTAAATATCCCTGAGACCAGACGGCAGTTGAGGGCATTTAATTGACTGTCACCCATAAGTGATATGTCGCGGCTACAATAAAATAAACTTTAAAAAAATTATGACAAGAAATAACTTTAATCATTTCATGTGAATACTTGGAGAAAGTCTGACAACACAGTTTATTTACACAAGGTGGGTTTCAACATTGCTACGCAACGTAAAAAAGAAGGACCAAACGAAATATCTGGTAAATCACAATAACCAACTTTGAGAAACGTGTAAGCTTAGAAAAGTCAACCAAAATGCACAGATTGCAAGCAGATAAATTTCAAAGCTAAAGAAGGAATTTCAAAATCGTAGTAGCAATGTCAAAACCAGAACAACTGATACTTATAATTAATCTACTGAGCCGAATTGTAATGAACTGTGTGACGTTATAGCTATTATAACCTTAATCAATACTTAGACATATATAACATTCAGTAGACATTAAAATACGTTCCATTGAGAAAATTTACTTGATTGAAGATAAGTATATAATTCAATCGCAGTGGACTATCCTTCAATAGCTTGTGATATATTATTAAAATTCCATCTAAATAGAGAACGTGATCTCTATACAATATTAGAAATGCTATTGAAATACAGACCGATAGCATCAGTGGCAAACAACAGGTTAAACAAATTTGAGGTAATATATACAATTTATATTATTATATAGGACAAAGAAGCTATATTGTCATAACATTATTTTTATTTATATACGACACACGAATTAACAACAAGGATGAGATATGACATCGTAGTGATATATAAGTCATAAATATTTAGTTTAACAAAACAGCGATAGATTTTATACATACTTTAACTCTTTAACTGATATCGAAAAGTGGGTGATAGGATTAACAGTGAGAGAGTGAATGTGCTTGACATAATAATGCCACAAACGTTCGCCACTAAAACTAATATGTCATCCAAATAAACGAAATATATTTATTATTGATTCTAATTGCAACATATGAAGCATTTTTAATATTCCATCAAATCCAATCCAAATCATCATAACACTAAATGAATAAAAACCGATAAAACATTGGAAACAAATTTATAATTTGTCATTAACATATAATCAGTATATGTGCGTATCCACTTTGAAACTCCATATCATAAAAAAATTATAATATGGCATTATTTCATCAAGAACGAAACAATATTTGCAGCAAAGGGACTCGTGGAACAGCGTACATTCCGCTTAACTCAAGCTTCGTATCGACTAGATATAAGTTATAATTCTATACATAATTCACACAAACATTATAAAATCTTAAGTGCAGATCATTTATGCCAGGAATTACAGTAATATTTTCCAAAGGAGATGTTAAAGAATAGATGTTGAGGTGTCATTGGTGTATGATGTATAGAATTACAAAATCGTGGTGTTATTAAGATAGTGAAAGCAGATTTCGCGCCTTCAGTTGTCCGTGTCTCGTTTAAGCTGCATTCCAGGGAAAAAATAATACTTTTTAGCATATTAATAAACACTAAGCTATATTATTTATTATATTTTGTTGTATTTCATTTTATGTGCAAATGAAGAGAAACAAAGCTATTTTTCTTTTGTTATTTTTTCCTTAATGTGTTATTCAGCTGTTTGCACAAATTTGATTAAGAATGTTTTGATTTCTTCCATTTGTATAATCAAATACAGTACTTTTAAAGTACTTCAAACCGGTACCTCGGGTAATATTTTCTTTGATTTGATAGATCAATGGATTTCTAATTATAAAAGAACCATAGACATTTACGGATTCCAAGCTACATGAAAATGATGACGTACTAGCGTAGTGATATGACATAGTTACAAAAAGTTAGCATTAAAATGTTTGCATTAGGCTATACCAACGCGATACTCAAGTGTTCAGTAAAATATATCATCGGCAGCTTTCATTATTCCTACATTAATATTAGGTATATTTTTATTATTGTCTTAAGCATTTGAGGCTTCATATTCATCAACGTATGTTAACTTTTATGAAACAATAAATAAGTACGACAAAATAATTATCAAATCCTTTCAGTTCCAGTAGTTTATACATGGTTATGACTGACGTCGTATTAATAATACATGTGAGACTTATAAGAACATGCAATGCAAGTATTTCTCAAAGTTGGTTTTTGCGTCAAAAAATTAAAAGTTTTAAAAATAAATTGTGATACATGGCTGTTTGTGTGGTTAATAAAGCTTTTTAAATAAGATAACATAAATAAAATAAAAAAATTGTTAAACCAAAACCTTAGTTCCTCTGTTTCGAGTCTAAAATGTGAAGTGATTGCAATTTTGAACTTGTCTAGAAACAAATCAGTGTAATTACTTATTTTTGTATCACTATGTGTGGTGTGTGTGTTTTTTCATATTATTTCATCTATAACGATCCGTCCACAGATAGTCTTGTGAAAATTTAATATTTCAGTTTGTTAAAACTAATTACTTAAATGGAAATAGATATCGCTGCTTTAAAAGGGCAGTTTACTCAATAGGATATACTAAATACGACAGCTGGAACAGATTTATCTTATATATTTTCATAGTTAATTTTACAAATATGTTGCAAAGAAATTCCTGTTTTATTGATCTTTAATGCGTAACTTCAATGGCAGTTACTTATAGTAGAACTGTGTCTATATGTCAGACTCACAGTCTATCAGACAAGCTACAGGGTCGATAAATATTAAGTACGACATTTGAGCGAATGATTACAATACATATTGACGTCTTTTTAAGTCTACCTGTTGTCTTCTAAATTTTCTTCAATGTGATAAGGCAGTTCGTTCAAAAAAGACTAACTATCAACGGATCGTTTTTAGGGAAATAAATCAAGACTTTTGTTAGTGAAGCCTCAAGTCTTACCATCATCGTTTTCTCTATCGACTTTCAACGACTTAATGCGTTTCTTGGCGTCGTCAATCGACTCCTGCGACGATTTCTCTTTCGCTACTGATTCACTTGAAGATTTATCATCGTCTATTTAAAAACAAAAAGGAAAACCAAATAAAGATAATGCAACATAATAGGGGAAAGGGTTTGGTGGAAAAATGAATGAGGCATTTTATTTTTCTAATAACTATTTACCTTATGCAGTTAAATGAAAATAGAAAAATGATGACTTATAATAACAAGTTCATCAAATGTAGTATCTGAATAAGGTCTTTGAACGGGCCGAGGGTCTGATAAGTCGTGTCTGAATGAAACCAGAATTTTGGCTGTTCAAGGTGTCGTGTGTTATTATCGTCTAGTCAAATTTTGATTGTCCTTTTTTTCATCAGTCTGTCAGTCAGTTTTGTTCATCTAAAATGTCAAGTCAAAGTGTCTTTCTGTACATGGAGGCTGAACGGCCGCTACAGTCTTGTTAGATTGAACATCATACCATTTTATAGCAATATCATAAAGGTGAATTACTCGTAGGAAAGAAATAGTTAAAAACTTATAATATGTTTTTGAGGACGTGGGCAAACTATTACTAGTGATTTCTCTGATATAGATATATCAGAGAAATTATGTCAGATGACATAATTTTAGCAAATATATTGTTTTTCCTAAGAAGACATTATTTAACTATATCATGATCTTAATCATTTATGTTGGGAAAACCTACTCGACTACTCAGAAAGAAAGCTACAATATCTTGGGCGTAATGACTGCTGACTATAAATGAACTTTTTAAAACTGTTATAAACTTTTTAGTGCCTTCATTATGTATTATGAAAAATATCGTCTCATGTCTTTAGAAAGACCTCAACTTCAATACCACGAATGTGATGACAATAGTAAGACTTTTTAAGGCCTTACTCAGGTATTAACGATTCGACTCCTCATAAAAGCTGCTACAATACCATGATGATTATAGCTACAAGAATAAACATGAAATCAAAATCATTAATGTAGAATGGTGTGAAGTTGATGATTACAGAAATAATAATGAACATTTATAAGAACATACCCTGGGAATCGTCAGCGCTGGCCTGGCGTGAAGCAGCCGCGTCAGCCTCGTTGGCCTGGCAGATGAGAGAGAGGCGGTAGAAATAGTTCCGCCAGAAGTTCTCTTCTGTGATGCTGGAACATTATGAGATAGAACATAGACGCTTCATATTCATCAACGTATACGACACATAGACGTGACCACATGTATGTACATGTGGTCACGTCTATATCCCTTGCGGGGTAGACAGAGCCAACAGTCTTATAAAGACTGAATGGCCACGTTCAGCTATTTGGCTTAATGATCTAATTGAGATTTAAATAGTGACAGGTTGCTAGCTCATCGCCTAAAATAGAATCCCAATTTTGTAAGCCTATCCCTTAGTCACCTTTAACGACATCCATGGGAAAGAGATGGAGTGGTCCTATTCTTTTTTGTATTGGTGCCGGGAACCACTCGGCACATATATATGAGATAGAAATACGTTTTAAAACTGGTGGTTTAAATCTGGAAATCCTCTTTTATTGCTCCCTTACTCTCTATTACTTTTCAGATCCCTTTTTCTGGCCAAGAAGTATACAAAAACATGCTGAAATTTTGTCTGTACTATTAACTAATTAGTTTATTCCTTTATGACCACTGTTTCTTTTATTATTAGTGATATCATCCACGAAACGTAGTGCAATTTATGTTTAACAAGAACAAGATAAAAGGTCACCAATGTTATCAACAATAAATTAAGTAATTTTTATCGAACTATAAATATTATATAACCTTTGCTCGGAAACCGCCGTATAATTAATGAGAAATTTAGGATGTAAAATTTTTGGTACGAATATTTTTTTGTATAGATTGCTAGCCCATCGCCTAAAAAAAGAATCTCAAGTTTGTAAGCCTAACCCTTAGTCGCATTTTACGTCATCCATGGGAAAGAGATGGAGTGGTCCTATTCTTTTTTGTATTGCTGCCGGGAACCAAACGGCACCAATACAAAACATTTTACTTAATCAACTCACATTTTTGGCACGAGGTCGAAGCGCATCTTCTCCAGGTTGGGATCTTCGGCCATGATGGCCACAGCCACAGGGTACATCTTGTCGTAGTCGAAGTCGAACTCCACGCCGGCCGGCGGGGCTCGCACGAAGTTCCGCCGGTCCTGGAAAATTAGGAAATATTTTCTTCTTCATGTGCCGTGTGGTTCCCGGCACCAATACAAAAAGGATCATTACATTTGTTTCCCATGGATGTCCATGGGAATAAGACGGAATGGTCCTATTCTATTTCAATTGGTGCCGGAAACTACATAAACATATCCTACTCTCTCATTTATTATTTATTCATTGTGCCGTGTGGTTCCCGGCACCAATGCAAAAAAGAATAGGACCACTCCATCTCTTTCCCGTGGCCGATCAGTCTTTTCAAGGCTGTTGGCTCTGTCTACCCTGTTCAGGTTAATCTGTTTAGGTTAATGATAGAATTAAGATTCAAATAGTGTCAGGTTGCTAGCCCATCGCCTAAAAGAAGCATCCCAAGTTTATAAGCCTATGCCTCAGTCTCCTTTTACGACATCCATGGGAATAAGACGGAGTGGTCCGACTCTTCTCTTGACGGATTGTAATGTCTCTCAGACACTTTCATTGGCAACAAACGGAGAGTCTTTATAACCTGGACAAGAACCTACATACATACATACATACATAAAATCACGCCTCTTTCCCGGAGGGGTAGGCAGAGACTACCTCTTTCCACTTGCCACGATCTCTGCATACTTCTTTCGCTTCGTCCACATTCATAACTCTCTTCATACAAGCTCGGCGGTTTCGGGTTAAAAATGGGTTAGGGTTTCAAGAACCTACATAAGACCAATAAAGCAGACAAGCGGAATGACTTACAGTAGACAAAGAGAGGCACTCGTCCTTCAAGGCAGCCTCGTTGGGCGCTCCGACCCACGGAGGCACGGTGGGTCCAACATTCCCCTCCTGGCCCTTGATGAAGGCATCCTGCTCCTTGTTGAACTCTCCCAGGATGCTCTGCAAAGAACGAGATAAGAATATCAAATTATGCTTTCATTTGTTCTACGAGTAAATTAGTTCAGATTAGCTTTTCTTCTACATTTACACATATACATAGTGCGGTGTGGTTCCCGGCAGTGCCGTGTGATTCCCGGCACCATTACAAAAAGGAATAGGACCACTCCATCTCTTTCCCACGGATGTCGTAAAAGGCGACTAAGTGATAGGCTTATAAACTTGGGATTCCTCTTTTAGGCGATGGGCTAGCAACCTGTCACTATTTGAATCTCAAAGTATACATATATCTTAGATACCTTACGGTGTACGTAGACCGTAGTAATCAGAAGCACGATTGGCAGGTTCCCGATTGATGGAAGTAAAATTCACGAATAGTGACAGGCTGCTAACCAGTCATCTTAAAGATGGCATCAAATTTAAAAGATTTACGCTTTGATAAACTAAAACGAAAACTTATGTTACGATTTTCAGAAACACGTGAATTTAGTCTAACCCACCATCTTGAAGTAATAGTTATGTAGATGTTTTAAGAGTAGCTAATTATAGATAATCATATTCTTGTTTATAACTATACCATACATCAAGCCATTCTGAGAAAACATCGAAAGATAACAATAGGGATAATTTTACTTTTGTTATTATTTGCAAAAGCAAAGTTGAACAGAAATCTCAATAGGGGCCTAAAAACGAAGAAAAAACGCAGTCGCCAACTCAAATTGTTGTTGGAGAAGAGTATTAAAGAGGACTACTGGAAGTAAGAAGTAATGAACACACTGCTGTCACGCACGACACACGTCTTAAGAGTAAGATGATGACTTTTTGTGGGGTTCAGTTGCAAACTAAAATATGTAAGGAAAGTTGTCTCCTTACCTGTTGTGACAAAAATGGATATATGTAAAGGATGTGGTGATCGTCCGATTTTAATTGAATAAAGAATGAATAAGAATTAATTATTTATTTATCGCCAGAACAATTTCTCCTCAACTGGGTCAATAAAATAAATTTATACAAGATAATTTAATAACATGCATTAATATTCATAGAGGAATAAATAACGCAGAATTGGAAATCTTAAACAAACTCCAGAGATTAATGAAATTCCACCCAATTTATAAAGAGCAAACTCGCTCTAAATTACATTTTTCGTTCATTTATTCATAACTTTCTTTCGGTGATCAAAGTTAAGGAAAAGAATTTTAGAACTTATTACAATTTATCAACATCTAGTGCAGACATTGATGAAGATAAAAAAAATAACAGATGAATTTCTTTTACCATTTTCAGCTCACTAGATACTACATACACCTGGCCCTTTGCTTTTCAAACTTGAGAATTTTAATCCCCATGGAAATTTAAACCAATAAAGATGATATAGAACCAGCAGTCTTGAAAGTCTGACAGGCCACATTCAGCTATTAGGCCTAATGATAGAATTTAGATTTAAATAGTGACAGGTAGATTCAAAAAGATTTAATTCCATAAACTATTCTCTTCGTGCACGCTTCATAAATCTATAATCTTGTAGACTTTACAATGTCTTCTGTAAATACAAAGTCGTCGCAATATTTGCGGAAGATACTGGTTTTACAGCCAACAAATCTATTTTGTCAGGGTTCTTAAGACTATCAAAGAACATTATAATTTTTCATGGCGTGTGGTTCCCGGCTCCTTCGAATAAGTCTAATAGACGTTTCGCATGAATGTCGTAAAAGGCGAGTAAGGGAATAAGCAAATGAAACTATTGCAAGCCTTCATGTTGCGTTTAGATAATTAACAATAGCTGCTTCTCTTTCCGCGCAGATTGTCAGAGTCAATCAAGCAAATAGCTTTAAAATTTGAGGTTCAGCATTTAACCCACGACCTATTATCGTCATTGAAAATAACCCATAGCGACGACTGTGGCGCGCATTTGAACGTACTAATTTTTCCTTAGACATACAGGCGATTCAAGTCGAAAACAGCCTTACTGCAAAAACTGAACAAATTATTCCCACTAAACAAATATTCTGCGACTGATATGGAACACTTTAAAAACACACGGCCCATGCTTGACATAAATTTTACGACAGATATTAATAATATCAGTAGTCAGCTTCCTGATAATGAATACTATCAGTATTTCTCCGTTCAGTTAATGTTTTACTGTCCAATGACAGTTAGTGCTCATTATGATACGAGACTTAATTGTTTTGTATGTTTTAAATAAACTCAATTCAGTAATGTTACAATTTTTGGTTGAAACGTAATTATTTTCTAACAACAATAATAGTGATACGTTAGTAGTGGAAGTGTCTCTGGTGATATTTTCAGTAAAATAAATTATTTTTAATATAACAAATGTAAAATTGCTTTTCAGTAAGCAGGAAGTTATCTGATCGCGTGTGGATAATGGACTTAACCATAAAGTACCTACAATTAACTAAATAGATAATATTTAATTCAAGTTAACTCCTTTATGTCTTGACTGTTAATTGCCTGTCGAACCTTTTATACTAGTTAAGTGGAAAGTTAAAAATAGTTTCTTTAATATAAAAGAAAACACAGCATATGAGAAATTGAACTTAACAATAAAAATTTTATATAGTATCAACTGATAATCCAAAACTTGATCAGACTAATCAATTACCAAAATTAATGAACAAAATGGAAAAAGCACCAGATAAAATGGAAACGAAATTTGAAGAAAACATCGATAAAAACGATCCTGCAGACAAGATGGCGAAAGCAATAGGAGAATTCGGAAAATGGCAGATATTAATTTTAATTGTCGCTTCGATTCCATCGAAAATGTCCGCGATATGGCAACAGATATCCATAATATTTCTCGCGCCGAAAACAACATTTCGATGCACGGATGATACTATTAACGAGACAATTTTTAACTCAACTTGTTACGAAAACTGTCGTACTTACGAATATTTCTCTGAGTTTGAGAATAATATAATATCGGATTGGGATCTCATTTGCGGCAGAGCTTGGTTGGCTAATTTCACACAAACAGTGTGTATGTTCGGTGTTCTTGTTGGAAGCGCTGTGTATGGATTCATATCTGACAGGTAATTTATGATCGACCTCAATAATTATTGTAGTTTACACCTGTGAGGTTTTGCATTTATATATTTATGTACATCACGGAAAAATACAACAAGAACTAAAGAAATAAATTCTACGAGGGCAAATTTCTGAATTTGTTAACACTTGTGCATTATGATATGCACAAGTGCTAACAAATTCAGATAGAAGACCTTCTCGCCCTGTGTCACATCAATTCAATTCATTCATTTTAAGATAATAATTACAAAGATCTTACAATACAAACTCATGATCCACATACTCCTCCCAATTATGATTTTTCAAAACAAGAATCAGAAGAAGCACGAAAGCAGAATAAATACAGTGGAAATGAGAGCGTTAAGGAGTATGTTGGGTGTGAAATTGAGTGACCGGATAAGGAACAGCGTGATAAGAGAATGTTGTGATGTGAAAAAAGATGTAGTTACAGGAATAGAAAAGAGTATGTTGAGATGGTTCGGTCATGTGGAGAGGATGAATGAAAACAGGTTGACTAAGCAGATATATATGGAGGGTGTGGAGGGAAAGGTCGGAGTGGGAAGACCTAGACGAACGTATCTTGATCAAATTAAGGACGTCCTGGTAAAGGGTCAGGTCAAAAGTACCCGAAACTGCCGAGCTTGCATGAAGAGAGTTATGAAAGTGGATGAAGCGAAGGAAATATGCAGAGATCGTGGCAAGTGGAAAGAGGTAGTCTCTGCCTACCCCTCCGGGAAAGAGGCGTGATTTTATGTATTTATGTATGTAGAATCAGAACTATAAGTACTATTTTTCAATTCCCTAATTGCATTACATATCAACTTATTCAATACTTTCCATTAATGGTATTATATAAATTTAATTGTAAAATTTTGATTTTCAGATACGGCCGTCGGCCAGCTATCATCATGGCGGCAATGACTCAAATGATTTGCGGCTTGATGATTCCTTTCTCTCCCGACTTCTGGACCTTTACCGTCTTGAGGTTCGTCATAGGAACATCCACCGCTGGTCTTATGGTCGTCTCTTTTGTCATCGTACTTGAAATAGGTAACAGTAACATCTAAGTAGTTTTTTTTCATATAGGAAATATTTACCAAAATTCGCATATAAGTACCTAAGTTTTATCAACAAGATATTATTCATCACATCAATAATGTTATCAATGTGAAACACATTAAAAAATTAAAGCCAATTAGCAGTAAGAATAACTGTTTATTAAACATCTGAAAACATTACTTGCACACGAAACATTTGTAATTACAATGTTATCAACATGTAAACAGCTAATTAAGATTAATGAGGCGAAAGATATATTTGCATTCAGTATGATCCTTCTCAAGAAACTTCATTTTAAATCCGCTTTTAATACCAAATCTAGGAAATGTCTAATGAACAAATATATGATTATATTTATAGTTGGACCAAAGAAAAGGGAGCTAATGACTGGACTTTATCAGATTCCAATATCGTTTGGCGAGATGGTGATGCCGCTATACGCATATTATCTGAGAGACTGGGACCAATTCAGCTTGGGCATTGGCATAACGCAGTGCATATTCGTGATTTACCTATTCGTTATACCAGAGACGCCAAAATGGCTGATCTCAGTGGGAAGACTGGAGGAGGCCAGCGAAGTAATGAAAAGAGCTGCTAAAATGTTCGTATTTTGTGGTTTGTTTAGAAATGTTACACAAATAAAGTCACGTCCGCCGAAGACAGAGCCAACAGTCTCGAAAAGACTGAAACGCCACGTATGGCTTCATGATGGAATTGAGATTCAAATAGTGACAGTTTGCTAGCCCATCACCTACGGGAGGAATCCACAGTGTATAAGCCTATCTCTTAGTCGCCTATTACTACATCCATGGGAAAGATATGGTGTGTTTCTGTTTCTTTTTTATATAATCTGTTCTAAAGTGCCGGAAACTACATGGGAACTTAGAAATGTTAATTAATTATTTTTTGGTTAACTGAAAGTTGAAGAAACTCTAAATTCTAAAGAACAACATACGTTACAAGGGACGTTGTATAAAAAAAACCACTTCAATTTTAAAATTTGTTAATACAGTTCATATAACAACAACAAAAAAGTAAGTAAGACCCCCAAATTCTAACAAAAATACGAACTCAATTCCAGAAACAACCTGCCAACGGACAACATGCTGCAAATAGCTAAAGAAATATCAGATGACTCTATCGCAAGACAGGACAAGTCGGCCAGCAAAGCATCTTATCTGGACCTGATAAGGGTGCCATCTTTGAGGATAAGGAATCTGTGCTCTTGCGTGTGCTGGTTCATACTGGGGCTGAGTTTCTACGGAGGCAATCAGTACATCGGACAGACCAGCTCAAACACTTTCCTCACCATTGTCTTGGCTGGAAGTTTGCAGGTATCAAATTTACTTTATATACCACAATTCTAATTTCCGCGGAAATTTCGAGAAATCCCCTCTTAATGCACTCCTAGACACAGAAAGAACACGCCGATTTTAAGTCTCTACGCCCAGCGGTTTGGGATGTGCCTTGATATGTTAATCAGAAGTTGTCAAATAGATTTTGATTTTGATTGTGTGAGAAATATTGATTTGAGCCACAAAAAAGCATTAATTTCCTTTTAGGATATTGATGTGCTTAAAATCAAGTCAAGATAGAGGTCAAAAATCTTCAGGATTGTATGTAATCTTCTTGACTTTTTCTTGTTTTACGATCTCCATTGTCCCAAATATATGCCAAATTATCTGAAGAGAACAAAGATTATGTTCTCAAAATACTGGTCAATGCCGGCAATACTGAAGGGAAAAGATCACAACGCCGGTCACCAATACAATGGTTTTACCAAGTGAAAATGACCATATTTCTGTCCAAATTCCACGAGATGGTGAGTTAAGACTACTTCCGATCGGATTCGATGGAGAAATTTAGTGCACATGTGTTCCTGTGGACCATGATATCCTTTAATAAGGGAGCGACTAGGAAGATCACTACATAGTATAAAACAAAGTCGCTATTTTAGTCTGTTTGTCTGTATGCTTAAAACTTTAAAATTACGCAACGGATTTTGATGCGGTTTTTTGTAACAGGTAGAGTGATTCAAGAGGAAGGTTTTTATGTAATAACATTTATAATTTTGCACCCGTGCGAAGCCGGGGCGGGTCGCTAGTAATCAATAAGTTCTTTTCTTAATTATCAGATTCCAGGTCTAATCCTCTCTGGATTCATGTACAAGCGATATGGACGCAAGAACACAGCGCTTGGGTTCTGCGTCCTCTGCGCCATCTCAAACGGCCTGTTGGTGTTGCCTGATGAGTGGTTTTATGTTAAACTGGTGGCTGGAGCTACTGCGGTGAGCTGCGCTGCTGGGGGTTACAGCGCCATGTAAGTAACAATATCAATTTAACATTCAAAGTAACTTTCAAAATACATACATACAATTAAGAAGTAACTGACCCATGTCTGCACCTCAAAGATATTAACAAAAAGACGATATGGGGGATGCCAAAAATGTGATTTTGGGAATTTCAATATTTCTGTGTGTTTGTATTATTCTCACATCACGCGAAAACTATTTCTCCGATTTGAAAGCGGTTCTCTCAAATGTATTCGGCTTGGTCTAACTTTCAATGAGTTCTGGGGGCAAAACCGGCATTTTATGGCATAAAAAATCGCGGGAAACATTTCCTTAAAATTCAGATAACAGTTAATCAAATCTAGAAAACAGACGTGTCCCTTTTATGTACGTCTTTGTTATCAGGCTTTTATTTCACACCATTGTTGATGTTACTATAAAAAACATCTAAGTTTTTGAGTAATTTTCATTTGTATACAACCTTTTATGCTGTATTAACAACATTGGACACCGATTCTGTACCAAACGTACAATTTCTTTCAGAGTTAAACAATTGTATCGACTCAACAAAGTTGAACATGACTTCCAATCTCATAAACGAGTTTTCACTAGTGCTCAACATTCCATAATATCATCCAGGTACACCTTCACGTCGGAACTATTCCCAACTGTCGTACGGAACATGGCCGTTGGAGCGTCATCTACTACATCCAGGGTAGGGTCCATGCTGGCTCCATTCGTGGCCGGCGCCAGCGGGGGACCCTGGGTAGCACCCACCATCTTCGCCATCGCCCCATTGATAGCAGCCGTAGCCGTGTGGTTTTTACCAGAGACTAAAGGGAAAAAGCTGATGGACCATTTGAACGAATGTTGATTTTGTTAATTTATTAATTTGTATAGTAGGAAAATAAATTGTAATACATTTTTAAGTATGGTAAAATGTCTGTTTTGATTTTTTCTAAACACAGCTTTGATCCATTAACAACTTTAATTTAAATTTCTTAAACACATTAATAAATGTTTTCCTTGCATTTCCCTAAAGAATCTTTTATCGCTGAAAATTAAATGTAAAAGATATTTCTGACAACAACGTAGTATGTAAGTATAGTCATAGCTTTATTTAAAAATGGTAAATGCCCAACAACTTACATAAAATTATTCAACAAAAAACGATCAATTTAGTATAATTATTTTCGAAATTCGCCTGTTTAAATACAATTTAACAGCGTACTTGTCTCCGTACAATGAACATGAACAATCAATCTATTTTTAGTTTAATTTTCATTAAACAATTCAAATCTAACCGGAGTTAACATCGGTTTAGTATTAACATGGATTTAAGGGCGGCATTGGTGTCGTTCAATGTCATAATATTTTTGTTTATCGGAGCTAATGTAAGTATAGACTTGATGTCGCGTTACACGCCTTTTTTACCTTATTATCAAACAAATATTGCCGTGTGGTTCCCGGCTCCAATACAAAAAAGAATAGGACCACTCCATCTCTATTCCAATGCATGTCGTAAAAGGCGACTAAGGGATAGGCTTACAAACTTGGGATTCGTTTTTTAGGCGATGGGCTAGCAACCTGTCACTAATTGAATCTCAATTCTATCATTAAGCCAAATAGCTGAATTCAGTCTTTTCAAGACTGTTGGCTCTGTCTACCCCGCAAGGGATATAGATACCATATGTATGTATGTATGTATGTACAAAAAGTGTGGTTGCTGACCGCGGGCCATCTCGTTAGATGCATAGCGAACGCACGGTGTGCTAACATTCAAAGACTTAGCGCAATAGTATCTTAATTTTTTTTTTTTTGGTTATCTGAGTGAGTATTTTGTCGGGTCTAAGTTAAGCACGCTCATGATTGTAATATGAGACGCCATATACCAGTCAGCCTGTATAAATACCAAATTTTAATAATTCTTAGGGCTTAAGAATGGTATTCCAATCAGTCAAGATCACAGCACTTAACGAGAAGTACCTTTACGAGGGTAACGCCAACATCAGAAGGTACAAGCGGAACGGTGACTATTACCTGAATATCTGGGGCACCACCAAGCAAACTTGGAGCAACAACGTATCTGTAGGTATTGTTTGTTTAATACAATTCTATCATTAAACCGAGCAGCTGAACGTGGCCTATTAGTCTTTTGAAGACTGTTCGCTCTGTCTACCTCGCAAGGGATATAGACGTGATCATATTTGTGTATGTATTCGGAAAATCACGTCTTGATGACAGAGCCCACAACGTTGTATGGCTTAATGATGGAATTAAGATTAGACAGTCGAATAATAACTCAATGCTTCGATAAATCCTTTTTGGTTCGAGTGGCTAGGGTGTGGAACGAACTGCCTGCATTTATATCATATATATATATCATATCTTCCCAAGCAAGTACTGTGCGCAATCGTTCAAAAGTAGAATAAACGGGTATCTCTTGAATAGGCATGAAACATCTTCGTCTTCTTCGTCACTTACCAAAAGGTGAGATGGAAGACAAATGCATAATCAAATGTAGAATAAAAAAAGGTTGAGATAGTATTCTACGAGTATAATGTATTCTCTCGTCCACATTCTATTCTAAGTTTGGATATTTGTGAAGTTGACTTTGATGAAGAAAATGGTGTAGGGCAGTTTGTTACCGCTTCTTCTGCCTTGGAAGCGGCAGTCAACTTAGTTTCAAGTAATTTATTTGACGTAAACCAATGTTGTGAAACCAAAAGAATTGACAATTATTAAGCGATATGATAGTATCCTATAATAATGAATAAAAATTTTGAATTGAATTTTGAAAGTAAGTTAGTGACAAATTGCTAGCCCAGCGCCTTGAACAAGAATCCCAAATTTCACATCACAACATTCCCCCTTTTAATATGTTTTTCTAATGCTTATCATTATTTTTAGATCCACATAGTGGTGACTGAATTTCTTCATAATGAGTATAGGAGGTCATTCATCGAGTTCCACTACAGGTTCTGTGACCTGGTCAACAAGGAGCCTATGTTTGGCAAAATGATCGCGAAGACTGGTCTTGTGTGCCCAGCGCCTAAGGTAGCTTTTAAAATCTTTTGGGTTCAAAACGGCTAAGGGTCCCCATAAAGTTTAGTGACGTAATCACTTTTCGCATATGAAAATTGATGACCTTGGTTTTTAAACGTTTGAGGTTATAAAATTTGATGACCCTCAATATGGACCCATAAAATATAATGACTGCTTTGACAAAGCCTTTTGCTGATGATACACTCTAAATCCTTAATCGTCGCGATGATCATAAATACATCCTCACCTCTCCAGTGCGCCTTTTTGATCATAGGAATCATTGGTACGGCAGATTTTTGACTTGACTTGACCCTTATTATATCACTTTTACCGTCCAGTGCAGCAAAAAAGGAGATTCTTAATTCGACAATAAGTTTAAAGTCAGATGTATCCCATGACACAAGTCTCGAACTTTATTTGAGGCTAGCCCAAATCTTGTGAAATGTCCTGAAGATATAAGTCAAGAAAGGAATGTAACGGATGTTTCAGGGTACATATCGGCTGATGAACATGACAGTGCAGTCCCAAGATTTCCCCAACCGCTGGCCGTTCGAGAAGGGAGGCGCGGACATCAACATCACCACCACGGACACTGGGGAGTGCATAGTGGCGGGCTCTGTGCACGTGTTGTTCAAACAGGACAAGACAAAGGAACGCATTTAGTTTATAAAAGTTGTCAGAAATAAAATTTACATGTAAATCACGAGCGCTTTTTTTTTACATTGGCTAGTAAGATGTGAAGGTTTTGTCTATGTGCAGGGCAAATTATAATTGAAATCCAATTATAATTTGCTCTGGCCCGTCGGGTATAGGTCCAGCAGTATTTGGGATTGTTTTGCAGTTCTTTTATCTTTATCATATGAATCAATGTATGAATTTGTGTGTGTTTCACCTCAATCTGCGTGATGATATACACAAATTATAAAATGCCTCTGGCAGCCGTTGATGGCAAGAAAGTAAGTAAAAAAAAGTGAGACAGTAGACATGATTACTACATGTAGCCAGAATTTGGCAGAATGGACTAAAAACTGAGCTGATGACAAAGACCTGACCAAGTGAAGAAATGACTTACAAAACATAAAATAAAACAAATACGAAATTATTAAATTCAGATTTAAAAACAATGTTTAGTAAGTAGTGAAATGTAAAATCCAATTCGGCCATGGGTCCTGATAGAAATCCACAATAATTCCTCTTTTACTTACTTAAAACCTTTTACTACGTTTTAAAAGAAAACATTAAAAAAATAAGTTAAAACCATTTATCTATAATTTTAAGAAAGTATCAGTTTCTCTTAATTTTTCATCCCTTCCATACACACGGCTTTACAACGCCATAATAGTTGCTAAATTACAAACCAACTAATTTCGCTTATTTAATCGGCCTTTGGCTGAAAAGCCAATTATTGTGCCATTATTTCCACCAAGTGTTTTAGTTTCAATACTATTCCGTACAATAATGTACCATCATCAGTTCATTAGTACATACTGGAATAGGAAATGTTTTGAATCGATACTGAATTCGGAAAAATGGTATTATCGACGAATGTAACAATAGTTATTGCAATTTTAACATCACTGATTACTGTTGCAGATGTAAGAACATTGAAATTATTATCATTTATGTAACACGTTACATTCATTACTATGTTTGCCTTTATTTTGATCATTCGGCTACTTGTCAAGGTTCTCTTTATCAAACCATACTCCATCAAAAATTGATCACCTATTTATTTCAACATTTACCTAAATTATGGTCGTACCAGCAATTTTATTTACCTCCTGAGTTCTGGAATTTTCCGATGACTACAATTAAATTATGGAGATGTTTAGCCAGATTGGATTCTGATCTCATATGCCTGATTAAGCAAGTCTCCTCACGATATTTTCTTTTCAACAGATATACTTTTTCAGTTTGCTCCATGACCACGAACACCTTTCGACATAATGATTTCAGTATTCAACATCATAAAATGCTCATCAAAAATTTTACAAATCTCATATACTCTATGCAGTTACAGGGATTAAAAATGATTCCCGAATCCGTAAAAGTGGTGTACGCCAACGAAAAATACGTGGACAGAGTAGTAGCGAATGTACGAAGATACACGAGGCACGGCGATTACTTCATGAACTTTCAAGGGAGGATCAAACACACTTGGGCGAACAACATTACAGTACGTATTTCATGAAATTGTCATGGCAAGTCCATAATGAAGAAAGAAGACCAGAGAGAGAGAGAAGAAGAAGAGAAATGTCAGAAGGGGATTCGCAATAAAACCGTGGAGAAAGTAGTTAATTTTGAGGTTACATATTATAGGTTATACTGACTGGCCTGGGTCTTGGAAATTTATTTATATAAGTATTTATTATAATATATATTATCGTTGAGTTAGTATCTCGGAACACAAGTCTCGAACTTACTTCGAGGCTAACTTAAAACGGTAATGTGTCCCATATACATTTATTTATATATAATCATGTCCTTATACTTTACGGGTCAGAATGAGCCAATCTCAAAGAGACTAAAAGGCCACGTTCAGCTTTACTGCTAAACGGTGGAATTATATTTGAATTTTTAACCTTTGTTAGACAAATTTTGCAGGACCTACAAACTTTGCTAACTATTTATTCGTCAGAAAAAGCGAAGAACTCCTGCGGGCTTGATGACCGAGGACAAATAATTAAGTCTCTAGACCCAGGATCTCTGGGTCGGGCGTTGTCTGTCAGTCAGTCCCTACGTTATGAAAGAGTTTTGCTCCCACCGGTTTTGCAGTAGCATTTTTAGATAGAAACTTTCCTAAAAGAAACCCTCTTCCAAACACGAACAGAATCCGTTCACAACATTCCGAGATTAGGCGCATACATACAAACAAAGAAAATAAGGTGATTTAGGCTAAGTAGTGATAGTGATGATGATGATTATGTTTTCAGATAAACGTAGTGATGACAGAGTACCTGCACAATGAGTACCGGCGATCCTTCATCGAGTTCCATCTCAAGTTCTGCGATATGCTGAACAAGGAGCCCATGTTTGGAAGGATGATCGCGCAAATGGGAGTCGTCTGTCCGCTACCTAAGGTAACTATTGGAGTAATCGCACTATTATAAATTTGGTTATATTATAGTTTACGTTGTGCCGTGTAGTTCCCGGCACCTATGAAAAAAAAAGAATAGGACCACTCCATCTCGTTCCCATGGATGTCGTAGAAGGCGACTAAGGAATAGGCTTATAAACTTGGGATTCTTCTTTTAGGCGATGGGCTAGCAACCCGTCAGTATTTGAATCTCAATTCTATCATTAAGCCAAACAGCTGAACGTGGCCTATCAGTCTTTTCAAGACTGTTGGCTCTGTCTACCCCGTAAGGGATAAAGACGTGATCATATGTATGTATGTATGTATAGTTTACATCAATTTTATGCCGTGTGGTACCCGGCACCTATGAAAAAAAGGAATACTCCATCTTCTTCTCTCTTTGATCATTCACTTCATCTCCATGGATGTCGTAGAAAGCGAATTTGACCACCGACGCTCTTTTAACCACTTTTTACCTCGCTATACATACATATAATCACGTCTATATCCCTTACGGGCAAGACAGAGCCAACTGTCTTGAACAGACTGATTGACCACGCTCAGCTTTTTGGCTTGATGATTGAATTGAGATTCATATAGTGACAGGTTGTTAGCCTATCGCCTAAAAGAAGAATCCCAAGTTTAGAAGCCTATCCCTTAGTCGCCTTTCACGACATCCATGGGAAAGAGAAGGAGCGGTCCTATTCTTTTTTTTGTATAATTAGCGCCTGGAACCACACGGCATGGTGAGGATGCAACAGGGAAGTAAGCCAAGAGGAAGAAGTATAAACATGGAACCCTAATTTCTAACTATCTTTCAGGGTGAATATCGGCTGATGAACATGACAGTGCAATCACCAAATTTCCCCAACCGCTGGCCGTTCGAGAAGGGGGGGGCCGATGTCAACATCACCACCAATGCAGGAGACCTTGTGGGGAGCGGATATATTCATGTTTTGTTTAAACAATAACAAACAACATTGAAAAGAATAGGACCACTCCATCTCATTCCCATGGATGTCGTAAAAGGCGACTAAGGGATATGCTTATAAACTTGGGATTCTTCTTTCAGGCGACAGGCTAGCAACTTGTCACTATTTGAATCTCTATTCTATCATTAAGCCAAACAGCTGGACGTGGCCCTTAGTCGCCTTTTACAACATCCATGGGAAAAAGATGAGTTTTCAAATATTCTATTTCCTGCTTATTCCGATATTCCGAGCGTACTCCTAACTGTCAACTAATTACAAAATTCAATAGCAACTATAAGTATAATTGCGAAAGTGAATTGGATTTTAGTGGACATAGAGTTTGTTCATTAGTTCACCACATCACATTTTACCACTGGACCGATTTTTATGAACAATACAAATATAACCTAGACCTTTGTACAGAATATTTACGCGATTTTAAGATAAACACGTGCAGAGCTGCGCGCAAAAGTTTGTAAAGAATATTTATATTGTCATTTCTTCTACAAATTTCAATATTGTAACATAATAATTAACATAACATCAGTGTACAACTCTAAGAAACAAACGGTGTAACATCGTATAAATTGTTTATAAGCCCCTTACTCTGTGAAACTTCGAACAAAGTTTTCCTAATGTGACATTTAGCTCGACACGCGGCGTCATGCGATCTATATCATATTCAATGTATCCGTTCCATGTTTGCTAAAGTTAAATACATTTTAAGAGGAAAAGATTGTCTTCTTCCTGGCTTTAGTCCCGGTTGCATCCTCATCATTCTGGGGAGGAGTCTTTGACCGTGGATCCTGAATTGGGTGAGTCAGGTTTTTACACGAAGCGACTCCCATCTGACCTCCGCAACCTTTGCAGGTAAAGCTAACCCGTATTGGATCACGATTAGACATCTAGTTGGCTGAATGTGTAGATTTCCTCATGATGTTTTCACTCACCGTAAAAGCATCGGTTAGTATTTAAAGTAATGTACATAACTTCGAAAATAGTCATTGGTACGTGGCCGAGATGGGATTCGTACCTGTGCCTTTATGCGTGTCACGCATTTAAACCGGGCACCTTATCGATTAGACCACCAACGCTCTTAAGAGGAAAAGATTGCGGGACATAATTCAAAGAGGTAGATTATCGAGATAAAACAATTTAAGAGGGTATACATATCCATACTGAAGAAGAGTATTAACTATATATACGGGACAAATTACACAGATTGAGGTAGCCTCGAAGTAAGTTCGAGACTTGTGTTACGAGATGCTAACTCAACGATACTATATTTTATAATAAATACTTATATAAGTACCTAAACATCCCAGACCCAGGACAATCAGAAAAAGTTCTTTTCTCATCATGCCCTGGCCGGGATTCGAACCCGGGACCTCCGGTGACACAGTCAAGCGTACTACCGCTGCGCCACAGAGGCCGTCAATCAAGAGAAAACATAGCTGCTTTTTTACCTGCGCAGATCGTAAATCAATTAAGGGAGTGGCTTCTAATCTTGGGATTCTTACTTAAGAGATGGGCTAGATACCAGTCACTATTTATCTCTATCAAGAAATTAACCATAAAGCTGATCGTGGCCTTTATATCGAGACGTTTAAGTGATACCTATTGTCATTTTACAATGTAGGCATTCTGCTAGACACCCCTTTCGGTCTTTATGAGACTGTTAACTCTGTATACCCCGTGAGGTTTAAAGACGTGATTTAATGTATATATCAAGAACCGCCTAGAAACCGAGTCAACAACCCCATCTAGTTACGTAAGTGGGTGACGCATAGCTCAACCCCAATAGTTGCAGAGTTGCGTCACGGCGAACTGGTGTAATTTCAAATGTTGGCCTACGACCAACTGGCTAGGATTCAGAACACAATATAATAGAGTAGATTTTCAAAATTGGATAAAAGGTACGGCGGAGCAAACTACACTACAGCATTTTCACCGGGCGTCAATTTACAATCTAAATCGTGGACTTATTAATTAAAATTATTCACATTTTCTGTTAATTAAGTGTATACATAGTTACTTTTTCTTGACCATACTAACTTGTCGGTTTACCAAATTTCAGAGAATTGAATTTTGTTCAAAATTTTATTTTATTTAATTGTATTTTGATAATGTTGAATCTCCTTCTTTTTCCTCCTGGTGTTAGTTGGGACTAACCACAACTCTCACAACTAGTCACAACCTCACCTTTAAAGTTTAGGTAAGAAACATCTAGAACTTAAGTCAACAACCCCATCTGGTTACGTAAGTGGGTGACGCATAGCACAACCCCAATAGTTGCAGAGTTGCGTCACGGTGAACTGCTATAATTTCAATTGTTGGAATGCAGCCAATTGGCTAAGGTTATCTTGTAATTTAACTCACGTCCACATTTCTATGCTAAGTTGGGATAATTGTAGAATTGAGATCTGAATATACAAGGAATCAGATATACAAGGAGAGTGTGGAGGGAAAGGTCGGAGTGGGAAGACCTAGACGAACGTATCTTGATGAAATTAAGGACGTCGTGGTAAAGGGTCAGGTCAAAAGTACCCGAAACCGCCGAGCTTGCATGAAGAGAGCTATGAATGTGGATGAAGCGAAGGAAGTATGCAGAGATCGTGGCAAGTGGAAAGAGGTAGTCTCTGCCTACCCCTCCGGGAAAGAGGCGTGATTTTATGTATGTATGTATGAGATCAGAATGTAACCGAGACTAAACAGGAGGAATTAAAATCCAATAAGCAGAAGTTGACGTTTTTAAAGAAAATGCTGCAGTGCAATTTGTTTAACGCTTCCTCTGCACCGACGCTTTGAGAGCTGCAGTAAACTTAGTTTAAAGTTTGTAATTTATTTGACGTATAACCAATGTTGTGAAACCGAAAGATATGACAATTATTTCGTGACTAGAGGCCGCCCGCGACTTCGTCCGCATGGAAACCCTATCAATCCCGCGGGAACTCTGGGATAAAAAGTAGCCTATGTGTTATTCTGGGTCTTCAGCTACCTACATACCAAATTTCATGGTAATCGGTTCAGTAGTTTTTGCGTGAAAGAGTAACAAACATCCATACAAACTTTCGCCTTTATAATAGTAGTAGGATATTTAAATGTATCTAATGTAATAAAATGGGGGAGGCCCATGTCAATGGACAACCTGACCAACAACCGGTTGCTGATGCATGAAGAACACACTTCATCCCAAATCAGCTTATTCTGTGTAATGAAATATTTATTATATAAAATAAATATTTATAAATAAAATATTAATTTATTTTATTAGATATTAATTTATTTATTTATATTTAATGTAATAAAATAGAACAAAAAAAAATTGAATTAGGAAAATTTTAAATCTCCTTCTTTTTCCTCCTGGCATTAGTCCCGGTAACGTTCTCACCGTTAAAGTTTGGATAAGAAACATCAACAACCCCATCTAGTTACATAAATGGGTGACGCAATGGACAACCCCAATAGTTGCAGAGTGAAACACATAACATCAGTGTACAACTCTAAGAAACAAACGGTGTAACGTCGTATAAATCCACACTAATAATAAAGAGGAAAGATTTGTATTTTTGTATGTTTGTGTGGAATAAACTCAAAAACTACTGGTCCGATTTTGATAAAATTTGGCACAGATATAGAATAGACCTTCAAAAGTGACATAGGCATAAATTTGTTTTTACTCTTTGTTTATTTCAAATATAAAACACAAAAATATGTTCACCCGTGCGAAGCCGGGGCGAGCCGCTAGTAGTTTATAAGCCCCTTACTCTGTGAAACTTCGAACAAAGTTTTCCTAATGTGACATTTAGCTCGACACGCGGCGTTATGCGATCCATATCATATTCAATGTATCCGTTCCAAGTATATTAAAGTTTAACAAATAGCTATATCTTTAGCGTCACGGTGAACAGGTATAATTTCAACTGTTGGGGCTGCGACTGTCTTTTAATTTAATTTAGTGTTATTATAAAGCTCACTAACTTTCTCTAGACGTAAAAATTTTCAGCAATAAATTTAACTGCTGCATTTCATTAGAACATTATCAAGTACGGACTAATGCGCGTTAATAGTGTTATCAAAATTAAATTAAATTTGCTACATCCTGATTTCCGGGAAGATTGAAAATCGAAACGACCAATATCGCTTAGTACTCGGGTTTTCGAAAACGGCTCTAACGACTTCGATGAAATTAAAAATGTTTGTGCATCTTCAATAATTCCTATAGTTTCAAGTACAATATTGCATATATTATTTATGTATGTATATATATATGTGGGTTGTGAACGTTTTTTATTTAAATTGTTTCGTTATTTTAAGTTATTGTTAGGACTGGCACTTTTTATTTTAGAAGAGTAAATTGATGTAAAATGTCAAAGAAAAAGGATTAGACATTGAAGTTTGGAAGATGAAAAAACCTATTAAAGAAACTGAAGGAAATATTTGTTTTACTATATCCAACTGAGTAATCCCACAACTTTTTTGGGGGCTCGTCCGGGATAGTGCTCAATATTGTGGTGGTCAATATTGGATTGAAGTGAAACAACACGACTGAAGACGAAAAATCAAGACGACTATTTAAGAAGGCAAGTCATCGACGGACATATTACAGACTGTTTTACCGACTATTAGTATCCGACGGTTCATGCTTAACCGCTACGTGACGTCATTTCTGAATACTGTTTTACCGACGCTGATGGGAAAAATATTGCCAGATACTTGAATAACGTTATTCGTATTCGTTATTTATTAACGTTATGATAAGTTGATACAATGATTTATAATATTCAGAAATAACGTTAACCCGATTTTATTATGAAGAAATAAAGACTTTAATTAATTTTCACATTGAAGACGAATATTATTGATGAGTTCAAAGAAAATATCTTATTGTACGGCACAAAGACGACTTTCATTTAAGACGAATAAGATTGCAACTAAGATGCCGCCGAAGAAAAATACCCAAGACTCAGATGTAGAAGACGTTGAAGATGTTGAGGTACAGATATCATTCAGAGACTTAGAAAAGTCTATGAATACTTTCACTGGAGATGATACTTACCCGGTTAACGAATTTATTGAAGAATTTGAAGATGTTGCTGCTTTAATGAAATGGACTAACGTCGAAAAATTAATTTACGCGAAAAGGCTTTTAGGAGGTACAGCTAAATTATTTCTACGTTCGATGGGAAGAATTAAAGATTACTCTGGGTTGAAAAAAGCATTAAAAGAAGAATTTGGTCCGAAATTAAACAGCGCCACGATTCATAAAAGACTGAGCACCCGCAAGATGAAGAATGATGAAACGTATCAACAGTATTTTTTGACAATGAAAGAAATCGCTCTGCATGGTAAAGTTGAAGATCCTGCTTTAATGGAATACGTAATTGATGGTATTAGAGACACTGAATCTAATAAAGCTATACTTTATGGTGCTTCAGACCTCAAGGAATTTCGGAAAAAGTTGGAGATTTACAGCGAGTTTAGAAAGAAGATGTCTTCACGTTCCAATTATGTTTCTCCTTCAACATCAGTCCAGTCTGGATCTAGAAAGAAAAATGACGCCGCACCACCTAAGAAACGATGTTATAATTGTGGAGATTTAAATCACCAATCATCAGCGTGTACCAAAGGCATCAAATGCTTTAGATGTAACGAGTTTGGACACAAAGGACCCGACTGTCCGAACCAAGTAAAAAAGACGTTAAATATTTTGAAGAACGACAAGATCGAAGCTCCTTTTAAGCTAGTCAAGATTAATTCTACCCCGATGATATCACTTGTTGACACTGGAAGTGATGTTAACCTCATAACTGAAACTGGATTTGAAGACATAAAACGAAAAATTACTGACTATAAAGATATGAAGATTTATTTAACTGGTATAGCTGAAAAACAAATGTTAACAGAAGGAATATTTACTGCGAAAGTTGAAATTGATGATGGATTCTCGGATATGACTTTCTACGTTGTGAAAGATAATGCCATTCCCGTAAGATTGATTATTGGCAACCCGATCCTGAAAGAGTTTGAAGTTAAGTTCACTAAAGATGGAATTGAAATGGAAAAGATTATGCATCTAACCCTACTAGTAGAAAATAATGAGAATACTGAAGAATTTAATATAGATGACTCACAATACACAGCTGAAATAAAGAAAATGATCAAAGACTATAATCCTAAAGAAGAAACTAAGAAAAGTAATGTAACATTAAAAATAATACTTACCGATGAAACGCCGATATACCAAAGTCCACGTCGCCTGTCACCTCTGGAAACAGATATAGTTCGTAAACAGATTAATGAGTGGCTGGATAAAGAGATAATAAGACCTAGTAAATCAGATTTTGCATGTGCAATAGTTTTAGCTAATAAAAAAGACGGAACCAAAAGAATTTGTATGGACTACAGAGGAATTAACAAGAAGATAATAAGAGAAAGATTTCCTTTGCCGCTGATTGATGATCAGATTGATAAATTAAAAGAAGCTATTATATTTACGTCTCTTGATTTAAAAAATGGATTTAATCACGTGGATGTTGATGTAGATAGTCGGAAGTACACTTCTTTTGTGACACCGCAAGGCCAGTTCGAGTTTGTCAAAATGCCGTTTGGTCTATGCACAGCGCCATCCGTTTTTCAAAGATATATCAACGATGTTTTTCACGATTACATAACTGATGGTACTGTACTTTCTTATCTTGATGATTTAATCATTCCCGCAAAGACAGAAGAAGAATCACTGGCTAAAACAAAGAAAATATTTAAAAGAGCGGAAGAATTTGGTCTGATATTCAATTGGAAAAAATGTCATTTTATGAAGAAGGAAATAGAATATTTAGGATACATAATTTGTAACAATGAAGTAAGACCATCCAAAGAGAAAATAAAAGCTGTTGCAAATTTCAAAAAGCCCACTAATATCAAAGCCGTTCAATCGTTTCTTGGTTTAACTGGATATTTCAGAAAGTTTGTTCAGAATTATTCTCTAATAGCTAAACCTATGACAGATCTGTTAAAGAAAGGAGTTGTTTTTAATTTTGACGAAATATGTGAACAAGCCTTTATAAGATTAAAAGATATACTTACCAATTCGCCGGTTCTCCGAATTTATAATCCTGCTTTATACACAGAAGTACACACCGATGCAAGTGCAGATGGTTACGGAGCTGTTCTATTACAAAAAAATCCGATTGATGATCAGTTACACCCAGTGCATTTTATGAGTAAAAAGACTACTCCCGCTGAGAAGAAGTATCATAGTTATTATTTAGAAATTTTGGCTATTGTTGAAGCAATAAAGAAATTTAGAGTATACTTACAAGGGATACACTTCAAAATTGTAACCGATTGTTCTGCATTAACGATGACACTACAAAAGAAAGACTTACCTCCACGAGTTGCACGATGGGCCTTATTGCTCGAAGAATACGACTATGAGATAGAACACCGATCTGCATCACGAATGAAACACGCAGATGCGCTGAGCAGATATCCTGTCTGTTTAGTTCTTTCTGAAACTACAGCAAGGATAAAGAAAGCACAAAACGAAGACGAACATGTAAGATTGATTAAGAAGATTTTAGAGACAGAAGATTACAAAGATTATGTTGTTCAGAATGAAATATTGTATAAGTGGAAAGACGGAAATAAAATAATTGTTATACCTAAAAAGATGCAATGGGAGATCATTAGGAAGAAATAAATAATAAATAAATATATACGGGACAAATTACACTGATTGAGTTAGCCTCGAAGTAAGTTCGAAACTTGTGTTACGAGATACTAACTCAACGATACTATATTTTATAATAAATACTTATATAGATAAACATCCAAGACCCAGGACAATCAGAAAAAGTTCTTTTCTCATCATGCCTTGACCGGGATTCGAACCCGGGACCTCCGGTGTCACAGACAAGCGTACTACCGCTGAGCCACAGAGGCCGTCAAAGAAGAAGAATCACGAGAAAGGTCATTTCGGAATAGTAAAGACTGAGGAACTTATTGAAAGAGAATATTATATAGAGAATTTAAGAGAAAAGATTAAGAAAATTGTTGATAATTGCGTTGAGTGCATAATTGTATCTCATAAAAAGGGCAAAAAAGAAGGTTTGCTTAATCCGATTGATAAGGGTAGTGTCCCATTGTCGACCTATCACATAGATCACTTAGGACCCCTTACATCAACAAATAAAAGTTACAAGTACATACTTACAGTAGTTGACGCGTTTACCAAATTTACTTGGATTTATCCTGTGAAGACTTTAACAACAGAAGAGACTATTAACAAACTGACTTTACAACAACAAGTTTTTGGGTCACCCGAACGTATAATAACAGACCGAAACGCTGCATTCACTTCAAATGATTTTAAAGAGTATTGTAAGAATGAGAACATTACACATTATTTAATAACGACTGGTCAGCCAAGAGGAAACGGACAAGTAGAGAGGGTACATCAGATAATTTTAAACGTACTTGCTAAACTAAGCGCCGATGATCCTACGAAATGGTACCGTCGTGTATCAAATGTACAGCGTTGTTTGAACGGAACTTATCAACGTAGCATTGGAATGACGCCGTTTGAATTGATGTTCGGAGTAAAGATGAGAGATAAAGATGATGGAATATTAAAATTGATTGAAGAAGAAATTATTCAAGAAGTAAACGACAAGAGGCAAGAATTAAGGGAGAAAGCTAAAGAGTCTATAAGGAAAATACAAGAAGAGAATGTGAAGTACTACAATCGGAAGAGAAAAGAGGCTTTTTCTTATGATATTGGAGATTTAGTAGCGATCAAGAAGACACAGTTCTCGCAAGGGAGTAAACTGTACCCTAAGTTTCTAGGACCCTACGAAGTCACCGAAAAGAAACGTAACGACAGATACGTACTAAATAAAATAGGAACGGCGGAAGGCCCTATTAAGACAACTAGTTCTGCAGATTACATGAAGCCTTGGGTCTCCTCGGAAGATAGTATTTCATCTGGGACAGATGAATAGTCAGGACGGCCGTGTGGGTTGTGAACGTTTTTTATTTAAATTGTTTCGTTATTTTAAGTTATTGTTAGGACTGGCACTTTTTATTTTAGAAGAGTAAATTGATGTAAAATGTCAAAGAAAAAGGATTAGACATTGAAGTTTGGAAGATGAAAAAACCTATTAAAGAAACTGAAGGAAATATTTGTTTTACTATATCCAACTGAGTAATCCCACATATATTATTTACCTATTCTTATAAAATTACGACTTTAATGGTAGTAATCTTTTATTTACTTACAGAAAATACATAGCACATACTTCGTGGCAGTAAAATTAAATAAAATCTTTTTACTTCGTTAAAATTCTTAGAAACATTCTCTATTCTATTCTATTGTTAAGAAATAACATAGAAGGAAAAGTAAAAAAAAAGCATAGGTAATCTACAACATCGTAGATCGTAGCAAGAAGAAAGATTTAGTCTCTGCCTACCCCTCCGGGAAAAAGGCGTGATTTTATGTATGTATGTATGTTTATGTTATAACATGTATTATTATGAATAACGACCATATTTCAAACTGTTAGGTATATATTATAGAAAACAATAGGGAATGAATAGTAACAAGTAAGGAACAATACTAAGGAACAGTATAATGAATACATCAAAAGCTGAACGTGTAATTATTACCCTCTACTCACGTTCCGAGAACAACGTTGCAGTACAGTCACCAGCACATCAACGTGTACGAATTCACTGCAAGTTCGCCTATTTTACCACGTCACAGATTTCCGTGTGCGGTACCTTGATATGAGGTTGACGGTACCCAGTATTTCCTAGTATCTGACGCTTTGTGCAGTTTCTTGAAAATTTCTACCATCGAAAATGTATTGCATACAACTCTTACGGGATAGACAGAACCAATAGCCTCAAAAGGCTTGATGGCCACGTCGTCTAACTCAGTTATTGACGAACGAGCTAAGCGAGAGAGTTTTACAAATTAACTTGGAGCGAAAACATTCTTTTGTATGTATATTTGTAAAGCGAAAACTCTGGAACCGGTGGTCTGATTTCAATGAAACTTAAAAGCTATGTAGGATCTGTCAATAGAATTTTTGAGTACGTGAGGCAACAAAATCGGTTCAGCAGTTTCGGTGTTATTATGATTTAGGTCACTTTATTGGCTATAAGCCGATTGCCGATAAAAAGAAGCTCAACTTTTAAACCCATTTCCTTGAACGACTACAAAAAAAGATCATGACCCGACCGGTTATCAAACCCGGGACATTGTGACTTAGAAACAACAACATTACCACGTGGAAAATTGTAATTAATTTCCACATTCTTTGAACTATGTCGACAATTACTTTCTTAGTATACCTACGTCGTATATTGCAATTTCCTGTAAATTTATAATATTGAAGTTGTATCATTTCAAGGAAATGGCAATTGTAAGTTAAATTAACTAGTAGTTCTGCGAATAGTGAACTTCACACAACGGAACTTGAAGAATTATTAATCCATTTAATTAAGTGCCGTGTGGTTTCCGGCACCAATATAAGAAAGAATACCACTCCATCTCAATTTCCGTAGATGTCGTAAGAGGAGACTAAAGGATAGGCTTTAAAACTTGGGATTCATATTTTACGCGATGGGCTAGCAACCTGTCACTATTTGAATCTCAATTCTATCTTAAAGCCAAACAGCTGAACGGGGTCCTGAACCTGTCAGTTCTTTCTTCAGGTCTGTTGGCCCTATCTACCCCGCAAGGGATATAGACGTGACTATATGTATGTAACTAAATACGGGTAAGGATACCCTGCAAAGGCTACGGAGGTCAGACGGGAGTCGCTTCGTGTAAAAACATGACTCACCCAATCCAGGATCTATGGTCAAGAGCTTACCCCGGGCTCCTCTCCAGATTGGTGAGGATGCAACCGGGACTAAAGCCAGGAAGAAGAAGACATATAATAAAATAGTAACTGACCTGAAATGTCTGCACTTGAAAGCTAGACTAACAGAAGCTAAAAATATGATCTTTAGAATTTCTGTCTGTCCGTCCGTCTGTCTGTCTGTATGTTTGTACTAGCAAAACGCTATAACTATTGCTCCGATTGAATGCTGTATTTTCAAATGAAACATATAGGCTACTTTTTATCCCGGAGACCCCGCGGGAATGATTCCACGTGGACCAAGTCGCGGACGGCCTCTAGTAAAAATATTAAATGAATGCACAGCACATGCGGATTTTATTTTCATCGTGCATGTCATTTATAGCAAAATATGTTACAAAACCTCATGAATTCATAACATTCTTATTACGTTACAACTTGGCTGTGAAATAATTCAACATGCCGCGTGGGGTCGCCGGTTCAAAGACCCGTTAAGGCTTGCTATAAAGCTGATAAGAGAGTCTAAACGGAAACACTTCTTTTTAGCGGAATTTCGGTTAATTTAATTTATTATTACCGGCACTTTAGAATAGGACCACTACGCATACGAATGTTGTAAAATGCGACTAAGGGATAGACTTATAAACTTGTAATTCTTCTTTCAGGCGACGGGCTAGCAATCTGTCTATTTGAATCTCAATTCTATCATTAAGGCAAACAGCTGAACGTGGCCTATCTGTATTTTCAAGGCGGTCGGCTCTGTCCACCCCGCAAGGGGTATAGACGTGATTATATGTATGTAGTTTATTTATTTCTATTAATTTTATGGTGTGGGTTAAATTACCTATTAGCATTTACAAAAGGTGGCAAACTACAAAGTGAGAGCCCGACTTAAGATGTCATCACTAATTGGCGAGACAGAGGGGGTCACGGCGGAGCCCTAAGTAACTACGAGGGAGTTTTGACAAAGTTTCGAAGTGAAATTAGACTGTTAGTAAGTTGAGACGGCCTCTGTGGCGCAGCGGTAGTGCGCTTGTCTGTGACACCGCAGGTCCCGGGTTCGAATCCCGGCCAGGGCATGATGAGAAACGAACTCTGATTGTCCTGAGTCTTGCATGTTTATCTTTATAAGTATTTATTATAAATATAGTATCGTTGAGTTAGTATCTCGTAACACAAGATTCGAACTTACTTCGAGGCTAACTCAATCTGTGTAATTTGTCCCGTATATATTATTATTATATTGATTTTAAACTTTCGCGTTACATTTTAATACATACATACGTATAGTTACTTCTATATTCTTTGCCGGGTCCACAAAGCTAATAGTCTTGAAAAGGCTAAAAGGTCACGTTCAGCTAGTATAGACTAGTGATAAAATTAAATAAAATTAAATCCTTGTTCATTTTATTCCTTGAATATGGTTACAATATACGTCTTAATTATTTGAAATAAGGTTAGTAATATCCAGCCTCTTTTCAAAGACACTGAAATAATTCGGTTTCTATCAAAAAATATCCTCAGTACGAATTTCATAAAAGTATATTAAGTTGTTCATTAAATCAACAAAATGAAGACATTTTCTGATAAAAAAAGTTGATTGCGTCCTAGCCGCTACGCCGTAGAGGGGATAAACTTGCTACGTCATAAAGGCGTAGCTGTGCTACGGCGTAGACACTTCACGCGTCCTATATGCGTAGCACTGCTATAAGCTTACAAAATCTAACATTTCGTATTTCTATGGCCGCTATATTGGTACATACATACATACAAAAAATATATGCAGTTTTTTATAAGTACATTCCTTGTTCCACGAACTAAACCAACGATATTAATCCATCGTCCCTCTATATTCTCGGTCTGTATGTATGTATGCGGTAAACTCGGAAAGTTGTGGACTGTTTTTGTTTCTATTGGAATAGTTGGAAATAGGGTTTTCTGAAGAAGGTTTTTATCTATAAATGCTACTCGTACGAAGCCGGGGCGGGTCGCTAGTATACTTATAAATAAGATTTCATGTTTTTTCAAAACTCGCAATAACTTGCTAAACAAAGAAAATCTTTCGTCCCATTCGCACCCTCGTGTTTACAGACCACTCGATATCTCCTTATTGGATGGCCCTCGGATTGCCATTATCCGGGAAATCCATCATACTTGGCAATTTTCCATCTCCCTCCCTCCCTATACTCAAGTATGCTGTCTCTTTTTGTCGCCATTTTCAACGTTATTCACACTCTCTATCACAATAATGTAGTGAATTAAGTTAAGTTCATGTTGAATCAATAACTAGATATTAAAATTTACGTACATATGGTCAAAATTGTAGGGTAGACAGAGCCAACTCTTCAAATAGTGAACCAGACATTGAAATAGTGACAAATTGCAACCCGTCATTATTTGAATCTCAATTCTATCATTAAGCCAAACAGCTGAACGTGGCCTATCAGTCTTTTCAAGACTGTTGGCTCTGTCTACCCCGTAAGGGATAAAGACGTGATCATATGTATGTATGTATGTATGCTACCCTGCAAGAGGATTCCCAAGTTTATACGCCTAACCCTTACTCGGCTTTTACGATATTCACGTGAAAGATGTGTATGCGAAAGATATATTCTATTCTTAACTGTCGAAAACCACACGACATAAATTGATAAGTCTTTGAAATAAGAACGAGTAAAGTCAACTAACGCTGATTAGTGCCAGTAGCTACTCGCACTAAGCCGCGACCACTCGTACAGTGTGAACTAACTGTGTCACTAAGCTCACAAATGACAAAAGGCACATAAGCCGTGATGATAGAGAGATACCACCATTACCAAGATGAATGTGTATTGTTCACACGCTTCAGGTTCACATACAGACAGATAGTAGAAGTTTAAATGGGTAATTTGCCACAGATATACTAAAACTAAATAAAAATCGTAATTCTTTCATTATTTTGATAAAAACATAGTACCATTTACTGCCGCGTGGTTCTTCGCACCAATAGAAAAAAGAATAGAACAATTCCATCTCATAGATGGATCCCATGGATGTCGTAAAAAGTGACTCAGGGATAGGCTTATAAACTTAGGATTCTTCTTTCAGGCGAGGGGCTAGCAACTTGTCACTATTAAATCTGAATTATTTAGCCAAGCTGAGCGTGACCACCAGCCTTTTCAAGACTATTTGCTCTGTCTACCCCGCAAGGGATATAGACGTGAATATACGAATAAATTAATAAATTTCCACGAGATTAGACCCCGGAGCGCAGCTAGTACTTACATACGGTCACAAAACATGACTTCTTCTATCGCAATCGGATAAAAAAGGAAAAACATTCACCGTCAGTAAAAAGAAACAGATAAAAATAAATCAATTACGTACGACCATAAACGTTGTTACTTTTACAATTTGCAAGTTCCTGCGATGAATATTACTTACCTGAAACAAATGAACATAAACATAAGAACATATGTATAATAAACATACATACATACACACGCAGACATAGGCCAACAATCTTCAAAAATACTGAATGGCCACGTTCAGTCAGCTGTATGGCTTAATGATAGAATTTAGATTCAAATGGTGTCAGGTTACTAGCCTATCCCTTAGTCGCCTTTTACGACATCTATGGGATCCATCCATGAGATGGAATTGGCTAGCCCATCGCCTAAAAAAGAATCCCCCGTTTAGAAGCATATCCCTTAGTCGTCTTTTACGACATCCATTGGAAAGATATGGAGTGTTTTAAATTGCAAAATGACGGAAACCACACGGCAGAATTAGGGATACGGCACTTATTAGAATAGGTGATCACTATTGATCCATTGGGATACCCGCAATACAGGACTAATCTCCGAAACGATGAGATATTAAATAAATATTTGTTACTCCAATGTATTGGTAAGCTCTGTTATTAGGCAACAAAATCAATTAATATATGTATATGTACTAGCTGTGCCCGCGACTTCGTCCGCGTGGAATAGTTATTATGGACATCATTGAAGCCCTCAAGGATGAATAATTTTGCCCGCGTTTTTTTTACATTTTCCATTATACATATCTTACCTCGATAAATGGTCTATTCAACGCAAAAAAAAAATTCTATTCGAACCAGTAGTTCCTGAGATTAGCGCGCTCAAACATACAAACAAACTCTTCAGCTTTATAATATTAGTATAGATAAGATACCACGTGGCCAAGACCTCGTTGCCCATTGAATCCCTGAATCCCTACTGATCCCGTCTGAGAGCCGCAATATAGAATTAATCCCCGAAACGGTAAGATATTGAATATTGGAACCGCTTTTAAAGGTGGTTCAGACATTTTGTTTTATGTGGAGATTTCATCTTGTTTGTATCGCTATAAATTATTTTGTATGCTTTGTTTCTTAATTTTATAGACAGACTAGAGACCGCCCGCGACTTGATCCGCATGGAAACCCAATCAATCCCGCGGGAACTCCGGGATAAAAAGTAGCCTATATGTTATTCTGGGTCTTCAGCTACCTACATACCAAATTTCATCGTAATCGGTTCAGTAATTTTTTCCGTGAAAGAGTAACAAACATCCATACTGACATCCTGACATACTCACAAACTTTCGCATTAATAATATTAGTACGATATTGCATCAAAGTTTGGGTCTTATAAAGGGTGTTGCAGTTCTTTGTTAATAATTACAACAAAAAAGTAAATTACATAACACATTATATTAAAACCGAGCTATAAAGCAGACTAATATATAAACGCATGTATGTGCCGTGTCGTAGCACCAATATATAAAATCATCTCTTTCCCATGGATGTCGAAAAGGTGACTAAAGTATATGTTTATGAACTTGCAATTCTTCTTTTAGACTATGGGATAGCAACCTGTCACTATATAAAGTTCAATTCAACATCTAACGGCCTATCCGTCTTTCAAGACTGCTCGGACGTCTCTTGTCAACCCCGCAAGGGATATAGACGTGATTATATGAAAGAATCGAATAATAAAGAACATAAAAACAATATCCCAGACATTCATTCACAATTCATCAGACGTCAGACATACAGACGCAAAAATAACTTCCAGCGAAGCGTTCCTTAAATAAATAACAGCGACGTACTCATCGAATATTAAAGCTGGAAGCCGGTCTTAAACATTCGCCTCTGTGTCTTAAAAATACACGACGACCCTTAACACCGCAGACGTTTATCGAGTCGAATACTCGTAAACTCAGCAGTAACAGTTACGTAACAGTGAAAATATACGAAATGACACGTGGTAAAGTTGACTGACAAATCAGAGGAGTGCCGCGCCGAACGGCTATCAAATTAAAATTAAAACTCGCGCTGTGATTGGCCGGCTGCCGAGTGGTGGGGGGGAGGGCATGACGCGCGCCGCCGCGATCAATACGCGCCGTCTTACGTAACTAGACGCCATGCTGCCTTCGGGACACCCTGTACTATGTAAGCACAGTGCGGCTATTGCACGTGCAAACTCCGTATTATGATCGCGAATTTTTATTGCGTTGTTAAAAGTGTTCATGTTTATTATAGGCCAAAAAAACTTAGAAAGAAAATACAACGTGCTTTATCGTTTAATAAAGATAAGAATATATCTCATACAGTTCCTTATCCTGTTCACAGTTCAAACATAAATAAGATGATGCCTTTTTCCTGGAGGGGTAGACAGAGACTACATCTTACCACTTGCCACGATCACTGCATAATTCTTTCGCTTCATCCACATTCATAACTCACTTCATGCAAGGTTTCGGGTACTTATAACCTGACCCTTTGCCAGGACGTCCTTAATTTGATCAAGATACGTTCGTCTAAGCCTTTCCAACTCCGACCTTTCCCTCCACACTCTCCCTGTATATCTGCTTAGTCAACCTGCTTTCATTGATCCTCTCCACATGACCAAACATCTTAACATACCCTTTTTTATTCCTGTTACTACATCTTCTGTCACATTACAGTTCATCCTAATATGATATTAGTTTAAATTTCAGTTTTTTAATCACATTAATCCATGATTTCTGAAGCACACAGAGCTTTGACTTATAGAAGAAAGTATTTATGTATATTCTAAACTCACCCCGATTTACAAAAACATGCAAATGACTATGACATTGTCGAAATCCCTTTTCGGCCTAAAAGCCTACAGTAATGGGGTTCTCTTGACCCCGTACCCCATTTTTTAAGCCAAAGCGTCCCATTTGGTCCCTCGCCTTGGACCACGCAAGCAAATGTATTCACAAATGCAAACAATTTGTCATTTTTCACCCTAAAAGATTTGCGAAGAGTTGAAATGATGACTAGCTTTTAACATACATAATGTAACACTACCTAATTGCTTGTGACTTTGCCCACGCTTATTATTGCAAACAATTAAAAATAAACTACATACATACATACATAAAATCACGCCTCTTTCCCGGAGGGGTAGGCAGAGACTACCTCTTTCCACTTGCCACGATCTCTGCATACTTCTTTCGCTTCGTCCACATTCATAACTCTCTTCATACAAGCTCGGCGGTTTCGGGTACTTTTGACCTGACCCTTTACCAGGACGTCCTTAATTTGATCAAGATACGTTCGTCTAGGTCTTCCCACTCCGACCTTTCCCTCCACACTCTCCTTGTATATCTGCTTAGTCAACCTGCTTTCATTCATCCTCTCCACATGACCGAACCATCTTAACATACCCTTTTCTATTCCTGTAACTACATCTTCTTTCACATCACAACATTCCCTTATCACGCTGTTCCTTATCCTGTCACTCAATTTCACACCCATCATACTCCTTAACGCTCTCATTTCCACTGCATTTATTCTGCTTTCATGCTTCTTTTGCCATACCCAACTTTCACTCCCATACATTAATGTCGGGACCAACACGCCCCTGTGCACAGCCAGTCGAGCCTTTTTGGATAGTTTCTGACTGCTCATAAAGGCATGCAAAGCTCCATTCACCATGTTCCCCGCGTTCACTCTCCTTTCAATATCACTATCATACTTGCCATCTGATGTAAACTTTGATCCTAGATATACAAACTCTTTCACTTGATCCACTTTTTCTCCTCCAATCAAAATATTACATGCTGTCATTTCTTTCTCCATTTCAAAAACCAGTGTTTTAGTTTTACTTACGTTCACTTTCATTCCTTTCTCTTTTAAAGCTTCATGCATACAGTTTACCATCTCCTGTAACTCCTCCGCTGATGACGCCAGTATAACCTGATCGTCGGCATAGAGCAGACATTTGACGAGAACTAAAAATAAACTAATTACGAATAAAATATATTTATTTATCATTATTCTTAATTAATTCGTTATTTTTGAAACATTGTACACATAAAAGATTATTTTTTTTGTGCCAAAAGAGACAGCTGCGTTTTGACCACGTTAAAAAAATATTTGAACAATACGTAGACATTCCTTGACTTCAAATATGTAGAACCACATTCGAATTCACAAAATTAATTGTAACATTATATAATAATTGCCATGTGGTTTCCGGCACCAATAGAAAAAGGAATAGGACCATCTCTTTCCCATGAATGTCGTTAAAGGCGACTAAGGGATAGGCTTATATACTTGGGATTCCACTTTTAGGCGATGGACTAGCAACCTGTCACTATTTAAATCTCAATTCTATCATTAAGCCAAACATCTGAACTGTGGTCTGTCAGTCTTTTTATGACTGTTGGCTCTGTTCACCCCGCAAGGGATATAGACATGATTATAAGTTATGTTATATTATATAATTGAGTTATAACAAAACTTCTAAACAAATAAGTTCCGACAAATGGGCCCAATGTATTTGATAACTCGTACACGTAGCGGAACAAACTAGACGGAAGTTTTAACGACACAAGTTGATCTGATGATGTAGGTAATTATTTGTTTGTATGTTTTGGGAGTATTGAAACAAAGAAAATATATTTATTTACATACCTACATATATACATATAATCACGTCTATATCCCTTACGAGGTAGACAGGGCCGACAATCTTGAAAAGAATGAAAGGCCACGTTAAGCTGCATGGTTTATGATGGGACCGAGAATTAAATAGTGACATGTTCGTATCGTAAGTTGATTAGCCTTACCCTTAGTCGCCTTTTGCGACATCAATGGGAAATATATGAAGTCGACTATTTTAAAGTCCCGAAAACCACAAGGCACCGATTGTTATCGATTTATACATTCTAAAATACATACATACATATTGTCACGTCTATATCCCTTGCTGGGTAGACAGAGCCAACAGTCTTGAAAAGATTGAATGGCCACGTTCAGCTATTTGGCTTTATGATAGAATTGAGATTCAAATAGTGACAGGTTGCTAGCCCATCGCCTAAAAAAAGAATCCCAATTGTGTAAGCCTATCCCTTAGTCGCCTTTTACGACATCCATGGGAAAGAGATGGAGTGGTCCTATTATTTTTTCATTGGTGCCGGGAACCACACGGCACTCTAAAATCACGTTTATATTACAGTGCTTCTCAATCACCATCTTGTTTTTACCTCACCTAAAACGTCTAAAATAGCATATCAAAATATCCAACATTTTCCAAACTAAAATCTACCTTAACTCCAAAAGAAAAAGAGTAAAAGTACATTACTAAGAACATTACATACGTTACAAAGAACAACATTTTACAAACTAAAATCGATCTTACCCCCATAGGAATAAGAGATAAAGTTCGTTACCATGAATATTGTGATCTGTATGCGTCTAAAGATTTCAGGTAAGATATTGAGGCGGTGGAAAATCAAATCTGCATGAACGAGTGACGGTTGATTACCCAGGAGTCCCGGGGAACCAGTACAATTTACATCGGGATAAGGTTCTATTGATAACTTTTAAGCCGCAGCTACACTCGCGTGAATTTTCGTCTTTTATGTCTATAGTGTGATGTGATCTCTGCCTACCCCTCCGGGAAAGAGGTGATTTTATGTATGTATGTATGTAAAAATATCGTAACAAACAGTTGACGAATTCTGATATTCGAAATGGAAAAAAAAACAAAACATTTTCTACAACGATCCGCAACTGAAAATGTCGAACTACTTCGTATGCCTGTGGCGCAAAAAAACTATCGTTGTTTCGCTTTTTATTATGACGTGAAACGGAACAGCGATAGTTTTTCGCGCGATAAACTATTCTACTATACAGATACTACAGGGGCTTAGTTACGGTCCTACACCCAACCCTTTTTATCATCTTTTTCCGATTTCAAATTCCAGGAAGTTCCGTTAAAAACATTACCCTTCTCATGCAATTGCGTAAAAACATTTTCTTAATCAACAACTGTTATATCCATTTTCCTGGTACAATGAACGTAATCCGAGACGAATCATCGAAATGAGGACATCAATTCTCGTTATCTGCCTACCCCATCTTTCCCCTTTCTTTTGTCTTGAAATAAAGAGGTCGTTCCTGAATATTGAATTACGGAAATTTGGATCAGGGAAGTCTATAAGTTAATAATGTACGGTAAGAGTCATTGACCTTTGGAAGCTGAACATCTATTTGATTTTTATCCTAGACGATAGGCTAGCAGCCTGACCAAAATCCGAATTTAAATTCAAACATAAAGACATACAGCTGAACGAGTAATTTCAATCTTTTCGTGATAAATGTTACATACATAAAACAACAAAAAGTACATTCATAGACATAAGCCACGTTCGGCTTATTGTCTTAATGATATAATTGAAATTCAAATAGTGAAACATTGCTAGCCCATCGCCTGCATCCAAGAAGTTTATAAGTCTATCCCTCAGTTTAGTACTTTTACGACATCCATGTGAAACATCCAAGAATCCCAAAGTTATAAGCCTATCCCTTAGTCACTTACGACATCCATATGAAAGAGATGGAGTGGTCCTATTATATTTCTATTGAAGCCGGTAACCACTAGGTACAACAAAAAATAATAAACCTTTCTTCGTCTAACTGTGAATAAATAACTTCAGTTACCATAGAGCTATACGAATATACATCAAAAGGTCGGCAAAACCACAATAAATTCTCCTAACTACCCGTCAGATTACCGGCGAAAAATAAACCCTGTCGTCTCGTATACCCGGCTTTTTTCATCCGGATTGTATAAAAAAAAATGGCCAAGTGCGAGTCGGGCCCGTGGCACGATTGGTTCCGTACAATCCGTATTCACATACATACATATAATCACGTCTATATCCCTTGCGGGGTAGACAGAGCCAACAGTCTTGTAAAGACTGATAGGCCACGTTCAGCTATTTGGCTTTAAGATAGAATTGAGATTCAAATAGTGACAGGTTGCAAGCCCATCGCCTAAAAGAGGAATCCCAAGTTTATAAGCCTATCCCTTAGTCGCCTTTAACGACATCCGCGGGAAAGAGATGGAGTGGTCCTATTCTTTTTTGTAATGGTGCCGGGAACCACACGGCACCGTATTCACATTATTGAAAATATTATTTTATGTGAATATTTTTAATAATGTTTTAAGCGTCTACCTGTTGCCATTGTCATTATTAATTTCGAAAAAAAAAAGAGGCAAAGAGGCATGTTGTATGGAAAATCCTTTAAATATTTATAAAACTTTAGTTTTTACTTAATTTTCTTGTTACGACAAAAGAAATACCATAAGTAAGATAATACGTACCTAAAAACCATCTATGAAAATTTCAACTGTCCAACTATTACGGTTCATGACATGTCATTTTGACAGTAATGAAGGCGCTAAATTCGTCGCTATCCTACGTGGCGTTAAATTTGCTGCTTTTTGTAGATAGTGCTAATTTCATCACTTATTTGTAGATGGCGTTCAATTCTTCGCTTTTGTTTTCATTGTACCGGCAACAGAATCTGTGAACATTTCAACTGTCCAGCTGTCACGGTTCATGACATGTCATTCAGACAGTCATTTAGGAGCTAAATTCGTCGCTTTTTCTACGGTGACGTTTAATTCACTGCTTTTATTTTATATTGTACCGACAACATAAATACACTCACAAATCTGTGACAATTACAACTGCCTAGCTATCACGTAATCATGACATCTCGAGGCAGCTAGACTCTTAGCTAGATGTAACCATGCCGTACCCCTGGTGACAGTCAGAGAGACAAAGTCTCAGTAATAGGAACCCGTTTTTACCCTTAGGATACGGAACCCTAAGAACACCCCGAATAGAGCCTTTATTTCTTCGCAAGTTATATTCGCTTTCAAATTACTTTTCGACTTGTTGTTTTATTACTGTTGTGTTTAAAAAAGGTGTAATGTTTTCTCGCTTATTAACTTTGGTGGCGTAGTATCTTTGGGATAGGCAAAGTTTAATTTTAAAAGTTACATAACATAACATATAATCGCGTATTTATCCCTTGCGACGGGGACAGAGCTAACAGTCATCAATGGACTGAAAGGCCTCATTCAGCTGTAAGGCTTACCGATAGAATTGAGATTGAAATAGTGACAGGTTGCTAGCCCATCGCCTAAAAAAATAATCCCAAGTTTATAAGCCTACCCCTTAGTAGCCTTTCTGATAATGATTGCATACTCTACAAAAATGATTCATTCTGTTCTATTATAAACCCACCCACCTTTTTTAAATGTAAATCCATTTTGCTATATCTTAAATCCGACCAACAAGTTATCAAAGAAACTTCACAGATCTCGCGTGCGCCCGTAAAAAAGTGATAAAAAAATATATAACCTCTTCAGTGAGCGAGCCATAATTCACTTAATTAACTCCACACTCTTCTCGAGTGGAAATTCTCGCTCCATTCCAGGAATACTAGAGTAAATAAATAGGAATTTTTCATGGCTTCTTTTCTGCATTTTGATTTTAGATGAGAATATAGAAAAAAGGTTGGATAGAAAGAGTATCTATTGGTGCCGGGAACCACACGGCACATTTATGTATTTTCACATGGAGACTTAGTTTCAAGGCGTAGGTTGGAAAAAAAACACAGATAAACATTCTCCTAAGAGCAACTTAGCTATTCTCTGAAATGTCCCAAAGTGCTTGTTGTGGCCAGACTTGGAGAATTTATGGTGACACCAAACGAACGTAATGGGACGTGATTGTGACTCGGGGAGATAATGAAAACTAGTTGGCAGACTAAGGGAAAACTGTTTGTTACCCGTACGTAAAATACATACATACATACATACCTACATATAATCAAGTCTATATCCCTTACGGGGTAGAGATAGCCAACAGTCATGAAAAGACTGATAGGCAACGTTCAGCTGTTTGGCTTTATGATGGAATTGAGATTCAAATAGTGACAGGTTGCTAGCCCATCGCTTAAAAGAAGAATCCCAAGTTTATAAGCCTATCCCATAGTCGCCTTTTGTGACATACATGGGAACGAGATAGAGTGGTCCTATTGTTTTTTAATTGGTGCCGGGAACCACACGTAAAGTACCTTGAAATTATTACCTCAAGTATAAAAGTTAGAATTGGGAATTAAAAATATCATACTGTTACTGGTAAGTCCTCGAGAGGAATATCTCTGAACCACCCTATAATCACGATCCAAGATAGGGTGATCAGATATCTCTGATTCTATATGCAGAACAACTTCCATCAAATCTCCGAAACCCTATTAACTCTAATCCAGCTAAGGTAATGTTTTTTGCTTGGTGAAATTTCTTATTTCATCACATGGTCTGATGAGACAGTTGTTATATTATGAGGGTGGGATGGTGGCAAGTGTATGTACTTAGTCTCTGCCTATCCCTCCGAGAAAGAGGCATCACATCGAAGTTTATACGGTCTCTGGCTGCCCCAAGCGATATTATAAAATATAGTATCGGTGAGTTAGTATCTCGAATGACAAGTCTCGATTTTACTTCGAGGCTAACTCTCAATATATATTTATTCGTATGTTTCTAAAGCTCCGGAAACTGAACGACACCATTAAGGATTAAAGCGATGACGAATCAATACTCCCCTATTCTGGAATGACAATGGAAACGGGGGAACAGGAACGAAGACGGAGGTGTAAGGGCGGTTTCAGACTTGCGTTTTACACGCGCGTGTATGCTCGTCTTTTGGAAGCGCATGTAGGCACGTACCATATGTGTTACTCGTACGAGCGATAACGCGCGTCTAAGCACGAATAAGTTCAAATTCAAAATCAAATTTTTTTAATACATATACATACTACTCTGTCAAGAAAGTAGCGGGAAAAGATCAATAATACACAAACTGTTTGTTATTCATCCAAATTTATTTTATCACCTTCAAAATATGCTCCTTTAGAAACGATACACTTACGCCAACGAATAATCCAATCATCAAAACATTTTTTAAACGCTGTTTCCGGAATTGAGGTCAGTTCTCGCCGCGAATTCTCTTTTATGTCTTCTACCGATTGAAAACGGGTGCCACGAAGTGGTAATTTGAGTTTAGGAAAAAGAAAAAAGTCGGCTGGAGCCATATCTGGTGAATATGGTGGTTGCTCGATGGTATTTGTTGAGTGTTTGGTTAAAAATTCGTTCACAATGATGGCCTTGTGCGAAGGTGCATTATCATGGTGCAAAATCCAAGAATTTTCTTTCCACAAATCTGGCCTTTTTCGTCGGATTTGCTCTCTTAAACGCCGCATAACACTCAAATAATATTCCTTATTTACCGTTTGACCTTCCGGCAAGAATTCCGAGTGCACAACACCGCGATAGTCAAAGAAAACAGTCAACATGACTTTGACTTTTGAACGACTTTGGCGTGGTTTTTTCGTTTTCGGTTCAGTTGGAAGGCGCCACTCCGAAGCTTGTTGACTAGTTTGCATGTCAAACTCGTAAACCCACGTCTCGTCACCAGTAACAATGCGTTTCATGAATGTTGGGTCGGAATTGACTCGTTCTAGCATGTCCTCAGAGACTCTCATGCGATTGAGTTTTTGAAAAAAATTCAGGTCTTTTGGGACTAGCCGAGCGGCAACATGTTTCATAACCAAATTATTAGTTAAAATGGTACGGATCGACTCGTGAGATACAGAAAGTTCGGTGGCTATCTCTCTCAAAGTTGAATGAGGATTTTCAGTCACTATTTCCTTCACTTTTGCGATGTTAACTTCAGTTGCAGACGTTGATGGCCTACCAGAGCGAGGCAAATCTTCCATCACATCTCGACCGCTTTTGAACGCTTTGTACCACTCATAAGCACGAGTTTTTGATAAAGTCGATTCACCGTAAGCCTTCTGTAACATTTTCAGTGACTCCGAACACGATATTCCATTGGCAATGCAAAATTTAAGACAAACTCTTTGTTCGATGTTTTTATCCATTATGAAATTAGCAATACACACTAGATATGATATAACTAAAAATAGCACTGTATTTAATGTAAACAACAGATGCAACTCAAACTCCGCGCCAAAATGGAAAACAGTTGTGCCAATCTAACAACAACAAAAAAAAACAAAAATTTGAATTTGGAACCATAAATAAATAATCCATTCCCGATACTTTTCTGACTGAATGTACATACATATATACGGGACAAATTACACTGATTGAGTTAGCCGCGAAGTAAGCTCGAGACTTGTGTTACGAGATACTAACTCAACGATACTATATTTTATAATGAATACTTATATAGATAAACATCCAAGGCCCAGGCCAATCAGAAAAAGTTCTTTTCTCATCATGCCCTGGCCGGGATTCGAACCCGGAACCTCCGATGCCACAGACAAGTGTTCTACCGCTGCGCCACAGAGGCCGTCATCTTTATTGCATATCATAAAGTACATCAGTTGAATTACAGTTACTGCTAATAAATAGGTACAATATGAACCCTGTTGAGCATCGCAATTAATAATATGAGTTCGGTCCACTAGCAGTTCGTGCGAACGTGCCGAAATGTACCATTCTACTAGCGTCCAGTTTTTTACACGCGGAGAAAAATACGCTTGTCTGAAACCGCCTTAATTGGCAATATCTTCCGGCAATAGCGGGCAACGACCGGATTAAGGAGACGTTTTTCTTTGTATAAGTCCTCTATGTTCTGCTGCAGAGTTTCTTACATACATACATAAATAAAATCACGCCTCTTTCCCGGAGGGGTAGGCAGAGACCACCTCTTTCCACTTGCCAGAGTTTCTTTGCCAAGTATATAGGTATACTACATTCAGAGTTTTACGTACATTGATATCTTGCTTCCTAACGTGTTTTTAAAGATTTGTTTGATCTATACCTTTGCGTACAAATTGTTTGTTCAAAATTCCTTACGTGGATTAAATGTAGGCATTAGAAACAGTAAGAAAAAGACGGCGACTTTCAAACTATATAAACATATATATATATATAGTAATGATGAAACAAAGTATAAATATACATATATTCGAATAAAGATAAAATTAATCTCGTGATAACACTACCGATGCCTTTAGAAAGTAGATCCATTTTGACAAAAGTATAATGATACAATCTGTCTTCCCATTTCATTTGAGAAGGGTAGGCAGTAGACGATAAATGACAAAACAAAATGAGAATGTTATCTCTAACTTAGCCGTGTGATTCCCGGCACCAATAGAAAAAAGCAGACAGGACCACTCCACCTCATCACGAACAGCTAAACGTGGCCATTCAGCCTTATCGGGACTATTGGCTCTGTCTACCCCGTAAGGGACATAGACGTGACTATATGTATGTATGTATGTAAACGGTCAACGAGTCTAAAGAAAATAAAATGAGTCTTCCGGGCTCACTTTTAATATTCCTAATCACTGTCTGACCCGAATCTACTTAAAATGGGCTCGCAAACCCCGATAATGTTTTAATATTCATGACGGACAAATTAGGACCGAAAACGGGTCATGAAAAGTCAACAGTAGCTGGTTTCAAATTAGGTTTAAGTAAAAGAAATTAGATTTTCCGCAAAAAGAATAGAATTGTATTCTTAAGCTTTTTATATATAGGTATATTGTTCGACGTGACATAAAATGTAATCAGACATTTTGTGGTTAGCGGCCATCTTAAACCGATTTTAATCAAACAGCTATTATAATTTACCATTTAAAAATAGAATTCTTCTTGTTTATAAAGGTATCCATATTGTTCGATTTGATGTAAAATGCAATCCGACATTTTGTAGTGGCTGCCATTTTAGACCGATTTTATTCAAACATAACTTTTATAGTTCACCTTTCAAAAATAGAATTCTAACAGTAAACCTTTTTATACAGTTATCCATAATGTTCGAGTTGACATAAAAATGCAATCCGACATTTTGTGGGGGCAGCCATCTTAGACCGATTTTTATCTAACATAGCTATTATAATTCACCATTCAGAAATGAAATTAAATTTGCAAGCCTTTTTTTTAAGTATTTATATTGTTCGACGTGACATAAAATGTAACCAGACATCTTTTTTCGTCGGGGGTAAAAAACCCATGATTATCAAAATGTATCTTAACATTTAACGTGACCTCCGTTGTCAAAATAGATTACGTCTAATTATGATAAACGAGTGTCGTATCGACGTGTCTTAGAGTTCTTTACACGAAGACTAACATACATATATTGATGTCGGTCGCGTGATGGATTGTAACACCAATTTGTATCGGCTTTGATTGGGGTTGGGTCGTTTGACCTACATCACGCATGTATTACATACATACAAATATAATCACGGTTATATCCTTTGCGGGGTAGACAGAGCCTTGAAAAGACTGAAAGTACGTAAATGCTAAATAATTGATTATACGTATGAACACTCGTATGTAAATATTTTTGTTAGTTTTGTTAATAAATACATATATTATAGCCATTTCGAATGACGCAATACCTAATGTCAGTACATATATACCTATATATAATCACATCTAAAATTCTATACCACTTGCGGGGTAGACAGAGCCAACGGTCTTTCAAAAGCTGACAGAACATTCAGCTGTTTGGCTTAATGATAGAATTGAGATTCAAACATTGACAAGTTGCTAGCCCATCGCCCAAAAGAAAAATACCAAGTTTATAAGTGTTATTATACTGATACTAGAGGCCGCCCGCGACTTCGTCCGCATGGAAGCCCTATCTATTATGTTATTCTGGGTCTTCAGCTACCTACATACCAAATTTCATCATAATCAGTTCAGAAGTTTTTACGTGAAAGAGTCACAAACATCCATACTGACATACAAACTTTCGCATTTATAATATTAGTAGGACCACGTTTATAATATCATAGGAGGATTCATTCGGACACCAAATCCAATATACGTGAAAATGTCGCTATAAAAGAGCTTAATGGGTATAATCCGTAAGCTCATTAATAATCATGTAGGCCTACACAAACAACATGCATTTTTTTATTCATGCTCGAACTTGATGTCTTAATTCCAAAAAAAATTGATGGAGCATAGAGTAATTTATAATTTTTTATTTTAATATAATTCCACAGTAAATAAGCGATAGGTAAAGCCATATGTGGCAAAAATTCATATAAAATTATGACAATACGATTACAGTACTTGGGCGTCCGAGAGTTGCTATTGCATTTGCAAAAAAAATCTATTGCAAAACTATAATTAAGCTAACTAAATTCCGCCAATTGTGCTATACAATTTTATTTGTACAATAAAGTTCAAATAAACATACATACATATATTTAGTCACGTCTATATCCCTTGCGAGGTAAACAGAGTCAACAGTCTTAAAAAGACTGATAGGCCACAATCAGCTTTTTGGCTTGATGATAAAATTGAGATTCGAATAGTGATAGGTTGCTAGCCCATCGCCTAAAAGAAGAATCCCAAATTTATAAGCCTATCCTTTAATCGCGTTTTACGACATCCATGGGAAAAAGATGGAGTGGTCCTATTCTTTTATGTATTGGTGCCGGGAATCATTATACCAGACGCAATATTTTCACGTAATTAGAAGTCCCGTTATAACATCGACTTTCCTTGTAATAAAACTGGATTTAACGGACATTAAGCCAATGCCGTTAATTTTAAGAGATAAGGTTATTAAATGTTAAGATTACCGCTCGGTGTCATTTACGAGGATTTATTCTTATTCAGGTTTCATACTACGACTTTTGCTATACTTTTTCTTATTGCTTAGACGGCCTATGTGGCGCAGCGGTAGTACGCTTGTCTGTTACACTGGAAGTCTCGGGTTCTTTTTAGAATTATTATTTTTAAAAATAATTATTATTACGAGTCAAATATCTGTATCGGTGTCATTTTCGTCAAATCGACACAAATGTTAACTCTCGATGTAGTAAAGTAGCCATATATTTTTATCACAGCCTAGAATTTCGGCAAAACTTTATAACTCTTAATTTTCAAAGTCAAAACATAGAACAATAAACAGTGCCAGCGATGTCGGTATAATTAAAACACGTTTATAGCCCCCTGGTCCCTTTTAAATTGTACGTACATTTGCTATCAAACAGACAGAAGGCGTTGAGGAGAATTTTATATCATCCCTAGAGGTCAATTTTGAAAACCATTGTTTCTTCTTAATGTGTATAACAATTCATGTCGTAATACAAAATATATTTCTCTTATTCTTGCGTGTTGTTTTCCCGTGTATATCGTAAAAGACTACTAAGGGATAGGCTAATAAACTTGAGATTCTTCTTGTAGGCGATGGGCTAGCAACATGTCGCTATTTAAATCTCAATTCCATTATAAAGCCATAGGACTGAACGTGACCGTTCGGTCTTTTCAAAACTATTGGCTCTGTCTACCCCGCTAGGGATATAGACGTGATAATATTTATGTATGTATCTTTGCGTGTTGCAACCTCCGCCATCTGTTTCAGACTTTCTCTTTTTATTTTGTCAATTACAAATATAATTTACCCGGATGTACCCAAAATAGGCTATTTGACAAAGTTCTAAAAACTATCTTAGGGTATTTATTTGTTTATAAGGAGCCCTACAAAAATACTTTTCTGCCTTTATTACAGCTATTTTATTAAAAAATCGAAAAAGAAAATGAAATATTCAAATATGCCGCCAAAACGCGACTTTTAGCAATATGGCGGCCATGGCATGCAGTGACGTAAATTTCGTGTAAATATCATACAAAGCTTGTTGATGTTTCGAAAAGTTATGATTTTCTCTTGTTTTATTTAACTTGTGCCACGTCATATGTGTGAAAATTATTAAAATGAGTTCCTATAAATGTTATGCAGTGCCTCAATGCACTAATACAACAATAAAATCTCCTACGAAACTGTATTTCTGATTTACTATTGTTCTATGCCGATGGATTTGAATATTCGCAAGAAGTGGTTTCAGATCATGATCTAAGATCAGTGGTTACCAAGATATACTTACATTGATGTTTTCACATTCCTCAGTTCGGCAGCATAGAAATCTGGATTGTCTTTGAAGAAGACAATCCAGATTTCATCTTCCAACCATTAAGTATTGCGTCCACTTTTTGTAGGTTTCGACTGTCAGCTTTCGCGGACTTGATTTCCATTATTAAATACCTATGTTATCTGAGTAATCCTGAGCGATCAAACACTTATAAAATCTTGAAAAATAATAGCGAACACTAAGGAACGGTACGATCCACAGTCTGTTTATGGATAATTGACGTCATAATAGAAATAGCCAATAACGTTCGTTTTTAGTCACGTGACAGCTGCATATAAAAACCTAATTTTCTGAGACGGATTTTGTTTAAATAATGCAATATTTTTATCTTGCGTTATTACAAATCACTTCAAAAAAATAATATTAAGACTGATGACATAAAATAAATGTATATTTTTAATACAGTCAAATAGCCTATTCAAAATCACACATTGTCAAAACACAAATCACGAGTAATTTATCTATTGTTCAAATTTGAGTGGCCTGTTTGTAACATAATTACAATCATATGACTAATTAATCATATGGTTCATTTTACACTGACCTACATTCTGTTACAATAGCAATATATATATGTACGTGTTACGAACAATACCACTTAAATGGGTCGGTTTTAATAACCCTTATCGTTAGAATTTCTAATGTAAATTATTTGAGCTTCAACTTCGGTCGTCTTTCTATTGGCTTTTGCTTTAGTTAAATGAACTATAAGACCGTAAGTGTGCCATTCTACATACATATAATCACGTCTATATCCCTTGCGGGGTAAACAGATCCCACAGTCTTGAAAAAGACTGATAGTCCACGTTCAGCTGTTCGGCTTAATGATAGAATTGAGATTCAAATAGTGACAGGTTGCTAGCCCATCGCCTAAAAGAAGAATCCCCAATTTCTAAGCATATCCCTTAGTCGCCTTTTACGACATCCATGGGAACGAGATAGATAGGTCCTAATCTTTCTTTTATTGATGCCGAGAATACACGGCATTCTTCCTTTTTGTAAATAGCTCCACATTTGTCACCTTCTAACACAAGCAATCAATACAACTACCTCCAACCTATAACACAGTACGAAGCCCAGAAACACTCAATAGAGCTTCCTTCCTTGCATCCGACCTTCAATTGCCTCTTTGTGCTTCCAAGGCGGCCATCTTGGATTTTCATACAAAAGAATGTAAGGTATTATTACGCGTCTGAAAAGTTCGCGTCGCTTGTAGAATCATTAAGCGAACAATTTGAAGGCCTTTGAATGGCGTGCCGGCAAGATTTTAAAAAGAGATATATATATACATACACACACACTCCTTCTTTAGACAGATCTCAGCACTAATTAGATTCCCCGATTATGCCATGTCACCAACTTAATTATATCTCATGAACACCTATGTTCATAAGATTTACATTTGGCTTGGGATTACACAATACATTCATACATACATATGGTCACGTCTATATCCCTTACAGGGCAGACAGAGCCAACAGTCTTGAAAAGATTGAATAGCCACGTTCAGCTATTTGGCTTAATGATAGAATTGAGGTTCAAATAGTGACAGGTTGCTAGCCCATCGCACAAAAAAATATCCCAAGTTTGTAAGCCTATCCCTTAGTCGCCTTTTACAACATTTATTGGAAAGAGATGAAGTGGTCCTATTCTTTTTTGTATTGGTGCCGAGAACCACACAACACGGATTACGCAATGTAATGCAAATTACATCAACCCTGCAATATCATTTGACAAGGGTGTTATAATTTTGCTATAAATAATTCAGGGCCTCAGGGCTGCCTCTATTGTTACAACCAAGCATTTTTTCAGTCTCAAGGTGAAATAGGAATGTTACGTTTATAAATAGGTACCGTGCATTTTAATTTTTCTTCAATGATGTTTCTTTTAAAACCTTTTTATATTTAAAGCATTCTTAAATAAAGAAATCTATACTAATATTATAATGCTGAAGAGTTTGTTTGTTTGAACGCGCGAATCTCAGGAACTACTCGTTCTAATTGAAAAAATATTTTTGCGTTGAATAGACCATTTATTGAGGAAGGCTTTAGGCTACATACGAGTAACATCACGCTGCAACTTTAAGGAGCAAAGAAATAATGGTAAATGTGAAAAAAATTGGGAAAATTATTCATCCTTGAGGGCTTCAATAATGCCCGAAATAACTATTCCACGCGGACGAAGTTGCGGGCACAGCTAGTTTCTTACATGTCGCGGGGGCAGCAGCTGGAATTGAACGTTCGTTGACTCTAAACCATGAAACAGTTCCATGATGGAACTATTGATTAAAATCTAAAACCGATTTGTCAGATTTAAGTGACGAAATGTATAATACTTCTTTAAACATACATACACACATATAGCCACGTCTATATCCCTTGCGAGGTAGATAGAGCTTATCTTAAAAACAGCCAACAGTCTTGAAAAGACTGATAGGCCACGTTCAGCTATTTGGCTTGATGATAGAACTGAGATTCAAATAGTGACAGGATGCTACCCCATCCCCAAACAAGAATCCCAAATTTAAAAGCCTACCCCTTAGTCGCCTTCTACGACATCCATGGGAGAGAGATGGAGTGGTCCTATTCTTTTTTGTATTGGTGCTGAAAACAAACGGCACTACTTCATTAAAATTTGGTAGATAAGACTAATAAAACAGCTACTTTTAAACCTCAATATAGCCCTAATCTAAAAATGGGGTCGAGGAATGACGCATGTATAAGAAATGAAGTAAAAAACAATAGGCATAACGGAAAAAACCCTTAAGGAGTTTCGACATGATGATAAAATATTCAAAGAAAATAGAAAAATCGGATTCGACCTTCCTATAAAAAATTCTATTAAAACTTCCACTTAGTAATAAGAAGTACTAATCGATATCATAAAAAAAACCTAAATATTAAATGAAACAAAAACAAAAGTTATCAAGGAAACGTTTTAGGAAATTGTAACATTTCTATTGACGTGTATTTGCTGGCACTTTTAGAATAGGACTACGCCATATCTTTCCCATGGATGTCGTTAAAGGCGGCTAAGGGAAAGGCAAACAACTTAAGATCATACTTTAGGCGGCGAGCTAGCAACCTGCCTATTTGAATCTCAAATCTGATGAACGTGGTCTTTGAATTTTTGCGAGACTTAGCTCTGTCTAACCCATAAGGGATAAAGACGTTAGCATATACATACATACATACATAAACTCACGCCTCTTTCCCGGAGGGGTAGGCAGAGACTACCTCTTTCCACTTGCCACGATCCCTGCATACTTCCTTTGCTTCATCCACATTCATAACTCTCTTCATGCAAGCTCGGCGGTTTCGGGCACTTTTGACCTGACCCTTCACCAGGACGTCCATAGCATATATAAGTAACATTTCTTTTACTCCCACTAATGGTCTTATTGATTAAATGAAATTCTGAAGAAAAAGTGTTCAATACGACAGAAAACATGATTTCGTTAATTAAAGCATGTTACAATTGTTCTGACTCTGAGATAGATTTGAGCGAGACATCGTTTGATTAATTGCCAATTCTAATGAATCCTAGAGAGATCAGGAACAATTTCACTTTGTTTTTGGGGCAGGCTATTCTGCAGGATTCTGTAGGAAAATTTCGGTTTGGAATTTTTAAGTTACCGTTAAAGTTATGGCGATGACGAATTGTTGAAATGTTTTTTTACGTAATCGTTAGAAATTAACAAAAAACATCCAGTAAATATTTTTAATTATCTGAATGCTGATTGATGATAAAAACATTTTTTATATTTGGGTGCAACACAGTTATATACACTCATATCTAGGTGTGATGTTTTATTGACTTATAAATCTGAAACTGTTGTCAGTATTGTAAAATAAGATAAAACATTTAATATCTTTATCATCTTCTCATGTTCCTGGTCGTACGTTTCACTACATTTAAGCCGACCTTCAGCATGTTTAGTTAAAATTCTTATCCGATCCACGCCATCATCGGAAAATGTCATATGTCCAAACTTGGGTAATATTGCATCTGATCGATTTTACAAGTCAGCCGACGAACTTAAATCACGTAAGACAAACATGGCCCACTTCCGATGGAACCGACCATTTCATATTCACCCTCGAGTTTTCCTCAAACGAAGCCTGGGATATTGTTTTCCACTTAAGGATTATAAATATACCAGAGCATGTTACATCCTTTGATATACTCAGATGACGTTGGAGCTACTTTACTTCAGAAATACACAACTGAGCAAAATTATAAATGTAAGAATTGAAGAAAATTAAGATGAGTGACCAGCATTTGGAAGAGTTATGAAATTGTTCCAGCCAAAGCTCATATGACAATCATTTCACTAGCATCCCATCCTCATAACCCAAGTAAAACCCTTCCTGGAAATAGTTTGGCAGTTGTGGAGGGCTGTCCATTGGTGTATCCCAATGGTTCATCAAGGGACAGATCTCCATTGATAGCTTCAGCCATCTCACTTTAGAACAAAAGATACCAAAGGGCCTCTTCATATTGGCTTCGGCCCCATGAACGCCTCTTAAATGACCGGGTCCCGTGGACATTCACATTTTAATAAAAAAAAAATTGTCATACTTGCAGTTCTCATTCCAGAACATTGAAATTCCAACTTATTTAGCTGAATAAATAAATTAAGTCACAACTCCCAAGGCTTGCTGCAATAAATGCTAAAAGCATATTATAAATAATAAACTGCTCAGCCAGCCAACGAGGGCCATTGTGAAAAACTTTCACTGAAAGCTCGCTATCGCCTCTCCAGAGCTTTTTATCATTTCCACTGTCTCATTCGAATAAAATGCTCTATTATTTAAATAGTGCTAGCAGTTTTTATGACAAATCGTGTCTGGATGTTATGATAGTTAGTAACGTTAGTTCTTGTCCCGTTGAAAATAATGTCTCAATTAGTCATTCGAATAAAATGCTTTATTATTTAAATAGAGCTAGCAGTTTTTATGAAAAATCGTGTCTGGATATTATGTTAGTTAGTAACGTTAGTTCTTGTCACGTTGAAAATAATGTTTCAATTTGGTAAAGTAATAGAAGGAATTAAACTTCTTCTTACTTCTTCTAGGTAGGCGAGGCTTACTAGCAATGTGTACAAACAATATGGCATACTGATGGGCCATCAAAGAAAAAGTCAAGGGATAGGCTTATAAACTTGGCATTCTTCTTTTAGTCGATGGGCTAGCAACCTGTCACTCTTTGAATCTCAATTCTATCATTAAGCCAAATAGCTGAACGTGGCCTATCAATATTTTCACTGCTGTTGACTCTGTCTATCCCGCAAGGGTTAAAGACGTGATTATATGTATGTATGTCAAAAAAATATGTGGTAAAATAAAACCACATCAAGAAACTACAATATAAGTAGTAAAAACATGATGCTCTTGTAGTATGGTCAAAATTTTGCACAAAGATAAAATATAACAAGAATAATATCGACCTCGTTTCAGTCGTCCAGTAAAATAACACGACTCTAGAACATTCGAGTACGCCAAGCTCCACTAACACTGAATAGTGCACTTAGAGCGCATGTTTTCATGCATTTTCCTAAAGCACCCGCTGTTACTTAACCTCGATTCTAAGCCCGAGGTGTGGAATAGAATACGAATGTTCCATATGCATTTGTTGATAAATTGTGTTTCCAAATAAACTATACATTGTTGGTATTGTAGTTTGGTTATGTGTTAACAAAAAAAAGAAAAGGCGGCGCATCATATCAAATTTAAACACAGTTTACCGTTCTGTTAAATCTTTCCCAAAAAGTATCTTTATCAAAGAACAGAAAATTATAACATTGAGAAAGACGACACAAGTTTTATTAAGGCTGTAAAGCTTAGTAGTACATTTGAACCCAACTCTTTTAGCATTCTCAGCCAATCAGCTTTCTTAAAATATCAAAAATATGAAAAATCACAAGTACATAAGGCAACTACGAAATATTCATATAAATCTGCACAAAAACTTTTCCATATTCATACAGTGTTAATACGAGTAGACTTAATGCTTATTTACAATATCTACGAGTAAAAAAAATAATCTGATTAATTTTTTTTTTGCCCTGTTCCAAACTTTCCAATCTACAAAATGTATGAACATTGTAGTCTACGATTTAATCGAAGTCCGCTTGCTTTCAAAGGCTGTACTCGTATTAATGTTAAGTAAATCTGAAAACGACAAATGGAGTTCGGTGAGCGAGAAACCTCGATTTAAAATGCTGGACGCCGAGCAATATATTGAATGCGAGACTTTCTATCGATAAATTGAAGAAACATTGCGGACTTGGAAACTAAGAAATGTTGAGAAGACGAAATAAGAATACTACACACAAATATTATAATTGATTTGAGAGATCTTTTCCAACAAGACTATTCTTAAACTATCTTCGAAGCTAGCTCAGTCTGTGAAAAGAGCTCAAACTACTACAGACAATGCTAATTTTAACCACAACTAAGCTTCCATTAGAGGGAACCCACAAGAGACTGCACTAGCTGCAGAAGAACCCTCTCCCAGAGCACTTAACCCAGTATTTACTGCAAGGTCGTAACGTTGCTGAGTGGGTTTAAATGTTACCCGACTCTTTTATAGGGGGTCAGCTCTTTCTTTTTAATTACATGTGAAAAACTCAAAAGAGCTTACCCACTACCGGAACAAGACACTCAATATCTTAAGAACATTGAGCAAAATTTAAATTTTCAAATTTTAATTTCTACGTTGTGGTTTTTTCACGTAACACCGCATAGAACCATTAAACGTTTTTCTTTAAAAATTGCAAGGGAATTTTTACACTGATGTAGGTGAAGCAGATGCTAAGAGAAGATTATTGTTTATTCCCATGAAATCGAAGTCAAAAATAAGAGCTTCTTATACATATATTGCGAGTATGCGATCCGGGCATGGTGGCTCAACTAACAGTGTTGTTCTAGTAAGTCTGTACCAAGTATGGCCAAAACAATTACATGTACACATACGATATATAACACAATATTGGGATAAAGTGCTTTACTTTTTTATATAACCCACTTTACATTCTAATATTCAAAAAGAATTAATCTTATCAGACCAAGCATGCAAAGCAGCTATTCAAGTTACAAGCCATAAAGAAATAAAAGTCATAACAGTGGTGAACGAACATAGCCTCCAGAACCCTGTTCTGAATCTGCAAATCGTTTTAGTAACGAACCAATTAAAGTCCCCGTTCAACTTTAATACGATAAAGCAATTCAATTCACAAGCGTTACTTTGTTGTTGGTTAACCAATACGAATATTGAAAACACATAGGGCGACATACACCAAAAGGTAATCCTTCAAAAAGCCCCAATTTAATCGGCTGATCCGGAATCAATTAATGAAATTCTGTTATGTTTAAAGATGCATCTATTGATTTCGAGAAGTAAACAGAATTTGCTGATTTTAATACACAATAGAATAGAACTTGACTTAAGAATCTTAATTCTAATCTACTTGCGCGATGATGAAGATTTGTTATCGATCCACTCATGTGACCAAATGGATGGCAACATCAAGTGCAATCCAAGTGTTAAGTCCACTTGGATACTGGACCAGTATTATTGAGGTTAGGACCATTGACACGAAGACGAAGTGCCCTCCAACGCTCCCCAAAAAACTGACTTGTATATGCGTAGTAGTATCACTCGTAGTCAATCGATCATGTGTAGTCAGTAACTAAAAAAAATCTAATGCTGTGAAAGATTGGGTATCCAAGTCTGACACAAGAAACTTATCTGGCATTCATTTTAAATGCTTTTAGATTAAATTCAACTTCTATAACATCCACAGAAATTATTAGAAAATCCCATTCCGACTGAAACAACATGGCATCCGATAGAACCAACAAACAATTAACCGTTTAAACTCGGACAGGCGTCGCCAATCGATATGAATATTGCATACTGGACGACCTACATCCTCTGACCTGAATCTGGATGCAGGGACGCGGACGCGACCCTAACCCGACCTCCGCTAAGCAGCTTTATATAGGCCAATACTAGATCAGCGGAATTGAAACCTTGAACTTTTTTCTAGAATCCTGGCTCATAAACGAAATAGTATTAGAGAAAAATCTTAATCTTTTATTCTTAAAGTTTTTGTATTCGTTCTGAAATTGATTTTAAAGTTAATTTTTACGTGTTGACTAACTATATGCTCACAGCATAAGCGCAATTCATCGCCTGCTAAACATACATTAGAGAGAAGTAAGAAAGCGGACCCCAGGCTCCGTTTTGTGCACTTAAGCTGTGCATCTGGGAACACGCCACAATGAGAGATAGAAAAAAGAAACCTAAAAAAAGAATCCCGAGTTTGTAAGCCTATCCCTTAGTCGCCTTTTACGACATCCATGGGAACGAGATGGAGTGGTCCTATTCTTTTTTGTACTGGTGCCGGGAACCACACGGCACATTAATATTGTAATAATTTTCATAAATAAGACTTTAAAAATGTACACTCAGAAAACTATTATAACAGCTTGGCTGTAACACATATTAATTAAACATCTAATAACATCGATATCAAAATCTGCTGCTGCACGTTAATAAATTCCCGATAACTGATTTAACTGAGACCGTGCCGTATGACCGGACGAACATACCGCCCACCAAGAGCACCGAGTGTAGATACGGCTTAATGCAATTACGGTATCCATTACCGGAAGACCGGAAGCCTGCCGGGGGAGATTTTATATCGAGATAAATTGGTTACGATTCAGATGTACGACAAAATATTTAAATTGAGTCGACCGTCATATGGAAGACCTCGTGTTATATTGAGTCTTCGTGTTGGAGTGTGAGAGAAATCAAGTCTTACGTATGTAAGAACAAAAGGCAAGGCCTATGATTTAAAATTTGATTATATGTATATAAAAGTGCGAATTGCGGGGTAGACAGAGCCAACAGTCTTGAAAAGACTGGTAGGCCACGTTCAGCTGTTTGGCCTAATGATAGAATTGAGATTCGAATAGTGACAGGTTGCTTGCCCATCGCCTAAAAAAAGAATTCCAGGTTTGTAAGCCTATCCATTAGTCGCCTTTTACGACATCCATGGGAAAGAGATGGGGTGGTCCTATTCTTTTTTGTATTAGTGCCGGGAACCACACGGAAAAAAAACTAACTAGTAATTGTTAGTATAGACTAAAAAGAAATATGACAAACGACACACACTGTCTCAAAAAATAATAATAAATGAGATTGGTACCACTTTCTGATATACGGTGCCTTCTTGACAGCTATCATTTTTCACCCGGTCACCTGGCGGGATTCCGCCCCAATTCCCCTGGCCGCCAGCCAGACCCGGATATCCGCCTTTTGTTCTATTTCAAATAGAAACGTACATAGCTATGCCATCGTCGAGTCTTTTAATAAGTTGTTTGTTGAAACGAAAATTGATATTATTATTAACTAATTACTTTTTATTAAGTTTTTAAAACAGTACACGCTTATGAATGTTGGTAGAGGATGGAATCAAGAAACTTTTATATATACATATATAATAACGTTAATATCCCTTGCGAGGTAGACAGAGCTAAGTCTTGAAAATACTGATAGGCCACGTTCAGCTGTATGGCTTAATAATAGAATTGAGACTCAAATAAAAAATTAATTAAATACTCAAACTTATATATGAATAAATAACTGATATTGTTAAATGATATGAAATTTATGAGAAGGCGGATTAAATCGTTATGTTTGATAAGGATAGCCAATATGAGGCAATATTCAGGCCACTAGGCAATATAAGGCACTTGGGGCATGGCACGTACGCTACCCAAACTAAGGGTGAATACATATTGGAAATATTGGTCACTGACTCGATTATAAATGTCGATCAACAGGTACCGTACACCTTAGTGTCGGTACCGGTATAAGAAGAAAATAATACAAAAATACATACACATAATCACGTTTTATCTCATACGGGGAAGACAGACATAGCAGTGTTAAAAATCTAAAAATACAGCTCTATACACAAAAAAACAATTTACGAAAATGCCTACAAATCTTTTTTGACCAAGATTTGAGGAGTCTCTCAAGGATCCATTTTAGGGCCAATAATTTTCTAGTTTTTCCTAATGTCTTATACTTACAGCAAAAACTATATCGAGGGAATAAAGCAATGAATAGTGTCTTAGAATTAATTCGGACAAACACAATTTTGTCACGAATAAAACCTAAAGGAAACCTAAAATATCTGCTTGTATTTTCCACTATGAAACAGCCCCTATAGCAAAATGGTGTGAAGTGATTACCAACCAAACGTTTCACCTTCATTAGTCTAATGCCCTTAATGGCATACCTCGATTAACTTATATGGGAATGTTGGCATTACCGAAATAACCTTTCATAGGATCGAATTGGGGAAATAGATTTTCCTTGTTTCATTGATTTCATGGGCATAGTCAGGGAATATTCTGTGTGTGGTTCTTGTATTTAAAGAGTTAAAAACATCTAAAAGAGGTAAACTACAGCACGATTACCGTATCTTCTTTTTGGCCAGTTGAAATAATCAGAATTCCATAGACGTAGAAAAAAAGGCGGACGTAGTGTGACTTTAAAAATGTGAAGCATCGTAATGACGGCGTTGTACGCACGAGTGAGTGACAGAAAACTTGCATTCGTGTGATATTATCTATGACGTAATGGCGGTCATCTGTCACAATATTATTAAGAGTGTGCGCGTGAGGCGTGTATATGTATATACAGTGGGCCGGTATACAATCGGTGCTTCATTTTACTGTACAGTAAATCTCCGACTATCTTTTTTACTACGTCTATGCATAATTCATGTTTTATGTTGGACAGAAGTTGGAATAAACATTACAATGCAGTTTTACCACCAATAGGTTTTACTTTCCTTATTCCTAGAGTTGGTAAAATTGAACCATACGAGTATTTTGAACTAAAAACGGCAAGAGTTAAATCGTGAAGCCGGCCATTTATCACAAAGTTAGCAACGGTAGCTGCACGGAGCCACATTTATCAAGATTAGTGACGTCATAACTACAATGTAGAGGAATTTAACTTATTCTGTGATTAGATTCCGAATGATATATATCTTTCACGACTGTTCAAATAATTAAACCAGAATACGCCTGAAACTTCGTACGTGAAATGCGAAAAATCGCTTTAATTCTTCTTCCCGTGGGAATCCCGGGAGATTCTCTGTGCAGAGAAAAGACACTTATATGCATTTTTAATCTATTCACCCAAAGGCTTAGACTATGCGTTGACACTTCAGTCAATCAGTCAGTCAGTGTCCTCCTTTATATATTTAGATGCTTTCAACGACCGTTAATAAAGATAAAAATAAATTGGAATTATTCTGTACAATATCTATAAAAAAGCATTACAGTTCACGTGCATTGCAGACATAAAATCCAACGTATAATATGCTAAACACACTTTCACACAATTTCCAGTCATGAAAATCCCGCTAAATTGGAATTTACAACGCGATATCGTTGTGATGAAAATCTCAACGGGGCTTTATATTCGACGAGATTAACATTAAAAAATATATAGTATTACCTAAGTACTCTCGTTGTTGCTAATGTAGTTCTAAATAAAATTTACTTGTGCGGAAATACATATTTTACGTCTTTTTCCCCCACGGGGTAGACAGAGCCAACAGTTTCAAAGACACTGAAAAGCCACGTTCAGGTATGGAGCAATGATGCTGAAGAAAAACATTTATGAACATATTTAAAATTTTGTGCTTATTTTAAAATTTGAACACAGTTTAAATGCTTTATTTTTTCTAACGTTGTCTTATGACAACGTTAGAAAAAATAAAGCATTTAATAATAATAAATTTCCTTTTTCGTTTGAAAAAAAAAACATCATGATTCAAACATTAATTTCGAAGTAACGACGTTTATTAGAATCAATCTTCTGTTAAGTAAGCTCACAAGGGAAATAAACTGTGAAATTATATGAAAAAGTTGATTTTTTTTTATGTTGCAAGATTGAAAGATCTCACTGATAGGAAAAAATAACATGTTATGGACAGATTGACTGACATATCAACAAACAGTCTAAACCACTGGGTACAGTTCGTGTCTTTAGGTAGTAAGTCTTTTAGGTTGATAAAAACATAAATTAAATTTAATATATAGCCATGAGAAGAATAGGAAAATGAAATAATAAAACTGAATAATAAATTAATTTTGATAATAATAATATTTTTATACATACATACATATAGTCACGTCTATTGCGGGGTAGACAGAGCCAACAGTTTTGAAAAGGCTGATAGGCCACGCTCAGCTTTTTGGCTTTATGATAGAAAAGAGATTCAATAGATAGAAGTAGATATATAAATAGTTAGTGACAGGTTGCTAGCACATCGTCTAAAAGATCTTCTTTTATGCGATGGGCAATATAATAATTAGGTAACAAATGTATTTTCAAATGAAAAAGACGTGTCAATATTACATCGAGATGTGGACTACAGTTTACTATGGTCTAGGGGAGAACTATGAAGGGATTTCCCGTTATTCTCATGGGAACGGAAATTAACGGAATATCTAGTTTCACGCGAGCCAAGTCGCAGGTTAATTCTAGTTAAAATCGTAGCGTAGTGCAGTTTTAGAATAGCGTAGTTTTAGAATAGAAACCCTCGTATAAAAGAAATACATGTCGTAAGAGGCGACTAAGGAATAGGCTTATGAACTTTTTAAAAATGAAAAGTCCACATTTTTCCTTGCGTTTAGGGAGACCCCAAGGGAATTAAAATTAGTTTTAAGTTCCTTTTCTTAGGTATCTCTATGCTGTGTATCTCTTGAGATATTTATTTTAATTTAGTAGGTGATGGGAAGTCTAACAGGAGACATACATATATACAGACACGTCTATATCCCTTGCGGGGTAGACAGGGCCAACAGTCTTGAAAAGGCTGAATGGCCACGTTCAGCTATTTAACTTAATGATAGAATTGAGATTCAAATAGTGACAGTTTGCTAGTCCATCGCCTAAAAAAGAATCCCAAGTTCGAATCCAAATCCCTTAGTCGCCTTTTACCACATCCATGGGCAAGAGATGGAGTGGTCCTATTCTTTTTTTGTATTGGTGCCGGGAACCACACGGCACTATACATATATATATATATATATAAATAAAGTACTCACGTTCTCCTCCACGGTCTTCTTGATCTTGGCACTGGCCTCGCTGACCTTCGCCCCGGCTTTATTCACGGCAGAATACAGAAAGTTCCCTAGGGACTTCGCGCCGGCGACCGCTTTTGTTGTCACTGTGGAAGAGAATAGAATAGATTTATTTTCAAAATTGGATACAAGGTATCACTTATTGACGTCACATAACTTAAATCTAATTATAACTACTACCGCTTCCAAAGCGCATGTGTAGAACAAGCGGCGGAACAAACTACACTGCACCATTTTCATAGGACGTCAATTTACAAATATAGATCTCTTAAATCTAAATCGTGGACGAATGCACATTGTCTACATTAAAAAACATGAATGAATGTAGAATATGGAAGAGAATGATATTATACTTATATTATTCATGCATACATACATACATATAGTCACGTCTGTATCCCTCGCGGGGTAGAGGTTAAAGTCTTGAAGAGACTGATAGGCCACGTTCAGCTGTTTGGCTTAATGATATAATTGAGATTCAAGTAGTAACTGGTTGCTAGCACATCAGCTAAAAGAAGAAGCGCAAATTCACAAGCCTGTCCCTTAATCGCCTATTAGGATATCCATGGGAAAGAGATGTTGGTCTTTTCTTTTTTCTTTTCTTGCCGGGAACCCGGCATGTATGGCGAATCGAGTCCCGTCTAACCTCCGCACATTCAGTTGCCTGAATGTGCAGGCTGCCTCACGATGTTTTTCCTCACCGTAAGAGCATCGGTTAGTATTCAAACTAATGTACATAACTTCGAAAATAGTCATTGGTACATGACCGTGGTGGGATTCGAACCTGTGCCCTTTTGCTCATCAGACATTTTAACCGGCACACACCGTACCTATTGACCTAGAATATTTATAAGGAAAAAGCCTTCATCTCAGTATGACAATATTTTTATATGAACCTAAAACGTTAAATAGTTGTTGAATCCTACAAAATGAGAAAATTACAAACATATACAAGGAAATAAAATAAAAAACAAAATATATACACTCACACTCTTGCATGTCAGGTACTTCAATAGAATCGACTGAAAAATATTTTTTGTTGGAATCTGAAAATGATAAAAATAAAAAACCAAATAAAAATAAACTAGCAGCTAAAAAATAAAAATAAACAAAAAAAATTAGCTCAAAATGAACGGCGTGATCGTAGTGAATAGTCACGTCTTTATCCCTTACGGGGTAGACAGGGTCAACAGTCCCGAAAATACTGATAGGACACGTTCAGCTGTTTGGCTTTATAATAGAGTTAAGATCGAAATAGTGACAGTTTGCTAACTCATCGCCTTAAAGAAGAACCTCTAGTTTATAAGTTAGCCCTTATTCGCCTTTTACGACAACCATGGGAAAGAGATGGAGTGGTCCTATCCTTTTCTTATTGAAGCTCACACGCACATAACCACACGAACGATTAATAACTTTCTAATCTAGTCTAATCTAATCTAATAGGAATCTTTATTTCATGGGAATATTGTTAACAACTTAATAATATTCCCATAAAACAAAGACTCCTCTATGATCTCAACAGCTTAAATCCGCAAATCCCCCTTTTGTTTCGTTTCAAAGGCAACTTTGTATTAAAACTGTATCGGGATAGTGTTGAGCACTAACTTAGTACATATAACTAGTCTGAAATACAATCTGAACTTAGATTGCATCCGTTGACGAAGTGCCTCGCATTTGGCGTTGGTTATAATGGAATTATTTACTAAGTATAGGTATATTTCATACTAGCTGTGCCCGCGACTTCGTCCGCGTGGAATATTTATTTTGGGCACCATTGAATTGAATCTCTCAGGGATGAATAATTTTCCCCGTTTTTTTTTTCACATATCCCATTATTTCTATGCTCCTTAAAGTTGCAGCGTGATGTTATATAGCCTAAAGCCTTCCTCAATAAATGGTCTATTCAACGCAAAAAAATTCGAACCAGTAGTTCCTGAGATTAGCGAAATCATGTGGACTGATCTTTATAAAAATTAAACTAAGAATAAATTGAAAATTTTCAATTAGGGGACGTAAGTTTCACGCGAGGAAACCCCCTTTTCACGCAAAACTTTGTCATAATCATCATGTGACGCTAGAAGCTGACACATTCTTGTCGCAAAAAGTGTTCAAGTTTAAAAATTTTTGAATAAGTGTTTTTTCTTTACTTATGTTTATTGCATACAATCTCAAGGTCCATCGCTTTCCCATGGTTGTAGTAAAAGGAGACTAAGGGATAGGTAAACTTGGGATTCTTCTTTTAGGCGATGGGCTAGCAACCTGTCGCTATTTGAAAATTTGTCTACTACGCAAGGGAAATAGACGAAGACTATATATATGTATGTATGTATTTATCGCCTATTAGTGAAAAATGAAGAAAAAATCATAAAGTGATAAAAAGATAATTCTACGGCAAAAAAGAAAATAACCACACAGTTAAATAAAAGGATTTGAAACACTCGAATCATTTCTACTGACTACTTCGACACACTGATTACAATTTGAAACCCGACCTTCAAAGAATGCATCCAGTGTAACAAATTTGGCGGCCTCTGTGGCTCAGCGGTAGTACGCTTGTCTGTGACACCGGAGGTCCCGGGTTCGAATCCCGGTCAAGGCATGATGAGAAAAGATCTTTTTCTGATTGTCCTGGGTCTTGGATGTTTATCTATATAAGTATTTATTATAAAATATAGTATCGTTGAGTTAGTATCTCGTAACACAAGTTTCGAACTTACTTCGAGGCTAACTCAATCAGTGTAATTTGTCCCGTATATATATTTATATTTAAATCCCTTAGTTGTAACGAACAGAATATTCAGTTTTTTTTTTTAAATGTCTAACAAGCTCACCATTCCCGACGCCTCCCGGCTGCTCCTCAGTGGGGGTGCCCCCAGTGGACGCTGGCCTGCTATCCGCCCCTCCAGTCGCACTGAGCACAATGATACATTACAATGATATAGGTACTTAACTGATTACAAAAGAAAATGAAATGAAAACAATATATTTAGTTACTAATGTATGCAAACGGGATACGCACATTAGTTTTAATTCTAACCGATGCTCTTACGGTGAGGGAAAACATCGTGAGGAAACCTGCACATTCAGGCAACTGGATGTGTAACCACAATTATTTACCGGTTAGGTTCCCCTGCAAACGATGCGGAGCTCAGACGGGAGTAGCTTCGTGAAAAAACCTGGCTCGCCCATTCCAGGATCCATGGTCAAAGACTTACCCCGGGCTCCTCCAAAGTGGTAAGGATGCAACCGGGACTAAAGCCAGGAGGACGAAGAAGAAGTATGATAATGGGAATTAACCCGATCATACCGTATTTTCCTGACGTTTCGAAAGGGTTTCACCGTGGTCACAGGATAATGTGGTCACAGATTAATTCCCGTTTGCGTACATTAATATCATGCAACGCGAAAGTTTTAAAGAACCTATTAATATAAAGTTGCTCTCTATTAAAAAAAAAATTAATTATTGCACATGATTTCGTGAAAACATTGATAAAGGGTAAATGTGCCTGACACCTGACCTGACTCGACGATAATTCAAAAAATTTCAACAAATTTTGTCTGCTTGTTACGTCATATCGGATAAACATATTATGAAGCACTAGACAAGAATGTTTTAGATACACAAGATCACCATTCTGTACCGGAAGGGTAGGCAGAGACGTAATATTTCCAGTTGCCGCGATTCCCATCTTTTGCTTCATTTGAATGTGTAATCTTAAGAATTTCGTGTTTATTTTTTTTCTGGACTTTGTCAATTAACAAACAAGCTGTCAGTCTTTACAGAATTCCATTATCAATAAAATGTATTTAATGAGAATCTATATAACACACTACATTCTCAAAAAAAACAATTACCAAACTTTATGTTCGCAATTTATCGAAATGATGAAATTCTGAAGAGACTGTGATTTGAAGTGAATAAAAAATGCACAACAATAAAAAATAAAAAAGATGGGGTTGAGCAGAATAAATGAGTTCACCTACTCCTGTGCTTGAAGATTGTGATAAAAAAAGAATAAAGTAACAACTTACATTTATAACACTAGTTAAGAGAAAATTTATTTTAAGTACTAAGTCACAAAGCTCAATATTGCATTAAAAATTTCATGTAAATCTTTAAAATTCCACATGCATTATATTCACATAATATTGTGAAATGAAATAAATACTATCACTTAGAGCGGAAGTTATAATTAATAAACAGTTAATTAGTAATAAAAAAAATATTTAAACATATAAAATGAAATGAAAAGCTGCAGGAGAATTAAGTGTATAAAAAAAAGCTTTCGCACATTGTAATAAAAGTGTGAATTTGTGCAAATAAAAAGCAGTAATTGAATATTAAAATTAAATTTTTGTACTCCATTTTCAACAGAGTTAAAAATATTAGCATTAAAAAAATATATTACTTTTAAAAGAAAAATATGCTTTAAAACATCTTTGAAATGACAACTTTGAATATTTTGTCAGAAATTAATAACATCCAGAGAAAAATATAAAAACTAGTCTAGTCTATTCTTTACTAACTGTTTAACTAAAACAGTTTTTCTCATAATAAATGAAATTAAGAAAAAATCAAAGTTGTCATTTCTAGAAGATGGCAATAAGTGCTTCATGACCTAAAAATATTTTATTGAATTTGAAAAACATAAAAGCAACGCAAACTCATTCATCTGCCACCCCTCGTACCTATTATACCTAGAATTGTCATCATCGTCTTTCCCCTCGGCCTTGGGTTCTGTGACCACGGGCTCTGCTGGGGGTTCAGCAGTCTCTGTGGGGGCAGCCTCGTTTTTCCTCAGTCCAGGAATGGGGATTCCGGAGCCGAGCCATCCTGTCATCTGTGACTTTACATTGGTAATGAGGTCCAGTTTGCTCCCACCCTTTGTTGGGCTGCAACAAAGGAAAATGTGTGAATTAAATATAATTTCATTTTAATCACAATAGCATTAGTTAGTTAGAGACCAAAATTACTAGAAGTGACAATAATGTGTAGAAATATTTGACAGAATACCTAATTTTAATTTAAATCAATTTAAAGAAGTTTGTAAAAATTTTTTGTTCATGTCTACAAGTGTATATTTATGAGTGTGAGTAAAAATTGTTATTTGCCTGAGTAGGCAAAGATAATCCACAGTATAACATTTAACAACCCATAGGTATAACATACTTCTATGATAGTAATAAGAGCACTTGATACTTGCATCTATCAAATTTATTTTTTCATAAGATTATAATTATGAATGTTTTCTTTTATTTGTTCTTAAATTGTTCTTCCTATTACACACTCCATCCATTCAATATCATACTTAGCAAAATATTGCAGTCTGATGAAAGAGATGCAATTCACCTTGACCTACCTAGAGAGGATCAATACTCTCAACTTCATACCTACTGAAATTGTTATGAAAATTAGTGATGAAACCTACATTCCACACAAATAATATAATACTAACATCAGAAATGTAATCACACTTTATATTTTCTACCATTACTCAATTTTGCCTGAGCAGCTTTTCTCAAATTTTCATGAAAATTTTCTGCAATCTAATTGGAAAATGATGTAAACAAAGGATCTCTACCCACCTCTGTTTTTCCCCTTCTGCGGCTGCTGCTTCTGCCGTCGCGTCCTTGGTGGGAGTGGGGACCTCCTCATCTTGGGGCTCACCCTTAGCAGCCCCCATCCACGAACTGACCTGATTCGTAAGCCCTGAAAACATTATCACTGACACTAGCTACTAACTACACAACACAATCACACAGCTATTTCACAAAGCTGCGACAACTTCGCACATGACACACGGCGCGGACAGTCTGCGATGCGGCTGCGGAAACCGTGATCAGCTGAAAAACTAAGTGGAAAACCGCAATCGACCAGGAAAATGAAGAATTCAGTGCGCATGAAAACTTGCGCTCATGCGTTATTTGCTCCGTTTGCAATCAATAGGAAAACGGCGTATCTAACAAAGGAGGAGTGCTATTCAAAAAAGATCAGTGTTGGTGTAACTATAGGGTGCTTTTTATTTAAAATTTTGTAGCACTGTCTTTGTTGACTTCCTCGACGTCAAAATTGTCAAAATACAGAAATGTCAAAAGGAAATGAACGTCAGGTCGATTGTCAAACTGTTTTACTTTTTCTCGGTCTCAAATCAATGATTTGTTTCCATTTTCCAATTAATAAGGAAGGAGTATGATGGGTGTGAAATTGAGTGACAGGATAAGGAACAGCGTGATAAGGGAATGTTGTGATGTGAAAGAAGATGTAGTTACAGGAATAGAAAAGGGTATGTTAAGATGGTTCGGTCATGTGGAGAGGATGAATGAAAGCAGGTTGACTAAGCAGATATACAAGGAGAGTGTGGAGGGAAAGGTCGGAGTGGGAAGACCTAGACGAACGTATCTTGATCAAATTAAGGACGTCCTGGTAAAGGGTCAGGTCAAAAGTACCCGAAACCGCCGAGCTTGTATGAAGAGAGTTATGAATGTGGACGAAGCGAAAGAAGTATGCAGAGATCGTGGCAAGTGGAAAGAGGTAGTCTCTGCCTACCCCTCCGGGAAAGAGGCGTGATTTTATGTATGTATGTATGTATGTATGTTCCAATTAATTCTAAAATCGAATAAATGACAATCGAGACACTGAAAAATTCTATAAAACCTTGACGATTACACACGAATTACAAACGCCACTTCATTTCAGAAATTTGCATAGAATGTAGAACCTGTAGCTTTCATTTACTTCACATAATCACAATTTGTTTAAAACATGGTGTTATTTAAATAAATCTGCTTGTTATGCCAAATCAATTGCCATGCAAATTTAAAATGAAACTCATCATCATCTCAGACTTAACTCTGAAAATCCATCATCTTCCCATATTACTTTTTTATTTCAGCGTTTCCATTTACAATCGCCTTTATTCATAATTTCATATACTTATATGTTGTATGCGAATATTATTTTTTGGTAATTCACACACTCAATGAGACTACTTCACTACCGGATCAATCACTGAATTGCATTAATAAGTTTTTACCGTGCATTATCATTTATTTTCAAAGAATATGAAGTTTGTAACGAAAACTTTTGTATGTAATCGATTACTTTTTACAATTTACAATTTGATTAACCTTGATTTCGATTTTGAACTTGATTGTGAGAACATCCCTATGAAAAAAACATGACGTTTTTCGATTAGATTCGTGGATTTTTGTTTGCAGTGAAATTATACAATATAATTTAGTTGTTATTTATAACAAATGTAGTATTTAGTGATATAAAACCACTAATAATTTACATATTATCAAGAAAGTTCTTTCTAGGAAACTTCAAAATAACAGGATGACGGAGACGCGACGATCACTTCACCTTGGAAAATGCATAGAGGATTTGGATAAATTACACAATGTACCTGATCTTAAAACTAAAAGAACAACAATGTAAGTAGATCCTTTATTAATAAATTTCGTACTTATTGTTTAAATAAAAGATCAAATGATTGCTAAAATGTTTATTGCTTGTAGGTTATGTAAAACAGCAGTAAAATTGTTTGAAAATGCTGAGCAGGCACGTGAGAAGGGTGATGAGGAGTATTCTTACGTTTATTACATGAAGTATCTTCGCATTGTCGCTTTTTTGACCAAAGACAAGGCGGATAAAGCTTACTACACCAGTATGTTGGGCTCGAAGAATCCTAACAAAGCTTTGGATTATGCTGAACAGCTCAAAATGAGTTTGATTGAAAGGTAATTATGATAACACTCCTAATAAACACTTACTCTCTTCAAAAGTATCCTTATTTATGTTGTTCAAATACTTTCATTTTTGAATGAAAATGAAGTGGGTTCATTACCTTGTCTTAGGACCAAGTATAACTGTGTCTTGGATATTTTATACATTAATTAAAATTTGCTTATGGTTCTACTTTTTGTGATAATGGTTAGATTACATTAGTTTAAATTCCTATGGGAATTTTCAAAAATAAAATAAATAATAAATATACATATATGGGACAAATTACACTGATTGAGTTAGCCTCGAAGTAAGTTCGAAACTTGTGTTACGAGATACTAACTCAACGATACTATATTTTTATAATAAATACTTATATAAATATCCAAGACCCAGGCCAATCAGAAAAAGTTCTTTTCTCATCATGCCCTGGCCGGGATTCGAACCCAGGACCTCTGGTATGACCACAGACAAGCGTACTACCGCTGCGCCACAGAGGCCGTGAAATAAACAAAAAAATCCTTTAAGTGTTTCCTTTTTTTTCTTAGGTAAACACCAATATCAATATAATATTTATGTACCTTTAGCTTGTAATATAATTGCTTCTCTTATTTTTCTGGCAAGACTGAGTTCTTTTTTTTCTCCATGACTGTAATAGTTATCTATTTCTAAATAATGCTTCTTCTTAATCGGGCACTCATTGCTGAGTACTCCTGTATTCTCAGGATGCTGCATTCTCAAATGCTTAAATAATTTGTTTTTTCATTTCATTTCTTTCTGAACAATGTACATTGTATTGAAATGTTACATTAATTACACTAATATTTTCTTAAATTCTAAACATGTTCTAAATATAATAAAGGAACATTTTGTTTCCAGGTACGCTAAAGAACAGAAAGCGAAACGCCTCAATGACATAAAAGAGAGTGAGTTGTTTAAGCAGAAGATTGAAGAGAACAGGAAGAAGGCCATGGAAGTTGTGGCTGTGAGCGAACCTGTGATCCTGCTACCAGGTATAATGATATTGTTATTTATCTCTTAGGGATTTACTTGAGATTTACAAAGTGATGGTGAACTACCAACTACGAGATTAAGAGATTTAGATGTGGCAATATGTCATACACACACATATTGTCACGTTTAAAACTCTTAATTAGTTGGTAGTTCGCCATGACTTTTTCAACAGGGGTTCGTGGAGCCTACAGTTTGAGAAACCCTGTTGTACAGAATTGCTATTTGTGCGAAATCAGAGGTTTTCTTACCATTTTAATTAAGTACAACAGATGTGGACCACTAGATTTATCAGAAAACTAGCTTGTACACGTGGCTTTGCCTGCGCGAATTTAGCGCCACCTGCAAAAGAATACAAGTTTCGCACAAATCCCATGGGAACTTTAGTTTTATCGGGATGAAAAGTATCCTATGTTCTACTCTTAATTAATATACGTTAGATTCCAAAGGAATGGAACATATCTTGATCAAATTAAGGACGTCCTGGTAAAGGGTCAGGTCAAAAGTAAAGTCAAAAGTTTCGGGAAAGAGGCGTGATTTTATGTATGTATGTGTGTATGTAGATTCCAAGAAGGTTGGTTCAGTAGATAATGCTTTAAGTGAAAACCAATAAACTTACATTCGCATTTATATCATTAGTGGGGACAGTATGTTACACACATGGTTTTAAGCTTTATTACAAGATTCCCACTTGGCAATTGATCTATGCACCCTTAGTCTTTCTTAGAATACTCCTACTTCCCCAGGTCCAGACGAGGTGACCATCCGGAGTGAACAGCTGTACTCAGTGCTGAAGAGCGGGAAACTGAAGGTCATGATTCTGGATGCTCGTCCAGCCAGCGCATACATAGAGTCCCATATTAATTACCCAGCCTGTATAAGTGTTCCAGAGGAGTGTATATCGCCTGGGTAAGATTATCTGAGTAGAACATACATACACATGATCACGTCTTTTTCCTTACGGGGTAGACAGAGCCAACAGTCTTGAAAAGACTGATAGGCCACATTCAACTGTTTGGCTTAATGATAGAATTGAGATTCAAATAGTGACGGGTTGCTAGCCCATCGCCTAAAAGAAGAATCCCAAGTTCATAAGCATATCTCTTAGTCGCCTTTTACGACATCCATGGGAAAGAGATGGTGTGGTCCTATTCTTTTTTTTTATTGGAACCGGGAACCACACGGCACATCTGAGTAGATCTTGTGAGGAAATAGATAATTCAGCAAAATGACTTCTGTCTGGCATCAGAGTGAACACTTAACTCACTCAAGCCCGTTGTACAATAGTCCATTGTACATTTTTCTATCATTAAGCCAAATAGCTGAGCGTGGCCTAACAGACTCTTCAAGACTGTTGGCTCTGTCTATCCCACAAGGGATATAGACGTGACCATATGTACATATATATGTACATTTTGCATAAGTTAGCACTGGAGAGTGTGGATGGAAATCATTCATGTTTTTTAATGTAGACAATGTGCATTTATTCATGATTTAGATTTAAGTGATCTATATTTGTATATTTACGTCTGATGAAAATGCTGCAGTGTAGTTTGTTCCGCCGCTTCTTCTACACATGCGCTTTGGAAGCGGTAGTAGTTATAATTAGATTTATGTGATGTGACGTCAATAAGTGATACCTTGTGTCGAATTTTGAAAATAAATCTATTCTATTCTATTCTAAAGGAACAAGTGATGTACTTAATTAGGAAATGAGTCAGTTGGCCACATTTTTATTTGAATCCAGGTACTCTTAGGTAATTTATTTGGGTATAGTCATTCCTAAGGGTAACATATCATAATATATCTTTCGCAGACAATCAGCTCATATCCTGGAGCAGAGTCTACCAGCGGATTCCAAACCCGTGTGGGCTGAGAGGGCGAGCATGGAACTCATCGTGCTTTTGGATTGGAACAGTACAGAAGTAATTCCAGGGAATAAGCTGTACTTGCTGAAGACTATACTGCTGAAGGTGCGTTGACTTATTGAAATATAATAAAAAAGTAAACTTATACTAGTGACTTGCCTTGGTTTCCCACGGGTAGTAAAACCTGCCTAGGAGGAATTGAACAATTTATGGAAAATTTGAAAAGTAGTGAAAGTGTTAAAGATAAAGTAGAATGTAAAATAAAAGAATTACAAATAAAAATTACGAAAAAGAAAGCGACAATTATGAGTGGGTTCAAAGTCTGTGGACTCGAGATGATTAAGTTTGTTCTTTATTTAATTAATATAATTAATGGTTTTTATTTTGTTAATTCGTTTAAATGTTTGATTTGATCCTAATTTTATAAAAATAATATTTAAATTGGAATATAAAAAATACGGAACTGCTGTTTTAATTAAATAATTATTTCTAGATTTAAAAATAAGTATAAAATATGTGACACGTCACACTAGGTAAGAGCAAATAAAGTAATTGAAAGTAAACTGTGTCGGGCGGGCAGTGGGACGTGAAGGTGCAGTACGCGCGCGCGCCGCTGGCGCTGCGCGGCGGCTACGAGGAGTGGCTGCTGCGCTACCCCGCGCTGTGCAGCGACCCGCGCGCGCGCCCGCCGCCGCAGGCGCAGCCGCTCGCCGATATGCTCGGTCAGACGTCTATGTCTTTTTTTTAATTTTTTTTTTAGCAATGACATGTTCTTAATTGTAATATTATAAAGCTGAAGAGTTTGTTTATTTGTTAGTTTTGGGAATGAAATCTATACTAATATTGTAAAGCTGAAGAGTTAGTTTGTTTGTTTTTTTTTGGTATTGAAATCTATACTAATATTGTAAAGCTGAAGAGTTTGTTTGGTTTTTTAGTGATGAAATCTTCTATACTTATATTAAATAAATAAATTTTATACGGGACAAATTACACTGATTGAGTTAGCCTCGAAGTAAGTTCGAAACTTGTGTTACGAGATACTAACTTGACGATACTATATTTTATAACAAATACTTATACAGGGTGACTTTTAATTCAACTGCATAAATTTAACTGTTAAGTGTACTCATCTAAAGGATATTTAAAAACGTTAAAAGAAAATTATCGGTTCATTTTTCAGAAAGTACAAAAAAAATAAAAGTATCAAAATCCACGATCCTAAATACGTCATATCACCCCGGCCGGCGGAAAAGCGACGCGTAAGATTCAGAGGTCAACGACACAATTCATTCAGCTGAGCGATTTCGACAACTCTGTACTTGATCTTGATACTAGAAAAATAATTTATTTTTCAGACATTTATTTAGGTGTTTAGTTTTAATTTCTTTTTGTAGTAATGGTCTTTATTAAAGCGTGTGACGTAGTTTTTGAGGGTTTTTTTAAATGTGAAAATGATGACGTTTAATTTAAATAAAAATAGGCTCAAACGGCTCAGAAGCATGGGTATAGTCTATGTTTAAAAGGATGCAGTTGTTTTCAATGTCACCCTGTATAGATAAACATCCAAGACTCAGGCCAATCAGAAAAAGTTTTTTTCTCATCATGCCCTGACCGGGATTCGAACCCGGGACCTCCGTTGTCGCAGACAAGCGTACGTCAATATTATAAAGCTGAAGAGTTTGTTTGTTTCTTTAAACGCGCTTATCTCAGAAACTACTGGTTCGAATTGAAGAATCCCAAGTATAAATTCAAAAAAAATTCAAATTCAAAATTCAAAATTTTTATTCATTATTATAGGATACTATTATATCGCTTAATAATTGTTGTATGGTTTAACAACTTGGTTGACGTCAAATAAATTACTTAAAAACTAAGTTTACTGCCGCTTCCAAGGCGTCAGTGCAGAAGAAGCGGTAACAAACTGCACTGCAGCATTTTCTTCAACAACGTCAACTTCACAATATTAAATTATACTTAGAATAGATATATAAGCCCATACCTTAGTCGCCTTTTACGACATCCATGGGAACAAGATGGAGTGGTTCTATTCTTTTTCTATTAGTGCCGGAAACACACACACACGGCACATTTTCATTAATTCATTATTCACATTTCCCCTCCGGGAAGGAGGCGTGATTTATGTATGTGTGTATTAAAATGTAAATGAATTGTCATCCCCAGACGACATAGAGTACCCGGACTGGTCGGAGCTGTCCCCCGTGAGCCCGCCGCGACCGCGCGCCGCGCTCGCCGGCCGGCCCGGGGAGCCCGTGGTGGACCGCGGCAGCAAGGTCAGGGTCATTGCTCACTCTACATACAGCCGCGCTCGCCGGCCGGCCCGGGGAGCCCGTGGTGGACCGCGGCAGCAAGGTCAGGGTCATTGCTCACTCTACATACAGCCGCGCTCGCCGGCCGGCCCGGGGAGCCCGTGGTGGACCGCGGCAGCAAGGTCAGGGTCATTGCTCACTCTACATACAGCCGCGCTCGCCGGCCGGCCCGGGGAGCCCGTGGTGGACCGCGGCAGCAAGGTCAGGGTCATTGCTCACTCTACATACAGCCGCGCTCGCCGGCCGGCCCGGGGAGCCCGTGGTGGACCGCGGCAGCAAGGTCAGGGTCATTGCTCACTCTACATACAGCCGCGCTCGCCGGCCGGCCCGGGGAGCCCGTGGTGGACCGCGGCAGCAAGGTCAGGGTCATTGCTCACTCTACATACAGCCGCGCTCGCCGGCCGGCCCGGGGAGCCCGTGGTGGACCGCGGCAGCAAGGTCAGGGTCATTGCTCACTCTACATACAGCCGCGCTCGCCGGCCGGCCCGGGGAGCCCGTGGTGGACCGCGGCAGCAAGGTCAGGGTCATTGCTCACTCTACATACAGCCGCGCTCGCCGGCCGGCCCGGGGAGCCCGTGGTGGACCGCGGCAGCAAGGTCAGGGTCATTGCTCACTCTACATACAGCCGCGCTCGCCGGCCGGCCCGGGGAGCCCGTGGTGGACCGCGGCAGCAAGGTCAGGGTCATTGCTCACTCTACATACAGCCGCGCTCGCCGGCCGGCCCGGGGAGCCCGTGGTGGACCGCGGCAGCAAGGTCAGGGTCATTGCTCACTCTACATACAGCCGCGCTCGCCGGCCGGCCCGGGGAGCCCGTGGTGGACCGCGGCAGCAAGGTCAGGGTCATTGCTCACTCTACATACAGCCGCGCTCGCCGGCCGGCCCGGGGAGCCCGTGGTGGACCGCGGCAGCAAGGTCAGGGTCATTGCTCACTCTACATACAGCCGCGCTCGCCGGCCGGCCCGGGGAGCCCGTGGTGGACCGCGGCAGCAAGGTCAGGGTCATTGCTCACTCTACATACAGCCGCGCTCGCCGGCCGGCCCGGGGAGCCCGTGGTGGACCGCGGCAGCAAGGTCAGGGTCATTGCTCACTCTACATACAGCCGCGCTCGCCGGCCGGCCCGGGGAGCCCGTGGTGGACCGCGGCAGCAAGGTCAGGGTCATTGCTCACTCTACATACAGCCGCGCTCGCCGGCCGGCCCGGGGAGCCCGTGGTGGACCGCGGCAGCAAGGTCAGGGTCATTGCTCACTCTACATACAGCCGCGCTCGCCGGCCGGCCCGGGGAGCCCGTGGTGGACCGCGGCAGCAAGGTCAGGGTCATTGCTCACTCTACATACAGCCGCGCTCGCCGGCCGGCCCGGGGAGCCCGTGGTGGACCGCGGCAGCAAGGTCAGGGTCATTGCTCACTCTACATACAGCCGCGCTCGCCGGCCGGCCCGGGGAGCCCGTGGTGGACCGCGGCAGCAAGGTCAGGGTCATTGCTCACTCTACATACAGCCGCGCTCGCCGGCCGGCCCGGGGAGCCCGTGGTGGACCGCGGCAGCAAGGTCAGGGTCATTGTTCACTCTACATACAGGCGTTATAGAACACCCGGACTGGTAAGAGTTTCATTCCACAATAAAAGGTAAAATGGTCGTCCCACATGAGATATCATATAAGAATGGATGTCCCACATGATATATGAGATAGAAATGTTTATTTCACGTTAGACATCAGATAAAAATGACGTCAATTTACAAATATAGATCTCTTAAATATAAATCGTGGACGAATGCACATTGGTCTACATTAAAAAAACATGAATGAATGTAGAACTGATTATCTTCATCAGGCGGCCGCCGTTCAGATTTACGAAGAGCGAGCGAGGATGCAGTCAATTCTGGAGCAGCAGGAACGGCTGGCGGACACCTCGTTGACCCTGGAGATGCAGAGGATTGAAGCTGAACAGGTGAGTTGTTTTTTTTTGTGAAAAACCTGTTTGTACATACATAGGTATATACATGCATATGGTCAAGGCTATGTCCCTTGCGGGCTAGACAATAAACAGTCCGAAAGATTGATATTTTAGTTTTCATTTATTTTTAAGTAATTTATCTTTTAATTGAGTTATTTTTATGGAAGTCTCATTTGTACATACATACATATAGTCGTGTTTATATCCCTTGCGGATAGACAGAGCCAACAGTCTAGAAAAGAAAAGAAGAAGAAAAATGGCCACATTCAGCTGTATGACTTTATGAAGGAATTGAGATTTAAATAGTGACAGGTGGCTACCCGTCGCTTACAAAGGGAACTCCAAGTTTATAAGCATATCCCTTAGTCGTCTTTAATGATATTCATGGGAGTGGTCCTATTCTTATTTTTTTATTGGAAATATGATTACTTCTATTCAATGTATATATTTATTTTCAAAATTGGATACAAGGTATCACTTATTGACGTCACATCACTTAAATCTAATTATAACTACTACCGCTTCCAAAGCGCATATTGTGTAGAAGAAGCGGCGGAAGAAACTACACTGCATATTACTAGCATTGCAGATACAAAGCAAATGTATGGATTTAACATAAGCACAGTGCGGTAAATTGTCACACAAACTGTCTGATCTTATTCTGAAGAAACAAACAAACTAACTAACTTGTTCGTGATAGAACAAGAAACAAAAGTTTGATAAATTCGGTTGACTTCTTGTGTAATTTGAATAAAAATAAATATTACAAAATAAGTTAAGGATTGATGGTATTTTTTAAGATATAAATTTTAGAGATGTGCGTCGACTCGAGTTGAGAGAAAAGAAGTGACGTGTAAAGATGGAATGCGCTAGATGGCGCGCAGTGAGCGGGTTCCGGGGCGGCTGCTTGACAGTGATTGATGTTTCCTAATAAGGCGTAGACAATACATACATACATACATAAAATCACGCCTCTTTCCCGGAGGGGTAGGCAGAGACAACCTCTTTCCACTTGCCACGATCTCTGCATACTTCCTTCGCTTCATCCACATTCATAACTCTCTTCATGCAAGTTCGGCGGTTTCGGGTACCTGTGACCTGACCCTTTATCAGGACGTCTTTAATTTGATCACGATACGTTCATAATTATTTTTTCATACCATATGTAGAAGATGTAGTTACAGGAATAGAAAAGGGTGTGTTAAGATGGTTCGGTCATGTGGAGAGGATGAATGAAAGCAGCCTCCACACTCTCCTTGTATATCTGCGTAGATAATATAAACTAATTATTAACAACTCAACGTTTGACAGGACTGGGAGAAGGTACGCGTTCAACGCGAGACAGAAGAAAGAGACGAGATGAGAGCTATGTACAAGTTGAGGGAGCAGGAGATCATATCGCAGCTGATGCAGTTGGAGAACAAGCAGTACGACATGGTGGGCGAGATGTTTTTTGTTTTTTTTTAAATTATACATTCATACATATAGTCACGTCTATGTCCCTTGCGGGGCAGACAGAGCCAGTATTTTTTTTTAAATTTATACGCACATACATATAGTCACGTCTATGTCCCTTGCGGGGTAGACAGAGCCAGATTTTTTTAACTATACACTCATACATATAGTCACGTCTATGTCCCTTGCGGGGCAGACAGAGGCAACAGTCTTGCAAAGACTGATAGGCCACGTTCAGCTACTTATTTGGCTTTAAGATAGAATTGAGATTCAAATAGTGACAGGTTGCTAGCCCATCGCCTTAAAGAAGAATCTCAAGTTTATAAGCCTATTTAGGTATATCGCCTTTTACGACATCCATGGGAAAGTGATGGTGTGGTCCTATACTTTCTTTCATTGTTTCCGGGAACGGTATCAGTCACGAAAACAACGTTTAACTTTTGTGTTACATTCATTCCACCTATTTGGGCAAAATTTCAAATTTTTATTCACTTTTATGGGACATTACAATGTCACTTAATAATTGTCATATATCTTTTGTTTTCACAACATTGGTTGACGTCAAATGAATTACTTAAAACTTAGTTTACTGCCGCTTCTAAAGCATTCTATCCTACAATGATATTGGTTTAAATGTCGATTTTTAAAGGGTCTGCATTTTATTTATTTAAATTTATAACTAGGCGGCGCCCCCGACTTCGCCCGCATGGAAACCCTATCAAACCCGCGGGAACTCCGGAATAAAAAGTAGCCTATATGTTATTCTGGGTCTTCAGCTAACTACACACCAAATTTCATCGTAATCGGTTCAGTAGTTTTTGCGTGAAAGAGTAACAAACATCCATACTGCAAACAAACTTTCGCATTTACAATATAAGTAGGATATACCTTTTTCACCTGAAATGAAAGTTGACAATTTATTATTTTCTTTTTCACAGGAACAAGAGAACTTGACCCTAAGGGAAAAATTAGAAGAATACCAACGGAGGGAGAGGGAAGAAGCGGCGAGACTGGCCAATTCTATAGTGGAAAGCCAGGCCGATGATGAAGGTTTGTGTCTTTATAAGCCTTTCCTTAGTCGCCTTTTACGAAATCCATGGGAACGAGGTGGAGTGGTCTTATATTTTTTTTAAGTTTTTACAAGAACATTCTTGTAAAAAACTGAAATGCCACGTTCAGCTGTATGGCTTAATGATGGCATTTCGATTCAAATAGTGACAGGTTGTTAGCGCATCGCCTACAAGAGGAATCCCAAGTTTATAAGCCTTTTCCACGACACCATGGTTAATATATGGAGTGGATCTAGTCTTCAGTGCCGGAAACCACACGGCCAATCCAAGCCGTATTGACTGTATCGTAAATATTTTGTAGCAGTATTGACTGTATGGGAAATATTTTGTAGCAGTATTGACTGTATGGGAAATATTTTGTAGCAGTATTGACTGTATGGGAAATATTTTGTAGCAGTATTGACTGTATCGGAAATATTTTGTAGCAGTATTGACTATTTCGGAAAATATTTTGTTTGTTTTTTTTTAGCGGAACGCCAACGCCAGAAACTGTTATCGGAGCAAGCGGCCGCCGAGCGCGAGTTAGAGCACAAGCGAGCGCGAATAGCGGCGGTCAGGCAGCAGCGCTCGCAGCTCGACAGGAAGCGGGAGATGCTGGAGAGCGAGCGGAAGCGGAAGCTGCAGCTGGCCAGGCAGGTAGGCAGATGGGGATGATGATGACTGGGTTCCACCTGGAGTTCCAGCGAGCGAGAATAGCGGCGGTCCGGCAGCAGCGCTCGCAGCTCGACAGGAAGCGGGAGATGCTGGAGAGCGAGCGGAAGCGGAAGCTGCAGCTGGCCAGGCAGGTAGGCAGATGGGGATGATGATGACTGGGTTCCACCTGGAGTTCCAGCGAGCGAGAATAGCGGCGGTCCGGCAGCAGCGCTCGCAGCTCGACAGGAAGCGGGAGATGCTGGAGAGCGAGCGGAAGCGGAAGCTGCAGCTGGCCAGGCAGGTAGGCAGATGGGGATGATGATGACTGGGTTCCACCTGGAGTTCCAGCGAGCGAGAATAGCGGCGGTCCGGCAGCAGCGCTCGCAGCTCGACAGGAAGCGGGAGATGCTGGAGAGCGAGCGGAAGCGGAAGCTGCAGCTGGCCAGGCAGGTAGGCAGATGGGGATGATGATGACTGGGTTCCACCTGGAGTTCCAGCGAGCGAGAATAGCGGCGGTCCGGCAGCAGCGCTCGCAGCTCGACAGGAAGCGGGAGATGCTGGAGAGCGAGCGGAAGCGGAAGCTGCAGCTGGCCAGGCAGGTAGGCAGATGGGGATGATGATGACTGGGTTCTACCTGGAGCTCCAGCGAGCGAGGATGGCGGCGGTCAGGCAGCAGCGCTCGCAGCTCGACAGGAAGCGGGAGATGCTGGAGAGCGAGCGGAAGCGGAAGCTGCAGCTGGCCAGGCAGGTAGGCAGCCGGGGATGATGATGACTGGGTTCTACCTGGAGCTCCAGCTACCGAGAATGGCGGCGGTCCGGCAGCAGCGCTCGCAGCTCGACAGGAAGCGGGAGATGCTGGAGAGCGAGCGGAAGCGGAAGCTGCAGCTGGCCAGGCAGGTAGGCAGCTGAGGATGATGGTAACTGGGTTCCACCTGGAGCTCGAGCGAGCGAGAATAGTGGCCGTCAGGCAACTTTCAGTGTTTTTAAGTCTATTGGTTCCGGTTACCCTGCAAGAGATATAGACGTGATTATACATACGTATGAATGTAGAACGCGGGGTAGACAGAGCCAACAGTATTGAAAAAACTGAGAGATTGAGTCTTGAAAAGATTTAGTAGTGACAGGTTGCGAGCCCATCGCCTAGAAGAAGAATCCCAAGTTTACCATCCTTAATCGCCTTTTACGATATTCCTGTGAAAGACATAGAGTGGTCCTATTCCTTTTTCTATTCGTGTCTGCAACCACACGGCACCAATAGGAAAAAGTGATATAGACGTGATTATATATGTATGTATGTATAATCCATAGACAATTGACTCTCTATACACAGTAACCGTATCAAACTTGATCGTAACATGACATAAACCGTTGAATACAATTCGGCAGCAAGACGAATTGACGTGATTATATGTATGTATGTATAATCCATAGACAATTGGCTGTGTATAGAGAGTGAAGTGAGAACTACTGTTTAGTAACCATATCAAACCTGATCGTGACATGACATAAACCGTTGATTACAATTCGGCAGCAAGACGAATAGACGTGATTATATGTATGTATGTATAATCCATAGACAATTGGCTGCGTATAGAGAGTGAAGTGAGAACTACTGTTTAGTAACCATATCAAACCTGATCGTGACATGACATAAACCGTTGATTACAATTCGGCAGCAAGACGAATAGACGTGATTATATGTATGTATGTATAATCCATAGACAATTGACTCTCTATACACAGTAACCGTATCAAAATTGATCGTAACATGACATAAACCGTTGTATATATATATATATATAATACAATTCGGCAGCAAGACGAAGACAGTGACGCCTACATGTCTTCGCCCGGGGACAGCCCGCAGGGGGCGCTCAACCGGTCGCAGTCCTCGCCCAATATACCCAAGGTATGTGACTCATACATACATATATACATATGGTCACGTCTATATCCCTTGCGGGGTAGACAGAGACAACAGTCTTGAAAAGACTGAATGGCCGCGTTCAGCTATTTGGCTTAATCATAGAATTGAGATTCAACTAGTAAACTGGACAAATTACACAGATCGAGTTAGCCTCGAAGTTATTTCGAAACTTGTGTTACGAAATACTAACTCAACGATACTATATTTATACTAGTGATAGGTTGCTAGCCCATCGCCTCAAAAGAATTCCAAGATTGTAAGCCTATCCCTTAGTCGCCTTTTACGACATCCATGGGAAAGAGATGGAGTGGTCCTATTCTTTTTTGTATTGGTGCCGGGAACCACACGGCATTATTCATATTCTTTTATTTATTCCGGTACAAATATATCCAAGGTATGGTCACTCATATTGCTTTGTATATTCCGGTGTGACACCGGAGGTCCCGGGTTCGAATCCCGGCTAGGGCATGATGAGAAAGCAACTTTTTCTGATTGGCCTGGGTATTTGATGTTTAACTGTATGAGTATTTATTATAAAATATAGTATCGTTGTGTTGGTATCTCGTAACACAGGAAAATCTGTAATTTTATTAAGAAGACAAATTTTTGGTAGCACTTGACATGAAGCAACATTCTCTATGAATATGTAATTTTGGGAATAGAGTTAGCTTTCTTATTTCGGACTTTCAATCCGAACAAAGTACTTGGTTAAAAGTAACCGAAAATTTCATACCGAATTAATCCCGCAGATACCTTCAGAAGACGAGATCTCAATACCGCAAGTGGACCGCAGTACAAAGCCCTGTAAAGTAGCGCCATCTAGTGAACACTACCAACGCGATTTCCAGCCTGTGTGGGGAGATGTGGTGAGTTTTTGTCTATAAATACCTTTTATTTTGGGATAGCTTTCTGTAATAGCAACACTCAAGGCGAGATCTCAATCCCGCAAGTGGACATCAGTACGAAGCTCTGTGTCTAGTGGCGCCATCTAGCGAGCACTAAATGCGAGATTTCCAACCTGTGTGGGGAGATGTGGTGAGTTTTAGTCTAAAAATACCTTTAATTTTGGGAAAGATTTCTGTAATAGCAACACTCAAGGCGAGATCTCAATCCCGCAAATAGACAGCAGTACGAATCTCTGTGTCTAGTGGCGCCATCTAGCGAACACTATATGAGAGATTTTCAAGTATGAGTTTTAGTCTATCAATACCTCATCATCAGGACAACCATGAGAAAGATATGGAGCGGTACTATTCTGAAGTGCTGCGATCCACACGGCTAACCAGCAGTTACATTCAATAACATGAGTACCTAACTATTTTCATCGTGACTTTTAGACAGGATCCTAAAATGACTGACGGGAAGACTTGACATAAATAAAAGATTTAGACAGTGTAATTCTATATTTTTATCTATATAATGGTAAAATTTTATCAGTACTAAAAAGAAGAAAAAAAATATTTTTTTCTACAGAGATCTAACTGCGGAGTACCTATATACTTTTCAACGAAAATTTTATTTTCCAATCACAATGAATTGAGTACACGTATATCCCTTGCGGGGAAGACCGAGCAATATACATGACTATGTATGTAACTGAGAATCGAACTCGGAACGTGTTGTGATGTGCGAGAGAAAGACTTCAAGCGTTTGCGTCACGACCATCGGTCGATGCACTATGCCACTGACGCATATAATCTGCGTCATCGTAGTACGCCAATAAGGAATCTCTGTTCAATGAACAAGCGCTTAAAGGGATTACTGTCTTATGTAGGTCGCGTCATTGCTTTTACGATGAGAGAATTATCGTGAGGAAACCTGCAACTGAAGGGAATTTCTGTTTAGGTTTTTTACAATTAGATTTGACTGCCCCATACCTCAATCTGCCTGGTGGTAAGCAAAATGAGGCTTAAGGTGGTGCACGCAACTCAAATAGTGCCTATTCACTCTTACGCCTTGAAAATCCCCAAGTTATATGTATCGGGGAAGAGAGATGCGGGTAGGGTATTCTAAATCGGTTCTAAGAAAGTTATATGAAAATTCTGGGCTACTCCCCTGAGAAGATGTTACCGGAACAAACAGCTGACTGATAATTGAATGAAAAGCTTAATGCGAACACTTGAGAATTCAATTTATTCTAGCTTTTGATTTTGGGATAAATAGAGTGTTGTCACATTGAAAAATATGTAGAACAACAATGTGTTGTGTCGCCTTGGCTGTTCAACCTAAACTTGAATAATTGTTTGACATATTTTAAAGAGTGTGTAAGAATGTGTAATGGATGAACGACTTATTCGTCAATTTTATTCATATTACGTGTTTGGTTTAATTCAAAATGAGTATTGCTTAAAACTCTTTACTTCGTTTACCAGGTTGCAACTGGCCACTTACAAAAAAATAAGAAGAAAATTTTTGAGTTCACATGGAATTGCATTAAGATATACGATAAGGTCGATTTGATGTTTAGCATAAGTATTATTATTTTATTAAAGTGCATGTTTTTAAGTTCAAAACAAAGTGCAGTTTCAGTTCATCAAGAGTTCATATAACAATTTTTCAATTAGTGCTTAAACATTGGTCCTAACGAGCCACATAATTTCCAGCTCTATACTTATGATGCATCATAGTGCGTTCATCTGTACATGTACATAGTATTTGTAATTTATTCGTGTACATATTATTACTTCTACGTATAATTCTTACCCGTCTAATAATTTTTCCATAAACACACGCTTTATGAGTACGCACTTTTCCTACATATTTACAAACGTAAGTACCTACTTACGTTCTCTAAAACGTCGAAGCTCACTACTTTCCCTCAAGAATCGAAGCATTTCAGACGCAACTTCCTTCCTTACTACAGCAGCTAGTAGATATGCTGTACAAAGAACAAGCATCTAGGAGTTATGTCAGTTCAGCATCAAGGATCGGAGCAGCTGCGTGTATAGTGAAAGTGTACCTACGGTTATTGTGAAAAGTACATTTGTTCGATACTTTGTGAGTACATTTTGTAAAGTTCAAATTATTTTATCAGTTTAGTCTATCTAGTTATGCAAATATAGACACATTTTATATGTATATATCCTTGTAAATTTTAACAGTGCAATTCATTATAGGTGTGTTAACTAGTTATTAGTCCTAATAGTTTACTTCAACATTAAATACTTAGCATTTTCATATAAAGTATAACATGGATGCTATACTAAATGTGCAAAGTAATCTTAAATCTAGAATTGTAAAGGCTTCATTAAATTTTAAAACTTGTTCGGAAGAGTATTTATACCCTGAATGTATAGAAGTTAAATTGAATAATTTAGAACAAGATTGGTTTTTGTTTAGAGAGAATGACACGAAGTTGTACAGCATTTCAAATACCGATTTATTACAGTGTACTGAATATGTAACTAATTGTATATACGATGAGGTAGCCGATGCGTATACGGAGTGCAAATCGGCTATGATGAGTTGTTTAAAGAAAGTTAACAGCTTAAGTTCACAGCAGATTAGAGCAGAGTCACACAGTAGTAATAAAAATCTTTCAAGTTCTTTTGTAAAATTACCAAAAATTTCGATACCTTTCTTTTCCGGAAAATATGAAGAGTGGACAACTTTTCGCAATTTATTTCTCTCTCTTGTTCATAATAACAGTTTATTTAACAATGTGCAAAAACTACATTATCTAAAAAGTTTCTTGACAGATGAAGCTGAACAGCTTATTAGGCATATTCCAATTACTGATTCAAATTATGCCCGCTGCTGGGAAAAGCTAGATCAGCGTTATAATAACAAAAAATATTTAGTAAATAAAATACTTCAAAGACTACTGGCACAAAACCATATGAATAAAGAGTCTGCTATCGTACTAAAACAGCTTTTGGATACTACCTGTAATTGTATGAGTGCTCTTAAAAACCTAGATATTGATGTTACTACATGGGATGTTCTTATTATTCATATCCTTGCGAGTAAACTGGATCCAGAGACTCGTAAGCAGTGGGAATTGAGCGTGTTTAGTTCAGATGCTGATGACTTACCGACATTTGAAAAGTTTAAGAACTTTTTTGAAGTTAGGTTTCGTGCTTTGGAGTGCATAGATCTAAAAATGGAGTTTCATGAAAACAAAAGTACGCTTTTACTTTCAAAGTCACTACATAACAAAGTTCATTCAAAACTTCTTTGTGAATATTGCTTGTTGAAACATAAATTATGTTTTTGTAAAAAATTTGCTAAGCTGTCTTTAGAACACAAATTGCATTTTGTAAAAAATAATAAAATTTGTTTTAATTGCTTAGGTGGCAATCACACAGTTATTGATTGTAAAAAACCAAGCTTATGTAGAATTTGTATGAAACGTCATCACTCGCTTTTACATTCCAGTAATGTAGAACAAAATAGTATTACAGTTCCACACCGGAAAGTGTCAAATGAAGAAAATAATACAACTTTCAAATCCAGTAATGAGTTAAGACATAAACAAGTTTTATTACCTACTTCAATAATCGGTATGAAAACCAAAACAGGTGAACATAAAGTTCTAAGAGCATTGATAGACCAAGGCTCACAATCAAGTTTTATTACAGAATCCGCAGTACAAAATCTGTGCCTAGAAAAGATACCACTGCAAGGATATATTTCAGGGCTTAATAATAGTGAAGTTACAAGGATCAATCATATGGTTAGGTTTCCAGTTCATTCTAAGGTCAATTGTAATTTTAAATACGAAATCAATGCTTATGTTGTAAATAATATAACTTCGTTATTGCCAGATCAGAATATGAATAAACAAGATTTTGTGTGGTTAAATCAAATTGTAAACCTTGCTGATCCGGAATTTTATACATCTAAGAAAATAGATATGTTGTTAGGAGCAGACGCTTACAGTCATATAATAAAAGAAGGCATATTAAAAAATTCATCAAGCAGCATGATAGCTCAAAATACTGTGTTTGGGTGGATTGTTACAGGTGTAAATGCTGCTAATTAAGATCTATAGTTGCAAATTCCTAAATATTCATAAAAGAACAAATGTAAATGAAATAGTTTTTACTTTATTTTGTTTTTTAGAATTAGTAGTACAGAAAATCAGATGTTGTAAAAAAATACGAAGGACATCTTATCAATAGTTGTCCTTGGGAGGCGGTATGTTTGGTTTAATTCAAAATGAGTATTGCTTTAAACTCTTTACTTCGTTTACCAGGTTGCAACTGGCCACTTACAAAAAAATAAGAAGAAAATTTTTGAGTTCACATGGAATTGCATTAAGATATACGATAAGGTCGATTTGATGTTTAGCATAAGTATTATTATTTTATTAAAGTGCATGTTTTTAAGTTCAAAACAAAGTGCAGTTTCAGTTCATCAAGAGTTCATATAACAATTTTTCAATTAGTGCTTAAACATACGCCTCTGCCCAGAGTTACAAGGCAAGGACTTTCTGTGAACCCTGGATAATTTTTTAGCTTTATATACATTCAACAATCTTATCATGGCCGTGCAGTGGCGGTAGAGTAGAATAGCACCATCCCATATCTTCCCGTGGGTATCTTAAACAGCGATTAAGGGATTAAGCGGGAGCAGCGCCAACTACGCTGACATAACAACATAGTCCAGAATCAATAGACACTGCGGTCACCAACCCAGCGTGGTGACTATGGGTAAAATCCCCCCATTTCTGGGGAGGCCTTAGTGCAGCAGTGGACTTTTATAGGCTGTTAATGTAATCTTTTCATGCAAGCTACATAATATATAGCTAAACATGCAAGCTACATAAATAAACACTGAAAAGACGCGTGAATACCCTTACATGTTTAACTATTACGTCACTGACCTTAGAAATGTATCTTATCAGAATCTATGACCATAAACCATTATGTTCGAAAACTTATACACATTCGACCGTTTTTGACAGCATTGAATTTTTGTATAAAAAAAAAAGATAAAAGTAAAGTTTTAGTGTCGGAATTATTTGCATAAAACAAACAAGAAAGATAAATAATCAGGTAAGTTTTAGTACTCAATGCGTTTTATTAATTTCGTCAAATTTCAAGTAAGTAGGTAGTCTTTTGACGTGTTGAGCTGACGACTGAGCTGATGACTTAATGATAGAATTAAGATTCAGATGGATGGATGTCGTAAAGGGCGACTAAAGGATAGGCTTCGTGATTGAAGATAATGAAATTATATTCATTTTTCAATGTTCCACTTTTTTAGTATCTGCTATATAGTAAATAATTGCTTTCTATAGATTTGTAGTCTTGAAATTCCAGTGAAGTTAATCAGTGTTAAGGCTATGACGTTGAATACTGAAACTGAGTATATATTATTTTTTTTATTATAAACAATATTAGGTACATTCTATTCGAATGAACTACTTACTTTTAAGTGACAAATTATATAGCAAAAAAATTATCAAAAATTAAGATGTACATATATTAAAATTTTATATCAAATGTTAAACTTAGGGGTAATATTCGGCAACATTTATTTTTTTTATATTTCGTCTTAATATTTATAATAGTACTAATAGCTAACTCTTGTCGGTGAAGTTAACTTTTGTCTTAAAAATATGTTTGTCTTTTTTTGATCAATTTTTTTTATTTTATTTAATTTAGAAGGAACCATTTTAAAAACGATAGAGTGGGAAAAATGATAGGTCATTTTTCAAAACAATTTTCAGTAGAATAGATTTATTATCAAAATTGGATACAAAATATCACTTATTGGCGTCACATCACTTAATTCTAACTACTACCATTTCCAAAGCGCATGTGTAGAAGAAGCGGCGGAACGAACTACACTGCAGCACTTTCACCGGACGTCAATTCATAAATATACATAGATCTCTTAAATCTAAATCGTGGACGAATGAATGCACATTGTCTACATTAAAAAACATGAATGAACGTATAAAACTAATGATGAATCGAATGATTTGAACTTGTAATTATTTTACCAATACACATACGTACACATAATCACGTCTATATCCCTTGCGGGGTAGACAGAGCCAACAGTCTTGTCAGCTCACCGGGAACGCTCACCCTTAATGACGTAACCCACCCACCAAGCCGCGTGCCTCAAGGCTCGGAGGCCGTACTAGTGTTGTATGCTAACAGCAAACGTGCCCGCCGCTTATTAGCTCGCTAAATGAGAACAACAGTCACAACACGGGTATTACTTAAGTAATTACATACATACATACATATGGTCACGTCTATATCCCTTGCGGGGTAGACAGAGCCAACGGTCTTGAAAAGACTGTAGGGCCACGTTCAGCTATTTTTTGGCTTAATGATAGAATTGAGATTCAAATAGTGACAGGTTGCTAGCCTGTCGCCTAAAAGAGGAATCCCAAGTTTATAAGCCTATCCTCCTATTCTTTTTTATTGGTGCCGGGAACCACACGGCGCTTTAAATAATTGCTTATTAAATACACAATTGTGCCGTGTGGTTCCGGCCGTCAATAGAAATGAAAATAAAATAGGACCACTCCATCTCTTTCCCATGGATAGCGTGAAAGGCGACTAAGGGATAGGCTTAAAAGCTTGGAATTCTTCTTTTAGGCGATGGGCTGGCACTATTTGAGTCTCAATTCTATCATCAAGCCAAACAGCTGAGCGTGGCCTATCAGTCTTTTCCAGACTGTTGGCTCTGTCTGCCCCGCATGGGATATAGACGTGATTATATATATGTCTGTTAAATACAAACTAGCAAAAGGTCTAGTCATGAGTAGCCGAAATCGACGAGCTTGCATAGAGTTAGGAATGTGGACGAAGGGAAAGATGTATGCAAGGATCAGGGTGGCAGGAAGGATGTGGTCTCTGCCTACCCCTCCGGAAAAAGAGGCGTGATTTATGATTTTTTAACTTGTTTGTTTGTAATATCTTTATTGCATAGAAATTTTCACAGTAACAAGAAAATAGTACATAGTTATAAAAGAAACAAATCACTTGCAATGGCGGACTTATCCCATGAGGAGATCTTTATTTATATGTTTGGTGCAGGTTTTGACTGACTCATACGGGGTCAGTGAGGCGAACTTTCGCTAGTTAGGTATCATATTTCATGTATAACAAGGAAACAATAAATAAAAGTGTTTGCGTGACCGTAGGTTTAGGCGTTTAATTTAATCGCGGTTTGAACTTGACGCAAGTGCAATGAGTAAAATAACATAATGCAGTAAAATATATAATATAATGCAGTATAACATGTGCCGTGTGGTTTTTCAGCACCTGTAGAAAAAAAGTATAGGACTACTCAAATTCAAAATCTTTATATCATATCGTGCATATCGTGAAGTACATCAGTTAAATTACAGTTACTGCTTATAAATAGGTACAATATGAACCCTGTTGGGCATCGCTATTTTAAAATAATACGGAACGGCGAGCATCATCTGCTCCATCTCTTTCCCACGGATGTCCTAAAAGGCGACTAAGGGATTGGCTTATAAGCTTGGGATTCTTATTTTAGGCGATGGGCTGGCAACCTGTCACTTTTTGAATCTCAATTCCTAGCCTAACACAAGAATGTGACCTGTTTGTCTTTTCAAGACTGTTGGCTCTGTCTACCCCACAAGGGATATAGACGTGACCATAAGTATGTATGTAATGTTTAATTTATTAAAATGTACAATGACGTGAAAAAGTGCCTGCGTAGGCCCTTTTTTTACTGAATGAAATATTGAATTTGATAAAATTGACACAACAAAACTAACTAAACAACTAGTTAGTTATTTAATCCCTATTATTAGTTTGTTGTATAAACGCCTGTGTGTTTCTCATTTGCAATGGCACACGGTCGCGGCGCAATCAATCAAATACTTCAAGTCCTGTACTGTGACGGTGACCATGAGATTAGTATTAAATAGGAATGTTTTTTTTTTAGATACAAAAACATTTTTTGGTAAAGAAAAATTTATTTTAATATACCTAAACACATATTACCACGTATTTATCCCTTATGGGGTAGACAGAACCAACAGTCTTGAAAAGAGCGAAATGTTAGTATGTATATGTATACATTTTCTTTGCCCGCGCCAAAATTCATATTTTTATGATTCCCAAGAACATTTGATTTGTACCAATAACAAAAAAAAAAAAGCCAACTTACATTCGTGCAATGGACGTCCTGGCAAAGGGTCAGGTCAAGAGTACCCGAAACCGCCGGCCGGGCTTGCATGAAGAGATTTATGAATGTGGATGAAGCGAAGGAAGTATGCAGAGATCGTGGCAAGTGGAAAAATGAAGTATCTGCCTACCTCTCCGGGAAAAAAGCGTAGGTATGTATGTATTCGTGCAATTAAATGCCTTATGATAACTCAATGTCATGTCAATAAATGTCGAGCTATTTTAATTACCGTGAAAACAATTTAATTCCTCGACCGTCGCCCTTCATGGTCGCCCCACCACTCCCACCCACCCTAGCACCCCTCATTCGCTACCACCCACCAACCACGTGAAACTTAGTACCACCACAACTATACTCACGACTGTACGCGTTCTACGTTCACAATAACATAGTATATATATCAAGAAACGCTAGTTTTACAAAAATGTGATTTAAAAGAACAGTTACAAGATTCAATATTAGGAAATGTTGAAAAACATCGCGAGTTTTATATCGACCGTTTTTATTTTTTATCTCATTGTTTTGCTTGTACTATTGTTTCCGTTGTCTAAATATAAAACTGGTCTCGTCTAAACAACAACAGATCAATAATTTTGATTAATTTTATATATATAAATAACAAGTCGGTGATATGAGTAAAATATTCAGTGAACTTGGTGTATTGACATTGAACGAACGAAATATTATCGTGAAAATTGTTAATAAGGAAAAGTGTGTGTAAATTATAAAAGGTTTGTTTGCGAGTGAACAAAATTCTGCGTTACGAGCAGAGATGTATACCCCTGGACACGGCTAACATGGTGCTGAAAGTCAAGGTCAGACTAAAGTACTCGCAGAATCACATCGTTTGGCTGTTTCGACGGGTGAGTATAGTAGGAGAGATTAGTGCTCCTTTTGTTACTGTTGCCAAGAAGCTGATTCTGTGGTCAAAATTGACATTAACAACTACATATCGTGGTCACTACTAGCGCACGATAACAAAAGTCTCCGCAACTTTTTTGCACCAAAAGAAATAATATTTACATGAAAACGTCCTTACCACTTAAAGCGATATATTTTAAATGACCTTTGAATAATATAAGAATGACACATTTTGTTTATTCCACAATTAACTCTGACAAGTGACTTAGAAAACTTATTCATTACCTCTCCGTACACTGGTTGTCTGAAATTAATAATATTCTTCACTAATGTATGTACATATTATGTAAAACCTAGCAAAAGTGCAACCATCTTTTAGTCCAAGAGCTTTGGTATAAAGTTTAATGTTATATTCGATCGTCGTAACTCTGTGGTAACGTTATTCCTTCTTCTTAAATGTCCCGTCCCATTTGATTTTAAAAGATTATTTTTATTGTTCACTTTACAATAAGTTATGATCCCGTATAATAAATTTTATTTTGTCTAATGATCTTACACCTTGATTGCATCAGAAAACATACAGATACCTATTCACCATATACATAATATATGTACATTTCTCTAAATTAAATAACATAATATTCTTAAAGATATATACGTACATCTATATGTAGCATTAACCCGCAGGTGATATAGACGTGACTATTCACGTCTATATCACCTGCGGGTTAAACAGAGCCACCAGTCACGGGAAAACTGAAAGGCAACGTTTAGCCATATGGCTTTATGAAGTAATTTTGAGTGGGTGAGTTAGGTTTTTGCACGAAGCGACCTCCGCAACCTTTGCGGGGTAACCTAACCTGTATCGGATCGATCATGGTTACACATCCAGTTGCCTGAATGTGCAGGTTTCCTCACGATGTTTTTACACGATTATTTTTGATTACCTATAATAATAGTGCCGTGTGGTCCCCGGCACCAATACAAAAAAGAATAGGACCACTCCATCTTTTTCCCATGGATGTTGTAAAACGCTACTAAGGGATAGGCTTACAAACTTGGCATTCTTTTTTAGGCGATGGGCTAGCAACCTGTCACTATTTGAATCTCAATTATATCATTAAGCCAAATAGCTGAACGTGGCCATTCAGTCTTTTCAAGACTGGGATATAGACGTGACCATATGTATGTATGTATGACCTATAATAGGAAAATATGCCTTAGTTAGTTTCCGGCAACTGGATATTGACACTCTCGGGAAATTGTTATTTTTTATTGGCGTCGGCACGAAACGCAAGGCCAAGGTCAGACATCGACTTGAGAAATTCAATGTTATGAAATTTTGTTGGTGCCTATTTTCTTTTTAAACCCGACTTGAGCTGTGTAAAATGATCGATAAAAGGTTGAAGCGAGAGAAGTGGGCAGTAATCGTGACAAGTGGAAAGAATCAGGTCTCTGCCTACCCCGAAGTGAAGCGTGATTTTTGAACGTGTAATTTTTGTATTGGTTTTGTTAACACGAAAGTATTTTTAATGCGAATCTTGGTCAGAGTTTTGCGGTATCAGCAAAAAATCTTTCGTAGGACATGGTTACTTCATTTGAACTACTCGTATCTACCTATACTAAATGATAGCAAAATCTGTTCCGTGATTTAAGCGTATGTCGAAATTCATCAATCTTTCTTTTAATATATATAAATCACACACATTTTCGAGACTGTTGGCTCTGTCTACCCCGCAAGGGATATAGACGTGACTATATGTATGTACGAATCAGTCTACTATTCATCTTAACGTGTTCACCCATATTTGCATTTCCTCAAACAATCCTTGGGCTTACAAGGAAGTGTAATAATTGTCAATAGGATATTTCTGTTCCATTTCCTGTGACAAGATGCCTTTTGATATATTGAGGAAACCTATTTGGGGACGAAGTGAAGGAAATAAAACAAACAGATATACATACATAAATACTTTACTTATTTATGATTTGTCTCTTATACATACATATATCGTGACTGTATCATACTTCTTTTGTTTCATACACATTCATATGTCTTTTCAAAAGAGCTCGTCGGTTTAGCGGTGACGCGTTTCGTATTTATCTATGTATATATTTTTTCTCTCACTCTAATCAATGCATATCCCGGATTCTCGGCTGTAGATTTTGAAGTTCGCGGTCCGAAAATTTGGAAGGTTTTTCGTCTCGGTTTTTTTAGGTTTAAATTTGGTGTACACATTTGATATGATATATAATGTATTATGTATTTATGTAAGGCTCAGGTATATTTATGCTTTGTATTTTATTTTATACGTACTGCGCCAATCGCCTTTTTATTTTTAGTTTCCTCCCATCCTAAGGTTGACTGGAAGAGATTGCTTTAGCGATAAGTCCGCCTTTGTACCTCATGACCTGTGTATTTTTTTCTATTTCTTATGGTGCAATAAAGTGTATATCTATCTATATGATAAAGGCACCCGCTATTGAGGAGTTCCTGCAAATTATCACGCGAGAAATTAAAAAATATTTACGTCTAATACACTTAGATAAGGACTATAAGTTCCACTTGGTATAATCCTATAAGATCATTCTTAACTACCCCCATCTCTTTCTTGAATACCGCTCTTCGATTATGATTACTCTACATACATAAATATAGTCATGTCTATATCCCTTACGGGGTAGACAGAGCTTACAGTCTGAAAAGACTGATAGGCCACTGATGACAAAGACTGAAATCGCTGCAATGGTATTTTACTGAGAAAAACTAGTAGTATTAAAAAAAACCTGCAAATAGGCTTATTTGTGGGAACACGATGTTTACCAAACAGTCTGGACGCGACCTTACTTGGAAAACTGTTGGAGCGGTAGGTCATACGAGGTTAATGGTCGTCTTGTATACGGTTGATATAGCTATATACATACAAAATCACGCCTATTTCTCGGAGTGGTAGGCAGATAGTACCTACATCTTTCCACTTACCACGATCCCTGCATCTTTCGCTTCAGCATTTAGTTGATGATTTATCTAAAAATCAAACCAATTAGAAAATTCTCTTGAATTGGTCGTAGACCGAATTTGTGAACCAGAGGCAATTCGGTAGAATATAACCATTATTTCAGAGACATCGACGCAAAGACATTTATTAAATCGTGACATTATTAAGACTTTAACAATACGTGACATTTTCTTCTTCACTGACTGTTCCCTGACTATCTTTACACGGACTTGGTTAAAGGCAGCATGTAACCGATTACATGCTATGCTGTGAAAAGATTTGTTAAGGTTTACACGACTCCTGCTTGATTCATAGTCACGCTTTTTGGGAATACTTACTGTGACCTGATTATTTAGAGGTAAGTTCTTTCCTTTCCTTTAAGGCGTGTGTAAACTAAGTGTTAGAGTTAAAATAGATTTACACCCCCCGTAATATGGCACGCGCAACGCCTTGTTTATAACGCGAAAAACTATCGCTATTTCGCCTTTTATTATGTCGTGTAACGGGACGGCGATAAATTTTCGCGCGATAGCAACAGCCAAGGTATCAACGTTAAGCCAAACAGCTAAACGTGGTATATCAGCCTTTTCAAGACTGTTGGCTCTGTCTACCCCGCAAGGGATATAGACATGATTATATACATAATCACGCCTCTTTCCCGGAGGGGTAGGCAGAGACTACATCTTTCCATTTGCCACGGTCTCTTTATGCAAGCTCGAATATGATACGATTCTATGTATGTATAACAACAGCGTCGCGAGTGTCATACTACCGGGGCAGGACAATTTTTTTTTCTAACAAGGTAGTAAATTATAAATTACCACATAATTTTTTTATGCAAAATAATCTTTGCATTTTAAGTTCGAACCGAAAAAAGAGAAGTGTGCATTCAATATTACAACTACGCTATAAAAATATTTTTAATAAAAATATATTCTTAACTTACTCTACTATGTCTAGGAACGAGGTCTAACCGGTCTGAAGAACCTGGGCAATACATGTTACATGAACAGCATCATACAGTGCCTGAACAACACCAGCATATTGGTCACGTACTTCTGTTCAGGCCAGTACTTGGAGCACGTTAACAGGTGAGAAACATTAAAAGATTGGTGAGAAATGTGTGAGAAACTGGTTTTGTGAACGTGAGAAACTACCTTTGTGGGTTTTTAATAAACATTTCTGTTATAACTGATGAGAAACTTTGTATAAATAGACGGGAGACAACATTAAGTTCAACAGAAAATGCCAGAGGCATTTATTGATAATTGATAATATATATATAAATCTATACTAATATTATAAAGCTGAAGAGTTTGAACGCGCTAATGTCAGGAACAAATGGTTCGAATTAAAAAAATATTTTTGCGTTGAATAGACCATTTATATAACATTAAAAATTTATGTATGTTCGTCAGGTCTCACAGCACTCGAGGCGTGATAGCCGAGGAAATGGCGGCGGTAGTTCGAGCCCTGTGGTCCGGGCAGTACAGGTTTATTGCTATCAAAGATTTAAGGGTAAGTCTGTCATAACTGTACCTTAAAGGCACTGAGTGCTGTGACGTGTGGTTACCAGCACTTTAGAATAGGATCACTCCAGTTCTTTTCCATAGATGTCGTATAAAGGCGTCTGAAGGATAGGGTTATAAACGTTTTGGAAAGGATTGTTTTTTTTTTTGGGATTGGCTAGCAACTTATCACAATTTCAATTCCATTATTAGGCCGCACAGCTGAACGTGACCTTTTAGTCTTGTCAGACTATTGGATCTGTCTACCCCGCAAGGGATATAGACATGATCATAGGAATGTATGAATCCAGTTTAGCTTTCATCGTGATCTTATATGAGTTTCCCTATAAAGGTTTCGGAAGTCAGACGGGAGTCGCTTCTTGCAAAAACCTGATCCACCCAATCAAGAATCCATGGTCAAAGGCTCTACCCGGGCTCCTCTCCAGAGAGGTGAGGCTGGCGATGTAACGGAAATTTGCGCCAAACGAATAAAAAGAGAATATAAGCATAGTTTTCTCGTACGTTTCTCAGTCTTACTCTTTATTTTCTCGACAGAACGAAGTGGGAAAACACCAGCGAGCGTTTCGTGGTTGCGAACAGCAGGATTCTCATGAGTTTCTCACCATCCTAATGGACTGGCTGCATCTAGATCTTCAGTTCACTATCAACGCACCTCCAAATAAGGTTTGTTTTTCAATATTTGTATCTTCAAATAGGATATTTCTGTTTGCTATTTTCTTAAAATTTACTGGTAGAGAATGCTTTTAGCATTGAGTCCACCTATTGTAATTTAAAGGCTCAATAAATACAATAACTCTTTATTGCATTACAATAAATTACAGCGAATACACATGTATTAAAATCATAGAAACAAAAGGCGACCTCATTAAAAGCGATCTCTTCCAGGTAACCTATGAATTGTTTATAAAAGTTCACCCAGAAAAAAAAATTGCAGGTGCTGCTAAGTTGACTTATAGTCTATTCTATTGTCAATATTATATATGTAATAAAATACATAAAAATAGCATAAGCTTTTATTCTTAAGATTTCTCTTTTAGGCGATGGGCTTGCAACCTGTCACTATTTAAATCTCAATTCTATCATTAAGCCAAGCGGCTGAGCATGGCTTTTCTGTCTGTTGGCTCTGTCTACCCCGCAAGGGATATAGACGTGACTTATATAATGTATGATATCACAGAAATAGATGTAGCAACAGAAAATTTAACTAATAATATGTTCTCTTGTCCCATCAACAGGACAGCTTGCCAGCTTCGGAGAAAGCGTGGTACGAGTACACCAAGTCCAAAGAGAGTCTCATACTCCAACTCTTCTACGGCCAGATCAAGTCCACGGTCAGGTGTACCACTTGCGGGAAGCAGAGTGTCACTTATGAGTCGTTCTCGAATCTGTCGCTGGAGTTGCCCGCCAACGCGAATCGGTGTTCGCTAAGTGTAAGATATTAGAATACATACACACATACATACATAAAATCACGCCTCTCTCCCGGAGGTGTAGGCAGAGACTACCTCTTTCCACTTGCCACGATCTCTGCACACTTCCTTCGCTTCATCCACATTCATAACTTTACCAGGACGTCCTTAATTTGATCAAGATACGTTCGTCTACGTATATTAGAATAGAATAGATTTATTTTCAAAATTGGACACAAGGTATCACTTATTAACGTCACATAACTTAAATCTAATTACCGCTTCCAAAGCGCATGTGTAGAAGGAGCGGCGGAACAAACTACACTGCAGCATTTTCATCGGACGTCAATATACAAATATACATACATACATTAAATCACGCCTCTTTCCCGGAGGTGTAGGCAGAGACTACCTCTTTCCACTTGCCACGATCTCTGCACACTTCCTTCGCTTCATCCACATTCATAACTTTACCAGGACGTCCTTAATTTGATCAAGATACGTTCGTCTAGGTATATTAGAATAGAATAGATTTATTTTCAAAACTAGCTTTCCGCCCGCGGCTTCGCCCACGTGTAATTCGGTTATATATAGCGTTTTTTAATGATCTCGACAGGGCTTTTTCTTCCACAGGCTGAAATCTTGTTACAACTGGAATTAAATATAGCCTGTGTTACTCAGGGATGATGTAGCCTCGTGATAGTTAATAGAAAATAAAATTCGGGTGTTTTATTTATGCATACCGATTACGCCGAGATTTATGGACCGATTTACGTGATTCTTTTTTTGTTCGGTAGAGTATACTTTCAAGTTGGTCCCGTTGTTACCTAGTCAGGATCTGATGATGGTATTCCAGGGAAATCAAGGGCAAACCTCAAATTTACAGGCAATTACGTTTTTGACAATTTCATAGATCTGTTTAAGTATTTGCGTCTGATAGTCATCATCCCATGTGAATGAGCTGATGATGGAAGGTACAACTCCTCAACGGTTAGGAGTTGAAAGAAAATTCTTACGAAGTTATACGTACATGTGAGACTATTAGGTTGACCTGATAATAAAAAGTAAATCTCATTAACGTTAAGAATTTAGGTGAAAATGGATGCGGACAAATTTCGTCTCTTCACTTGTTTCCTTTTAGCTGTTTGTATGGGTAGTGTTAACACAAAATAGGGATTTAAAGGCGTGATGTTATTAATGTTATGCATGTATGTACATAATTATGTATGTTATTATGTATGTTAAAGAGACGACTGAAAGTTGTCATACAAAGTCTTTTTTTTAAGGATGGGAGATCATCAAATGACCTCTCCCGCTCTGGGTGGAACGGAAGGGAGTGTCAGACTTTTACTGACTAAAACCCACCTCGTTCCTTCAGTTGCCCTTTGCGTTCCGGGGCCACGGTATCTCGTTAGAACTTTCCCGCAGCCCCGGCTCAGTTTATCCCGTTTCCCCCCCTTGGGGGTTGACATTTCAAAAATCCCTTCTTAGTGCTCACTTATGTTACTAAAGGAACCTCTGTTCAAAATCTCAGACTCCTATACCGAGCGGTTTCGGCTGTGCGTTAATAAATCAGTCACCCAATCGCACCCCCTAAATCACGATTGGAGGGTAGTTTGAAAAAACTTATAATGTCAAACATATTTACTTGCCTATGTACGTGTTCATGCCAAGTTTCAAGTTTATAAACCCAAGGAATAAGATTTTTCATAGAAACGTTTTTACCCCTTTTCCCCCCCTTGGGGGTTGAATTTCCAAAAATCCTTTCTTAGTGCTCCCCTACATATCCCAAGGAACCTACATTCCAAATTTCAGCTGTCTACGACCAGTAGTTTCGACTGTGCGTTGTCTGTCAGTCAGTCACTCAGTAACGGAAGAGTTTTATATATATAGATTGGATACAAGGTATCACTTATTGACGTCACATAACTTAAATCTAATTACCGCTTCCAAAGCGCATGTGTAGAAGGAGCGGCGGAACAAACTACACTGCAGCATTTTCATCGGACGTCAATATACAAATATACATACATACATTAAATCACGCCTCTTTCCCGGAGGGGTAGGCAGAGACTACCTCTTTCCACTTGCCACGATCTCTGCACGCTTCCTTCGCTTCATCCACATTCATAACTTTACCAGGACGTCCTTAATTTGATCAAGATACGTTCGTCTAGGTATATTAGAATAGGATAGATTTATTTTCAAAATTGGATACAAGGTATCACTTATTGACGTCACATAACTTAAATCTAATTATAACTACTGCCGCTTCCAAAGCGCATGTGTAGAAGAAGCGGCGGAACTAACTACACTGCAGCATTTTCATCGGACGTCAATATACAAATATAGATATCTCTTAAATCTAAACCATGGACGAATGCACATTGTCTACATTAAAAAAACATGAATGAATGTAGTACTAGTTATTATTCTTGTATTCTCTTGGAAAGTTAGATGAATAATCTTTCTCCTGGCTTTAGTCCCGGTTGCATCGTCACCACTCTGGAGAGGAGCCCGGGGTGCGCCTTTGACCATGGACCCTGGATTGGGTGAGTCAGATTTTTACGCGAAGCGACTCCTGGTGACAGGTCACTAGCCCCTCGCCTAAAAGGAGAATACCAAGTTATAACGGCCTATGTGGCGCAGCGGTAATACGCTTGTCTGTGACACCGGAGGTACCGGGTTCGAATCCCGGCCAGAGCATGATGAGAAACGAACTTTTTCTGATTGGCCTGGGTCTTGGATGTTTATATGTATTTATTATAAAATATTGTATCGTTGAGTTGGTATCTCGTAACACAAGTCTCGAACTTACTTCGAGGCTAACTCAATCAGTGTAATTTGTCCCTATATATTTATTTATTTATAAACCTATCCCTTAGCCGCCTTTTACGACATTCAGGGGGGAAAGAGATAGAGTAGCCCTATTGTTTTTTTCTATCGGCGCCGGAAACCACGCGACCCAGAAGAATTTACTCGGTTATAGAAGAGTTTTAATATACCTAATCTTCTTTTTTTTCTCAATTTCAGGACTGCCTCAAGCTATACCTGAACGGCGAGACGATACCCGGCTGGAACTGTCCCAATTGCAAAGAAAAACGGGATGCTGTGAAAAAGCTGGACATATCCAGACTGCCTCCGGTGTTAGTCATACACTTCAAACGTTTCTACGTAGACCCCAAAGAGTACATGTGCAATGCTTACAGAAAAAAACAGACGTACATTGATTTCCCATTGGACGAATTGGACATGAGACAGTTCTCGCTGCATTGTCCTAGTAATCATGTGTACAATTTGTATGCGGTGTCGAATCATTACGGATCGATGGAGGGCGGCCATTATACGGCTTATTGTAAGAACATGGCGTATTGTAAGAGCAACGCTTATGGCAAGTGAGTATTTAATCTGTACTAATATTATAAAGCTGAAGAGTTTGTTTGTTTCTTTATATACATACATATGGTCACGTCTATATCTCTTGCGGGGTAGACAGAGCCAACAGTGTTAAATAGACCGAATGGCCATGTTCAGCTATTTGGCTTAATGATAGAATTGAGATTCAAATAGTGACAGGTTGCTAGCCTATCGCCTAAAAAAAAGAATCCCAAGTTTGTAAGCCTATCCCTTAGTCGCCTTTTACGATCTCCATGGGAAAGAGATGGAGTGATCCTATTCTTTTTTCATTGGTGCCGGGAACCACACGGTACACGATTTGTTTGAACGCGCTAATCTCAGGAGCTACTGGTTCGAATTGAAAAATTCTTTTTGCGTTGAAAAAACCATTTATCGAGGAAGGCTTTAGGCTATATAACATCACGCTGCAACTATTTGGAGCGAAGAAATAATGGAAAATGTGAAAAAAGCGGGGAAAATTATTCATCCTTTCGGGCTTCAATGATGCCCAAAATTCCACGCGAACGAAGTCGCGGGCACAGCTAGTTTAAACATAAAAAAAAATTGTTTTATTTTAAATTCCAGATGGTTCAAATTCGACGACCACGTAGTAACGGAGATAGCATCTAGCGAAGTGAAGTCGAGTGCGGCGTACATATTGTTTTACACGTCTTGCGGGGCTGCGAGGCTGGCGTGACTTTCTAAGTGAAGTGTATATGAAGGTGCTAAAGGAACCGTTGGGTCAAATGTTTGTGGACAACTTGAAGTTTGGCCAATAAGTGTGGTGAAGTTTGATTGTAAATTTGTAATTAACGTTGGTTGATATTTGACCAATATTTGTGATGAAATTTGTTGTTTAACTTCAGTGAAAATGTTATCAATATTCGTGACAAATTATTGTGAAACTCTAACCAATAATCGTGAAGAACTTTGTTTATAAACTTGTTAGGAAAATTGGTCGCTAATTATGAAGAGTAACGGTTGGAATTTGATTCGGGTAAAATTTATACCTTATGTCGAAGTTGGATTTAAATATGGCTAAAAATTGTGATGAACTATGAATTGAAATCTGGTCAGTACCAGTGAAAAACTTTGGTTCGAAATATGACCAATATTTTTGATTTACTTTGTCAGTTCAGTATTCGGTAAAATTATTTTTAGTGTAAATCGGTTTTAATGATAACCTATTTTGTGGTGCGTATTCGATCTTGCAAACTAACGGAATTTTTCCAAGATTCGAATACCACATGACCGCATAGCATGGTACGCGCGACACCGGGAAATACTATGCTATTTCGCTTTTTATTATGACGTGAAGAGGGACAGCGACATGCTTCTGGGACAGATATACATACATGTAAAAATGCAGTAAACGTTGTAAATTTCATTATGCAACTTCGACATAATAATATCATCACAATATTTTAATTCTAGATCCTAAAGCAAGAGACGAAAGATGCGGTTGGTTTTATACACCTCTTGCTCTTATTCCTCACGCAGACGTCATTTAATGTGCGTATGCGCCTAGATCTATTATTATTTATAGAGAAACCAATAATTATTAAAGTCTATATCGGGCCCAAGAAGCGTCACATATTCTTTAATGGCATAATTATCGAAAGGCATATTTTCTTATAATCATCGTTTTGCATAAATTTTCATATGTGAAACTTTATGCGAAATGATCATTGTGCCTTCAATCTTTAAGGACTCAATATGGACCAGTAAGTCAGTTGGAAATTAAAACACATTTCCATTAAACTAATCCCATAAATCTCTATATGTGTATTATATTCAGGATTCATAAACATTTGTCTTGACAGCTCAAAGACATTTAATAGCCGCCATTTTATAGGTCGGCCTGAAGTATTATTAAAAAGAAAAGTTATTGGATAAATACTACTGAAGTTAATTATAGAGATTTATGTTTAAGCCATTTACATAAAATATTTCCCTGATATTTATTTTCATTTTTTATGAATGGCATTAAGCAGAATTTCGATATCGTGTACCGGTAATTATGTGCCTGGAACACCTTTTAATGTCATAAATAGCCTCTTATCTAATATGAATGATTACGGTCTGCGTGAGATAAATTTTATGCCGGTAAAACTCAAATTCAGCCAAATTATATTTATTTCCTACGATAAAAAAGTTAAATAGTTTTAAACTGTACATTTTAAGCGTTTACGTTCGTCTCATGCCCGAATATTTTTTTTATTATAAATTTATAAAAAATATTGTGTATAAATAAATAGCTTGTACAAACGCTTGTATAATTATAGAGTAATTGTAATTTATTCTGTTACTTGGGAATTGCGTATATAATGGAAGACTGAATTGAAATTCTCTGTTTCATTTTGTATGGACATGTGTGTGAATTTCATAATGACAATTTTGTATATAAATATCTGGTAACACCAACCAATTTTTATTGTTATAACATTGGCATTATTTAAGATTCATACGCCGCGTAACTGTGATGAATAATGTGCGTATAATTAATAGATATATCTTGTTTTATTACGACTTAATCAGAAGATTTGTGCCTAATATAGGTTATGTTACAGTGGTCAGACCTAGGGAAATGAAGATCGGTAATTTATTATTATTGTGATGAAGTACAGAAGCCATTTCATTCGGAATATAAGTCATACTTCAAGCTCATATTTCATACGAAAATTGCTGCCTCCGTGGAGATGTCATAGTCGTCCCCAGCCAAAGAGCATGACAATATTATTCCGCATACCTACATTAAAATATGTACGGAAAACTATAATAATACGGGAAAAATTACACAGATTGAGTTAGCCTCGAAGAAAGTTCCAGACTTTGTTACGAGATACTTACTCAACGAAATGTTATAATAAATACATATGTAGATAAACATCCAAGACCCAAATGCGTCATATTATTATAAACTAGAGGCCGCCCGCGACTTCGTCCGCATGGAAACCCTATCAATCCCGCGGGAACTCTGGGATAAAAAGTAGCCTATGTGTTATTCTGGGTCTTCAGCTACCTACATACCAAATTTCATGGTAATCGGTTCAGTAGTTTTTGCGTGAAAGAGTAACAAACATCCATACATCCATACAAACTTTCGCCTTTATAATAGTAGTAGGATCTTCATCCTGACTGGTCTTTGCATCCCTAGTCGAAAGCTGATGACCTAAGGCTAGGTTCACATACACATAGAATATTAAGATTGGAAGATGCGTTAGTTTATTTCATGAACTGTTATGTTTTGCTCCGCCTAATTTGGAATGCTTTTTGTTCTTAGGAACGCGAAGTATTTTGTTGAAAAATATTTGTATTTGAATATTCAAGTCTATTTGAAGGTTTTTTTTAATGTGAACTTAGAGGGCTGAACTATGAAATAAGGAAGTGAAGAAACAGATTTAACTGCGAATTGACCGGCAAAATATTATATAATATTTTTGTTTTATTATAAACTCACCTTAGACTTTTCATATTATGTTTGACGTTTCCTTTATGTAATGGCGGACTGTATAAAAATATTTCTTATTCTAAACATATTCTAGAAGGTGTATTCTTAGTGGCCCACTTCATGCGTTTTCATGCAAAATTAGTTTCACTTTCAATCCAATGTTACATTGGATTGGATAAAATGTAATTTTAAAGAAACAATATTGATTTCTACAAGAAATTTACCATAAAATTTACAAACATTATGAAAACTTACACATACAGGGGAGTCTTCTTTAAGAAGAATAGGCCGGACGCTGTACTTACAAACCAGTATTGTAGAATAGTAGACTCTTCCTTACTTCATACTTGGCATTTTTATCATCAGACTTTGTTATCTTCCAATTGTTGTATGAAATTGTACATAGCATACATAAACGGATTATTGTAAATCTTAATGTAAGACGAACTTTATTAAATTCTTTGTTAATATATATTTCTTGTTTAATTTATTAATATTTATTAACATCAGTTTTGACCGTGAAATTGAATCTTTCAAGCTTTACAAAGTAAAGTATTGTATATTTTTGAGGATGTCAAAAGAGATAATCAGAATCTCAAAGGCTTTCCAAATGCTAAAAGGGAGTACTTACATCTGTAGAGTTCGAATTTTCTGAGAAAGACAATATGTCTTCTAAAAAAGGTCTTACATAACTGTCAGTAAATAAAGATAAAATAACTGCTGAAATATAAAATTTTATTCAGACTAAAATATTCCCCCCACACCAGTAGTCTTACTAGTAGAACTACTAGGATTTTTAACTTAATTTTTTTTAGAGACAATAATATAGAAGAACAATATTTTCAAACACAAGCTTTCATTTATGTTTATATAAAATTAAAATGAAAAATAACATGTTCCTACAAATTCCTTGCATAATTAGCTATGACAATTTCAGTTACCATGATACAGCGTCATCATATTGATGATGAAACATCAATTTAGCATATAGCGTCTTTAATTTCAGAACATCCATCAAGTCATTGGCTTGCAGTTGGGTTGGTCAATGGCAATGTGTTGACAGTTTTGTGGCAAAGTCATACGGCATTCGTACTTCCTTTCTCCTGACGTTTGTCCCGGCTACATCCCACCACTCTGGCGAGGAGCCCTGGATTTGGGTGAGTCAGGTTTTTACACTATGCGACTTCCATCTGACCTAATGTACATAACTCATGCGTCAATGACATTGTGCCCCCACTCGCATTACTTGCGCATTGTAGACGTCCGCCTTAACTGTTCAACCACCAATGCTTCATTCATTTGGCATTCGTACCAGCTATTCCTAATCATCTGTGCTGGCACCATTCATGAGCATATCCATATCGATGTTAACGTCGTCCAATTCTTCTTCTTCTTCATCATTCTCTTCCATATTGTATTCTCTGGTTGGGTTAGCTGTGGGAGAGAAGTGTTGTTAGGAAAACAACAAATAATGATATAACACATCAGTTTCTGTCACAGTATAAATTAAGGATGTAAGGATTTCTGTAAATATCATACTTTATGAGAGCTTCTTTGAAAATAATAAACCATACTAATGTACAGACCAAATTCATAAGTTAATTAGCTAAACTATAAATGTTTTTGTTAAAGTAGAAGTTATAAATTCCTGACCAATCATGGGACATTCATGGGAAAGATATGAAGTGCTGGAAACCACACGGCAATTCCATTTGAAAGAATATTCAATACTCACTGAAGACTGGATTAGTGACATCCAAGTTCAAAGCCTCTTCATTACAAAATGCTTCAACTTCCCACAAATTAGTCTCAAACTCTATAATCTGCGAGCTGGTGATCTTTCCTTGATTCTTCATCAAGTTTGCTGTAGAAGTGGTTGGTACTGGATCTTGGGTAGTCGAGCTACTGGGTAATTGGGATACGGGCACTGTTTCTCCTATTGAGGTGGGTAAAATGCTTTCTCCATCACATGATTCCCTTTCAGTTGATCTCATCTTTGCTTTCATGCTTTCCAGTTGTAGTCGTTCAATCTGGAAAGTTTCATTATTAAGGCACTGTAACTTTTCATAATCAATTAATAAAGTACGTAAAACAATAACAAAAATATAACCTGCAAACAATTCCTCTGTGTTTTGATTTTCTTTAACGCTTCCAGTATCCACTTCTCTTCCGCGAGGAGCAAAGACTCCGTGGCAATACGAAAACTTATTCTTTGGGCAGATGCTTGGCTCATTTTTAAAAGACTTTTTCGTAAATCAAGTAACAAAAATGTAAACAAATTCTTTATTTGACTTCTTACCACAGATATTATTAATATTCCTTTTTTTTTTAATTCAAACACTTTCGTTTTTCATATTTTCGTGTTACCAACTCTTACTAATGAAAAAGCGCTTACCTACTTCAACCTAAAAAAGCGTAAATCTAGCGCACTGCTGTGCCGGTACTGTGCTTGTGCCGCTCTTTCCCATGGATGTTGTAAAAGGCGGATAAGGGATTAAGCCAAAATTACATTAGTATATCTTCGGTTTTATGTCATTTTAAGCTTAATATAAACAACGTTCCATAAGGTTTTATCTTTAATCTTCTATCATTATTTTTTTTTTTAATTTACAGCAATCATTTCAAACTTCGTTTTTCTTTCATTCTTCTTCTGCTACATCTAACTTTCATAAAATAAAAGAGTGAGTCCACTTGTTTGTCTTCATTTGCCCCATTGGTTAGACCAGTATGTATGACATGTGTATATTTTGAATGGCAATGCTGATTTTCTGAGCCAGAAAATTTCCAGCCCTCCGTTCATAAGATAACTCAATTAATTGATGGAAAAGCTAGTGGGCAGATGGCCCCTATAGTCCTGAGTTTCCACCTTAAGTGGTTTAAGAATATATATTAGGTATTACCGATACCAACATATTTGTGCCTATTGATATTTTCTGCCTCATTTGCAGAAGTACCGGCCTTACATTTGGAAACCTGCAGATGAGACGGCGCATGTGTGTAGACGCAAATATCTAATTTCTCACACCAATGGCCACCCCAATTTCCAGGGCACCAAAGTACATACATACATACATATGGTCACGTCTATATCCCTTGTGGGCTAGACAGAGCCAACAGTCTTGAAAAGACTGAATGGCCACGTTCAGCTATTTGGCTTAATGATAGAATTGAGATTCAAATAGCGACAGGTTGCTAGCCCATCGCCTAAAAAAGAATCCTAAGTTTGTAAGCCTATCCCTTAGTCGCCTTTTACGACATCCACGGGAAAGAGATGGAGTGGTCCTATTCTTTTTTCTATTGGTGTCGGGAACCACACGGCACTGCCGGGAACCACACGGCACCAAAGTAATATGTTAAAAAAAAAACAATATTCAAATATTGTTTTTTTTTTAACATACAGAGGTTAAACGGTATCCAAGGATTATAATAAAGCATAATATAGCGCGTGGTTGAATATTACCGCTAATGAACTAAGTTCAAAGTCACTAAACCACTCACTAAACTTGCACTAAGCCAATGTGGAATTGTAAACTTTTCCCTGGCAACACTTACAGTCACTGTCAAACAATTTCGAATTTGTTTGAAGTCCAACGTTCATTCAACGTTTTCTGATTATGACTGCCTTGTATGTATTGTGGTGAATTGTAATTATTTTCTGTAATTATCTTTATAAAAAGTGACGAACCTGTGATAGGTTTTATTTTCGTTAGTTTTATATGTGTATTGTGCCAAGATGACGTCTGAAAAAGGGAACAGGAAGGACAAAAATCAAAACATCCAGGTTTTCGTGAGACTGAGGTAAACCGACGCTTACTTTTTAATCAGTTTCTTTTGTGTTATATTTATAACCAAATCAGCTTTGTTATTTCATCTTATTCTACACATTAAACTTTTAAAAATTGATCAGTTCATCCATGTGGGGTTATAAGACTTGCAGATAAATAACCATGGTACTGAAGTATAAGTACAATGTCCTGAAAGTCCTGAAACCTACCCAGCCTATAGCATCGTTGTCATAGCCTACTTGTTACATAAACTATCGATTAATTAAATTTATAGGGATATCATCAATACTAGCTCAAAAATAAAAGAAGTATTCCACCTGAAAATTCAATATTTAAGAAATCTTTTTCTTTTATGGAATCCAGAATTGGTTGCCACTGGTCAGACATTTTGCCTAGTACAGGAGCTATGTGTGTTAAGCAAATGTGTTGCAATTACAAGTAATAATAAACCTTTCAAATCAAATCTTAGACTTATTAATCATTAGTTATGCAATTGCTGTGATGATGAAAAGGTTTACCTAATTTAAATGTAAATGAATGAGGCAGGACAAGTATGTCACTAAAATAAGAATAATTCAATGACTCATGCACACTTAACCTACACACAGTATACACTATCTTACATTATATGTCCAATGAAAATGCTGCAGTGTAGTTTGCTTCGCTGCTTTTTCTACACTTGCGCTTTGGAAGTGGTAGTAGTTATAATTAGATTTAAGTGATGTGACGTCAATAAGTGATAACTTGTATCCAATTTTGAAAAAAATCTATTTTATTCTATTCTATTCTATAAATTCACATTTATATATACTCTGCGGGGTAGACAAAGCCAACAGTCTAAAGAAGACTGAAAGGCCACGTTCAGCTGTTTAATGATATAATTAAGATTCAAATAGTGACAGGTTGCTAGTGTAGCGGGAGCGATGATTCGGCTCGACCGCCACCAAAGGGAAGATCTTCCGCCAGGCTAGGTGTTATGCCTGGGGAACCGCGGCTCCAACGATGTTGAGTAGGAGGTTGTATATATAGCTCCAATCCGTGAAATCTCTGAAATCGCGATTTGGGTTCTTCGCTGCTATTGGCTGAGCGCGTCGATTTCTTCGAGATGATTGACAGTTGTTGTGTGATTTGATGTTGTGGCGAGTGGCGTAGAGATGTTGCCACACTAGCCTATCACCTTGAAAGAAGAATTCCGAGTTTATAAATAAACCTATCCCTTAGTCACATTTTTCAACATCTATGGGGGAAGATAGAGTAATCCTATTCTCTTTTAAATTGATGCAGGGAACCACTGCACCTATCTTTTTAGATTATGAGATTGATATAGGTAGGACTCCAGGTACATAAACACAATGGCCATTTTTAGTTTTAAGTCATAAAGCTAGAAGGATATTTATTGTCAAAATGAAATGAAACATGACATATTATTCTCCAGGCCACTCAATCAGCGAGAACGAGACATCAAGTCGCTGGGTGTGGTAGAAGTCGCAAACAATCGTGAGGTGGTCGTGCGACAGTCGCAACAGACCTCCTTGACTAAGAAGTTCACGTTTGATAGAGCATTTAGCCCTCACACCAAGCAGGTAAGTAGATGACTCAATGATAGTGTTTTGTTGATTTTCATAATGGTTACTCATCTAAACATCTATCTGTGGTGCCAGAATAGAATAGAATATTTATTTGCTTATGACTAGGGTTTACAAAAGGTGTCCAGTCAGGTTCAAACCCCAGGGAAAATTAAGGGACATCTTGCCCATGAATGCAACATAAAAAAATACTTCTCTTTAATAGCCTGTGTCTGGATGTTTATCTTTTAAAATACTAGCTTTTGCCTGCGACTTCATCTGCTTGATTTCTTTTTATGCAATAAAAAGTAGCCTATGTTCTTCTTCCTCAGGGTCAACTCCATCTCTGTACCAAATTTGATCAAAATCAGTTCAGTGGTTTAGGTGTGAAAGTCTAAAAGACAGATAGACAGAGTTACTTTTGCATTTATAATATATGGTACATTTAATATTTAGTATATAAGTAGAGATAGTACAAATTGTAGTATCAAGTTTCGAGCTTACTTCGGCGCAAGCTCAATCTATGTAATTTATCCTCTTATATCTTTCATCTACATTTTCGCAAATTTGTCAATTTACCATCTATCCTGGTTTTATTAAGCTTATTGTCATATTTTTAATTAGAGTTTTTCAATCAAATAAACAATTTTCTTTCTTTTTTTATCTTAATACATATACATATATACTTATGAAAAAGTAGAAAGTAATGAAGATATCACAACTCGGCATCTAAATTCCTTCCAGGTGGAAGTGTACCAAGAGGTGGTGGCCCCGCTGATCGAGGAGGTCCTAGCCGGTTACAACTGCACGGTGTTCGCGTACGGACAGACCGGCACTGGGAAGACCCACACCATGGTGGGGGAGAACACCGGTGATGAGACCACCTGGCAGAATGTATGTCTTGTGATATAGCGTAAACATGTAATTTTCATATCCCTTGCGGGGTGAATAGAGCTGACAGTCATCAAAAGACTGAAAGGCTAAGGTCGGCTGCTTGGCTTAATGATAGAATGGAGATTCATAGTTATAATTAGATTTAAGTGATGTGACGTCAATAAGTGATACCTTGTATCCAATTTTGAAAATAAATCTATTCTATTCTATTCATTCTATCATTAGGTTGCTAGCCCGTCGCATAAAAGAGGAAAGTATATAAGCCTATCCCTTAGTCGCCTTTTAGGACATCCATGGGAATGAGACGGAGTGGTCCTATTCTTTTTTGTATGTCTTATATTTGTTAAAAATAGCAATTCGTAAACCCGGAACCCAGGTTTGGAAGGCTTAATGGCACAGGGTGCAATTAAGAAAATAATTCTAATAAACTATTAATAATAAACTTTTGTACATCCTCTCCAGGATAAAATATATCCTCCATAGTGATACTATAAAGATATGTAACTTATCTGTACTACTTACCTATGTTTTACAATAAAGTTTTGAATTTGAATTCAAGACTAGTATCAAATCTCCCCAACGGCTATACAAACATATGATCACGTCTATATCCCTTGCGGGGTAGACAGCCAACACTCTTGAAAAGACTGATAGGCCACGTTCAGCTATTTGGTTTTAAGATAGAATTGAGATTCAAATAGTGACAGGTTGCTAGCCCATCGCCTAAAAGAAGAATCCCAATTTTATAAGCCTTTTCAAGACTTTGGCTCTGTCTATCCCTCAAGAGATAACGACGTGAGACGTGACCATATGTATGTATGTATGTCTTTTATATTCCAATCATAAATTTATCAATTACTAGCGACCCGCCCCGGCTTCGGACGGGTGCAAAATTCGGAACAAATTATACATAAAAACCTTCCTCTTGAATCACTCTGCCTGTGACAAAAAACCGCATCAAAATCCGTTGCGTAATTTTAAAGATTTAAGCATACAGACAAAAACACTAAAATAGCGACTTTGTTTTATACTATGTAGTGATAAATATGTTTTATCTTTATGCTCCCCAAGGACCCCCTGGCGGGCATCATCCCTCGGGCGCTCAGCCAGCTGTTTGACGAGCTGCGGATCTCCAACACGGAATACACGGTCCGCGTGTCCTACCTGGAGTTGTACAACGAGGAACTGTTCGACCTGCTATCGACATCGGAGGATAATTCCAAACTGAGGATATATGAGGACGTGACCAGGAAGGGGTCAAATATTGTCAATGGATTGGAAGAGATTACGGTAAGTGTAGATACTTGTAATTAACAAGCTGTGCCTGCAACTTCACATTTTAAATTGATTTGACATTTCAAATTATTTAACTTATTTGTAACAGAATTTTAATTAAGCGCTGATTGTAAATTAGTATTTAGATAACTGACATCCAAATATTTGTACGCCTGATTATAAGGCAGAATGCATGTACTTAATTATATCGTGACCATCTGATTGTAAAAATTGTATTCTAACAAATAAATGATTTGATTTGATTTGATTCGTCCGCGTGGAATAGTTATTTTGGGCATCATTGAAGGTCCTCATGGATGGATAATTTTTCCCGTTTTTTTTTTTCACTTTTTCCCGGCACATTAGAATAAGACAAGAAATCATTTAATTGAAATTTACAGGTATACAACAAGAATGAGGTTTACAAGATAATGGCTCAAGGACAGGAGAGGAAAAGGGTAGCCTCCACTTTGATGAACGCTCAGTCCAGGTATGTGTTGCTTGTTTTGTTCTAAACTTCATCAAAATTGGTCCGGTGGTTTTGAGTTTAATTAGAAGGGCTAGTATTAAGTGATGTGACGTCAATAAGTGATACCTTGTATTCAATTTTGAATATAAATCTATTCTATTCTTATTGTTATAAACAAGAATAATGTCTTTAAGGGTTATGCAGGTATCTAGCGGACCTTAAAGAAATAATAGAACAGCTGTTTTGTAAATAATTAAAAGATAGTGGTTTGTATTAACTGGCATTTTATCACGAACTAGCGACCCGCCCCGGCTTCGCACAATTAGTATTTATAGATTTAAACCTTCCTCAGAAAACCCTTTTTCCAACATTTCAAACAGGAACCACTCTCAACTTTCCGAGATTAGACAATACATACAGACAGAGAAAATAAGGGCGCATTACAATTTTTTTTCCGTAAAGTAATTTAAATTTTTCACTTTGCAGCAACCATCCCAATGGCAAATCTAACTAGTGAGTTCTCCTAAACTTGACTATAGTAATTTTGTATAATGTCTCACATTATGGGTTAGTTACTGCAAAGTTATCATATATGAAGTTACGTCCTCAGAGTGATTTAGTAAATTATTACAGAATTTATTAAAATTAGATGTAGTTTAATACATATATACATAAAATCACGCCTCTTTCCCGGAGGGGTAGGCAGAGACTACATCTTTTCACTTGCCACAATCTCTGCAAAGTTCCTTCGCTTCATCCACATTCATAACTCTCTTCATGCAAGCAACAAAAGTGTAGTTTAATGTTGTTTAGAATTTTTGTATAAAGATTTCTTTGCATTTTTAGTTTACATACAAACATACATAAAATTACGCCTCTTTCACGGAGGGGTGGGTAGAGACCACATCTTTTCATTTGCCACGATCCCTGCATAATATTTTCCTTCATCTACATTCCTAATTCCCTTCATGCAGGCTCGTCGGTTTCGGGTACTCTTGACCTGACTTTTTGCCAAAACGACTCCCGATTTTGATAAATTTCAGATAATAATGTTGCTTGGTTTAAGTATAGAATGCATGTGTTCTGCACATTATATGTGTGACTATAGCGACAAATGAAATTTTCTATCTATCTAAAAATATGTCTGTGCCCGGCCTATTTTTATGAAATTCCGAAGAACTGAGGTCAAACGTAGGCGTCATTTAAAATGTAGTTATTAAAAACTGAAAAATTAAAAAATAAATCAATATATACGGGACAAATTACACAGATTGAGTTAGCTTGTGTTACGAGATACTAACTCAACTATACTATATTATACTATATTTTATAATAAATCCTAATAATAATATTATAAATGCGAAAGTTTGTGAGTATGTTAGTATGGATGTTTGTTACTCTTTTACGCAAAAACTACTGAACCGATTACGACGAAATTTGGTATGTAGGTAGCTGAAGACCCAGAATATCATATAGGCTACTACTATCCCGGATTATAATGATTCCACGCGGACGAAGTCGCGGGCGGCCTCTAGTACTTTATAATAAATCTATCTAATAAGATAGATGAACACCCTAGACCCAATCCAATAAGAAAAAGTTCGTTTCTCACTCTCAGATCTGGTTGGGATTCGAACCCGGGACCTCTGGTGTTACAGTCAAGCGTACTATCGCCGCGCCACAGAGGCCGTCCAAATTATCTAAACTATTTCATCCATCACCGCCGAGCTTGCATGAAGAGAGTTATGAATGTGGATGAAGCGAAGGAAATATGCAGAGATCGTGGCAAGTGGAAAGAGGTAGTCTCCGCCTACCCCTCTGGGAAAGAGGCGTGATTTTATGTATGTATGTATTTCATCCACAATCGTTCTTTTACGCAGTTATCAATATATCAGTATTATTCTATGTATCATCTAGTATTATCAACTATTCTATTAACAAGAAATCTATACTGTTATATGTATACTAACAAAATTTGTATCAGTCCAGAAGCTTGAAATAAAAATGAAATGAAAAAAAAATATATACTTTTCTATATTTCTTACAGCCGCTCCCACACAGTCTTCACGATCGTGGTCCACATGAAAGAGAACAGTCCTGAAGGCGAGGAGTTGGTGAAGATCGGGAAACTGAACCTCGTCGACCTCGCCGGCTCGGAGAACATCAGCAAGGCGGGCTCTGACAACCCCGCCAAGAGGGAGCGGGCGCGGGAATGTGTTAACATCAATCAGAGCCTGTTGACCCTTGGCAGGGTCATAACGGCGCTGGTGGAGAGGCATCCTCATATACCGTACAGGTTTGTTTTGGTTTTTGACTCATTTGTATACATAATAACTACTACTACTAATATTATAAAGCTGAAAAGTTTGTTTGAACGCGCTAATCTCAAGATCTGCTGGTTCGAATTGAAAAATTCTTTTTGCGTTGAATAGACCATTTATCGAGGAAGGCTTCTATATATGTAACTATGCGCTCGCACGCTGCGCGCTGCAACTATTAGGAGCGAAGAAATAATGGAAAATGTGAAAAAAGAAACGGGGTAAATTATTCATCCTTGAGCGCTTCAATGATGCCCGAAATAACTATTCCACGCGGACGGAGTCGCGGGCTTTTCTAGTCTCAAATATGCCTATTCACTTTTTATGTAACTTTATTATGATTAACAACTATAACTAGCCGTGTGGTTCCCGGCGCCAATACAAAAAAGAATAAGACCACTCCATCTCTTTCCCATGGATGTCGTAAAAGGCGACTAAGGGATAGGCTTATAAAAATTCGGTCCTTTTTTTTAGGCGACGGGCTAGCAACCTGTCACTATTTGGATCTCAATTCCATCATTAAGCCGAGCAGCTGAACGTGGCCATTCAGTCTTTTCGAGGCTATTGGTTCTGCCTACCTATAGACGTGACTATATGTTCGTATGTATGTTAACCAATAAAATCTCTTCCCGCAGGGAATCAAAACTGACCCGCATCTTGCAAGAGTCTCTCGGCGGCAAGACGAAGACATCAATCATCGCGACCATCTCCCCGGGCCACAAGGACCTGGAGGAGACGATGAGCACGCTGGAGTACGCGCACAGAGCGAAGAACATCCAGAACCGGCCGGAGGTGAATCAGAAGATGACGAAGAAGGCCATACTGAAGGAGTACGCTGAGGAGATAGACAGGCTCAAGAGGGATCTGCAGGCTGCCAGGGATAAGACTGGTGAGTTGTCGAGATGATTAGTGATGTTCCCGTGGGAATGATTAATAATAAATTAATAAATATATACGGGAACCAGTGAAAATTAAGGTCAAAGATTCCGTTACATACATACATACCCACATACATACATACAACCCAAGCTAATAAAAGCGTAGTAAAAATAGGCTCAAACAGCTCAAAAGCGTGGGTAAAGTCTATGTTTAAAAGGATGCAGTTGTTTTAAATGTCACCCTGTATACATACACACATACATACATATATAAAAAATATATAAATATATACGAGACAAATTACACGGGTAGCCTCGAAGTAAGTTCGAGACTTGTGTTATGAGATTCTAACTCAACGATACTATATTTTAAAATAAATACTTATATAGATAAACATCCAAAACCCAGGGCAATCAGAAAAAGTTCATTTGTCATCATGCCCTGGCGGAGATTCGAACCCGGGACCTCCTGTGTCACTGACAATCGTACTACCGCTGCGCCACAGAGGCCGTCAATTAATTAACTTAAAACATACATACATTTTGAGAAAATGAAAATTCTATATCCTTGGTTGGGTAGACTTAGCCAGCAGTCTTGACCCTGATGTGATAAAAGGCCATGTTTAGCTGTTAGGCCTTATGATTGAATTGAGATTCAGATAGTGACAGGTTGCTTGCTTTAGTCTAGTATATACCTTAGTCGTCCTTTACGACACGAAAGCGTACCCATTTCTAAAGTGCAGGTGATCAAACGGCAGAAAAAAAATACCATTAAATATTTGTGCCGTGTGGTTCCCGGCACCAGTACAAAAAAGAATAGGACCACTCCATCTCTTTTCCGTGAACGTCGAACGAACCGTGGACAAACTTGTGATTATTTTTTTTTGGCAATGAGCTAGCGACCTGTCACTATTTGAACCTCAATTCTATCTTTAAGCCAAACAGCTGAACGCGGCCTATCAGTCTTATCAAGACTGTTTGCTCATGCTCTGTCTACCCCATGTATGTATGTTACGTAAATATCTGTTCACAGGTGTATACTTAGCCAACGAGACATACACAGAGATGACGTTGAAACAAGAGGAGCAAAAGAAGGAGATACAAGAACTGCTGCTGAAGAAGAAGGCCATGGAAGACGAGAGGGACCGCATGCTGGCGGTGTTTGAGGAGCTGAACAAGAGGATAGCGGAGAGGGAGAGCGAGCTGAGTGATGCTATGAACAAGTTGGATGATACGCAGGCTAAGCTGGTCAGCACTAGCAATGTGAGTATTCACACATGTTTAACATATGTACATACATATGGTCACGTCTATATCACATGCGGGGTAGACAGAGCCAACAGTCTTGAAAAGACTGATAGGCCACGTTCAGCTGTTTGGAATTGAGATTCAAATAGTGACGGGTTGCTAACCCATCGCCTAAAAAAAGAATCCCACGTTTTGCAGGATCTGCGCACGAAAAACATGTTTGTAGCGGACTTGCCGGCCGTGTGGTTCCCGGCACCAACTGACAAATGTTGTAAGATGTCGTAAAATGCGGCTATGGGGCAGGCTTAGCATTTTTATCATTTTCTTGACTGCCAGCATATCTGATGGCCAGGAATTAGAGCGGATCCCTGGTTCCTCCTATTACCCTGCATTCTTTTAGGCGATGGGCTAGCAACCTATCACTATTTGAAAGTCGATTCTATCACCAAGCAAAAATTATTGTCTCTGTCTAGCCCACAAGGGATATAGACGTGACCATATGTATATGTTTGTTCAGATCCTGCACACGACGAAGCAGCAGTGCGAGGAACAGCAGCACCTGGTGAGCAAGCTGGCGGAGACGGAGCTGCAGCTGGGGCGGCAGGCGCGCGAGCTGGCGGCCGCCGCGCACACTGCAGTGCACCATGTGCACGGGCTGCACGGCGCCGTGCACCGCAGGCAGTCAGTTGTTGTTCCTTATATACATACTTACATACATACAAAATATATAAATATATACGAGACAAATTACACAGATCGAGTTAGCCTCGAAGTAAGTTCGAGACTTGTGTTACGAGATACTAACTCGACGGTGCTATGTTTTATTATATAAATACTTATATAGATAAACATCCAAGACCCAGGCCAATCAGAAAAAGTTCTTTTCTCATCATGCCCTGGCCGGGATTCGAACCCGGAACCTCCGGTGTCACAGACAAGCGTACTACCGCTGCGCCACAGAGGCCGTCAATACATACAAACATACATACAATCACGTCTATATAGCCCTTTAAGGACAAACAGAGCTAACAGTCTTGGAAAAATGGAAAGGTCAAGGTCAGCTGTACAGATAAATGATGAAATTGATTTTATTAGCGACAGGTTGGCTAGCACATCATCGCCTACGAGAGAAATAAGGAAACTCATAAGCCTATACCTTAATCGCATTTTACGACATTCATAAGAAAGATGGAGTGGTCCTTTTCTAAACTGGTTATTTGAAAAGCTTGACCAGACCTAAAAATTCTATACATACATATAATCACGTCTTTATCCCTTGCGGGATTAGACAGAGCGAACAGTCTTGTAAAGACTGATAGGCCACGCTCAGCTATTTGGCTTTAAGATAGAATTGAGATTCAAATAGTGACAAGTTGCTAGCCCATCGCCTAAAAGAAGAATCCCAAGTTTATAAGCCTACCCTTTAGTCGCCTTTTAGGACATCCACGGGAGAGAGATGGAGTGGTCCTATTCTTTTTTTCTATTGGTGCCAGGAACCACATGGCACCTAAAAATTACATTAAAAAAAGCATATCAAAAGGAACAATAAATGGAAACAATATAATGTATACAAATGGAGTGTATATAGGAACGTTGGGAGTGGAAAGGAATAAACGAATGTACCTTTATCAGATTGATTAAAAAAAAATGTAATTAACTCTTGTCTGGACACGTGATCTGATCGGAAATGCGTAAAACTCATGCGCGTATATTTGTGAATGATCGTGTTACAACCGTGATACGGACATTCGTTCAAAATTGGCATTCGTGCAAAATTTATTAACTTGCCCTTTTAAAAATATTAAAAATTAATAATTTTAATCAAATTTTTGCTTCTGTCGGAAGTTGCATCCCTTGGATTTTATTCAATGTTTTAATCACGTTCTCAAGATAATTTCGCTCATTATAATTTATACTTTTATATCTATACATACTCATATTATTAAATCCGCCATTGCGAGTGATTTGTTTCTTTATAAAAGAATGTATATTTTATTGTTACTGTGTAAATTTCTATGCAATAAATATATTACAAACAAACAAATTATAAAAAGGTTAACCTTAGTACATTCTTCCTCTTTCCCTTCTCTTAAAATTTGCGAGTAACAACAATGTACGTGAGCGAAGCCGCCGGCAACAAGTAGTTATACCATAGAATAGAATAGATTTATTTTCAAAATTGGATACAAGGTATCACTTATTGACGTCACATAACTTAAATCTAATTATAACTACTACCGCTTCCAAAGCGCATGTGTAGAACAGGCGGCGGAACAAACTACACTGCAGCATTTTCATCGGACGTCAATTTACAAATATAGATCTCTTAAATCTAAATCGTGGACGAATGCACATTGTCTACATTAAAAAACATGAATGAATGTAGAACTGATTATGTCAATACGAATGTTTCGTCAAATATAGGGTTGCCATCCGTCCGGGTTTCCCCGGATTTGTCCTAGTTTAGAGGGCATCCGGGGAGCGTCCGGGGAAGGTTTCATTTGTAGACCGGGTTTTAAAATATTAATAAATAAAAATAAATTTGGGCCGCTTACATTGCTGTAGGTCTAAACTTTAAAATGTTCTGATTTGTTGTTTAATATTCAAATGTCTTTTATTGCATTGTATATGTTTAAAAGATCTTATTAAAATGTCCGGCTTTCGGACTCTAAAATCCGGGGTTTTCACGCGTCTTGTCCGGTTTTCCAAATTTTAGAGATGGCAGCCCTAGTCAAATACCGCATTGTTCCCAGGTCAGTGGAGTCCCGGAACTTGGAACTGACCCGGGAGTTCCGCGCGCAGTCCTGCCAACAGCGCGCCGCCATGTTGTCCCGCGTGGACCACATACACTCCACGCTGATGCGCACGCTCAATGGACTGTTGGAGGCTTGTGGTAATGATAAACAGTACCTGGTTGACCGAGCTTTGCTCGGTTTTTTGTGTTTGGTAGAACGTGTTTTAATATTGATTTAATTTTATCTATTTGATTTTATTGAAAATTGTATATGGATCTTTGTTGTCTGAAATAATTGAAATTTATTTATTTAATATTAGTCAAGTTTTGCAAACATCTTACTTTAGCAGCACGTGTGTGACGAGCGGAAACTGGATTATTTTTATAATGGTTTTTTTTGAAATGATTCATCTCTTTGTGAAGTTTGAGAAACACCTGTGGGACAAGCGGAAATTATTATCTTGGGAACCGAGCTTTTCTCGAACCTAGGACCTTGATAAATCGATTCCTTGAGCCGAAAAGCCCCTAATCTATGACAGCCGTTTCCGAGATCCTGGTTATATATATACAAGAATTGCTCGTTTAAATATATAAAATTAGATAGATAGATAACATAGTATATAGTCACGTTATGAATGTGGATGAAGCGAAGGAAGTATGCAGAGTTCATGGCAAGTGGAAAGATGTAGTCTCTGCCGGGAAAGTGGCGTGATTTGATGTATGTATAGTCACGTCTATATCCCTTGCGGGGTAGACACAGCCAACAGTTTTCAAAAGACTGCAAGGCCACGTTCAGCTGTTTGGCTTAATGATGCAATTGATATTCAAATAGTGACAGGTTGCTAGCCCGTCGTCCAAGTTTATAAGCCTGTCTCTTAGTTTCATCACTTTGCTATCATATATAACGCTTTTGAAATAATAATAACTGTTAAATTATATTATATTTTTAAGCAATTATTTATAATTTTTTTTCAGACACTTATACCACTGACACTGTTGGTATTCAAGAGGAGAATAAACTAAAAATGGAGGAATTGGTGCGGAAAATTTGCGATACTATGGCGGAGGTAATGTGTAAAATATTGCTATTGATTCCCTTAGCGAAGCGTCTGGGTGGCGTAAAACATAAATACATATATGTTCACGTCTATATCCCTTGCGGGGTAGGCAGAGCCAACAGTCTTGAAAAGACTAAGCCATGTTAAGCTGTTTGTCTTAATGATAGAATTGAGATCAAATAGTGACATCTATATCCTAAGTTACTAATCCCAAGTTTATAAGCCTATTCCTCAGTCGCCTTTTGCGACTACCATGGGAACGAGATGGAGTGTCCTATCCTTTTTATTATTGGTGCCGCGAACCACACGGCCTTACTTATCATTAATCTTTACCATTTTTTTTTTCAGATAAAGACATCAATATCTACTGCTCACTCCAACCTACTATCATCTCGGGACACCCATATCGACCAAATAACAAAAACACTAACATCGCACAGCGTAGCTTTGGAGGCGTCTCTCAACGGCTTGTTGGGTAAAGTGGGTGACTGCGTCCGCGCCGCAGCCGCTGTGAACGTCGCGGGGGATGTTGATACGTTTGTGAAGCAGTGGGTGAGTCAGTTTTTAGTCAGTTATTTTTATTCTATTGAGGTATATAGATAGGTCTGTGACTGCTATTTTGTATGAGTAAATTTCAGCATATGTCTATATGTGGGTAATTATAAAAAAAGTTGTATGGTAAGGGTAATATTGAAATAAATTTAAAATTTCAACTATTTTCGCCTTAAATTTTTACAGTAATGTGAATATCTTAAAAGCTACTTAACTGATTTTGTGAGAAATTAAGAATTCTATTGACTAATTATAGCGGGGCGAGATTGAAGAGTAAAAGTCGATTACGGGATAATAAATTTTACTTTGGTAACTTATAAATACAAATTCGCTCGCTAACAAGAAGTGCATACCACACCGATCTGCGCGTTGTTTATTGACTGACTTGTCTATGAGGCGCGGGCGCGGGGGGCGGAGAGTGTCTCCCCGGAAGAGCCTACAATGTTGCCCTCTATATAATCAATAATATATACATACATACATAAAATCACGCCTCTTTTCCGGAGGGGTAGGCAGAGACTACTTCTTTCCACTTGCCACGATCTCTGCATACATCCTTCGCTTCATCCACATTCATAACTCACTTCATGCAAGCTCGGCGGTTTCGGGTACTTTTGATCTGAACCTTTACCAGGACGTCCTTAATTAGATCAAGATACGTTCGTCTAGGTCTTCCCACTCCGACCTTTTCCTCCACACTCTCCTTGTATATCTGCTTGTGGACGTTCTTAATAATATATATGCGTTTTATTATTAGAAGTACATGTACAATATATATATATTTGACCAATTGCAGTACAGCGGCGCTTCGGGCCGCGTGCAGAGCCTGGCGGCGGCGCACGCGGCCTTCGCTGAGGACAGCGGCGCGCGCGCAGCCCGCCGCCGCGCCGCCGCGCGCCGCTCGCGAGACGGGCGCCGCGCGCGCGCACAGCAGCGGGCGGCCACCGCTACCGCTGCCGTAGCGGTACGTTGCTATGTTGATAACTAGAGTCCGCCCGCAACTTCGTCCGTGCGGATAGTTATTATGGACATCATTGAAGCCCTCACATTTTTTTCACATTTTCCATTATTTCTTCGCTCCTAATAGTTGCAGCATACTGCATATAGCCTAAAACCTTCCTTGATAAATGGTCTTTTCAACACAAAAATATTTTTTCTATTCGAACCACAGTTCCTGAAATTAGCTGGTTCAAACAAACAAACTCTTCAATTTATAATATTAAAATAAGTTTTATTCTTTTGGTATTTAAAAGTTCTTTAGTATCATAAAAATAAAGAATCTTGACACATCGTTTTGTAAAAAATATATTTTTTTTAAATGAATTTATAGCCATAAGAAAAAGATTTACATAATCATAAACTTTTTGGAAAGATAGTTTATAATGACTTTCAATTATTATTGTTTTTTATTATGGAGAAAGAGTCCTCTATGTCCATGTCCACTCCTGATGAATATTAATGGCCGGAACTACACGACACCATGGTAGACAAGATAAAGTCCAAAAATAAGAGTATAATTCACCTTTTACAATACATCTCTATTTAATATCAACACTAAAAATCCACACAGGAAATAGAGGAAGAGAAAACACAAATCGAGAAACGCCTGAGAAACCAACTATCCGCCATCGAAGCGGAACGTCGAGACATGGAGAAGAGACTCGATGACAGAATGCTGGAAGAGAACCAACGATTGGAGCAGTTGAGGAGGATTTGGGAGGAGGACAGGGAGGAGTGCGAGGCGCTGAGGAGGATGCTGAGCCAGAGGGAGGCGAGACTCGAGGCGCAGAGGCGGGAAATGACGAAGAGGCAGGAGGAATTGATGAGGGAAACCGCTGATGAGAAACAGGTGAACATGTGTTTTTTTATTCATTGCATTCATATTTTAACTAACATGCTGGTTTGTTATTTATGTTATAGTCATGTCTATATGCCTTGCAGGGTAGACAGGGCCAACAGTGTCGAAAAGACTGATAGGCAATGTTTAGCTGTGTACCGCTTAATGATGAGAGCCCATCGCTTACAAGAGGAATCCCAAGTTTATGTATATACAGCTGAATGTGTTAGTCTTTCCTACAGTCTTTGTGAGATTGTAGACTCAGTCTACCCAGTAAAGGATAAAGACATGTTAATTATGTGTGTATGTATATGTTAATTTATTGCTAAAAAATATTTAAAACTTCTCTACCAGTCGAGGTTGGTTAGATTAATAAAAAGAAATAAGGAATCTTCTAGTTAGTCCCAGTTGCATCCTCACCACTCTGGTATGCCTTGGACCATAGATCCTGGATTGGGTGAGTCGGGTTTTTAAACAACCTCCCCAACCTTGCAAGGAAACCTAGCCCGTATTGGATCGATCATGGTTACACATCCAGTCGTCTGAATGTCAAGCGCATTGACAGTTGATTACAGATTTTATTAAAACATAAAGGTGAATAATCTCATTTTTTCTTTCTTAGGCTTTAGAAGAGAGGTTGTCCAAGAAAATACAACAGATCGAGGAACAAAGGAAACTTCTAGAAGACAGAATGGAGAAACTGGTTTCTTACCAGAATGAGCAATTGAGAGCTGACGAAGAAGATGTTGAAGACGCGGAGGCGAATTTGGAAGAGCACAATGTTGACAGCGATGCTTGGATCCAATGTTTGGACAAATACGCCAAGGCGTTTGACGAAGGTAATTTGTTTTTTATTAACTTTTTCCGGAAATTTCGGAGTGTTTCAGTGCTTGACTTTCTGAGGAGAATGCATAACACATTGTTTGGTTTATAACTCATTAGCTCACTCTGTGACTTGGACTGAAATAGTAAGAAGCTTTGAAAGAGCATAATCTTTTACTTATGTGGTGACATTACTTACGTCACACGCCATCAAGCCAATCACAGCGAAGAATGGGACTCGCTTTACCAATAGCAGCAAAGAGTCTGAATCACATACATACATACATATTATCACGTCTGTCACGTTTAAAATGCGTGATGCGCAAAAAAGGCACAGGTTCAAATCCCATGTCGGCCATGACTATTTCAAAGTTATGTACAGTTTAAACACTAACCGATGCTTTTACGGTGAGGGAAAACATCGTGTGGAAACCTACACATTCCAGCAACTGAATCCAATACGGGTTAGGTTTACCTATAAAATTAATGGGATAATGCTGAATCGAGTATTATGTGCTTTATTGCAATGATTTAAGATCCATTTTTTTTAATGATAAATATTAAATGGCGTTTAAAAGAGGTACCGCTTTTTTTGTATGATGTGCTCACACCTTTTTATTATATAGTCGATCGAAGGCTGTAATTACAGAAACATTTGTTTTTTTTTTGTTTGTTTGTAAATAATTTATTATACATTACAAATTTTTAGTAGTCACTACATAGTATAAAACAAAGTCGCTATTTTAGTCTGTTTGTCTGTACTTAAATCTTTAAAATTACGCAACGGATTTTGATGCGATTTTTTGTAACAGGTAGAGTGATTCAAGAGGAAGGTTTTTATGTATAATAACATTTATAATTTTGCACCCGTGCGAAGCCGGGGCGGGTCGCTAGTACATAATAAGATATTAAAAATAAAATGTGAACAATAGCGGACTTATCTCTATGAGAGATTTCTTCCAATCAACCAGGTAACTCAAAGAATCATTTCAAGGTAAAAGAATAGAATAGATTTATTTTCAAAATTGGATACAAGGTATCACTTATTGACGTCACATCACTTAAATCTAATTATAACTACTACCGTATACTTAAGCGCATGTGCAGAAGAAGCGGCGGAACAAACTACACTGCAGCATTTTCATCGGACGTCAATTTACAAATATACTAGTAAGCAAGGAATATTAGCTACAGCCAACATTAATATTTATTGTCATTCCAGGCACCACCTCTATCAACACAGACATGGAAGCGTTCTGCGCCAACGTGGTGGAGGTGGTGGAGCACGTGTTCTCCCAGTTCGTGGCGGCACTGGCGCACGCGCAGCAACAGATTGAGGTAACAACAAAATCATCACTACATAGTATAAAACAAAGTCGCTATTTTAGTCTGTTTGTCTGTATGCTTAAATCTTTAAAATTACGCAACGGATTTTGATGCGGTTTTTTGTAACAGGTAGAGTGATTCAAGAGGAAAGTTTTTATGTATAGTAACATTTATAATTTGCACCCGTGCGAAGCCGGGTCGCTAGTACCATATAAGGGTAGAATCGAGACCAAATTTTTCAAACTTGCTCTTTGTGCAAACTCGTTGGTTAGAAGGTGCTTTTGAATTATGTCTTGTCGAAAAAAACCGGCCAAGTGCGAGTCGGGCTCGCGTACGAAGGGTTCCGTACCGTTATCGCGTTCGTTGTAAAACGTATTTGTTAAAACACTACATGGTTATTAAAATCGATCAAAGATTGTTTAAAAATAACGTTTGTTGTGTGAGAGCCGCTCTTTAGTATTTCCTTTATTTTTTTTAAAGTATTGTACTTACAAGTAAATATTCTGTGAAAATTGTCTACTTGTTATTGGTATTAATATTGAGAAAATTAATATTAAAAAACGATATTGTATGGAAATATTACCCCTTTATTTTTTTAATTTTTAATATTTCTAATTCAAAAAGTTTTATTCATTATTACTATATATGATGCATTATGTCATTGTCATATCTTTCGGTTTCACAACATTGGTGACGGTAATAATTATTCGCGGTCATTCGTATTCTTTAAATGAGGCTTTTTATTCTGGCGTTTATATTTTATGTACATATGTGTGTGTGTATGTATAATAACATTGGTTGACTGGAAGAAATCCCTCACAGGGATAAGTCCGCCCTTTTACATCGTTATTTTTAATGTATTTTTATGTACTACTTATATAATTTGTTATGTACAATAAAGAATTAACCAACAACATGGCTAAATATATAATATTTTTTTCTACAGACCGACACTCACTCGACGCTCGAGAGTGAGAAAGCATCGTGCACTGCTCTGTGCTCACAGTCGTCGCGGCTGCTGAGCTCTGTGGCGGACGACACGCAAACACTGGTGCAAACGTTATATCACAATATTGAGGTATGTATTATAAATAGTACTAGCTGTCCCGGCAAACGTTGTTTTGCCATATATAATTTTTAAGTAATTTCTAGGTAAAAAAAATGTCAAGTGTGGACAACCCTTATCAATAAGTGGTATGAAAAATAGATGTTAGCCGATTCTCAGACCTACTGAATATGGATGCAAAATTTTGGTTAAAATCGGTAAAGCCGTTTCGGAGCAGTACGGAGACAAACATTGTGACACGAGAATTTTATATATAAGATTTACATGATACTAGATGTCGCCTGCGAATTCATATCCGTGGAAGTTTAATGTCTGTGTGTCTGTGATGTTAAGGTGAATTGTCGTAAGTAAGAGAGAGAGAGAGATAATTTAAAGATAAATAGAATACTACAACCTTTATATTAGACCTGTTTAACTATATTGAAGACGGCGTGGGTTTAGCTCGAGATCCAGCAAGTAGTCGTAAGAGGATAGCGAACTTGATTTATATGTTCAAAGAAGTTTGAAATGTTATACAAACTAATTCTTGTTATGTTCTTGTTTATCTGTGGTGCGGCGTTCCATGCGCGCGCATCTTTTAAATACATGGCATTCGTGTCCAAGCTATCATACATACATACATATGTTCACGTCTATATCCCTTGCGGGGTAGACAGAGCCAATAGTCTTGACAGGAATGAATGGCCACGTTCAGCTATTTGGCTTAATGATAGAATTGAGATTTAAATAGTGACAGGTTGCTAGCCCATCGCCTAAAAAAGAATCCCAAGTTTGTAAGCCTATCCCTTAGTCGCCTTTTACGACATCCATGGGAAAGAGCTGGAGTGGTCCTATCCTTTTTTGTGTTGGTGCCGGGAATCACACGGCACGGTCCAAGCTATCCTGTGGTTTTATTGCATGATTATTTATAAATATCTATAAATATATCAGAACTACTTGGTGAACGCTAATGTAGACCAAAGGCGAAGGCCCGGGACGCGGTATAGGGCTCCGGGGCTGGGGAAGGGCGCCGGGGTGACCGCCGTCACAGCGAGTGCATACATGCATGAAATAACGTCTAAGTGCCTTTCCGGGGTAGACAGAGTCAATAGTCTTGAAAAGACTGATAGACCACGACCAGATGTTTGGCTTAGTGATAGAATAGAGGTTTAAATAGTGACAGGTTGCTAGCCCATCGCCTTAAAGAAGAATCCCAAGTTTATAAATTCTTACTTGTAGAACTTTCTTCGAAACACAAACAAAAAACAATGACTTGACCATAATTTTTTTTTATTTTATTATCACGTTGACTTCTTGATTACTTATGTTCAAACCAATTTTGATTAATAAAAGTTTTATTCAATTCCTTTTAACCAACTTACTTTTACCCGTGACCTCGTTCCCGTGATTTCTTATTTCTCTGTGAAAACATTGCCTATGTTATTAATATAGATTTACAATTACAGGAGAACAATAACGCGACTATACAACAACTCGGTCGCCTGTCTTCGTCTGCCGGGGAAACGGCGGCCGCCGTGCGCGAACACACGGCGGGTCAGAAGACTGTTCTACATCAGACCAGGGAATACCTGGACAGCTTGCACGGGACGCTGAAGGAAGCTCTGGACAAACACGAGGAGTTGGAGGAGACGTATCTGGCTAAGGAATACAGGGTTTATACTCCTACTGGTGAGAATTGTTTGGCTTTTTTCTTCCTCCTAGCTTTAGTCTCGGTTGCATTCTCGTCATTCCGTTGCGGAGCCCGGGGTATGCCTTTGACAATTGATCCTAGATAAGTAAATACATACATATGGTCACGTCTATATCCCTTGCAGGGTAGACAGAGCCAACAGTCCTGAATGGCCACGTTCAGCTATTTGGCTTAGTGATAGAATTGAGATTCAAATAGTGACAGGTTGCTAGCCCATCGCCTAAGAAGAAACCCAAGTTTGTAATCCTACCCCTTAGTCGCCTTTTACGACATCCATTGGAAAGAGATGGAGTGGTCCTATTCTTTTTTGTATTGGTGCCGGGAACCACACGGCACAATATAAATATATACGGGACAAATCACACAGATCGAGTTAGCCTCAAAGTAAATTCGAGACTTGTGTCACGAGATACTGACTCGACGATACTATATTTTGTAACAAATACTTATATAGATTAACATCCAAGACCCAGGCCAATCGGAAAAAGGTTTTTATCTCATCATACCATATGAATATCCTACTACTATTATAAAGGCGAAAGTTTGTATGGATGTATGGATGTTTGTTACTCTTTCACGCAAAAACTACTGAACCGATTACCATGAAATTTGGTATGTAGGTAGCTGAAGACCCAGAATAACACATAGGCTACTTTTTATCCCAGAGTTCCCGCGGGATTGATAGGGTTTCCATGCGGACGAAGTCGCGGGCGGCCTCTAGTTTATATATATTTGTGTGTGTGTGGCAGGCGGCACGCCGCAGCGCACGGAGTACCGGCTGCCGCGCCAGCTGGCGGCCACGTCGCCGCACGACAGGATCCTGGCGCGCTTCCGCGCCGCGAGGGAGCGCCACGGAGACCAGGTCCGTATGCTGGACGTTTTATTTACATACCAACATATATATATATATATCTGGATATTTTATTTACATACCAACATATATATATATATATATCTGGATATTTTATATACATACCAACATATATATACAAGGTGTAACGGAAAGGGGGTTATCATAAAAAGTGGGTGGATACTATACCTTAAATAGATTCTTCCTACTGCTACTGCTGGTCCTTATCACCATGTTCATAAATGCATGTCAATAAAATTTCGCAATAAAATGTATTTATTTAAATGTAAACAAACGTGGCAAATCACTATTGGGTCAACATCCCCAATTCAAAACAACACACACACTAAGACACTATCGATGTACACTTAAACACTAACTCCTCACTCGTCATTTTCTCCTGGTACCGTCGGCGACCTAAGTCGTAGGTAGCCGCTTTGTCGGCGCCGTCAAAGAGATCGCGGCAAGGCGGCGAACGTTTGACGAAGATTCTAAAACAAACAAATAAGACTCGTTTACTTAATCAATAAGAATCATTTTGCTTTGACAGAGGTACGTCGTTTAAGACATTCAATCGATTTGAAAATATTCGCATGAAATGCAAAAGAAATAATAATTACCTACATACATAAAACCACGACTTTTTCCCGGAGGGATAGACAGAGACTACATCTTTCCACGATCTCTGCATACTTCCTTCGCTTCATCCACATTCATAACTCTTCATGCAAGCTAATAAATAATTACCTACATTACAAAATAAATTGGTAACTAAGTCAAAGAAAGATTGAAAACCTACATACCTTTCAAAGAAAGGGTTCAAAACGTCGACCTCCTTCTTGGATGCACAAGTCAGCTCTCCGGTAAATGGAAACCCAGACATTGCGAAGCATTCCTGACGTTACAGTATCGCATGCGGTTTGATGCGGGCAACCATTTCTTCGCTCGAAGGGGAATCCGACGCATACACTTTATTTTTAATGTATCCCCACAAAAAAAGTCAAGTGGTGTGAGTTCTGGAGACCGCGGAGGCAATGCGATACGTCCTCCTCGTCCAATCCATTCCGGGAACCGGGCATTGAGGTGGCTGCGCTCATCACGAGCGAAGTGAGCTGGAGCGCCACCATGTTGGAATATTAGGTTGTTTTCCATCACGATATCCACGTAACTTCTCACTGGCATTACTGTTCCTCATTTAAGTAATTTTCTAGGAAATTTAGACTGTTAGGCAAAAAATATGGTTCAACGACAACATCTCCGACTATTCCAGCATCCAGCCAACACATTTATCCGCCACTGGTACTGGAAAGATGACTCCGTAAAAACATGTGGATTGGTAGCTAGGTATGCGACCAATAATGTTCATTGTAGTCGTAATAATATTCTGAATTACTCAAAGAAATCACGAAAGAGAACACGTGTACGAAAAAGTCAAAACACAAACAATGTTGTCACCAGTGCTGCCAGACCAAAAATCCGATTGAGCGCTGAATGATGTAAAAAAGCGCTCGATTTCTTGGAAATTGTGCTTTAAAAAAGCGCTAGATATCGCGCTAAAAGAACAATTTTTCTTGAATGAAATAAAGCAAACAAACAAAAAAACACTCTATTAGGCTTTAAAATAACTGATGCTGATAGAGCCATAGAGTTTTTTAATATGTCATGATGTAAATTAAAAAAAACACCAGATTATCCGCTAGGTGCCATAATTCTGTAAAGCGCACCAAACACATAAAAAAGCGCTAGATCTAGCGCCCAAAGCGTTAAAATGGCAGCACTGGTTGTCACGCAAACCGATAGCGAACGACTGATTGACTTCTCAAATAATTGTACATTTCCGCTTCCCGATTCTGGCATCCTAGTACAGGGGAGACACGGGCAAAGTCGACCACGGTCACGTTAACCGGCTATTTTTGTAAACAAAGGTGAAATAAAATTATTTTAGTACAAATATGTTTTGTCCCTTTGATTCAATATCTTATTAATTTTACCATAATAAACGGGTTAAAAACAGTATTATTTGATTTCAAAATTTTACCATACTTACTACCACTCTTACCAATAGGAAAAAGTGGCATGTACAAAACGTGTTTCCTAGGTTGACTAAATGTTGACAACTTTTTTATGAATGTGGCGATAAAATTAAACAAAGTAAAAGTTTACTAATCACAAACGTAAATAATCAGGTGGGATCATCATTTTACCCTCACTTACCCTAAAGCGGAAGAAAGGATACGTGTACATCACCTGTCTCGCGGCGTAGCGCCATTGGGCGGCGCTTAGTGTACTAGACAGTGAACCCATTGACTGCGCACACACACACTCTCAAATTTGAATATTGACCTTGAATTAGTCGAATTTAAGAACGAGAGACAAGTACTCTATCTAGTCTTGCCTTCTCGTTTTGGTAAATTAGGGGCCCGTTTTCATTTATTTTTAAGTAGATAAATTAAACCTCTTGCGTATCCATGAAATCCTGGTAGCTAAATGATTAATTCCTTTATTTTATTCGGAGATGTTTTTACCCATGATGCAAAAAAGAGCAGTGTTGTTGATGCAGATGACGCAGAGAGACTGCCGTCTGACGTCCGCAAGGATCAGAGACTTAAAAGAAAACATGTTTCCCTTCACGAACATTTCTTTCTTCCCGGACTTTTAACAACCTATGTAAACGTCATTTAAGTACTAGATCATTAGTAATAGTTTTATTAATTTATGACGATATTCGTTAATCGGCTTCTTAAAATATGAAAAAGAATTTCGTTCGTAATAGAAAATTTCTTAAAATATCCGGAACCATTTTAATACATTATTAATCGACCTTGCTCTTTGCTCCTTGCAAAGAAAAGTCACGCCTATTTCAGGGTTCATTTGGAAAATTTTAGTTAAAACCAACAACAATAGTTTGCTCGGATTTTGTGATTCAATAATAGTTTGATTATTTCTCTTTTTAATTATTATTTCTTTAAAAAATATTTCTTTCATATTTAAGTTTTTCATAATGTTACAAACACGTTCTCTGGTAACTACTACATTGATATTATTCAGTACGCTTAGTTCGTTGTTTTACTTTTACTTTATTACTGTAAAAACGCCAGTCCGGTATTTTAGTTGCTACAATTAATCTGCTAAAATAATTGATGAGAAACTGTTAGTCAGTTTTCTTTTTTGCCATGAGATTGAAGAGGCATATGAAACACTGATATTCAAACAGCCTTCAGTGTAAAGTTGTAATTTTAATGAGATAAAGTAAAAAATCAAGTTTCGCAGGTGGGACTCGTCAGCTAAATAGTAAAAAGTAAAGAAAAAAGCAGGAACACTTAGTTAAGAAAAACAAAAAAAAAAGATATCCGGAACCCTGGCTCTAAAATACTATTTTAAAGTACCAGGAGTACAGACGGGTGGCGTCGACATTAGGCCAGTGGGCCAATGGGTGTGATCGTTAAGATGCTATTGACCTCACAGCTGTTTACTGCTGTAGTGTTGTGCAAGTTTTAATAAAATAACATAAAATAAAATAAAATCGGCTGTAAAAAATAAAAATTTCAAAATAAAAAATTTACTTTTAGGGTTTTGCGTGGCACCAGGCTGTTTGTTACCGGTAACTCGTTTGGTGTACTCAATATGATAACCCCCTTTCCGTTACACATTGTATATATCTGGATATTTTATTTACATACCAACATATATATATATATGAGTCATTTTCAAAATAGATGTACCGTAACACAATATAAACACAAAAGAACAGTCCGATTTTGTTACACAAAAGATAAACTGTTCCACAAAGGAATTTGTAAGGGTCCGTACATAGGTATAATTATGTGGTTGGAAAAAAAGCATCAAAATAATTATCTGATCTTTATTAAAAAAAAAGGTACACATACCATCCATCCATAGCCAAATCACTTACAAAACATTTTTTTTTATCTGACAAAAGATTTAAGCGAAAATAATGTTCATGAACATAAAAAGTCAAATAACTTTGTTTAAATGAAAGTAAATTATTAAAATAAAACAAAAGTCAAACTTAAAAAACTTTGTCCAAACGAGAATAAACAATATCTTATTAAAATTAATAAAAAGTCAAATAACTTTGCTTTGTTTAAATGAAAGTAAATTATTAAAATAAAACAAAAGTCAAACTTAAAAAACTTTGTCCAAAAGAAAGTAAACAATATCTTATTAAAATAAATCAAAAGTCAAACTTAAAAAACTTTGTCCAAACGAGAATAAACAATATCTTATTAAAATTAATAAAAAGTCAAATAACTTTGCTTTGTTTAAATGAAAGTAAATTATTAAAATAAAACAAAAGTCAAACTTAAAAAACTTTGTCCAAAAGAAAGTAAACAATATCTTATTAAAATAAATCAAAAGTCAAACTTAAAAAACTTTGTCCAAAAGAAAGTAAACAATATCTTATTAAAATAAATCAAAAGTCAAACTTAAAAAACTTTGTCCAAAAGAAAGTAAACAATATCTTATTAAAATAAATCAAAAGTTAAACTTATAAAACTTTGACTGAACATAATATTTGTGCATATCAAAAATTTAAATTAAGTATTAAAAGTCTTAATCAAAATAAATGCGATCACTGTCTTCTGATAACATATAGTAATTTGAAACTGAACTTAAATGGACATTTTTTACAATATTTGCAGCCGGGAGTGTATCTCTGTCAATTTTTTTTGGGGGTACGAATTTAAGCTGAGGTTTTTTTACAGTTTTTAAGAAAAATATTGTATACTTTATTTCAGGTCTGAGTTCGACGTTTTCAATAAATCCTATATAATATGTCCATCCCTTTTTTTCATAATATCTAACCAACACACTATCATTTTTATTGTAGTTTATAAAATTTTCTAATTCTTGTACTTTGGTTTCTTTTTCAGTTTTAGTTATATTTTCAGTCTCATTGTCTCTTTTAGCATAGTCTTTATTTTCTGATTCAGTCTCATTTTCTCTTCTTTTATCCTTGTTCGAGTAGTATTTTTCTGATTGTTTTTCTTCTATCACTACTTTTCCCTCTTCTATATTTTCTGATTCAGTCTCATTTTCTCTTCTTTTATCCTTGTTCAAATAGTATTTTTCTGGTTGTTTTTCTTCTATCACTACTTTTCCCTCTTCTATTATGGTCTCTTCAGTATCATCACTTTTTAGTTCTACTTCCGTACCTATTGTGGCCCCTTCTATTTCTGCCTTCTTTTCTTTTATCGCATTAGCATTATTAGTAATATTGTCATCTGCTGCATTTTCCATATCTTTTAACACTTTCTTATTTTCTTCGGCTGCACTCTCATTTCTAATATCTTGGAATCTTGATTGAATATTTGTGTTTGTTCCGAAACTTGTAGCTAGTTGATGTTTTATAGAAATGTCTATTTTGTCGACGTTATTAAGCCTAAATGGGCCGTAATTTTTTAAATCGAAATATCTGACATTTTCTGGAGTATTTCTTATATCAGATAAGAGGGTAATTTTCTTATTACTACTCTTAATTAGGTTTGTTGTCTTACTTTCTTCTAAAATATTTTCTTTGTCACCTGTTTTACTGTTTTCTGACTTGCACTCTTCTTCAACCTTCCAATCACTATCTTCGGATTCAGCATAAGTTATATCAGAATCAACGCTTGTATCACTGTCTGCTCTTGCTAATCGTTTCTTTTTTGTAATGCGTCTTCTTTTGATTGTCGTTCTTTCCGTTTCCGTTATATTTCTATTATATTTTCTCTTCTTATTCTTAATAATCAAGTTATGCTCTTTTAAGTCAAAACAATCACATAATGCTTCTTTACAGAAACAAGCCAGTTTTCTATATTTTATTGTATCGTCCTGGTCTGTTGTAATCACTTGATGTATAGTCATTGTGTTTGGAACAGGGATCAATTCTCTTGTACCAAATTCTTGTTTTACAGTTTGTATATTTTCTTCCGATATGTAAAAGAAAGCAATTTTCGACTGACCCTTTATTAGAGTGTCGTAAGCAGTTTGTGCATTGATAATGTCTTCACCGTGTGCAACTTTTTTGTCTAATGTCCGTTTTACTGCACCGCCTATCCCATCTGCTGCCCCTTTGCCGTGGGCAGATTCAAAGAATGACCAAGTAGAATTTTCAAAACCCATTTTTTTAATCATAATTGAATGTAGATAAAAATTGCCTTTCTGGCGATACTGGGTGGTGGGCCCATCGGAAAAAAAGTGTATTGTAGTCACATTCGTTATAATTTTTTTTATCTGTTCTAAAATAGGTGTCAGATGAGCCCAAATAGCTGAGGGTTCGTGATTATTTGAAGGTGAAATAGTGCAAAATGATTTTTCTTGTAAGCCCAGCTCGTTTTTGTAATAAATGACTCCAGTATGTAATGTAAACTGTTGTTTAGAACCGGCAAAATGTGTTGCTTGTACCTCTTCATTTAATTTGCAAAGATAATTTTCAGAGAAATCGCAATGTATAATGCACTGATTTTCAGTTAGTGTTTCTTTACATCTTTTATACATTTGGTATGCATGATAAATGTTGAAAAAGTGTTTTTTGAATATGAGAAGTTGTTCCGAAAATGTCTGTATCAAAGTTTCTAACGTACCTTGTACCATTTCTTTAGAAGTCTTCTTTGTAGTCTTGGTTTCAGTTTCCTGGTCAGTACTTTTTATTTTAGTGTATTCATGTTTCTTTGTAACCCAGCTGTACCAAAACACAGTCATATCTTTATTTTTTTGTGACTCATCAAATGAAATAATCTTATCTTTACATCTATCGCATTCATTATACATACACTTCTCATTGAACTTGTCACATACAATTTCTGAAACCAACTGTTCCAAATCGTCTGTTTCAAGAAGTCCGAGTATTTTTAGTTTCTGCGCTAGAAATGACAAATTTGCATGTTTGACACATGCACATGTGTTTCTTTGGGAACTCTTAGGATCCAAAATATAAAACGGCTTGTATCTGGTGAAAGTTGTATATGAAACCGAACCACCTTCCTCTTTATACTTTTTATGTAATTTATCTAGTGAATCTAGTAGATATCTTCTTTGTTTTTTATTTTTCTTACATGTTATAGTCTCTTTTTTTCCTGCTGTAATTCTGCTGTTATCGTCCCTTTCTAAAAATAATTGTATCTCGTTCATCCTTCTCCTTTTCTTCTGAAGTTCTGTTTGTCTTTGTCTGAGTCTACCTTTTAATCCGAAGCAAGAATGGCCGAGTTTAGTCTTTAATTTGTACTTTCTTACTAATTCGTTGTCAACCACATTCTTTAAAACCTTTTTCTCGGGTTTTTTTTCTGCTTTATTGTACTGATTATTCAACGATTCTTTCAAAACATATCCTTCAAGTATCACCTTTTTTACTTTTTTTTTCTCTGGAGTAGGTATATTTGGCACTGTTTCTTCCAAAAATTTTTCTGTTTTTGAACATGGTGTTGTTGCTTCTTTATTTTTCGTAGTGATATTTTTGTCTAAATTTTCGCAAAACTGTAAGTCCTCTTCTAATTTGTCTATGGATTTTTTTAAATTTTCAATTTTTACTTTGTAGCGAGATATAGCTCTTCTTTGTTTTTTTATAACTCTAGCCATCTTTTGAACTTTGTCTTTTAATACTGAATTTTCTTTTGATAAAATATATCGAACTTTACGTTTTTCTTTTTGAGTCGTTTCAGCAGTGTTGGTTGGTTTGCTAGTGGATGGTTCACCATTTCTTTTCTGCTTTTGCTCTCGCCATTTTTTTCGTTTTTCATTCTGCAAATAATCTGAAAATTGGTTAATCGGTTTATATTTTCTCTTGGTCCTCTCAGCATTCTCTTTTTTCAATTTTTCTAATTTATCGGGATTTTCGCGTTTTAATTTTTCTCTGTATTTTTTTTGGCGTTCGGCTGGAGTCATCGGAGGCATTTTTCGGTACCTATAGAGCAAACACACCAATACTTATCATTTTTTTTTAAATTAAAATACTATAGTTGAACAAAAAAAATGTCATAAATATCTGAAAGGATAATTAATAATATTTACCAAAGATACCTAATACCTACTCAAAATAAAATTGATCAAGCAGCATAATAAATAGGCAACCATACCTATTTTTAAAAAATATTTTATAATTTTACTTATTCAAGATATTACAAAGTGCAGATATAGATACACCCTTATCCTTTGTGTAACGTTACACATGTTACACAAAAGATTGTGTAACGCTTGAACGTCACACAAAAGAACAATTTCCAGTGGTGTCAACATAACCTTCAAAAAATTTATAAAGAAAAATCTTACTAATATAATTGTTTCATAGTTTTATTCTTATTGTACAAAACCAAACAACATAATTCAAAAAGATTTTTGCGGAATTTACTATTTACTTACCAGAAAAGTCCACGTTAAACAAGAGAATTTTTTGTTGACAAATCTCGAGCACACCATGATTCTTAACCTCAAAGTGAAATGACCGGCCGCACTGTCATTTGGTCAAGTTGGTAGTACCGTACAGTATTGCCATACTAAAATTTATTATGAGTGCGTTCAAAATCAATTAAATAGCCATAATATTTCAGTTACACATAAGAATTACACAAAAGAAATAAATTGGAGACATTTAATTAAAAACCAATAAATCGCCTATGCATTATCTTTTACTAATAACAATCGGTTTTGCGTAAAACAATATTTTCACCTATTCTACTATGAGCTAAATACAATTAGATTTAAAACATAAAATACCAAATTATTAGTTTGAATTAGAGGGAGTGTGTGGGCGACAAAAAAATATTGTATGAAAGGCATTAAATTACGTCTTAATTTTATTACTAATTTAGAAATTATTTATAAATCTAGTGTTATAAAAGTGATAAACGTTTAAATAATAGTTATAAGAAGCACATAAAATAGAATTAATCATATAAATCCAACATTAAAATAGTAAATATTCAAGGAGACAGATTTTGTTTAGTGTATGTACAACTATTTTGCAAATGACTCATATATCTGGATATTTTATTTACATACCAACATATATATATATATGATCACATGTGTATCCCTTGTGTGGTAGATAGAGCCAACAGTCTTGAAAAGATTGATAAGCCATGTTATTTACATATATACACATGGTCACGTGTATATCCCTTGTGTGGTAGACAGAGCCAAGTCTTGAAAAGAGTGATAGGCCACGTTCAGCTGTTTGGCTAAATAATAGAATTGAGATTAAAAAAGTGACAGATTGCTAGCCCATCGCCTAAAAAAAAGCCTAGCCATTAGTCGCCTTCTACGACATCCATGCGAAGGAGCTAGAGTGGTCCTATTCTTTTTTCTACCGTATGGTTCACGGCACAAATAGAAAATTATAATAATGCATATATCATACATACATAAAATCACGCCTCTTTCTCGGAGGGGTAGGCAAAGACTACCTCTTTCCACTTGCCACGATCTCTGCATATTTCCTTCGCTTCATCCACATTCATTACTCTCTTCATGCAAGCTCGGCGGTTTCGGGTACTTTTGACCTGACCCTTTACCAGGACGTCCTTAATTTGATCAAGATACGTTCATAATTATTTTTTCATACCATATATAGAAGATGTAGTTACAGGAATAGAAAAGGGTATGTTGAGATGGTTTGGTCGTGTGGAGAGGATGAATGAAAGCAGGTTGACAAGGAGAGTGTGGAGGGAAAGGTCGGAGTAGGAAGACCTAGACGAACGTATCTTGCATATATCATTAATGATTAATATGACAGGATTATAATATATAATGAGTAATGTATATTACAGGATTGCATAGTGATCGAGTCGGCTAACAACACGATGAGCAGCTCGGCCGAGTCGTCGGTGTCGGAGGAGTCGGGCGAGTTGTTCGCGGCGCCGTCCCCGCCCGACAGCGGGCTGCCGCGCGCCGCCAACATCGTGAAGTCCACCAGCGAGACCGACATATACAGCATACGCAGGGTGAGCACGTACATACATACATATGGTCACGTCTATATCCCTTGCGGGGCAGACAGAGCTGTGGCGACATCTCTAACCCACCCGTCGCAACATCAATCAAACACTGTGGCGACATCTCTACGCCACTCGTCAGAACATCAAATCATACAACTACTGTCAATCATCGCGAAGAAATTGACGCGCTCAACCAATAGCAGCGAAGAATCTAAGACGCGATTTCAAAGATTTTCACGGATTGGAGCTATATATACAACCTCCGACACAAAGCGTTTGTCGCGCGGTTCCCCAGGCATAAAACTAACTAAGTAACCTAGCCTGGCGGAAGATCTTCCCTTTGGGGCGGTCGAGCTGTTTGGCTTAATGGTAGATTTGAGATTCAAATAGAGACAGGTTGCTAGCACATCGCCTAAAACAGAAGAAGTTTGTAAGAGATGGAGTGGTCCTATTATTTTTTGTATTGGAGGGTGAGTGACGAATCATATGTGTTATACGAGTGGACGAACGAACTAGGTGCAAATTCCACCATACAGTACATTAGTTTGAATACTAACCAATACTCTTACAGTGAGGGAAAACATCGTGAGGAAACCTGCACATTTAGATGGATCCACGGATCCAATACGGGTTAGATTTATCTTCGAAAATCAGATGGGAGTGGCTTCAAGTGAAAACCTGACTCACACAATCTCGAATCCATGGTCGAAGGCACACCCCGGGCTCCTCTCCAGAGAGGTGAGGATGCAACCGGGACTAAAGCCAGGAGGAAGAAGACTAGTGGACGAACGATATATTGACGGCCTCTGTGGCGTAGAAGTAGTACGCTTGTAGTGTCATCGGAGGTCCCGGGTTCGAATCCCGGTAAGGGCATGATGAGATATGAACTTTCTCTGATTGGCCCGGGTCTTGGATGTTTATCTATATAAGTATGTATTATAAAATATAGTATCGTTGAGTTAGTATCTCGTAACACAAGTCCTGTATATATTTATTTATTTATTTGTTTATATATGACTGGTAAAGGAACATGAAGTCTCTGCCTACCCCTTCGAAAAAGTAGCATAAAAATGTTTATGTTATAATGTAATCTTTTTTTTAATTCCAGCATCAAGACCAAAACGGCAAGGAGAACACGAACCGTTCCGTTTCATACAAGAAGCCTTCGAAGTTGCCCGCGCCTTCTTCGCACAAGAAACCGCTCGTGGAACGAAACGCGGTCTGACGATAACTGTTTAGTTTTTACGCACAAATATATTATTATTATTAACTAATTTAGTGTTTTATAGTGTATAATGGCGTTATTTTGTGACCTCACAAATGTGATTTACCTGGGACATGCAAAGGAATTTCCTATTTGAATTGCATAATTTGAAGTGTACATAACGTTTTTTTGGCATAATCATCGTTTCGCAGAATGATTAAGACCAGGTTAATTGTACTCTTAAACGACCAACTTGTGTGAACAGAGTGATGAATGTAGATGAAGTGATAAAGTATGCATGGATCGTGGCAAGTGGTAAGATGTAGTCACTGCCTACCTTTCCGGGGAAGAGGTGTGGTTTATGTATTACATATTGAAATGTGATGTGAAAAAATGATTAGCCAAAAAAATATGTTATGTTAACTTTAATGTATGTCATATAAATTGATAGAATCTATGTATGTGTGGACTCCTAAGAATATAATGATATTATAAATGCGAGAGTGTGTGTGTATGTTGGTTTTGTCTTAACGTCAAAACCTAGCTTTAGTTAATGCGGTGTTGTAAGTGGCTACTATTTACAGCGGGAAATTATTAAATTTCCCGAAATAGAACAATTTCGGAGTTAAATGTCATTCTGCCATTTATCAATTTAGATTAAAATGTAGCATATAGTTACACATATACTATTGGAAATAGATTAAATTGATCTATTTTTGGAACACGCAAATCACACTGAAAATAGTTATTTTTTATTTATACGTACATATATATAACACACAACATTGAATTTAATTAAACTGTAACCTTTTGTGTAATTATACATATAATTTCTTATCTCTTAATTTTCAATAACCACTTGAGAATGCTTTTAGCATTAAGTTCACCTACTGAAACTTCAAATGCTCATTAGTTAAAAATAGTAAGTAACTAAATGCTTTATTGTTCACTACAGGAGTACATTACAAATATAAAACAGTAGTACAGTACAAAGGCGGGCTTATCCCTAAGTAGGATCTCTTCCAGCCAACCTGACAATGAGAGGATCGCATACAAAATTGAGGCAAGGGTGAACAACAGTTCATTTACGAATATGATGCTTAAGACTTAACAATTATATACGTACATATATAAATAAAGTATATATATATACATGTATGTATACATATAAATTAAATTAATAACCAATTCAAGACTCGCGAAAGAATTTATTAATAGTGTTGCCGAACTACCTATCGATAGTTTACCTTTGAGATCATTACAATATTGATCAGCCTATCGATAGTAATTTCGATCAATGCTTCTTCTTGGCTCAAAGTTTGGTTTGTACATTTGTCATATATTTCATCGTGGAGTTAAAATCCCATACAATTCCAGAACTTACTTGGGTCTAGCAAAATCTGTGTCATTTGTCCCGCATTTGATTATAAATAAATAAATATATACAGGACAAATTACACAGATTGAGTTAGCCTCGAAGTAAGTTCGAGACTTGTGTTACGAGATACTAACTCGACGATACTATATTTTATAATAAATACTTATATAGATAAACATCAGAAAAAGTTATTTTCTCATTATGCCCTTATTTTTCATATTTAATTCACACTTGTCAAAAGTGCTTGACCATTTCTCCTCTGCCGGGCTAGCATGACACGCGCGACGCCGTTTTTATCGCGCGATAAACTATTGCTGTTTCGCTTTTTATTATGACGTGAAACGAGACAGAGATAGTTTATATAGCGCGATAAAAACCGCGTCGCGCGTGTCATGCTAGCCCCTGTCTGTATGAACTAAGTATTTTTGTCAGCTGGAGCAATACCATTATTGTCGCTTTATTTTAGAAATATACAAATTTATTTGATAAGATTATGTTTTAAGATGTTTGTATGACACGACCTTATTTCGAATTAAATATGATTATTGTGTGTTTTTTGAGAACTGCTATAATTCTGTTAGACTTTTGGGTTAGTAAATAAATATGTTTATACTCAATGCATTGTTTTATTTTTGCAAGTTTATTTTTATTTTATACCTTACCGGTACCGTCAAATAAATTACTTAGTACAGTAATAAGCTATAACGCTTCCAAAGCGTCAGTGCAGAAGAAGCGGTGACAAACTGCACTGCAGCATTTTCTTCAATAACGTTAATTAAATCTGCTGCATTACAATAGTGACGTAATATGCAACGTTATTTAGTTTTTTCGACATTTTTCACTTGTAAGAACTTTATAATTTCTCAATTTTTTAACCTAATGGTTGACTATTTGATAATGCATTTAGCATTTTGTCTGCCCATTGTATCAACGTGGTTCGTACAATAAAGTTTAAATAAAAAAATACATATTGGTTAGTTAACATTCAATTTAACATAGAAATAAAACAAAATGTTATGCTTATAATATTTATTTGCGAACAGACTTAAATACATTCTGTCAAAAAAGTATCGGGAATGGATTATTTATTTATGGTTCCAAATTCAAATTTTTGTTTTTTTTGTTGTTGTTAGATTGGCACAACTGTTTTCCATTTTGGCGCGGAGTTTGAGTTGCATCTGTTGTTTACATTAAATACAGTGCTATTTTTAGTTATATCATATCTAGTGTGTATTGCTAATTTCATAATGGATAAAACATCGAACAAAGAGTTTGTCTTAAATTTTGCATTGCCAATGGAATATCGTGTTCGGAGTCACTGAAAATGTTACAGAAGGCTTACGGTGAATCGACTTTATCAAAAACTCGTGCTTATGAGTGGTACAAAGCGTTCAAAAGCGGTCGAGATGTGATGGAAGATTTGCCTCGCTCTGGTAGGCCATCAACGTCTGCAACTGAAGTTAACATCGCAAAAGTGAAGGAAATAGTGACTGAAAATCCTCATTCAACTTTGAGAGAGATAGCCACCGAACTTTCTGTATCTCACGAGTCGATCCGTACCATTTTAACTAATAATTTGGGTATGAAACATGTTGCCGCTCGGCTAGTCCCAAAAGACCTGAATTTTTTTCAAAAACTCAATCGCATGAGAGTCGCTGAGGACATGCTAGAACGAGTCAATTCCGACCCAACATTCATGAAACGCATTGTTACTGGTGACGAGACGTGGGTTTACGAGTTTGACATGCAAACTAGTCAACAAGCTTCGGAGTGGCGCCTTCCAACTGAACCGAAACCGAAAAAACCACGCCAAAGTCGTTCAAAAGTCAAAGTCATGTTGACTGTTTTCTTTGACTATCGCGGTGTTGTGCACTCGGAATTCTTGCCGGAAGGTCAAACGGTAAATAAGGAATATTATTTGGGTGTTATGCGGCGTTTAAGAGAGCAAATCCGACGAAAATGGCCAGATTTGTGGAAAGAAAATTCTTGGATTTTGCACCATGATAATGCACCTTCGCACAAGGCCATCATTGTGAACGAATTTTTAACCAAACACTCAACAAATACCATCGAGCAACCACCATATTCACCAGATATGGCTCCAGCCGACTTTTTTCTTTTTCCTAAACTCAAATTACCACTTCGTGGCACCCGTTTTCAATCGGTAGAAGACATAAAAGAGAATTCGCGGCGAGAACTGACCTCAATTCCGGAAACAGCGTTTAAAAAATGTTTTGATGATTGGATTATTCGTTGGCGTAAGTGTATCGTTTCTAAAGGAGCATATTTAGAAGGTGATAAAATAAATTTGGATGAATAACAAACAGTTTGTGTATTATTGATCTTTTCCTGCTACTTTCTTGACAGAGTAGTATACAGAACACTTGGGCTATTCACACTCGTTTTCTTTCTGATGTGTTTATATAAAACTATATTTCAAAAATTCTTATTTAGGGATCCATAATACTCTAAGACTGCTGTTATTACTAACTCAACATTGAGCGACCATTTGATACATATTCAAATTTTACAGTAAATCTGCTTCTTTTTTTAGTATTTTGAAGTTCAAGGTATGTTCGATATTAAAATTTAACCTTATTATTTCGTGATAAGGAACAGTTTTCAGCATGGCAACGGCCTAAAAATTGTCTAAGTATGATTATAGCCCTAAAATCTATTTACACCTCTCTACAAGAGAGTATAAAGACTACATTAGTTCGAGTTTTGTTATCTTCAAAGGGTTTGAAACTGTCATAGCAGCCATCTTTAAATTTACTGATTAGTGATTGGTTGATAATTAAGCATTGTGATTTGACCATAGATTTACGCATTTTATATTTTTTTATATAAATTTACGCGAATAATTTTCTGTTCGTGCTTCTGACACGTGTATGAAAAGTATGAAAGTTCAATATTATTGATTTCTTTCGTTTATGTCATAAATAAGGTTGTTTGGTTTTAATACTAAATTTACCTACGTTTATAAATCTAAAATAAATATAAATGCATGGAATCTTTTATTAGTTTAACTAAGTCAATAATAAATTGCGAAACAAAAGTTCTTCGTACGAAAAATTTGTACGCGAGAAATAAATGCAAGACAGACCACGAAAAAATTAATCAATTTATAATATGGGTATCAACCATTATTATATTTATGACTGATTAGAAAAACATTGCATTCTTTTTTTTTTGCTATGAAAAATATTACGTATGGTCGGTGCTAACAATAATTAAATGCGATCCTATTAAATCTAACATAAATAATTAACTAAGAGCATTATAAATAAATATTTACACGTTTTCACTTATAAATTATACACGATTATAATTCAACTCAGTAATTTTACATTTTCAAGAAATTAATGACCTAGATTTATGATCTAAAAATCTACAAATAGTTAAGTTTCTGAGTAATCGTAATTAAAGCAATATAAGTGTTGAAAAAATATTGCATAAAAAATAAGTAGGTACACCCGAAACAGGCGTATCATGACGTCATGAAAGACGTTTCATTTCACATTGACTCATTAACAGAAAACCAATTTATAGTGGAGAAGTTTTTGATTAATGTCAGACCACCGCTGGTGATAAGCCTTCTAATTAAAGATGCAAAGTTGTGAAGAAGATGTATTATCTAAAGAGGTACAGATTTAAAACTTAGGAGTGTTAAATTTAAATAAAAAGACTAAATAAGGGACAAAACATTTCCCATGGGGTACCGGAATCATACAAATCATTCACTTCATTGGTTTTGAATAGACATAGAGGTACATCTAGCTGAAATCGCAAGTTCATCCAAATAGTCCGTACTGGGTCAAGCTTTTTTCCTTACTTAAAAATCGACAACGGGAAATGAGGAATACTTTCGCATAACTAATATATATTTTTTTAATGAATAAATAACAATATAGCTTGAAAAATATTTTTTATGCTAGCATATAGGTACTGGGGCTGGCATTTTTGTAAATAAGTGTCAGTTTAATATTTGGGTGTATTTGTAGGTTTATATCAAATTTTTTTATCTAGATTTTTTTTTATTTGTGATATTTTACAGTTATAAGTATATTCAGTTTTTTATGGTAGGTGTATATTTTATTTATTTATATGTTTATGTACATCAAGGAAAAAGTATAAATGTACTTCAGTTAATGACAATGAAAATAGATATCAAACGAAACAGTTACCTTTTTCTGTAACTGTTTTTTTCAATATCGTTATTTATACGTAGGTAGCATGGACTAAAATAGTATAAATACACCTTTGTGAAGACCACTTTGGAATGCACAGTACTATTTATTATATTCTCAGCTCTAGCTAGATGTACGTCTATGTTTTTTAACATAGAAATCTCAACAATAACTTGACTATTCAGATTTCTATTCCACTAAAACCTAACATTCAAACCAAATTCACCCTTAACGGGGTTAAAATAAGGGTCATCGCTATAGGTTATTGACGGATATAATTTGGTTGATCCAGCCGATGAAGGAGGAGACTTTGACGTAGACGCCGGGAACGTCGCGCCGGCCGCAGCCGAAGCCCCACGACACGAGCCCCACGAGTTCGTAGAAGCCGTCATCTTGACACACGAGGGGACCTCCGCCGTCGCCCTGTAATGTTATACATACATACATAAAATCACGCCTCTTTCCCGGAGGGGTAGGCAGAGACTAACTCTTTCCACTTGCCACGATCTCTGCACACTTCCTTCGCTTCATCCACATTCATAACTCTCTTCATACAAGCTCGGCGGTTTCGGGTACTTTTGACCTGACTCTTTTTGTTGTTTAATCTTATTCCTGTAATGCCTTAGATATTGTTGGGGATGACCAAAGAGGTTGGGTTTAGAAATGTTTCTTTTATTCTAATGTTTTGAATAGTTTTTTGTTGGTGTCTCGTTTTGTCAGTGGAAAAGTAAAGACCGTATTGTCGCAATCTCTGTATTTTATTTAATCCTGCCGTTATATAGGGGCGTTTCTGGAACAAGGAGAGCTGCGGCGTTTGTTTCTTTATTGCGTGAACAACTATAGCTGTTTCGCTTTTCATTATGACGTGAGACGGGACAGCGATAGTTTTTCGCGCGATATAAACGGCGTCGCACGCGCCACGCTACGTGGACAAGAAAAGGACTTTTTTTTTAATTTATGTTTTAACAAAATAAGAAATGGTGTTTGGAATAATAAAAAAATCGGTTCTTTCTCATTTTTCGAAAGAAACTTTCATTTTTCACGTGATTGGGTAAAGTACGTTTTTAATTCTAAGACGTACTGTAGGTACGTCTTAGAAATCTTAAATCGTAGTTTTATCTGTATAATAAGAATAAATGAACCTTAACTTTCGGGTGAAAGGTCAAGAGTTATAAGTGCTTAAACTTGTATTAAAATAATTATATACTTAAACTTGTATTAAAAAAATAATGGACGTGCATGAACAAAAAAGACATTTTCAAATTGGATTATAAATAGAGATATGCGGTTACATACATACAAAATGAAATACGGTCGAATTGAGAACCTCCAAATTTTTCGAAGTCGGTTATGAAAACATAAAATAATGAGTAGCATAATGCTTCTTTGTATTAGATAGATAGATAGATAAAAGCTTTATTCACTATCACAATACATTTGTTGGACACATACATAATTAACAGTAATAAACAATGTCAATGTGCAATGTGCATGTATTATATATTATTTCCTACACTGAAGAAGTTAGAGGATATATACATACATATACTATACTAACCTGACACGCGTCATTCCCTTCTTCGCCGCCAGCGCAGAAAGAACTCGCGGGCAGGATGAAGATCTTCTCTGTAACTGCGTTTACCTTGCGGATGCACTCTGCGTCACTCACGATTGGCAGTTCAGCTTCGCGCACGCGCAGGGGAATAGGACCCGCTGGAATAAAATATATTTTTTTTAACCTTTATTATTGGATATCATCTAACATCATAAATTCAATTCTAATTCAAAATTTTCATTCATTATTATAGGAAACTTCAGATCACTACATACATAGTATAAAACAAAGTCGCTATTTTAGTCTGTTTGTCTGTATGCTTAAATCTTTAAAATTACGCAACGGATTTTGATGCGGTTTTTTGTAACAGGTAGGTAGAGTGATTCAAGAGGAAGGTTTTTATGTATAATTTTTTCCGAATTTTGCACCCGTGCGTAGCCGGGGCGGGTCGCTAGTCTCTTAATAATTGTCATATCTTTTGATTTCACATTATTGGTTGACGTCAAATAAATTACCGCCAGTGCAGAAGAAGGGGTAACAAATGACACTGCAGCATTTTCTTCAATATAAAAGCACACCCCGGGCTCCTCTCCAGAGTGGTGAGGATGCAACCGGGACTAAAGCCAGGGGGAAGAAGGCAAACTCTTACCTTCTCCCATATACCCGTATCCTGTGACAGTGCACCGCTTCCCGGCCGCATGGCTCACCCCTCTAGCAGGCAGGCAAACTAGACATACTCCTGGAAAAATAATAAAAAATCCTGTTTTAATTAATGCCTAGGAGAAATTTTGTTAACGATGACCATTTTTATAACTAACGAAGCTTTTATACATGCATATTTTCTTGCGTGCCGTGTGGTTCCCGGCACCAATACAAAAAAGAATAGGACCACTCCATCCCTTTCCCATGGATGTCGTAAATGGCGACTAAGGGATAGGCTTATAAAATTGCGATCCTTTTTTTTAGGCGATGGGCTAGCAACCTGTCACTATTTCGATCTCAATTCCATCATTAAGCCGAGTAGCTGAACGTGGTCATTCAGTCTTTTCGGGATTATTGGCTCTGTCTACCCTGTAAGGGATATATAGACGTGACTATATGTATGTATGTATGTGTATATTTTTTACAGATCTTATAGAGATTACTGAATCACCATTTTAAGCCAATCACAGAACAAAATGACTGAATAATTATAATAAGAAGACTGTAAACAACATCTCTTATGATTTCATTAATTAATGGGACCAATTATATTACCTAGACAGTTTAGCTAAAGCAATTTAATGATATAATAAGCCGGCCAGGGCATGATGAGAAATGCTTTCTCTGATTGTCTTTGATGTTTATCTATATAAGTATTTATTATTATTATAAAATATAGTATCGTTGAGTTGGTATCTCGTAACACAACATCCGAACTTACTTCGAGGCTAACTTAATCTGTGTAATTTGCCCCGTAGAGTCCCCTAGTTCAAAGGCAACACGTCAACATTATGTGGATGGATGGAATGAGATTATAAGACATTTTTTTTATATTTTTTCATAAGATGAATGTTCTTCAACTTGTTTCTGTAAGTTCTTAGTTACTCGCAAATATTATACTTGTTCTTTTTCATTTGTATTTTAAATGAAGACTGTCAAGATTATATTTTTCTTTATAAGAATTCTTTGCTAAATACTTTACGAGGTGTACTACAACCGCTGTAATAATGGCGTAAATTAATTAATTAATAAACAGTCAGTTTCTCAAGGCTCTGTCTACCCCGCAAGGGATCTAGACGTGACTATATATCTTTAGAATAGAATAGATTTATTTTCAAAATTACAAGGATACAAGATATCACTTATTGACGTCCCATAACTTAAATCTAATCATAACTACTACCGCTTCCAAAGCGCATGTGTAGAACAAGCGGCGGAACTAACTACACTGCAGCATTTTCATCGGAAGCATTGAATAGAATAGATTTATTTTTAAAATTACAAGGATACAAGGTATCAGTTATTGACGTCACATAACTTAAATCTAATCATAACTACCACCGCTTCCAAAGGGCATATTGTGTAGAACAAGCGGCGGAACAAACTACACTGCAGCATTTTCATCGGGACGCATACTTTTACACATTCCCCCAATACGAACCCTCCATAAGTTCAGCTTTTCCGTGCAGCTTCAGCAGGGCAATGTCGTTGTCCAGGGTCTGGCTGTTGTGGTTGTGGTGGATGTAGGTGGTGGCCACCCTCAGGGTCTGCGCCCCGGGGCTGCCGTACTTGCGGGTCAGGTCGTGGTCCCCCACCCGGACGTAGATGGCGTCCCCGGAGCGGACGATGCTGGAATATTATCATGATTATCACTACATAGTATAAAACAAAGTCGCTATTTTAGTCTGTTTGTCTGTATGCTTAAATCTTTAAAATTACGCAACGGATTGTGATTCAAGAGGAAGGTTTTTATGTATAATTTTTTCTGAATTTTGCACCCGTGCGAAGCCGGGGCGGGTCGCTAGTTTAGCTATAAATTAAGATATGTTATTAATACTCGTAATTACATACATAAATAAAATCACGCCTCTTTCCCGGAAGGGTAGGCATCACAGGTACATCTTTCCACTTGCCACGATAACTGCTGAATGTGGCCTATCAGACTTTTCAAGACTGTTGGCTCTGTCTACCCCGTAAGGGACGTAGACATAATAGTGACGTGACGACGTAGTGTTTAATTGATCATGAATATTTTTTCATTTATTTTTTACCCATTTAAATGTACATAATCTACGGGTGTAGGATATGTTTGTATCAACAACGAATCCGTGTCGGGACGTTAGTTAAAATATCTTACTTGGTGACGCAGTGAGCGGCCGTCAACACCCATTGGGTCCCAATGAGGGCGGCTCCGCACAAATACTGGTTCAGGGAGTTGATGAGGGCTACCTGCCAACACCACTCCCCCCTCTCGCCGTCCTCGCCGCCCATCACGCGGCCGGTCCTGGCCGAGGTGCCTTGACATGGGAAATGGATACAATACAATACAATACGAATACTTTATTTGCTATAAATGCGGTACAATTATAGGTGTTACAAAGCATATACATACATTTCGCGCATTTAACCAGTCATGGCATGCAAAAATACAGAAAATTTAAATTAAATGAAAATTGAAATTGTTATGGAGAGTTGGTTTACAGAAGAGTTATACAGATAAAAGATTTTTGATTTCAAGAATTTATTCTCATAAAAGATTACATTAAAACCACTTACATGAGAACAGAATTAACAAATATAGTTAAACTAAACTAGGATGCAGTCACCGTACACTTTAGACATGGGGCAAACAAAAGGCACTGACTTATTATCCCTTTTTTATTTTTTATTTGACAAGCTAATTCTGTGGCACTAGGTAGTACGCTTGTCTGTGACACAGGGGGTTCCGGGTTCGAATCCCAGTAAAGGCATGAAGAGAAAATAACTTCTTCTGATTGGCCTGGGTCTTGGATGTTTATCTATATAAGTAATTATTATAAAATAAAGTATCGTTATGTTAGTATCTCGTAACACAAGTCCCGAACTTACTTCGAGGCTAACTCAACCTGTGTAATCCTACTACTATTATAAAGGCGAAAGTTTGTATGGATGTTTGTTACTCTTTCACGCAAAAACTACTGAACCGATTACCATGAAATTTGGTATGTAGGTAGCTGAAGACCCAGAATAACACATAGGCTACTTTTTATCCCAGAGTTCCCGCGGGATTGATAGGGTTTCCATGCGGACGAAGTCGCGGGCGGCCTCTAGTATGTCCATATTTATCTTTATCTTATATATAAAATTCTCGTGTCACAATGTTTGTCTCCGTACTCCACCGAAACGGCTTGACCGATTCTCATGAAATTTTGTGAGCATAATAAGTAAGTCTGAGAATCGGCCAACATCTATTTTTCATACCCCTAAGGGTTGTCCACACTTAACATTTTTTTTTACTAAACATAGTTAAAAGTTATTTATATGGCAAAACAACGTTTGCCGGGACAGCTAGTTTATTTATAAATTTGTTATATAACCTACATACAGTGCCGTGTGGTTCCCGGCACTGCAATATAAACATCGACTCAATACTGACCTTTGACTCCGCACACGTACTTGTTGTATTTCTCTGGCACCTTCAGCGTGGATCCGGGGTAGCTGGGTTCGTAGGGTGCTGCAAGAAGGTAACATACATACATACATATGATCACGTCTTTATCCCTTACGGGGTAGACAGAGCCAACAGCCTTGAAAAGACTGATAGGCCACGTTCAGCTGTTTGGCTTAATGATAGAATTGAGATTCAAATAGTGACGGGTTGCTAGCCCATCGCCTAAAAGAAGAATCCCAACTTTATAAGCCTATCCCTTAGTCGCCTTTTACGACATCCATGGGAACGAGAAGGAGAGTTCTTTTTTTTTTATTTTTATTGGTGCCGGGAACCACACGGCACTGTTCAAGTAGGTAAGTCCTGTACAAGAAGGTAAGGTACATGTTATTATGTGTCGTGTGGTTCCCGGCACCAATATAAAAAAGAATAGGACCACACCATCTCGTTTCCATGGATGTCATAAAAGGCGACTGAGAGATAGGGTTATAAACTTGGGATACTTCTTTTAGGCGATAGGCTGTCAGTATTTGAATCTCAATTCGGTCATCAAGCCAAACAGCTGAACGTGGCATATCAGTCTTTTCAAGACTATATTGGCTCTGTCTACCCCGCAAGGGATATAGACGTGACTACATGTAATACACCCATACACACCATACGTATTATGTATGTACGAGTATGTTGTATGAGTTGTTGTATTGTGTTGTATTTTTGTATGAGTGTGTTTTATTATAATGTTATATTCTCATTTCTTATTTGTGTATCTGTGCAGTTGATTGAAATAAAAAAATAAAATGATATTCTGACTCACCAACAGGTGTAGTGTGAGGATGGGCGAGTGCTGTGGTGTAGTGGGTGTAATGCGTGGCCGCGCTGGTCGCCAGGGGGTAGGTCTCGTTGCGCTCGCGCACCCCCAGCACCTCCTGGATCTTGGACTTGGGCGCGCAGCACTGGGTGCCGGTCTTCTTGCATTTGAACACGTCCGTCATTTCCGCGTTACCTGTGTTTTTTTAATCAATTTCAATGTCTTAATATTAGATATACCGTGATGGCAAATTGCCGTGTGGTTACTGGTACCAATATAAAAAAGAATTGGACCACTCCGCCTCTCTCCCATGGATGTCGTAAAAGGTGACTAAGGGGTAGGCTTATAAACTTGGGATTCTTTTAGGCGATGGGCTAGCAACCTGTCACTATTTGAATCTCAATTCTATCTTAAAGCCAAATAGCTGATCGTGGCCTATCAGTCTTTTCAATTCTGTTGGCTATGTCTACCCCGCAAGGGATATAGACGTGGTTACATACATACATACATATGTTCACGTCTATATCCCTTGCGGGGTAGACAGAGCCAACAGTCTTGAAAGGACTGAATGGCCACGTTCAGCTATTTGGTTTAATGATAGAATTGAGATTCAAATAGTGACAGGTAGCTAGCCCGTCGCCTAAAAAAGAATCCCAAGTTTGTAAGCCTATCCCTTAGTCGCCTTTTACGACATCCATGGGAAAGAGATGGAGTGGTCCTATTCTTTTTTGTATTGGTGCCGGGAACCACACGGCACTGCCGGGAACCACACGTTCACAAGAATTTAGTAACTATTTAGAATCTGAATAGTACGAGTACTTACGGAAGCATGTGAATGACAGCAGTGACACTATACACGAGCCGGGGCAGTCGGGGCGGGGGTCCGCGGGAGGCGGGGCGCTCGTCGTGGTGGTGGTGGTGGTCGTGGTGGGCCGCGGGGTGGTGCGGGGTACTCTGTTATCATACAGGGTTAAATATATATCTTATACATATATGTATAAAGTTCTCGTGAAACAATGTTTGTCTCCGTACTTACTCCTCCGAAACGGCTTGACCGATTCTCATGAGATTTTGTGAGCATATTGTGTAGGTCTGAGAATCGGCCAACATCTATTTTTCATACCAATTAGTGCCGTGTGGTTCCCGGCACAGAATAGGATCACTCCATCTCTTTTCCACGGATTTCGTAAAAAGAGACTAAGGGCTTATAAACTTGCAATTCTTCTTATAGACAGTGGAACCTGTCACTATTTGAATCTCAGTTCTATGATAAGGCCAAACAGCTGACCGAGACCTATCAGTCTTTCAAGACTGCTGGCCCCACCCCGCAAGAGATATAGATGTGACTATATGTATGTTATCAAAATTTACTTTAAACAAAATGAGGAATGGATTTATACTAGGTAAATATTGAATCTTCCCACCTACTTAACACAATAAACAATATGAGCTTCAAGAAGATTCGTCAAAAAGATTTATTGTCCGAGTCTGAGAGTCTGATGAGAAAAGACAAGCACGTGAGAGAACTCGCAGAAGAGCTCTAGAGCAAAACATAGTGCCTCATTTATGTGTAGCGAAACACGGTGCCCAATATCAAGCTCGTAAAGCTTTTAACAAGTTGCCTAATGAAATAAAGTATATAAGAAGTCATGGACTATTTAAGAAAAAAATGACATAATATTTACTACAAAAAAAAAAATTATTCATTTCATGGCTATTTAAATGTTTAAATGAAATTCGTGGTTATGCATTTTATATTAAATTGATTGGTTTTGATTTTTAAACTTCATTTTTTCTTTTGACATTCTTAAATTTAAATTGTAAGTATAATTTGGATCACCCGTGTTTAGTTAAGTAGTTATTAAGTACTTCAATTCAAACACAATGTAAAAATTGTTAGTGAATAAATAAATAAATATTTTTTTGCGTAAATAAATATTTATTTATTTATTTACGCAAAAAATACAACGGTAGTAGTAGGTACACCTCTTACAGTATTCGGCAAGGAATTCTTATAAGTATAACATGATAAGATGATGATGATAAGATGAATGTCTCACCTCGTGTTATCACAGCATATAGTGCCGCTATGTTTGCAATGGGTGTTGGACACGAGTACAGCGGGTCGCTCACAGAAGGCCGCCATGATGTTCAGCACGCAGTACCCTGGGCAGCGCGGGAGGGGGGGCTGGAAGGTGAAGTGGGTTACATGTGTACAGTGTAGTTTGTTCAGCAGCTTCTTCTACACATGCGCTTTGAAAGCGGGTAAAGTTATAATTAGATTTAAATTCGTTGGTAGATGCCGTCATGGTGAAATTAGTGAGAGGTTACACATAAAAATAAATATGACATTACAAAACAGTGGTTGGATTTAGAAGAATATGCACAATGGCGGACTTATCCCAATTGGGATCTCTTCCAGTCAACCAAAACATAAAGGAAAATCCATAATCGAAAAGTAGTTATGATGCTGTTACTACAAATCTGACTCTGTCACTGACACACATATATAAATATTTGAAACATCTATACATTACATATTCGTACCGTGTGGTTCCCGGCACTATTACAAAAAAAAAAAAAAAGAATAGGACCACTCCATCTCTTTCCCATGGATGTCGTAAAAGGCGACTAAGGGATAGGCTTATAAACTTAGGATTCCTCTTTTAGGCGATGGGCTAGCAGCCTGTCACTATTTGAATCTCGGTTCTATCATTAAGCCAAATAGCTGAACGTGGCCATTCAGTCTTTTCAAGACTGTTGGCTCTGTCTACCCCGCAAGGGATATAGACGTGATCATATGTATGTATGTATGTATACATTACATATAATAAAACAGTAAAAATATTTTGCCTGTACATTTAGTATTTTTGACTGAAATGGATAGAGTGACACTTAGAATGAATAATAGAAAGTAAATTTTTTTTTTTTTAATTTTTTGTCTGTCTTTTTGTATGATGACGCTTATCTCCAAAGTACTAAACCGATTCAAATAACCTTCACCAATTGTAGATTCAACTCGAAATTTACGCGGACGAAATCGCGAGAAACAGATAGTTATATCTAATACTAGCGACCCGCCCCGGCTTCGCACGGGTGCAAAATTCGGAAAAAATTATACATAAAAACCTTCCTCTTGAATCACTCTACCTGTTACAAAAAACCGCATCAAAATCCGTTGCGTAATTTTAAAGATTTAAGCATACAGACTAAAAAATAGCGACTTTATTTTATACGACGGCTTCTGTGGCGCAGCGGTAGTGCGCTTGTCTGTGACACCGGAGGTCCCGGGTTCGAATCCCAGCCAGGGCATGATGAGAAACGAACTTTCTCTGATTGGCCTGGGTCTTGGATGTTTATCTATATAAGTATTTATTATAAAATATAGTACCGTTGAGTTAGTATCTCGTAACACAAGTCTCGAACTTACTTCGAGGCTAACTCAATCAGTGTAATTTGTCCCGTATATATTTATTTATGTAGTGATCTTACCGGGGCAGTAGGCCGCGGCGTGGTGGGGACCTTAGGGACCTTGGGTTTCTCTTTGACCTCCTGGGGCTCTCGGAGACAGCACGTGTTCCCGTCGGGACATGTCGCGTCGTCGTCAATGTCTTCGCAGAGCAAGGCGAACAAGGCGCTCATGCAGTCACCATTGCATTCTTTGCCTGGCGATTTCGGCGGGGCTGTCGTGGTGAGCTGCGGAGGAAATTAAAATACATACATATTGTCACGTCTATATCCCTTGCGGGGTAGACAGAGCCAACAGTCTTGAATAGACTGAATGGCCACGTTCAGCTATTTGGCTTTATGATAGAATTGAGATTCAAATAGTGACTAGCCCATCGCCTAAAAAAAGAATCCCAATTTTGTAAGTCTATCCCTTAGACGCCTTTTACGACATCCATGGGAAAGAGATGGAGTGGTCCTATTCTTTTTTCATTGGTGCCGGGAACCACACGGCAACCACATGGAAATTAAAATATTTTTCGTAATACGTATAAATTTAAGCAAATGTTTTTTTTTTTCATTGATAAGATGTATAAAAAGCAAATATTTGTTTTTTGTTTGTTTGAACACGCTAATCTCTAGAACTATTGGTTCGAATTGAACTTGCGTTGAATAGACCATTTATCGAGGAAGGCTATATAACATCACGCTTCAACTATAAAAGGAGCAAAGAAATAACCAAATACATACATACATACATACATATGATCACGTCTTTATCCCTTACGGGGTAGACAGAGCCAACAGTCTTGAAAAGACTGATAGGCCACGTTCAGCTGTTTGGCTTAATGATAGAATTGAGATTCAAATAGTGACGGGTTGCTAGCCAAATAAATAACCAAATATGTAAAAAAAAAACGGAGAAAATTATTTATCCTTGATTTTGCTTCAATGATGCCCAAAATAACTATTCCACGCGTACGAAGTCGCAAGCACAGCTAGTAATGAATAAACATTTTGAATTTTAAATTTGGACACAAGACATATTATACGAGTATCACCGCTCAAAACAACCCATCCTGTCTGTCTCACATAAACACTCACAGCGGTACTAGGCCTCTTCGTGGGGTGTTTCTTCTCGCTGGGTACCACCAGGTCGGGGGGTGGCTTGCCCCCGTACCGGTCCGTGGTGACGCAGCACTGGCGGCCCTGCACGCAGAGGTTCGGCGACGTCAGGTAAGCTTGGCAGTAGAGGAGGAGGTGGTTCTCCACGCAGACTCCTGGGCAGGCTATGTTACCTGGAAGATGTAATTATTGCGTTAAATTGCCATTCAACGTGGTAATGCAACCTGCCTTCTGGGCGAGGGGAAACGATTTGCAGGGACTGAACAATTTATTAATTACGTGTTTGTTATTTTTATTTTAATTACTAGTTATTATCTATTAATACATTGTAGTTTTGGCAAGTGACAGACAGACGATGTGCAGTCTGAAGTTAGACGTGATTATTGCTTGGAATTGTAGGGTAACTGACAGAGAATATATAAAAAAACCCCACGAGAATGGGTGATAAAAGAAATGTTTAGTTTTACGCGGGTAAGAACTGTGAACTGGACATATTTCTTAGGTTAAAAGTTGAATGCCTTAAGTTTGTTAACATAGTTATAAAAGAAACAAATCACTTGCAATGGCGGACTTATCCCATGAAGGGATCTCTTCCAGTCAACCGGTATTTTGTATTTGTATTTTGTGCAATTAAGTTTAAATAAATCCCTTGGGAACTTAGCCTCAAAAGTCTAAATATATCCCTAGGTGATGCCTAAAAGAATGTGTACCTAATAATTACCACTGTCTTTGTATTTGTCAGGCGCCTCCGTGGTGGAGTCCTCCTCCTCCGAGTCCAGGGGGGTGTACCGGGAGGTGGTGGGTCTCTCGCTGTTCAGGGTACTGTTGTCTGAAAATAGGCAACATTAAATTTTTGATTAATAGCGAAAGAGTCGGTTGTGGAATCGATAAGTTATGAAAAGAAACCTCTGTATGTAATTAAAAACATTCAAAATTTTTATTTCATTACTAGCTTCAAACATTCAAAATTTTTCTTCATTATTATGAGACACTTCATAATAATTGTCATATCTTTTAGTTGCACAACATTGGTTGACGTCAAATAAATAACTTAAAACTAAGTTTACTGCCGCTTCCAAAGCGTCTGTGCAGAAGAAGCGGAAACAAACTGCACTGCAGCATTTTGTTCATCAACGTCAATATCACTAATTCCAAGTCATACTCTACAAGGGTAAAAAATTTCTTTAAAATACGTTCAGTAGTTTTTGCGTGAAAAAGTAACAAACGCACACACATCCTTCCAAATTTTCGCATTTATAATATTAGTAGTTAGGAAGTCTATCTCGTGTATATCTATATACTAGCGGCACACCGCGGCTTCACCTGCGTCTAATTAGAATTTTTCTAACATATATGGAAAAGAGATGCAGTGGTCCTATTCATAAGCGCCAGAAACCACGCGACACAAACTCCTGAGATCGCAGCCTTTATATCACCGTACATAGGTACATATAATAACGTCTATACTCCTTGCGGGGAAGACAAAGCCGACAGTCTCGAAAAGACTTAAAAGCCACTTAACGTCAGCAGTACGGCTTAATGATGGAATTGAGATTCAAATAGTGACAGGTTGTTAGCCGATCGCCTACAAGAGGAATCCCAAGTTTATAAACGTGTCCTTTAGTCGCCTTTAACGACATCCATAAGAAAGATATGAAGTAAAGTGATGTTTTATTTGGCTTCTTCTGTTTTTGAAATCCACTTCAGGCTAGCAATTTTTGAAGCTCGCAGCGAGTTTAAGATAACGTTTCTCTTACCCAAAGGCTCCTCGATACAACACTTCATGGTCGGCTTCGGACATTCCACCTGGTCCAGGACCTGGGTGCACATTATGGCGGCCAAAGAGTGCCGGCAGGTGCCGGGGCAGTTCTTGACGTCCACTTGGGTGTCAAGGGTTTCCAGGAGACCTGGAATTGGAATAATTAGGTGTTATTTGAATACTAACTGATCCTCTTACGGTGAGGGAAAACATCGTGAGGAAACCAGTACATTCAGGCAACTGGATGTGTAACACAATAAAGTTTTAATAAATACATACATACATATGTTCATATAATCACGTCCATACCCCTTGCGGGGTAGACAGAGCCTTTTAATAAATATAATAAATTTTTTCATTAAAAAAAATTTCATCAAATATATATATTTTTTTCTTTTTTTAAATTTTAATTTGGTCTTTACACTGGTTTCATTAGGTATATATACAATTAATAATTCCGTAGAAATAGGCTGCTTGATAAATTAATATAAACTAAGTCATTAAAAAACTGAATTGAAATGGAATGTCGTGCACATTCGACGATATTCGACTTATCATCTATCACTTCAAATTTAAATCTAAATTATTTATTTTGTATTTCAGTATTGCATGCCGAAAGGTAAAATGTAGCGATACTATTTATACATGTGTAAAATCCCTGTGTTACCTACATTTGCAATAAATATTTGACTTTGACTTTGAAAAAATGATTTTCTTTGTAGGCACGAAAAAGTATAAATATCTATCTTTTTAAAAATTATTCACGTAGTTGAAACTATCTTAAGTGGAACTGGACTGCACTTAAGGTTCCTTTTACCCCAGATTTGAGCTGATTCCAGATCAAAGCCAGGAATGAAATCTAGAAATTACTATCATCACTACATCAGTACATACATACATACATAAAATCACGCCTCTTTCCCGGAGGGGTAGGCAGAGACTACCTCTTTCCACTTGCCGCGATCTCTGCATACTTCCTTCGCTTCATCCACATTCATAACTCTCTTCATGCAAGCTCGGCGGTTTCGGGTACTTTTGACCTGACCCTTTACCAGGATGGCCTTAATTTGATCAAGTTACGTTTGTCAAGGTATGTTGAGATGGTTCGGTCATGTGGAGAGGATGAATGAAAGCAGGTTGACTAAGCAGATATACAAGGAGAGTGTGGAGGGAAAGGTCGGAGTGAGAAGACCTAGATCAGTAATAAAGAAAAGTAGCTACCCCCGTCTGTCCCTGTGTTTGCATGTATGTAAGCTTACATCTTTAAAACAACGGAATTTTTTGACGGAGTGATTCTTGAGGGATATTTATATGTATAAATACTGCCCGCGCGAAGCTGGGGCTGGTCTCTAGTAATATATTAACATACATACATATCGTCACGTCTATATCCCTTGCGGGGTAGACAGAGCCAACAGACTTGAAAAGACTGGATGGCCCCGTTTAGCTATTTGGCTTAATGATAGAATTGAGATTTAAATAGTGACAGATTGCTAGCTCATCGCCTAAAAAAGAATACCAAGTTTGTAAGCCTATCCCTTAGTCGCCTTTAAGACATCCATAGGAGAGAGATGGAGTGGTCCTATTCTTTTTTGTATTGGTGCCGGGAACCACATGGCAATAAATATTAAACAAACCCATAATTATTTTGTTCCTACATAAATTTACGACATGCATGCCATTAGAACTTCCAGGTTATTTTTCCAAAAGGAAAAAGTTAGTCAGTTAGTTGGGTAAATGATGTTAATTTGTTCACTGACTTATTGTAAGTATAAATAAAAAAAACTTATTTGATTTTAACGTACGCGGTGAAGTCTTTTTCAAAACTATTCTTGTTTAACTCTTTACAAAGATATCAACGCGTCCACACATCGAATTGTAGAAATTTAATTTTGTATTTGTGTAGTGCTGTGTGGTTCCCAGCACTTTAAAAAAAGGACCATTAAAGAGTTATGAATGTGGACGAAGCGAAAGAAGTATGCAGAGATCGTGGCAAGTGGAAAGAGGTAGTCTCTGCCTACCCCTCCGGGAAAGAGGCGTGATTTTATGTATGTATGTACCATTAAATATCTATTACAAAGGATGTCGTAAAAGGCGACTACGAAAAAGCCTTTTAAACCAAATGTTCTGTCACTATTTGATTCTTAACTCCATTTTAAGCAATTTAATGTTACCTTTCAGTGTTTCAAGAATGTTGGCTCTATCTACCCCGCAAGGGATAAATGTATCTATACGTGATTATATGTATGTATGTATGTACTCAGTTACCATAATTTGCAGGTTTGAGTTTACGTTAGGCAGTTTTAAGGTTTCCTCATAATTTCTCTCACTATTAGCTCACTGGTTAGCAATCAAACTAATGTACCTACGTTACTTTGAAAACAATCGCACACGGGTGCGTGGACTTCTCCAAATGTCAATCGACAAACGCAAGCGCAGTCTTCAAAGCGATTGTCATAGATAAATTTATCACTAGAGGGGTTAGTGCGAGTTTAACTCGATCAAACGCATCGAGCAAGTTAACGCGAATTTGTATGTGATTTGATAAATTCGATTTGAAAAATTCGTGATTACTGGCTAGATGCGTTTGTAGAATATCATACAATCATCGCTTAAACATACATAAAAACATTAAATCACGCCTCTTTCCCGGAGGGGTAGACAAAGACTACATCTTCCCACTTGCCACGATCTCTGCATACTTCCTTCGCTTCATCCACATTCATAACTCACTTCATGCAAGCTCGGCGGTTTCAGGTAGTCTCGACCTGACCATTTACCAGGACGTCCTAAATTTGATCAAGATACGTTTGTCTAGGTCTTCCCACTCCGACCTTTCCCTCCACACTCTCCTTGTATATCTGCTTAGTCAACCTGCTTTCATTCATCCTCTTCACATGACCGAACCATCTTAACATACCCTTTTCTATTCCTGTAACTACATCTTCTTTCACATCACAACTTACACGTCACTAATAATTTAGCTCGTAAGTTCGTACCACCCTTTAAAATGGTAAACCTTCTGAAAAATTGTTCTACTTATGAATTGTATGTACTTCTTCTTCAACCGCTGTGAGAGCATGGCGTACTGTTACACAGGCTTGAGTCTTTAACAGACGCCAGTCTCCACCAATATTTTGTACATTTTTTGTAATTTTTCTGTGCCTACGGAGACGAAATAAATACTTTTTTTTAACTTTTTTTTTACAACATTCGCTTATCACGCTGTTCCTAGAATTCGATTTGACAAATTTGTGATTACTTGCTCTAACCCATCAGGTAGTATGATACCATACAATCTCTGTGGCGGCAATCATTACGGCCTCTGTGGCGCAGCGGTAGTACGCTTGTCTGTGACACCGGAGGTCCCGGGTTCGAATCCCGGTCAGGGCATGATGAGAAAAGAACTTTTTCTGATAGGCCTGGGTCTTGGATGTTTATCTTTATAAGTATTTGTTATAAAATATAGTATCGTTGAGTACGTATCTCGTAACAGAAGTTTCGAACTTACTTCGAGGCTAACTCAATCAGTGTAATTTATTATGTTTCTCCTCTTAGATTTCACGGGTCTATACACCCCGGATTTTTGAGAGGCTTGCGTGGGGATATAAATCCAACACGTAGAGGCCCTTTGGAGAAGTTGATGTTATGTTGTTCTCCTGCCAAAACTCGTTCCCGGGCATATCAATAGATGATATGTCCATGAACAGGTCTCGGCAGGAGGTGGAGCTATTACAAAATAAGGGAAAAGGATTATGGGTTATGGAGTTGACGTTTGGATGGATTTTAACTGGGCTATTGCTGGAGAAGTTCGGACACCTGCCATAATCATGAATACGTGACTATTATGTGGCAGGTGGTGACTCGCCACTCACTAAATGGGCCCCTCAAATCAGTCACCATGTTTAGCAACAAAGGGGCAACATCGGCGTGGGTGGCTAAGGATGTCGAGAGGTGAGACTGCGGGGCGTGAAATCATGGTGATCCAGTCAGGCACCCCCGGCGTTATGACATTTTACACTTCCATCCTTCGAGCGTATAGCTCTCGCGACTCCGCTCTGACCGGCCGGTTAAGGCAAGCCAGAGGTAGGGGTCCTGTCCCTCATCGGTTTCCACTCCGACCTTGGCGAAGGAAGATCGGAGGCGAGGAACAGGGGCCTCCCCTGGGAGCACCCAGGTCCGTGGGGTCGCTACTCCCCAACAGCTCGCCACAAGCTGCCCTGCGGAGACTGATTGCACTGGGAAGGTGACCCAGGGGGCGATGGGGTCGTCACGTCCCGACGCCTTAATTTATTATTATTATTATGTCTCCTCTTAGATTTCACAGGTCTATACACCCCGGATTTTTGAGAGGCTTGCGTGGGGATATAAATCCAACACGTAGAGGCCCTTTGGAGAAGTTGATGTTATGTTGTTCTCCAGCCAAAACCAGTTCCCGGCCATATCAATAGACGGATGATGGGTAATGAAGTTGACGTTTGGATGGATTTAAACGGGGCTATTGCTGGATATTATTATATTATTATTATTAATCATCGCTTAAAAAGAGGGAAATATATATTTATTCTAGCTGCGACGCGGTGTCTCGAGGTACGACCTAATCTTAGGCTAGCTGCTCGTAATATAGAAACGCTTTGTACAATGTGCGCTGTTAGCCTACATTTAGCCGGCGTAAATAACACAAAATATTTTCTAAAATGCTAATAATCGTACAATATTCAGAGCAAAAACTTTCATTAAATTAATGTACTACATACATACGTACATATAATCACGTCTATTTCCCTTGCAGGGTAGACAAAGCCAGCAGTCTTGAAATACTGATAGGCCACGTTCAGCTGTTAGGCTTAATGATAGAATTGAGATTCAAATAGTGACAGGTTGTAAGCCCATCGCCTTAAAAAAGAATCCCAAGTTTATAAGCCTACCCCTTAGTCACCTTTTACGACATCCATGGGAGAGTGATGAAGTGGTCATATTCTTTTTTCCATTTGTGCCGGGAATCACACGGCACAATTATCTATCTAATTATAATTGTAAATTTGTTATTCAGTGTCCTCTTTAATATATTTAGATAGATTTTTAACCGCGTAATTCCTTTGGGAACAAACCTTGGAGTTATATCCATGTGTGCCACATCTAACGGTACCTACATCGACGGTAACCATCTTAGGTAACACGGCTAATTCGTGAAGTCACATCTCGCGAGGTAGCCGCACCTAACGTAACGCTCGTTAACCGGGTCGGGTTTTACGGTTCATAGGAATTTATGGCATGTTATGAATATGGAGTTATGGGGCGCCGGTGGTCGGTAGGTTAAAGTGTCTGATTAAAAATGAGTGGTGTACAGGTTTGATTTCTAATGTCGCGACATTTCTCATAAGAGAAGTTCTGAAAAAGAGACAGTCTGCGAAAGAGTTATAACGAGAATGAGAATTATTACGAATTAAACTATTTTACGTGTTCTTTTCTAAGCACATTAGTTAAATTACCATCCGCGTGAGTCAGAAACCTTAATTCTGTTGTTTTAAGCGCTACAGTAGAATAAGCGGCAGAACAAACTACACTGTGGTGTTTCTTTTAGAAGACTAAACTAAAGAACTGGTTATTTCAAAGATTTAACATCAAATACAATTCAAGTAGCTATGCATTGAGATTGAAATGTAGGTTTTGTATTATCGACTTGTAGAAGAAAAGATAGAGCTAACAGTCTCGAAAATACTGATAGGCCACGTTCGACTATTTAGCTTGATGATAGAATTGAGATTCAAATAGTGACAGGTTGCCCATAAACTCCATCAAGCTCATCGACTAAAAGAAGAAACACAAGTTTATTAGCCTTTCTTTAATACTTTATGACATTATTATTATTTTATGGCTTTCTCAATGCTTTTTATCTCCGCTGTCTTTATTATTTGGGATATTCTTATTTTAGTTTTGTTGACTGGAAGAAATTCCATTTGGGATAAGTTCGCCATTGTACATATACATATATTTTTTAATTACAAGAACTGTATAATTTCGTTTTTATGTGCAACAAAAAGTTTACAAACAAACAGACTTATAATAAAAAATGTTATGACTTAAAATTATTTAAAATGAATAAATTGATTTGATAATCGCTCCGCTCATGACCCCGCCGTGACTCAAACCCGAGACCACGCACCAAACACCGTTACCCGATGACCTAATGCGGGCGAGAGAAATCGACTGCGGCCCTGCGCGCGCGCAGCCCGAAAACGAAAGTCGTGCGTGAGGACGACGACTCAGGGCATCCTTGCCAGTGATAAACTAAGTTTATGGCTAGACATTTATGTATGTCTGTAAGTTAATAAAATTTACGAGACTAATTTAACAAATTGAGTTGAAGTAAGTCGAGTCTTTTGTCGTTTTATGAGATACAATGATACTATATCTATTTATATAGATAAATATTCAAGACTCAGACCAATCAGGAAAGGAAAGAGTTGTAGAGACCTGGATTTAATTTCTGGTCAAAACTGTAATTGGAAATTAATTTATTTTGTAAATACAGTATTGATAGGAAATCGACTAGCTGGCATGATAAGATGTAGCCTTTGTCTCCACAAAAAAGACGTACCTAACTTATTAGGTACTCTACTATTTACATAAATAGTAGAGTACATATAGTAGAGTAGTAGAGTAATAGTACATTAATACATATTAATGTATACATATATATTATAACGTCCATATCCCTTGTGGGGTAGACAGAGCCAACAATCTGGAAAAGACTGAAGGCCACGTAAATCTGTATGGCGTTATAATGGAATTGAGACGCGAATGGTCGATCGATAGGTTGCTAGTCCATCGCCTAAAACAAGAATCACAAGTTTATAAGCCTATCCCTTAGTCGCCTTTAACTACATCTATGAGAACGAGATGTAGTGGTCATATTCTTTTTTTATTGGTGCCGAGAACCACACGGCACTAAAGTGACTTGTGCACGTAAAATCTTAGTCTCAAACATAAGGTAACATTTATGGTATTTTATAGTTATCTGTTCTCATCTTGTCCATTGAATAATGAATGAATGAATGAACGAAGCGATAGCAGCTATGTACCGGTGTGTGTAAATCACAAAATATGATCAATATCCGACACGTCTAGTTATCTAAACGTCAGGCGTTGGTCAGCGGCTTTCCCGGGGTCATTGACCGCGAAACTCGCCGCCATACTACTTCTGCACCTGACTTTGCGCGCATTTAGTCTAATAAATAAATCCAAAGAAAGTGGTTTTAGGAATTTATAATCACTCCTATTTTCCTAGGGATGTCGTAAAAGGCGACTAAGGGAAAAAGTTATAAACTTAGGATTTTCCTTTTAGGCGATGTGCTAGCAACCTGTCGCTATTTGAATCTCAATTCTATCATAAAGCCAAACAACTGCACGTGGTCTTTTCAAGACGATTGGCTCGGTCTACGCCGCAAGAGATGTAGACGTGATTATATGTATGTAACTACCTAAAATATGACAAGACAGGATTTGACTAAAATGTAGAGTTTGTGCAGTTAGACTTGGTAAAGAAAGGACGCATAGATTTAGAACCTCGGCTCTACATGAGATCTTCATAAGGTCCTTGTAAATTTACTTTCTCAAATTAGTAAGTAGTCGAAAAAAAAATGCATAAAATTTAACTGGTACATGAAATTTGATGAAGTGTTACCTACAAATAGATATTATATTGAACTCAAAACAGCTATTTACAAGCTGAGCTCACTAAATAATTATCAAATTATACCTACCGAAGATTCCGATCCGCCGGGATTTGAATTTTTGTAAATAAGTATAAGTTTTATATTTAGGCTTATTTGTAGTTTCATCTTTCAGTTTTCATTAATTAGATTTATTAAGATAACTTACAATGTGTTATAACAGCCTGGAAATAAATTATTTTTTACAATTAAACCGAAAAATTTAAGTAACAATGTTGCAGTATCGTTTAATACCTTTAATTCGCACTTATAAACAAGGCTTTTATGGCAATATAAGTATAAACAAATTTCGCACAAATATTTAGTTATTTTCTTTTGATAACCGTGTAGTGTTTAGAACTTGACATTATAACTACAAGACTTTTTCGACTTTTTACATTGTAATCTACGTACCTTACATGAATATGTTTTTGGTAGAATATATGTTTGTTAACAAAGATTTAATCTCACATGTAATTATCAAAGAAAAGTGTCGTGGTTTTCTCGAAACAGCGCACGAACGAACACACACGCTAGCTGCTAATCGTCGGTTTAACGTTTTTAATTGAATGTTTCTTATTGATACGAACGATAGCGGCAATCTAGAAAAACTCGTGGTCATTGTCATATAATAATAGCTGCTTAACTTCCCGTGAAAATTGTGAAAGTCGATTAAGGGATAGGCTTATAAACTTGGGATTCTTTAAGGCGATGGTCTGGCACTGTTTGGATTTTAATTCCATTGTTAAGCCATCCAGATAAGCGTGGTCTTCTTCTAGTTCTTACTCTGTCTAGCCCGTTAAAGATAAAAGACGTTCTTCCAGAAGAACCACTTTATATTATTTGTTAATGTCTCCTCAAGTTTTAGTGTATAAAGTAGATCGCGTAGTCATCCACAATGAAAGGCGACGATTCTCTGAATAAGTAACGAGTGAAATGAAATGTCATCGGCACGCGGTCTGCGGTGCGCGCGCGCAATGCGCAAGAGCACGAACACTGTCCACTATTGCTTCGATACTTCGTGAATATAACTGTGTTCGCATGTTAGCATAAAAATATAGGTACATGAATGTGTTATTTTAAATTACAGAAAAAAAAAGTATTAAACCAAAAAGGATTTCATAAAAGTTCTTAGAAAAAAAGAACTCCATTCATTATTCAGCTTGACCTGACCTGACCTGACTACTATGGTAGTAAATCCTTCACAAAAAAGAATCGTCAAAATCGTTCAAAAGTTTCCAAGTTCTTTTGAGACGCTTATCAAGAGTACCCAATAAGTAAAGTAAAATTTGCAAATTAATTAAATTCAATGTTACAATGTGCTTTCTATCGTGACTCATGTGGTCAGGTCAGGACTAGTGACTAATTATAGCTGTGCAAAGTCCAATGCTGGATTTCCTGATCCATTGACCCCAATATTGGTGTGACCTATAAGTCATTGGCTCTGTCTATCACAGAGATTGCAAAGTGAGATGTAAGCGGGGAGTATAGTTTATTGTATATCTACATAATTTGCCCGCGACTGCATTAGCCATGAAGTCACATTTTTGAAGTCATATCATATAGAGATAGAGGCGCCATACCTCCGTAACATTTGCAGGGGAACCTAACCCGTATTGGATACATGGTTACACATCCAGTAGACTGAATGTGCAGGTTTCCTCACGATGTTTTCCCTCACCGTAAGAGCATCGATTAGTATTCTCACTTATGTAATCACGGCCGAGGTGAGATTCGAACCTGCGCCTTCTTTGCGCCATACGCATTAAACTTTAGCGATTCGACCATCGACGCTCTCCAATTTTATTATACCCATGTATTATTTATTATTGATTTGAAAAGTATAAAAAAACATAGAGAAAAGAAATACTCTAGAATAGAAGTGACTAAGTCACAATATTCCTATCTCAGTATCTGGCTGTGTGCCGTGTGGTTCTCGGCATCAACAGAAAAATAATAGGAGCACTCCATCTCTTTCCCATGGATGTCGTCAAAGGCGATTAAGGTAGTGGCTTATCAACATGTAATTCTTCTTTTAGGCGATGGGCTAGCAACCTGTCACTATTTGAATCTCAAATCTATCATTAAGCCAATCAGCTGAACGTTGCTTATCAATCTTTTCGAGACTGTTGGCTCTGTCTGCCCCGCGAGGGATACAAACATGATTATATGTATGTATGTATCTAACAGTTGTCAATCACGTCAACCACCAGGGTATACAAGGTGGGGTGACCATGCGTACCGGAATGACTCAACGCTACAATCTTTCATCAGAACAATTTATCATAATGCTTTCACCCGCAATTAATGCCCACTAAATCAATATATTACGCAATTATTACCAGTAAGTTGCACGTCTGTCCGTCTGCGTGACTTTCTCCTACCCCCCCCCCCCCCCCCTACTATTTCTTCAACTCCCCCCTCCCATTTCTGACCTGCTCTATTACAAACGAAGTGCATTCACAGTAAAAGATATGAAGTATGTTGTCACAATTTTCAATTGTCAACGGCCGTGTGGTTACCGACACTAGAATTGGAACGCACCTATGTTTCCTATGGATGTCGTAAAAGGTGACAAAAGGAATAGGAATCCATTCATCTAGTGCAACTTTATAGCATATATATATACGAGTTGTCTAGAAATAGGACCACACGTATCTTTCCTTTGGATGTCGTAAAAGGCGACAAAAGGAATAGGATTCCGTTTATCTAGTGTAAGTTTATAGCATATATATACATACGAGTAGTCTATAAATAGGACCGCACGTATCTTACCTATGGATGTCGTAAAAGGCGGCAAAAGGAATATGGTTCCATTTATCTAGTGCAAGTTTATAGCATATATATAGTCTGATAGCGAATAAAAAACATAACGTGTGGTAGCTCTTTCTCTTTTCGTGCAGATTGTAAAAGTCTATTAAAGGCGAATCAAATTGTGAGTTGAGATTAGGTAAGCGATGGGCTTGCTACTTGCCACTCTAATCTCAATTCCATCAGTGAACCATACAGCAGAACGTGGCCTTTCAGTCTTTTCAAGACTTGGCTCTGTCTACCCTAACATGCTAAAAAATACAATTATATACGCCTTTTTCCAGAGAGGTAGTCAGAGTATTTTTCCACTCACAGGATAAGCATACTTCATTTCCTTAACGATTAAAATATCATACTTCTCATCCAAGCTCGTCGGTTTAGGGTACTCTTGACCTGACCTTTCGCCAAGACGTTCCCGATTTGATTAAAGTACGGCTCTGTCTACCACGCAAGCGATATATACGTGATGATATGTATGTCTTTTTCCTGGGTTGAAATCATAGAATAAACCCTGGCCTCTTAGCAGAAAGGACGCAATGAATAAAACTCTACAAGGTTGATATATAAAAATTTACATTTAAACAGCGCAGGCAGTTATGAAATTACATTATTCACACATTTATAAAAAAAACAGTAAGGTTCATCGACCCGCCATTTATTTGCATAAACCGATAGATTTGTGTCACCATGAAGTAAGATTATGGTCATTTATTGAATATTTTTATTAAAAGCGAGTTATGCATATAAATATTAAATTTTAGATCATATATACATACTCACATTTAACTACGTCTTTGTCCCTTACGGGGTAGACAGAGCCAACAGTCTTGAAAAGACTGAAAGGCCACGTTCAGAAGTGTGGCTTCATGATGGAATTGAGATTCAAATAGTGACATGTTGTTAGCACAATCGCCTACAAGAAGAATCCCAACTTTATAAGGATTTTTCTTAGTCGCCTTTAACGACATCCAAGGGGAAAGATATGGAGTTCTTGCATAAAGTGTTGGACACCGCACGGCAATTAAGTTTACGTAATTTTTTTTTACTATAAAAATGTTAGTCCCTGAGAATCCTGAATAATTAATATAATTTCTTTTACTGTATACTTTTCTTATTTATCAAAAACTTAAAACTACTTTTGACTGATAAATGCTACTATACAATGGACGAGTTTTTAAACGATAAAAATATTGACATTTAAATTATTTTTTATTATTTTATATCATTTTATGCATTAAATACACGTTATAAATTATATTTATTTTAAATTACTTATTAATATTATCTCCATATAAATATAATACGACATTTTTTTTACTGTTATATTCAACATAATAGCCGGCATTAACCTGCCCACCGTTCCATATTATTTTTTGTTTTTTTTAATGGTGTTTTTCGCATAAATTATTTTTACATAATTCCTTTTTTCTATATATAATTTTTATGAACAACATTGCCATAAATGGTTTAATTCGCAAGTTACAAAAGATGGTACTCATTCTTTCTACAATGATGGTGAGTTTTTACATGATGACTATAAGTTTTTATCTCAGTTACATGCACACGTAAAAGTTATATATTTTAATGCTACAATTATCATGTAGAACACGGCGGTAAACCTAATAATTTTTCCTAAATAATTTCACTTTTTTAGAAAGCATTAGTTGTTAAAATTATGACCGAGTTTTTCAAATATCACATCTGTCTTTGCCCCTTTCGGGGTAGACAGAGGCAACAGTCTCAAAAATCGAACTAAATTATGGGAAATCCTCTGTTAATCCTAACCCTATCTCCTTGTTAGGAACTACAAAATCAAAATCGCATATACATCCTCTTTTAAGGAACCTTAATTTTAAGTCTCTTAACCTCGGTTTGAGCTGTGCGTTACCTATCACTCAGTAAGTTACTCAATAACATTCATTAATTCATATGATCACGTCTTTATCCCTTGCGGGGTAGACAGAGCCAGCAGTCTTGAAAGACTGATAGGCCACGTTCAGCTGTTTAGCTCAATGACAGAATTAAGATTCAAATAGTGACAGGTTGCTAGCCCGTCGCCTAAAAGAAGAATCCTAAATTTATAAGCCTAGCCCTTAGTTGCCTTTTACGACATCCTATGTGCTTCTTTTTTCTATTTATATTTATTCCGGGAATCACAAGGCACGAACTCAATCAATCAATAACAGAAGAGTTGTATATATATATATATATATATATATATATAAAGTTAAATGATTTGCAAAGAAATCAGTTGGCTCGCTAAGTAGTTAGAAACAAAAACGGCATCGCATTATAATTAACGGCGCGGTCACCGTTAGCGGCCTCGGCGTGCGCGTGCGCACCCATCCGACGCACGCACTGGCGCACTATATTATTATCACTAGATCAGATACGTTATCTTGCGTCTTTATCCCTTACGGGGTAGACAATCGGGATCGGAAATTGGAAAAAATTATACTTATATTATATATGAATGTGGATGAAGCGAAGGAAATATGCAGAGATCGTGGCAAGTGGAAAGAGGTAGTCTCTGCCTACCCCTCCGGGAAAGAGGCGTGATTTTATGTATGTATGTATATTATTACTGTGAAAGTGTTCAAAAGGTTTAATGGTTCTATTATAACTCACCCCTCAATATCTATCCAATGGAGGTCGTAAACAGCGACTAAGGATATGCTTATAAACTTGGGATTCCTTTTGTAGGCTAGCAACCTGTCACTATTTGAATTTCAACTCCATCACGAAGCCATACAGCTGAACGTGGCCTCTCAACCTTATCGAGACTGTTGGCTCTATCTACCCCGCAAGGGATATAGACGTCATGTATATATGTATATGCATGTATGTAAAAGGTTTAAAATAATATAAATACTTTTTTCTCGCTTTAAAATAAGAAACGAACACTCCTTTTAAAAGCATTTGTGTAATATATCAAGAGTACCCGAAACCGCCGAGCTTGCATGAAGAGAGTTATGAATGTGGATGAAGCGAAGGAAGTATGCAGAGATCGTGGCAAGTGGAAAGTGGTTGTCTCTGCCTACCCCTCCGGGAAAGAGGCGTGATTTTATGTATGTATGTATGCATGTGTTGTATAAAAAAATAAACCAGTTTCACAGATGTTTCAGCGAATGTGTATCACGTAACTCATTAAGTAATCAAATTAGAAAATATTCAAATGAGTTCATTAGACTGAATTTTCTAAATCAATTTTTTTTTTGATTAATTAATTTTGATTATATTACCTACTTACATGCTTCTTTCATGCGAAATTTTGAGTAATTTTATTACATACAGATGTATAATTGTGTCTTTATTCCCCATGGGATAGACAGTTCTAACTGTCTCTAAAATACTCATAAGCATGGAACTGACGCTGATTTTAAACTTTCGCGTTGCAATATACTATTATTATACTACTAGAGGACGCCCGCGACTTAGTCCGCATGGAAACCCTATCAATCCCGCGGGAAATCCGGGATAAAAAGTAGCCTATGTGTTAGTATGGGTCTTCAGCTACCTACATACCAAATTTCATTGTAATCGTTTCAGTAGTTTTTGCGTGAAAGAGTAACAAACATCCATACTGACATACTCACAAACTTTCGCATTTATAATATTAGTAGGATACGCTGATTTTCAGTCGCCTGGTGACCACCGATCATTGTAACGTGATTCGAAAAGTCCGCGATAAAATAAAGGTACGTTACATGCGCGTTCAATACTTGTAATATTTATAAATAGCCTGGAACTTAGATTTGGATAGATTGATAATTCATCGCCATAATTAAGAATTACAAGTTTAGAGTAATTCCTTGATTTGCTCTTACAAAAAAAAGAAGCAGCTGGCACGATGCTATGTTTTATCTTCGCTAACAGACTAGCATTGAAGTTCGCGATAGATAAATGTGCGCCTATTCCCTTAGTCGCTATTTAACGATATCCATGGGAAGAGGTGGACTCCTATACTAATATGCCGGAAACCAGACGGCACGATACAATATAATAAATATATAAATCGAAAACCTAAACATCTACCACCATTAGCATATAATTACTTTATATGAATCTTAATTCTATCAGTAATTAGGTTGCTAGCCCGTCGCCAAAAAAGAAGAATCCCAAGTTTATTGGCCTGCCACTTAGTCGCTTTTACGGCATCCATGGGAAGAAGATGGAGTGGTCCTATACTTTTTTTATTGGTGCCGGGAACCACACGGCACAATTAAAGTTTAAAGTTTCGTAGATTATATGTATGTATGTTTTCTATCCAATTAATAGTTCTTACAAGGATATTTATATAATACTTCCAAAATATTTTACTTTAACGAACATTCAATACCACGTCATACAAATATATATAAAAAAATTACAGATTCAAAAACGCTTAAGTAAGTTCCATGACCAACATCCATAACACTCAATAAATGAACACAAGAATTCCACGAGCGGAAAAACTAATTCAAAACAACGGTAATAGCACCTTACTCTGTTCGACCTCATAACGGTCCGTCAACAGCCTTGCGGCCCAAAAACCCGACCTATCTCGGACAGGTGAAAGTTAAAAATCACTTACCAGAGAGAAAAGTGCTTGCGAAAGACTCATCCTGGCTGGTAACACCGTTGATGATAAAAAAGAAAATCAGAATTCCGGGTTTGAAAATCATGACTGCACTAGTACACTTGCAAACTGTCACAGTACGGTTAGCATCGCGCGTGCGTGGACGCCTTAGCGTGTCTGTAGACTGGAGAAAGAAGGAAAGAGGTGCTCGACGTGCGAGCGGTATCAAAGATTGTTGGTATAGAAAGGTAGCTGTCAATGCCTATTGATTGGATTTTTTTAGAAGGGTTTTTTTTAAACGTATGAACAAATTCTGAAGATGAATCGCTTTACATTTTTTTTATGTAGCCTATTTATGTACTTCTTTTTGGGCATTTAAATCAAGACAAATCTGATTGACCTTATCAAACAGATAAATGACTGAGTCAAACGAGTGATTAAATGTATTTATCTCAAACAATTATATTTAAAAAATATATATTTAGTAAAATTACATAAAGATTTATTTTATTATCTATATATTTAGTTTTTATTAACAAATACTTAATGGGCGCTGCAGTGATTGGTGAATGATGTTTTACTCTTTTACACAAAATCCTTCTTTTTCATATATCTTACGGGATAAACAGAGCCAATAGTCATAAAACACGAAGTTCACAAATGAAGAGTAATTCTAATGAATTAAGTTACAGCTTAAGGGGTACATTAGCTTAGATAGAATTGCAAGGCTTCTGACTGGCTTTATTATGATCTCTGTGGAAAGAACTAACCACAAACTACGTTGTATTAAAATTTCGTGTGAATAAAAACCTGTTTTCCTCACATAAGTAGTAGTCATAATCATTTATTCCTTAAATATGGTTACAATATAGGTCTTAAGTATTTAGGTGTTACAGTTTCTGTGAACACATGTAGACCTCTTAAGGCGTCGGAATTATATACATATATTTTAAATAAATCAGCGTATGAAGGCTCTGTCTAATTATGATAATTTTGTCAATATTTCAATGTCAAATAATACTAATAATAAAAAAATTGTCAAATTTTAGATAATATTAATAAAAAAAAAAATTAAAAATAATTAAATTGAGAAAAAATAAGTAATACCAGTAATTTAGTAGTAGATACCAGAACTAGTCTCTTAAAAAGATCATACCTTCTGTACCCAAGATAGTGTTTGTGAGATGCGCAACATGATAGTCTGAGCGTCGTGTGGTCACTAGTCACTACATATTTACGCCGCTTTACCGTCAATGAAATTTACGGCGTCTTTTCTATTTTGTTCCAGCTTCATTCAGCTTGGAAATTTTGAAAACTATAGTATAAACTGAAGTATATATATAAACAACATATAGAACTATGTAGAAACCACAGAAACATATTTCAATCGAGTTCTGTTTCCAGATTTCTGAAGTCTCGTTTTTAATATTATAGTAGGTAAGTAATATTAGATCACTGGGATAATCCTGGATATTTTGAATTTCATAAGTAATAATATATATTTTTAATAACAGAACATTTTATGAATAAATTAATCAATTTTATTATAAAAGGTTCTATGTATGTATGCCATAAAATCGATAGAGACAGAACATTTATAAAATAAAATAGTCAATATTATATTATTTTATTCTAAAAAAGGCTTGATTGATGGTAAGTACATATGCCATAAAATCAAGAAGTACATGCATACAGCACGTTTTTTTCCCTTGCGGAAAAACAGAGCCAACAGTCTTAGAAGACTCGATGGCCAAAATTAAACCATGCATTTTATGTTCGAATTGAGATTCAGATATGTATAGTTTCATTGCTAGCCCATAGCCTAAAAGAAAAAAAACTATAATTTAAGTGCATACATGCGTACGCATAGTCACGTCTATATCCCTTGCGGGGTAGACAGAGCTAACAGTCCTGAAGAGACTGTTCGTTACCGTACTCCTCCGAAACGGCTTGACCGATGCTCATGAAATTTTGTGAGCATATTGAGTAGGTATGAGAATCGGCTAACATCTATCTTTCATACCCATTAGTGATAAGGGTTGTCAACCCTTAACTATTTTTTTAACTAGAAATTACTTAAAAAATATTTATACGGCGAAACATGTTCTTCATAAATTCAATAAAAATATGTTCTTGCACTTTGAAATATTATGTTACGGGAAAAATGCTTACTTAAAAACAAATGCATCTAAAACTCGGCTCTACCTGAACTAATTTAAAACTGTATATTTTCGTTAAAAGAATTATTACTTTATACATTAAATACAAAATGAAACGGGAATAGCTTCATGTAATTAACTTCATATTCTATTTTCTGTGCCGTGTGGTTTACGGTACTTTAGAATAGAAATACTCCAAAATCTTTCCATGGATGTCGCAAAAGGCGAAGGGTTATAAACTTGGGATTCCTCTTGTAGGCGATGGGCAAGCAACCTGTCACTATTTGAATCTCAATGCCATCATAAAGCTGAACATGAAGAATCCCATCTTTATTCATCCTTTCCTTAGTCGCCTTTTACGACATCCATAGGAAGATATGGAATGGTTCAATTCTAAAGCATATTCATATTTAGCACCCACGTTCTAAAACAAATTGGCGAACGAAATATAATTCGTGTACCTAGTGAAACTGCCCGTTAGGTTAGGCGCTAACTCAATTAACATTAACACTTACAACCATATCATACTTTTACTTATGTAAAACTAGAGGCCGCCCGCGACTTCGTCCGCATGGAAACCCTATCAATCCCGCGGGAACTCCGGGATAAAAAGTGTTATTCTGGGTCTTCAGCTACCCACATACCAAATTTCATCGTAATCGGTTCAGTAGTTTTCGCGTGAAAGAGTAACAAACATCCATACTGATATCCTGACATACTCACAAACTTTCGCATTATAATATAAGTAGGATGTATCTAAATTTTTTTTTTTAATTTTCACCTCATATTAGTAATTTTTGATAAGTAATTTAGTTCTTAAGTTATTCTATCATTGAGCCAAATAGCTAAACGTGGCCTTTCAGTATTATCAAGACTGTTGGCTCTGTCTACCCCGCAGGGGACGTGTCTATATGTATGTATGTTTGTTACAATGTCCTATTCTAAAGCGTTGTAAACTTCGTGTCAATTTAGCTTTGCAACCAAACCACTGCGGCCGGTCACAAGTGATAATAAGTGTTGTGTTTTATTAAGATGGCTAACCACTTCAAATTTCTCTTGACAAGTTAGGTAACATACATACATACATACATAAAATCACGCCTCTTTCCCGGAGGGGTAAGCAGAGACTACATCTTTCTACTTGCCACGATCTCTGCATCCACATTCATAACTCTCTTCATGCAAGCTCAATATACATACATACATATAGTCACGTCTATATTCCCCACAGGTTAGACAGAGCTACAGACTTCATACAACTTAAAGGTCACGTTCTGCTAAGAGCTTAACGATGGAACTAAGATTCAAATAGTGACAGGTCGCTAGCCCATCACCTGCAAGTTTATCAGCCTTTCCCTTAGTCGCCTTTTACGACATCCACGGGAAAGATACGGAGCGGTACTATTCTGAAGTGTCGGGAACCACACGGCACATCATAGAAACTGTGAACGATTAGCAGAATGTACTGTAAAATTTTTGCGTCAGACGCCGGCGCAGGCGCCAGAGAAAGTACTGAATGCCTCGCGTTTAGTTTCGACGTGACGCGCATATTGACTATACAATTTACAGACAGTTACACAGGGTCAGTTTAGGATGAATACACACATAAATACATCACGTCTTTATCCCTTACGACGCAGACAGAGTTAACGTTCTCGAAAAGTTTGAAAGGCCACGTTAAGTTGGACCTCATGCGAATGTCTAGTGATATATGTAAATTATAACTTTTGTAAAAAGAGAACCGCCTATCATATCAGTAAAATTTCTTCGAAGAAGAGAAGCGAATCGCGAGATAATCGCGGACAAACATATACACATACAGGTCAAACTGAGACCCATCTTTTTTTCAGGACGGTTAAAAAGTCAACGATCAAAATTAAGATGAGAGAGTTTTTGTCGGTAACGAAAGTTAAATCCATTGAACAGGCAGCCATTGTTTGTTTGTAAACTCTTAATTGCACACAAAAATAAATATAACAAATTACAAAACAGTTATTGGATTTAAAAGAATATGTACAATGGCGGACTTATCCCCAATGGGATTTCTTCCAGCCAACCAAAATATAAAGGAAAATCAATACCTAATTAAAAAGGCAGCGCACATAAAAAGCATTGAGGATGTAGCAGTATAATAAACAATAAATATCTACATAATTAAAGGTAAACATACATAAATAATATATATATATATGAGTCTCAAACACTCAATTGTTAGATGCATCAAAATACAGTCTTTTGATAAGCCATTGTGTTCTTCAATCAGTTCCAAGATGAACAGGCTATTGGATACATACATACATAAAATCACGCCTCTTTCCCGGAAGGGTAGGCAGAGACTACCTCTTTCCACTTGCCACGATCCCTGCATACTTCCTTTGCTTCATCCACATTCATAACTCTCTTCATGCAAGCTCGGCTGTTGGATGCTGACACAATTTAGATATGAGTAGTTGGATCTGATCAAACATGGGCCGTTAGCCTTCGTTTACAGTAACCAAACAGGTTGCTAGGCGTAGACGGAGAGCCCGGTGTGAGTAAGGTAGCGTTATAAATTTAAATGTAAAATTTGATCGATGACCATGCTTTTTTAGAGAATGAATGTTTATTTGAAGAATATTGACAAATATCAATTATTATAGGCTAAAAGTGGTCAAATAAAATATAAAAGGTCACGTGCACCAACTTAGGTCTCATCTTTTTAGGCAAATTGAGGTCAAACGCACGCAAAACATTATTTTAAAAAAAGTGGCTGTGTGAAGTGCGGCTTTAACAACATTACTTTAAAAAAATAGAAAACTATGGCTGTTGTTAACCATCTTGAAAAAAAGATGGTTCTCAGTTTGATCGGTATGTATAATATGTTTGTCCGCGATTACCTCGCGTTTCGCTGAACCGATTTCGATGCGGTTTTCAGGAAAGTGTTTGTTTCACTGAAGAGAAGGTTTAAGAAATTTTACTGACTTAAAAAAAGGACGATATCGATTAGAAACGGTTCTCTTTTTACAGAAGTTATAATTTACGTATACCACTAGACATTCGCATGAGGTCCAACTTAACATTAAGTGTATTTGTTTTTCGATACTTAAAAATGTTTGTTAATTTACGCATCTTCTATAAATAAATTGTAAGAGCATCCTGTGGAGCAAAGTAATTCAGATTGTAAAAAAAAGATTTTCATATAGGTACTTAAAGGAATTCCTATCGCTATTTAATGAAACAAATTAAAGAATTTCATTGTTTAAGACAGAAATACTACTGCACACTCATGGGAGTGTGCAGTAGTATTTCTGTCTTACGTATGTGACTCCCTGAAACATTCATAAATTGAAATTATAATAGATAAAAAAAATTATATAAATATAATCCTTACATACATCCTTATCAACTTCACTTCAGATATAACAAACTAAATCTTAAATATAAAATTCTCGTGCCACAATGTTCGTTCCCGTACTCCTCCAAAACGGCTTGACCGATTCTCTTTAAATTTCGTGAGCATATTGAGTAGGTCTGAGAATCGGCCAACATCTATTTTTCATACCCCTTAGTGATTAAGGTTGTCCAACCTTAACATTTCTTTTTTAACTAGAACTTATAAATTATATATATGGCAAAACAACGTTTGCCGGGACAGCTAGTATAACCTATAAATTTTGACAACGAATATGATTACCGAGCTCTCAGACTATTACTACTAGCGCGGTACCGTAACAGGCTGCGTAGAATTTCATTAACTAAACGACGGCCGATTGGGGTCGTTCTGACTCTTAATGAAATTCAAACGTAGGCCAATCAATAAGGTACTTACTTATATAAAATGACGCCTCTTACCCGAAGGGGCAAGTTAGTAGAGACTTTATATTTCCACTTGCCACGAGCATTAAACTTGATCAACTTTATCCACATTCATTCATTCATATAATCACGTCTTTATCCATTGCGGGGTAGACAGGGCCAGCAGTCTTAAGACTGATAGGCTACGATCAGCTAACAGGCGTACCTAACGATAGAATTGAGATTCAAATAGAAAAGAAAAATCCCAAGTTTATGAATTCTTTTAGGCGATGAGTTAGCAACCTGTCACTATTTGAATCTCAATTCTATCATCAAGCCAAAAAGCTGAATGTGGCTTATCAGTCTTTTCAATACTGTTGGCTCTGTCCACCCAGCAAGGGATATAGACGTGACTATACGTATGTGCTATAAACACTTTAAGTTTATTGCATAACATTATTGTACTTACAATGTTGCGTGTTTTAATTTGTAAGTAACTAAATGATTATCGTTGAATCAGTTATTTCATTATCCCACGTTTTGGATGATCAAAACGGTATGCGTTATAATATACGCGTTGTCATGTTTATCATTGGTTCCGTGAATCATTATCACTGACTAGCTGTGCCCGCGACTTCGTCCGCGTGGAATAGTTATTTTGGGCATCATTAAAGCCCTCAAGGATGAATAATTATACCCGTTTTTTTTTTCACATTTTCCATTATTTCTTTGCTCCTTATAGTTGCAGCGTGATGTTATATAGCCTAAAGCCTTCCTTGAAAAATGGTCTATTCAACGCAAAAAGAATTTTCAATTCTAAACAGTATTTCCTGAGATTACCGCGTTCAAACAAACAAAGAAACTTGGGCTTTATAATATTACCTAGTATAGAAGATGACTAAAAGTTTGTTTTACTAATTATAGTAGTAATGTATATACATATATACCTGTGGTGACATCTCTACGCCACTAATCGCAACAACAAATCACGCGTCGCATCAGTCAAAAACAGCGAATAGTCTAAATCGCGCAAGCAAACATTTCACGGATTGGAGCGTATAAAAAAAACTCACAATAAAGTCGGAGCCGCGGTTCCCCAGGCATCACACATAGCCTGGCGGAAGATCTTCCCTTTGGTGGCGTTCGAGTATGAAAATCGCTCCCGCTACATATGTACATACCTATCATAAGTCTCAATTGTAAATACTACAGCTCTCTTTGTACCTAAATGTAAAGAATATTTGAAACTGTCCGCCTACTTATCAAACACATTTAGAAATCTTAAACACGTTTGTGTTCTTTAGTCGCCTATAACGATATCCTTACAAAATGGCTTGGATCAATTATGTTTTAGTGAAAATCATAAACCTAGTTTATTATGTCCTATGGAAATTTTATGCGAGATCGCTTATTTGGCATCTACTTTCTACCTGTCTCTTAGGTTACGAAGACTCTTTTTACTACTGACCACTTCATTTGATTCAATCAAGTCTGCACTGACGCTTTGAAAACAGTAAACCTAGTTTTAAGTAATTTATTTGACGTTTACCAATGTTGTAAAATACCAAAAGCTATGATAATTAATACATGAAGTTGAAATGTCACATAATAACGAATAAAATTTTGAATTTTGTGTCACTTCGTCAATCTTTTTCATGCACGTGTATAGGAAGTAAGTCTAGAATTGATTTTAAGGTGAGAACGTTTCAATAAGAGAGGGTTCTGTTCAACACCCAGGGACCTCTAACGAGCCAGTCATCCGTCACGTCTTCCTGTCATCGCCCCCCGCCACGGTAACGGAACCAGGGTCCTTACGGGCCTGGGGTTCACAGACCTTATATTTATATAGAAAGGGCACTCGGGCGAAAATAATTTTCAAACTAGAGTTTACTCGCTTATCTCAAGACGTGTCACCTAAAATTGTTTGGTTATTTATTTATTTCAAACTTTATTGCACAAAAAAAATGTACAAACATCACATCACATATCACATATAATCACGTCTATATCCCTTGCGGGGTAGACAGAGCCAACAGTCTTGAAAAGACTGATAGGCCACGTTCAGCTATTTGGGTTAATGATAGAATTTAGGTTCAAATTGTACAAAAGGCGGACTTAATGCCGATTGGCATTCTCTACCAGTCTATCAGCTGACCGAGCAGAAAATCCTTAAGTTGATGGTGTGATAAAGTGCACATGTATACTGCAAAATACATGCATTACAAAAAAGGTTTTGTCGAGAGGATAAAAGTAGGTTGACTTAGCAAATATACAATAACAGTGTGAATGGGCCTGGTGGAGTAGGAAGACCTGGACGAACGTACCCTGATCAAAACTGAGAAGTTTTGGAAAAAGGTCAGGTCAAGAGTACCCGAAACTGCCAATGAATGTTGATGGCAAGTGGAAAGATGTAGTCTCTGCCCACTCCTTCAGGTAAGAAGCGTGATTTATGTATGTATATGTTTAGCAATGCCTCCTCGCTTTAATTATTATTTCGGTTACATCCTCCCCTTTCTGGAGAGAAGCCACGCTTTTTCATATTCTCTCAGCCTCTGTGGCGCAGCGGTAGTACGCTTGTCTGTGACACCCAGAGGTCCCAAGTTCGAATCCCGGCCAGGGCTTGATGAGAAAAGAACTTTTTCTGATTGGCCTGGGTCTTGGATGTTTATCTATATAAGTTTTTATTATAAAATATAGTATCGTTGAGTTAGTATCTCGTAACACAAGTCTCGCACTCACTTCGGGGCTAACTCAATCTGTGTAATTTGTCCCGTATATATATATTTATTAATCTTGGATTGGGTTGGTAACTTAGTCTTACAGAAATCACACCCGTCTGACCTCCGCAGCCTTTGCAGCGGAATCGACTTTGATGATTTGGTAGGTACGGGAGTTATTAAAATCGGTTAAGTAGTTATCAAGATATTAATATATACCTACAATTTTTTTTACCGAATAAAACTTTAATCGCGATCATCGAAGCTTCAAAAGTACACAAATAAATCAGTCTACAATTCTACACGTTGTTTGCTGTGAAAATCAACTAACCCCCAAATCATAAAATGCCGTTTCTATCGTATTACTAGCTCTACATTTTAAAGCAGTTTAAGATATTGCTAATAAATTGCGTGAACGCGGAGGTCCAAAACGATGAGGCTTGAATATAATACAGAAATAACTCGACAACTTTATAGTACCGTTGTTATTTGCGCTTCTAAGAAGTCTTGGTTTCGATCGTTTTTTGGACCTCCAACACTTGTTGTTTTACCGCACACATATCACGTCGCCATCCGTTACGGGGTAGACGGAGTTTGTTGTCGCGAAGGCCACGTAGCCATCTGGCTACGACGCTTGACATCTGTCAATGATGGGAGCCGATCATATTATATTTTGTAACATAGCATAAAAGGTGATGATTAGTTCAAACATCCGAACTCATATCATAAACGCGAAATTAAGTTTATTTGTCATCGCTTCACGACTTATCTACTCAATTAATCTTATTGAAAATCATGTATATAATTAAGAGTCTGGAGAAGGGCAAAGGGTACCTTTATTCCTGGTAATAACTATAGTACCCGAAGGATATGCGTGTATTTTTTTGAAGTTGATGCTAAATTCGTCTATTTTTATAGGTGGTTTGATTTTATCCTTTTTTGTAGACGGCGTTAAAATCATCGCTTTTTGTAAATGGCGCTTAATTCATGCTGGTGAGCTGCGGGTAAAAGCTTGTAAGGCTTAAAATTGGCAATAGTCTTATAAGGCTGTAATTGATACTCGGAGAAAGAGACAGGAATAATCCTTAGTTAAAGCTTTCCCCTGATTGGCTGTTACAATATGCGTGGGAAGAGAAATGGCGGACATACTAGGATATATTTGATACTTCGTCCGTATGGAAACCCTATCAATCCCGCGGGAACTCCGGGATAAAAAGTAGCCTTTATGTTATTCTGGGTCTTCAGCTACCTACATACCTGTAATCGGTTTAGTAGTTCTTGCGTGAAACATCCTGACATACTCACAAACTTTCGCATTTATAATATATATTTAAACCTATATAGTTACATACATACATACATAAAATCACGCCTCTTTCCCGGAGGGGTAGGCAGAGACTACCTCTTTCCACTTGCCACGATCTCTGCATACTTCCTTCGCTTCATCCGAATTCATAACTCTCTTCATGCAAGCTCGGCGGTTTCGGGTACTTTTGACCTGACCCTTTACCAGGACGTCCTTAATTTGATCAAGATACGTTTGTCTAGGTCTTCCCACTCCGACCTTTCCCTCACACTCTCCTTGTATAGTTACAAAGTTAGTTATTCCTACAAAAGATAGAAGGAGAAAAGAGGAGAGAAATAATCAGTTTAAAATTACTACCTATATTATTGGATTTGAACATAAAAATAAATACATATTTGACAAATAAAAATAATTTTGACACTCTTTACTAACTATGTGCCGTGTGGTTCCCGGCACTAATAGAAAAAAGAATAGGGTAGGCTTATATACTTGGGATTCTTTTAGGCGATGGGCTAGCAACCTGTCACTATATTTGAATCTCAATTCTATCTTAAAGCAAAATAGCTGAACGTTGCCTATCAGTCTTTTCAAGACTGTTGGCTCTGTCTACCCCGCAAGGGATATAGACATGATTATATGTATGTTTACTAACTAAACAAAACCATGGCAACCGTTGCTATGGCGTATACCAAGAAGGTTGCTTACAGGCACTTTGGCTGCGCTGGCGTCGGCGCGCGTCTCATTATTAGCGTGTTTGAGCTGCATTATTACGAAACGGGGATACTTCTTCCTGGCTATAATCCCGGTCCTATCCTCACCACCCTGGAGAGGACTCCGGGGTAAGCTCTTGACCGGTATATACATAAATTGATACAAGAATAAAGACAAAACCATAAGGAACGTTGCTTTTATTCAGCTTAAAACAGCACGTATTGAAATACAAATATAAGTGACGTTATAAACATGGCTGGTAACTAAGGAGCTCTATGAGTAGAGCAATGAGTTTTCATATCACCGAGAATCCTAGATTGGGCAAGTCAGGTTTTTACACAAAGCGACTCCCATCTTACCTCCGTAACCTTTGCAGGAACATTACCCGTATTAGATCATATGGTTACACACTTCAATGTGCAGCTTTCCTCACGATGTTTTCCCTCACCGTGAGAGCATCGGTTAGTTATCAAACTAATGTACATAACTTTAAAAATATTCATTGGTACATGGCCGCGGTGGGATTCGAACTGGTGCCTTTATGCTCAACCGCGTATTGACCAAGCACCTTACCGATTCAACCACCTACGCTCTGGGAAACGGGGCTAAAATCTAGTGTTATTGTAATATTGCCGTGTGGTTCCCGGCACCAATACAAAAAAGAATAGGACCACTCCACCTCTTTCCCATGGATGTCGTAAAAGGCGACTAAGGGATAGGCTTGTAAATTTGGGATTCTTCTTTTAGGCGATGGGCTAGCAACCTGTCACTATTTGAATCTCAATTCTACCATTAAGCCAAATAGCTGAACGTTGCCATTTAGTCTTCAAGACTGTTGGCTCTGTCTACCCCGCATGGGATTTAGACGTGACCATATGTATGTATGTTATTGTAACCACGCGTTTGTAGCCCGCGCTGATAAAACGCGTTACATCGAAATCAGTCTTAAAGAATCCAAAGTGGGTCACAATTAAAAAATAAAACAATTTCCAGCTTTAGGTGCTTTTATTTCGAACAATCAACTTTTGACTTACTCTAAATATTTACATTTCGTCAAAACTAAACTAACTTCTTGTAGTTTCAAAAAAATAACGTTTCTAAATGAGGAACAGGCGTACAGATTATGCTATGTTTTACTTTATTATTTGGTCGATGTTAGTCTGAAATGGTTCAAAATTATGATTCTAAAATATTAAAAAAAAAACGGTATATAAGCTCAGTTTGAGTCGAAATCAAACTGAGCTTATGAGCCATTTTTTTTTTAAATAGGTATTAAATCATTTTAGTTACCTATACGGTTAGAAATGTTTTTTCAAAAATATTTTGCAATCCAATTTATACGTGAGATAAGGTATCTCCTCTTATTTTTAAACTAATTGTTACATTTATCTCAACACTTTCAATGTAAAAAATAAATGTTTCTTTTTTAAATTTGCACTCTAAGCAAATTGCAAATGCAATATAAATTTATTATAACTAACATATTTTATACTTCACATAAGGCCCTGCGCACACTGTGCGTTTTTAAGCTGCGACTTGACGCAGCGACATTTTTCCATTTCGACCAACCGATGCGACGAAGCTTCATAAATATTGTATAATATATAATAGTGATTAGAAAAACATTGTTTTCTTGTTTGTAGCGAATAATGTCAAAAACTACCGGACCGCTTTTTGCACAAAAATGTACCTATGATATTTAAGAGAAACAGATAGGTATATTTATTATTTTTGAGTTATAAATAATTTTCAGTGCACCTACACACAAACACACACTTTATGTTTCCTTTCACGTAAAGGTAGTAGAGAAAATAAATAATCATATGACATAGCGTTATGGTGGAATAAAGATTCAAAGATCACATGTTCTTAGTCCATCCACGTTAAAAACTATCGGATAATTCGAGTTTACTTCACAATAATATTTCAACCACCAGAGTGCTTTCAAGATTTCGAGATGCGCAAAGCCACTAGAATAAAAGTATGATAAAATTTAAACTATGCTCCCTTGCATTTATTATTTCCATTGCAATTTTCCTGGCACAGTTAGTTCACGCAGCGACAAAAAGCACGATGTGCGCGGGCCCTTACAAAAAAATAATAAGACTAGTATGTATTTCGTAACGTTTGGGACGAAATTGTTGCAATAGTTTAAACCTGTAATTGATTAAGCTGTAACTTATGAAAGTGCAAAAAAGTATCTATGATTTTCAGAAAACAGTAAATTTTCACTTTATCCAGTGAAACTGTATTTTGAATATGACCTTTAATCATAAATGTGATTCAAAGATTTTAATTAATAGATTTTTTTTTTTTGCTTTTGTATTGTAGTGTAATTTTTGTGTAATTTTAATTCACAAAAATTATTAACATATGAAAATCAAATCATCAAAATCACCGAAATCAATATGGGACATGTCCAATATGTATCAGCTACGGAGAAATAAAAAAAATATATGTCATAAGATCCGACGTACACCTTTTGTAAGACAAAAAAAACATGTTTATATCAGAATTTTAGAATACACATCCTATCTATATTAGGCCGGCCCGTTTCATCAGTCAACACTGAATATCACCAACACAGTCCTTAAAAACACAACTAACATTATCACTTGAGTATTTTTTGGTCACAATGCGCATAAGACATATAACCAATGTGGAAAATGAAAAATACTACATTAAATAACCGATTAAAAAAAAAAAAGAAAGAGACAGATGTTTTTTGCGCCTTTTGGCTTCACAGGCTCTCTCTCCATGGATGTCGTAAAAGGCGATTAAAGGTTTCACATTCATCTACACTAGCCCTGGGAACCTTACCAGTATAAGATCATAGTCAAAACTATGATCTTATGCTGGCTAGCTTTTACCATGATCTTCAAGCAAGGTTCCCCTGCAAAGATTGTGGCGATCAGATGGTCGCTTCGTGTTAAAACCTGACGGACACAATCCAGGGTCCATAGTCAAAGGCACACCCCGAGCTCCTCTCCAGAGTGGTGAGGATGCAACCGGGACTAACGCCATGAGGAAGATATCTCCTGTTCCCCTCCGCCGGGATTTTGAAGAGGTTCCCGGCACCAATAAAAAAGAAAGAATAGGACCACTCCATCTCTTTCCCATGGATGACGTTAAAGGCGACTAAGCTTACAAACTTGGGATTCTTTTTTAGGCGATGTGCTAGTAACCTGTCACTACTTGAATCTCAATTCTATCATTAAGCTAAATAGCTGAACATGGCCATTCGGTCTTTTCAAGACTGTTAGCTCTGTCTACCCCGCAACGGATATAGACGTGACCATATGTATGTATTTATTACAAGGTGTTTTATCTTTAAAAGTAACATTTGCAAGATCAAAAGTACCCGAAACCGCCGAGCTTGCATGAAGAGTTATGAATGTGGATGAAGCGAAGGAAGTATGCAGAGATCGTGGCAAGTGGAAAGAGGTAGTCTCTGTCTACCCCTTCGGGAAAGAGGCGTGATTTTATGTATGTATGTAACATTTGCAACTGCATTTTTCCACTATTGTTTATACTCTCACACTGTGCAAACAAACAAACACTTCACACCGCACTGTCCAACTCCATGGCACTCTTCATGTACTCCTCTAGTTCCTTGTCCAGGGCCGACTTGCTGCCGGCCATGTATTGGTCTAATTGAGCATCCAATTCCTCTTTGCTGGGCACCGGCTTCGGAGTCTGACTGCGAACGATGCCTGGAAGAAGAAATTGTTGATTAACATACATATGTACCGTGTGGTTCCCGGCACCATTCCAAAAAAGAATAGGACCACTCCATCTCTTTCCCACTCAGGATTCCTCTTTTAGGCGATGGGCTAGCAAACCTGTCACTATTTGAATCTCAATTCTATCACTAAGCCAAACTACATTTGTATGTATGCATACATACATATAGTCACGTCTGTAAATCTTGCGGAGTGAACAGAGCCAACATTCTTGAAAATACTGATAGGCCACGTTCAGCTGTTTGGCTTAGTGATGGAATTGAGATTCAAATAGTGTCAATTTGCTAGCCCATCGCTTACAAGAGGAATCCCAAGTTTATAAGCCTATCCTCAGTCACCTTTTACAACATCCATAATGAAAAGAAGGAGTAGACCTCTATTCTTTTTTTTATTGGTGCCGGAAGCCACACAGCATGTGATATATACATACATATATATCAATCTTCTTGAAATATCACATATATAGATATACTAGCTATGGGCTTCAATGATGCCCAAAACAACTATTCCACGCGAAGTCGCTGGCACAGCTTGTTTATAAAAAAAAAAGTGCTAGAAATAATTATAGTTACCATTCCCCCTGCCGCGCGCGGCGCCCCCCCGCGGCGCCCTGCGCACGCGCCCGCTGGAGTTCCGGCCGCCGCGAGCGCCCCTGCACACACCAATAACTCTATCTCTCTCTCTCTCTCATCCTGGCGTGCTCCCAGTTGCACCCTGTGCCTTTAGGCTTCGGGGCCTGGGGCCACTATAATACATACAATTACGTCTAATATCCCTGGGTAGACAGAGCCGGCAGTCCTGTAAGACTGATAGGCCACGTTCAGCTGATTGGCTTAATGACAGAATTGGGATGCACATAGTGACAGGTTGCGACGGGATACTTCGCCTAAAAGAATCCCAAGTTTATGATTCTATCCTTTAATCGCATTTAACGACATCCGTAGTGTCCAGTGATCCGAGTGACCAGTGAGATGGCAATTGATAGAAGTAACATAACATATAATCACATCTTTATCCCTTGCGGGGTAGACAGAGCCAACAGTCTTGAAAAGATTGATAGGTAACTTTCAGCCGTTTGGCTTAATAATAGAATTGAGATTCAAATAGTGACAGGTTGTTAGCCCATCGCCTAAAAGAGAAATCCCAAGTACATATACATATAAGCCTATCCCTTAGTCGCCTTTTACGACATCCATGGGAACGAGATGGAGTGGTCCTATTCTTTATTTCTCTTTATAAATGTACTAACGTGTGGTTCCCGGCGGAACCATACATTTATAAAGATTTATAATTTATTTTTGTAATCATATTGATGATGACACTGGCTCACCAGAAGCGCCCGCGCAGCGCCCGCTGCCCGCCGCCGCGCCGCCGGAAGCCGCGCATGGGCCCGCGCCATCTGTTCTGGTTCAAGTTGCCGTATGACGCCGATCGACTGCAAAAGATACATACATACAAATAGATATAATAGAATAAATTTATTTTCAAAATTGGATACGAGGTATCATTCATACGTCACATAACTAAACATACACCATAAATTCATACATACATTCATAAAATCACGCCTCTTTCCCGGAGGGGTGGGCAGAAACTACGTCTTTCCACTTGCTACGATATCTGCATACTTCCTTCCCTTCTTAGAAGCAGAGGATTACACTACACAGCAGCATTTTCACCGGAGCCAATTACAAACTACAACTGTGAGCGTCTAAATAACACTCTAAAAAGAGTAAAGAAGTTAAGTAACTGGAGGGAGCCTATCCCAGAAGCGTATGTATAGATCTCTTAAATCTAAATCGTGGACAAATGCACATTGTCTACATTAAAAAATGTGAACTAGTATAGAAGTAATGATTTCAATATGAATACCTCAAATGGATATAGATAAGATATATACTTACACACTACAAATTATTTTAATGAAAATAAAACTATGTCAAAAATGCACTTAGGAGGCCATCATCACAAGCTCGGGCCATACATGTTTATAATTAATATAATCCTCTGTGCTATAATAGGCTTTCCTACAAAGCTGATCTTAAATCACATCTATTTCCCTTGCGATGTAGACAGAGCATGTGTAGGTTTCCTCATGATATTTTCCCTTACCATATGAGCCTAAGTTGGTTTTTAAACTAACGTAATGTACATTAGTTCTTCAAAATTCAAAAATAGTCATTGTAACATGGCAGACGTGGGATTCAAAGCTGCGCATCACACATTTAACCAGGCACCTTACTGATTCAATCACAGACCTCTTAAAATGTTTACAAAACATAATCTGCACATATTATAAAATTCGCTTGCAAGTTGAAAATCATCTTGCCCTTTTGAGGCATGAGGATTTTCGTCGATTCGATTTACTGATATATTTAATACTTAGGAAAGTTCAAAAGGCCACTTGCTAAATGACACTAGGTACTCAAATAAAGTAATTTATGTTCAATATCCTGATTATTACCTAGCAGGTGTAAATAATGAATTACCTAAGATTTCCATTAGACTGTCTCCAGGAAAGCCTGCTTTTCACACTCTGGAAGTTCTGACTCAGGTTGCCATAGCTGTTGGACCTCCGCAGTCCAGGCAGACTGCTCTCGCTGCCAAATCTCTGGAGGCGACCCGCTTGGCCAATCCTTTGGCGCAAAGCTTGCTGGAAGTCACATATAAATTTAAAAGAACATTATCATCTACATCAAATAAGCCGTAAAATGCGGGCGCTGTATACTAGTGCTCATATGGTTATTTAATGATTAAAATTCTAATGAGACTTCAAATCTAGATAATAACACAAATAACTGGAATTTCTAAAGTTGTTAAAACATATTACATCTTTGTCACATCGCGGTAAACAGTCCCAAGTCTCGAAGAATAAAATAGCCACGATCGATTGTTCGAGATTCAGTTGTTTGTACATCGGTACAAAGTACTTAAACTTACCCTCTTCCTCTGCCACTCCAAACTACGAGCAATTTGTTCAATGAGTTGCCTATTCCTTGCATTGAAGTTTTGGTTGTACACAGATCCGGTACTGAGACGCCTTCGAGGTTGCTGTCTAATGGTCCGATCTGGCGCCGCAGACGCCAGTAAAGTAAAACGATCGTTTAGCGACATGCTTGTAGCCTGCAGGCCATGCACTTTTTCGATCAACATGATGATGCTTACGTCCGCTTCAAGCAAAGAAATTACAACAAATACTATTCAATTGGGGAAGAAAACTGTCGCCTAAGTAAAGACAACAACATCAAACTGCTTCACGATAAGCAAGACCAAAATTCTATCGTAAATTGGTTGTTTTCAAAAACAGAAAAATAAGTACACAATTAAACATTGCCTCCGCTCCGAAATCGCGCGTGTATAGAAAAGAAAAATATGTGAGAATTTTTTTCTTCTGACAGTCAGTCAGTTGTCATTGTCATGTGTCATTAATTCTTATATCATCTAACTAAATGGTTATACGGCCATGAGTACAAGTGTTTTAAGGCCGAACAAAGCATTGTACGTAATTACACAAAGAATGGAAGTAGCGCTTCAACTTCGTTCATATAAAAACAGATGGAACAGTCCCCTTGCCCTGAATTCGCAATATTTTACGTCCAGTCAACAAAACCTTATTCACAACAAAAAAACTTCTATTACCACGTTATATAGTTCCATGCAGTATAACTTAATAAGTAGTTAATCGTAGTTTCTCGTGATCTCGTTTATTCTCGTATACTGATTTTTGAAGTTTTATCACGACTTTGAATAGTCGTTCGTGTATTAGTGTAAATCTATGTATAAAACGTAGAAGTGACGACAATAAGTTGAAAATGTTACTATGATATTGATAATATTTTACATACCTACATTCTAGCATTCTTAATAATCGAAATTATGACAAAATCTTACACTAATTGAATTTTTATTTAATAGAAGACCGCACTTTTGGACAAATCGGATGATTACTTATATATTTTCGGAAATAACGACGCCATCTTTTATCGTTTATTTCAACTTACACAAGATCTTTAAGTGATGATTCGGCTCGACCGCCACCAAAGGGAAGATATTCCGCCAGGCTAGGTGTTATGCCGGGGAAACGCGGCTCCGACGATGTTGAATCGGAGGTTGTATATATGCTTCAATTCGTAAAATTTTTGTTTGCGCGATTCGAATCTTCGTTGCTATTGGCTGACCGCGTCAATTTCTTCGCTATGATTGGAATTTGTGTGACACTAGTGAATAGTGATGTGCCACACACTTACGCCTTGCTAAGACTCACGAGTTTTAACTTCGCCAAGCTGGTTACGTGTCCATAACATTTCTACCATTTCTGCTGTTCGTTATTATTTTTAGTCTGTCCATCCATGTGTCAGAGATTCAGAATGAAAAAAAAAATGTGACAGTGACAGCCCATGGTCTTGTCTGCCCATGTCATGGGTCATTCAAGTTTGCTGATGTTTATTCTTGCACATATTTCACAATGTTTTTCAAGTGAATTATGAAAGGAAAATGTCTTTAATAAACTTGTTGTGCTTAAGCGCTACCTAGGAGTTTAATCATATAATGAGTTTATCCACTTTTATGAACTTAATAATAAGTTCGTGCGGTGAAACTTTATATAGGTTATGTAAGTGGTATCCAAGCACCATGAAGTTGGATTGGTTTATAAACGGTCGTAGCGACGGGTGCATGGCCATTTCCCCCCGGACTACGATGTCGGAGGTTGCTAACGGTGACTTAGCTGAAGAAAACTGCTTGTTCGATATGGACGCTTGCTATGAAACTTTTGACAAAGATGGGTATGTTTTCACTGATGTTCCCTCTTGCACTTTATGTTTCCAGCATTCTTATTCATCTCTATTAAAAATAAAAGTATTTTTGCATATTTTTATACTTTTACAATTATAAAACTCGTCAAAAAAAAAGTATTGCTGAAAAACTTTTAAGATGACTCATGTGTTATTCTGTGTTTTTCATTCAAGTTAGTCATTCATACATAAAAATATAGTATAGGTATTGCAGTGTTGGTGGCACTACACTGATTTTGTTATGCACACATAAAAAATAGTTATTAACCTAACAGTTAAGTTTACTTAGATACATACTTACATAAAATCACACTTTTTCCTGGAGAGGTAACCTGAGACTATATTTTTACGCGTCATCCATATTCATAAGTCTCTTCATGCAAGCTTATTTGTTTTGGGTACTCTTGACCTTTATTTGAATGTTTTAAACTAGTTAAATATTTATAATACATTGTTGCGTTAATGAAGTATTGTAAGTGACAGACAACTTTCATGTTTACTGTTGAATAACTGGTTTTTGAAGGAGCCGGTTCACATATATTTTTTACTGTTTGTTTGAGTATATCAGTGTTCTACCGGCCAGTGAACATTACTAAAACTTAAAAAAAAAATTATTACATCATTTAGGATTTCTGCCAAGGAAAGCATAAAGTTTTAAGTTCTCATAAATAAAGGAAATCATACAAAAGGTGCCCTTATCACACTGCAGTTCTAGAATTAACTTAAAGACGTCAATAAAAATCGACTTCTGCAGTTGTCTATGTGGTGGCAAATATTTAATTTTATCCCGAGGTAGGGACCGGGGAACTTTTATGCAGAATATAAAATAGAAATGCACATACATACATACCTAAAATCACACCTATTTCCTGGAGGGGTAGGCAGAGACTACATCTTTCCACACAATGAAATGAAATGAGAAATGCACACATTTCAGCTATCTGGGTTAAAACATATTGCTGGGACTTCCCAGTAAAATATAGAATAGAATAGAAATTTCTTCTCAAGAGTGGTGAAAGTGTATCAGGGAATAAAACCAGGAGAAAAAAAGCATTTAAATGGCAATGACCAGCTTACATGGAGTAAAATTTTTTTTGAATATTTAAGGTCATATAACTTAGCCCCTGTCCATAAAAAAACTAAATAGGGTTATCTTATTCTGCCGCCTACTCTTCAAACTACCTAACAAAATTTAGAGATGAAAAATGAGACTATTGGCTGTTTTCTTTTTAAATGCCTAAAAAAATTAACCAGAAAAAAATTATCTGTCATGATAAAGTTTAAAAACACTATCAATAGATAGTACTGTCACTTATCTATAACTACCACCATGATGCAATGGTCTACACTTTAATCCACTACCACAGGGTTTCTGGGTTTGATTGACCAAAAAGGCATTAGTAGTAGTCTTTAGGCAAGTAGATAAAAAAATCGGCAAAAATATTTTCCTTTACTGTTTCGTTACTTTAATTCAGTTTTGGAGTAACAATATTAGACTAGAGTTAATTAAAGCATGACTTAAAAATTATGAAGATGGCTTCTTTCTCAAAGTCTAAGTAACATTACTGAGAATGCAACTGGGATCATATTAAGATGCAAAAATATAGAGTAAAAGTAAAAAGAATTTATTCAAGTAGTAGAGTTTACAAATTTAAAAAATTAAGGCTTTGTGGGGAGGTTGAAGTCTTGTAGTGGACTACTTGTGGCTCAGATGATGACTGATAAGGGTATCTACTATAGTGCTAGGCTTCAAACACACATACACATAGAGGGAAACTTGACCCTATTTTATTTTTACGAGCGGGTGTCATGTTTTTCTCCAGGCGACTGGACATAAAGGTACTATAAAGGTTCTTTGATTACGGTGCAACCATTCACGTCACGAAATAGACAATATAAAGATCCCAAGCGGTAATGTTCGCAAATTATAACTTTGATAACGGCACGCGAAATTTAGTAAGGGTGCGGCATAGACAGACGCGAAGCGGGCGTCATTTTGCAAACAATATTTTTCATCAAGCTTTTTAATTAAAAAAACTGAAAGAAAAACGTATTGGATTGGATCGTCCTTATGTCTATAATTGTAAATTCTCTTTCAACATTATATACTTTCTGTGTTAATGAAAGTTTCATTTTCAAAGATTGATTCGATCATTCCGTTCTTTACCTGATTTTGTAGATTCCTATTAAAAAAAAAAAGACGCAAATGTGAAAAAACAATGTCACATCGCATCGTGCGTGTTTGGTTACACCATCAACTAATTGCGTTGTTTTTGTTTTTTTTTTTTGACGAATTTGTAACAGAATAATATTAAGGTGATAAAATTTAGCGTCAGTTTAGCCTCAGCCTATCTTATGACTGCATTGATGCACTGCATTTATTTTTATCGGATCGCGCTAAGGTCAAGGCCATTACATTTGTGTTACAATTTATCAATTTCGCTTTTATATACATACACCAATAACCGAGTTAGATAGGCGATCATAAAAACTTTGCCAAATAATTTCACCGAAGGTATCATTAAATTAGCTTTAGTTTTAGAATTTTAATCTAACAACCGAAAAATGGACTATGTTGAGTTGAGAGTAGCTATTAGCAATTCAGTATATAGGAAGTTCTAAAGGAGGAATGGTCCTATTTTATAGTACCAGGAACCACATGGCATCAATTAAAAACATAAACACATTATGTTTTTCAGTTCCTTACTATGTAGCGTTAATATAAAGATAACTGTGTCACTTCTTATCTACAATTTATGATGTAATGCAATAAAAATGTGTGTACGAATATATATCAAATATTATCAGTAGTACTTTTCATCATATCTTAAGACTATGAAATGCTAAGTCATTTTGGTCAGTGATTGATCAAAAAAAGCTCATGTGTCATCATGCCCTTGCCGGGATTCGAACTCGGGACCCACTGTGGCACAGACAAGCGTACTACCACTAAGCCACCAAGGCTATAATGAAAGTATGGATGAATAATTTGCCGTGTGGTTCCCGGCACCAATACAAAAAAGAATAGGACCACTCCATCTCTTTCCCATGGATGTCGTAAAAGGCGACTAAGGGATAGGCTTACAAACTTTGGAATCTTTTTTAGGCGACAGGTTGCTAACCTGTCACTATTTGAATCTCAATTCTATCATTAAGCCAAATAGCTGAACGTGACCATTCAGTCTTTTCCAGACTGGTGGCTCAGTCTACCCCGCAAGGGATATAGACGTGATTTTATGTATGTATGTATGAATGAATAAAACATTTCTTCATCAACAGTGATGGGAAGCTGAACTTCGAGGAGTTCCGGCTGATCTGCAAGGCTCTGTTCCGCAATGACAAGGGTCACATATACCAACTCCCAGAAGAGAGGGCGCGTCACATCTTCCAGGTGTTTGACAAGAATGCCGACGGCTTTGTGGATAAAGAGGAATTCACGTTCTGCTGGAACCATTGGATTAAAGTCGTGAGTATCTTTAGCGTTAGTCTCAGTTATATTTTCATCTCTGGAGCTCGTGTTGTGCCTTTTGGTCTTTATCCTGGATTGGGTAAGTCAGGTTTCTACAAGAATATACTGCCGCCTGTCCCGTCTGACCTCCGCAACCTTTGCAGGGGAAAATAGGTATCGTTATGGGTAAAGATATCCAGTCACCTTTGTTTTAAGTCTTTACCGTGTTAGTAGCTGTATACTATTTAGTTCAGAATGTATCAGGATGATCGAAAGAAGTATGCAAGGATCGTGGCAAGTGGATAGATGCAGGCTCTGCATTTTATTTCATTTCATTTTTTTCATTCCGTAAAGGAGACGTAATTTTTGTACATTGAATGACTGCGGGGAAAATTCTGTAAATTTTGATTCGTCTTTATCAAATCAACGTCTTTATCAGAACGTATCTTGATCAAATTAAGGACGTCCTGGTAAAGGGTCAGGTCAAAAGTACCCGAAACCGCCGAGCTTGCATGAAGAGAGTTATGAATGTGGATGAAGCGAAGGAAGTATGCAGAGATCGTGGCAAGTGGAAAGAGGTAGTCTCTGCCTACCCCTCCGGGAAAAAGGCGTGATTTTATTTTTTGATTCGTCTTTCAGTGTGTGGTGTTAATTAACTAGCGTCTCGTAGTGGACATCGTTAATAAAGACAACTAGTTAAGATTATCCGTGTCATAGTTGTAATTAATCGTTTTGTACATTGTACATTGTAATTGGCTAAAAATACATTGTTAAAAAAAAGAAACAACGGGCCGAAGTGACAACCTTGGGGAGTACCGAAACTTTTTATCAAAAATATGGACCAGAATTTTTATTGTGGTTCAATAGCGTATTATGTGTCTATTTTAAGAAGTCCACCTAAGTCTTTATACTTACCAAAGAAATAGGACAATATGGATTTTTTATTTAAACATAATATTTAGAATTAAACACGCCTAACAATTTTAAAAGTCTTGATTTTTCGCTAGGCTAGGTGTTATGGCTATAGAATCGCGTCTCCCACGATGTTTTTATTATGCTCCAATCCGTAGAGAATTTGCTTGCCTAATTAAATACCTATATCTTCATTGCTATTGGCTTTTGGTCTAGAGATATCTTATTTAAGTCCTAATTTTGTTAAAAATACTAACATAGCGCTAACTCTTGCAGATTGTACGGCCAGTGAGCGCATTCCTGATTGTGGATGTTCAGAACGATTTCATATCAGGGACTCTCAACATCAGCAAGTGTAACGCCCAACAAGATGGTAGCGAGGTCAGTATTTAGATTTTCTTCTGGATTCACTACTACTGGCACCGGCGACTAAGGGATAGGCTAATAAACTTGGGATTCTTCTACCAATAAGAAAAAAAGAATAAGACCACTCCAGCTCATTGCCGTGGATGTCGAAAAGGGTGACTAAGGGATAGGTTAATAAACTTGGGATTCTTCTTTAAGGCGAGATGGAGTGGTCCCATTTTTTAATTTACCGCTCCAAAAAATAATTAGTATTGATACCTGAAAATGATGACTATAGGTCAAGTTAATTGCCGGTCTGTTTTCAAAGTACAGGTAGATTGATTTCAATGTTTACCATTGTACGATCGGTGACGTGTATGATAAGCCTTATCAGATTGGACCCACTCGAGTGTAGGTTACGCGCTATTTTTGCTATGCTTAGTCGTTATTCTAATATATGTATGTATTTCTATCAGGCCTTTGCTGGGATTTTGTAGTAAAAGCGTTTGTCACAGATACTTTCTTTTAGCTGCCTTAAAAAAAGGGAATTATCAGTTTTTTCTGTATGTATGTATAATCAGTACAAAAAAGAATAGGACCACTCCATCTCTTTCCTACGGATGCCGTAAAAGGCGACTAAGGGATAGGGTTACAAAATTGGGATTCTTTTTCAGGCGATGGGTTAGCAATCTGTCACTTTTTGAATCTCAATTCTATCATTAAGCCAAATAACTGAGCGTGGCCTATCAGTCTTTTCAAGACTATTGGCTCTGTCTACCCCACAAGGGTTATAGACGTGACCAAATGTATGTATGTTTGTATATATGTATATTGGTATGTATGTTTGTATGATTGTATGGATGTTTGTCGATTATCACGCTTTTCGCTAAACCGATTTTGATGCGGTTTTCAAGAAACACTTTGATACACTTACGAGAAGGTTTAAAAAATTTAACCCACTTCAAAAAGGAGGATATCCATTGGATTAGGTTCTATACCCACAAAAGTTCACACACATCATTCTTCTTTACGTTACTGGGTAGACAGAGTCACAAGACTACTGCTAAATGATGGATTTAAGATTGTGTGGTACCTAGTTGATTTAGGTTTTAATTAGTAGATATGTAAAAATGTAATTTCCCACGACCAGACAAATATACAAACCCGCCTCGCATTTATGGAATTAATTAATCGGTGAATCGATTGAAAATTGATATATCGAAAACCTTTATTCTAAATCGATTGACGAAATTATATAAGTGAATCTTCATAACCGTTTGTTTGTTGATTTATATCCCAGGAATATCTCCATTAGTGACTAAGTGTGGATTGAAATGTTATTTCACCTTCAAAGATCCAAAATTATAAAGTGTGTTTATTCGTTACGCTTGATCGATCATAAGAAATAATTTAAGAATAACCCTTTATTGCTTATTATTATATATTATTAAATAAATTAATAATATATAGATATATATAATAATAAATAAATATATACGGGACATTACACAGATTGAGTAAGCCTCGAAGTACGTTTGAGACTTGTGTTACGAGATACTAACTCAACGATACTTTATTATAAAAATATTATATTATAATAAAAACTTATATAGATAAACATCCAAGAGCCAGGCTTCAAAAGTTCATTTCTCATCATGCCCTGGCCGAGATTCGAACCTGGGACCTCCGGTGTCACAGACAAGTGTACTACCGCTGCGCCACAGAGGCCGTCATAAGCATTCACAAAAGGCGGCGTTATCGCACTATGGCGTCTCTTCCGGGCAACCACAAAAACACACAAATATAGTTAGCAGTCCCTAGAAATACGTAGGGTACCTTTTATCCCGGTAAAAGTACATTTCCCGTGGGATTTGCGGTAAATGATAATGTACGGGCATAAGTTGTCTTTAAAAGTTCGTTATAAAAAAAATTAACAACATACCTATTTACTAGTTCCTTTAAGTGTTTTGTAAATTATTCTGTGTGCCGTGTGGTTCCCGGCACTAATTCAAAAAAGAATACGACCACTACACCCTAGGATGTCGTAAAAGGCGACTAAGTAATAGGCTTATAAACTTGGGATTCTTCTTTAAGGCGATATGGACAAGCAACCTGTCACCTGTCTACCTCGCAAGGGATATGAACGTGATTATATAAATGAATGAATGAATATAAATACATAGATATAATCACGTCTATATCCCTTGCGAGGTGGACAGAGCCAAATCTTAAAAAGAAATAGGCCACGTTCAGGTGTTTGGCTTAATGATAGAATTGAGATTCAAAATAGTGATAGGTTGCTAACCTGTCGCCTTAAACAATAATCCCAAGTTCATAAGTCTATCCCTTAGTCGCCTCTTACGGCATCAATGGGAAAGAAATGGAGTGGTCCTATTCTTTTTTCTAATGGCGCCGGGAACCACACGGCATCAATACAAATGTATGGAAATAATTGATGGCACGTTGTCTATAAAGGACATACAATTTATCATGTATATGTATGTGCGGCGTCGTACACGCGTGGTATCGATCAAATATTGCGCTGAATTTGGCGATTGATCACGTTTTTTAGTTTTTGTACAGTCAGCAAAATCAATATGAAGGATATATTATTAGCTTTTCGGAGTACCTACCGCATTATTCCCGGCACCAACAGAAAAAACTAACCAAAAGAATAGGACTACTACATCTCTTTCCCATGGATATCGTAAAGAGCGACTAAGGGATAGGCTCATAAACTTGAGATTCTTGTTTTAGGCAATGGGCTAGCAACCTGTCACTATTTGTTGAATCTCAATTCAATCATTAAGCCAAACAGCTGAACGTGGCCTATCAGTCTTTTCAAGACTGTTGGCTCTGTCTGCCCCGCAAGGCGCGCATTCGTTTCTCCATGAACACTTAATAATCTATAATCCACACTTATGTATAAATCGTTAATAGTGTAGTATCTTATATAAACTCGTATACATAATTCTCGTGTCACAATGTTAGTTCCCACTCTCCTCTGAAACGGCTTGACCGATTCTCATGAAATTTTGTGAGCATATTGAGTAGGTCTGAGAATCAACCAACACCTATTTTTCATACCCCTTACTTATAAGGTTTGTCCGCCGTTAACATTAAAAAAAAATCATACATACATGAAATCACGCCTCTTTCCCGGAGGGGTAGGCAGAGCTACCACTTTCCACTTGCCACGATCTCTGCATACTTCCTTCGCTTCATCCACAATCATAACTCTGTTCATGCAAGCGTAAAAAAAGTACCGCCGACTTTTTTTTTTACTAGAAATTATTTAAAAAATATTTATATGGCAAAACTACGTTTGCCGGGACAGCTAGTTCCCATAGGTATATTTATAATGGAGAAATATAGTATTTATTATAAAATATAGTATCGTTGAGTTAGTATCTCGTAACACAAGTTTCGAACTTACTTCGAGGCTAACTCAACCTGTGTAGTTTGTCCCGTATATATTTATTTATTATTTATTTAAATATTACAGCGCAAACAAACGTTTGGGTTCCCGCCAAAATGTCCTCTGTTAGATTAGTTTTCCCGAAGCCCAACACACGCTTAGCCGGTTAAACATTCATAAAAGAGCCTATAGACCTATGAAGGCGATTGTTCGTGTTCCGTTTATGATTAGCGTTCTGCTTAACCTCTGTTATCGTTAAAGCTATGATTTATGAACCGCATTTGTGAGTAAATGTTTTAATGTTCACTAAAGGAGTACATCCTACTACTATTATAAAGGCGAAAGTTTGTATGGATGTATGGATGTTTGTTACTCTTTCACGCAAAAACTACTGAACCGATTACCATGAAATTTGGTATGTAGGTAGCTGAAGACCCAGAATAACACATAGGCTACTTTTTATCCCAGAGTTCCCGCGGGATTGATAGGGTTTCCATGCGGACGAAGTCGCGGGCGGCCTCTAGTTTCAAATATAGAACAGTAGTACAGTACAAAGGCGGGCTTATCCCTAAGTGGGATCTCTTCCAGCCAACCTGACAATAAGAGGATCGCATACAAAATTGAGGCAAGGGTGAACAACAGTTCATTTACGAATATGATGCTTAAGACTTAAACAATTGAGTAATTAATTAATTGTACATACATACATACATATGGTCACGTCTATAATCCTTGCCGGGTAGACACAGCCAACAGTTTTGCAAAGACTGAATGGCCACGTTCAGCTATTTACGCCTTTTACGACATCCATGGGAAAGAGATGGAGTGGTCCTATTCTTTTTTTTCGAATGGTGCCGGAAACCACACGGCACATTAATAAATTGTTGTCTCTTCAATTTGTCAAGCTTTTTGTATATCAAATACCTTTTAATTTGGTAAAATTAGCCATTTTCCATATTTGCAGTATTTCATGTGACTGTAGGTCAATAATAATAGATGATTTATGTTTAAGTTACTTAAGGAAACTTGTACACGAACATTAGTTGCTTTTTAAAAAAAAGCAATGTGTGGATGTGTAGGTGTAGGTATGTTTGTAACTCTGTCACGCAAAAAGAAAAAAATATATATATTTACAGCAATAATTGTCCTTACGACAACTTTATATAACTAAGTATTACATGTAAGTTTAATTTAATAATGCGCAATTAATTCGTCCGATAATAATTTATCATAATTTTTTTATCAATAGTGACAAATCTTTGAGCTATAAAATTTTCTTAATCCTTATCAGAGATCACATAGGTACATACATTTAAATACCTCTATACTAGCCACTATTTGGGGGTCATTATAGGTTCCGTGGGAATTTTGGGAAATAATTATTATCACTTATATATATGTCAAGTTATTTATTTATTCTTTATTGTACAAAATACTATCTGCGTGGTAGGTACATTAGGGGAGCTTAATTTTAATAGCATTATCAGTCTTCTTCAGGGTTTAGTCATTGACATAAGTTATTTATAAGTAGGATACTCAAAGGGTAACTCAAATATTTTTGACACTGGTAATTTTCTAATCATAATCTAGTGAAATGTATTTTCATGGATATACGGACAAACTTATAAACTTTCTTTCGAAGAATTCTTTCTAAGTTTTCCAAAGAGTAAAACCATCGCATACATACATACATACATATGGTCACGTCTATATCCCTTGCGGGGTAGACAGAGCCAACAGTCTTGAAAAGACTGAATGGCCACGTTCAGCTATTTGGCTTAATGATAGAATTGAGATTCAAATAGTGACAGGTTGCTAGCCCATCGCCTAAAAAAGAATCCCAAGTTGGTAAGCCTATCGCCCTTAGTCGCCTTTTACGACATCCATGGCAAAGAGATGGAGGGCGGTTCTATTCTTTTTTGTATTGGTGCCGGGAACCACACGGCACAACCGTAACCATCGCTTTGAAACTACAAATTCGACTTTGACATAGACATATTGAAGGTTTGCATGCCTGCAGTTGTAATGAAGTTTGGTTTGGGCCTCTTCCAAGTGTTGTCTAACTTGGCTAAAGTTAACTTAAATTAAAATGATTTCGCGTGATACCAAGTTGATCAATCTGTTTAATAGCATACATATCATCACGTCTATATCCCTTGCGGTGTAGACAGACCCAACAGTCTTGATATGACTGATAGGCCACGTTCAGCTGTTTGGTTTTATGATAGTGAGATATTCAAATAGTGACAGGTTGATAGCACATCGCCTAATAGAAGAATCCGAAGAGTCCGCGTGGAATAGTTATTTTGGGCATCATTGAAGCCTTCAAGGATGAATAATTTACCCCGTTTTTTTTTACATTTTCCATCATTTTTTCGCTCCTAATAGTTGCAGCGTGATGTTATATAGCCTAAAGCCTGCCTTGATAAATGGTCTATTTAACGCAAAAAGAATTTTTCAATTCGAACCAGTAGTTCCTGAGATTAGCGCGTTCAAACAAACAAACAAACGAACGAACGAACTCTTCAGCTGTATAACATTAGTACCATAGACAAAATATTATTTCGACACCATAACTTATCTTAAATCTTAACTGCCTTTAAACAAATGGAACACGTTCAAACATCGCATGTTACCCGTCAAAACCGTCCAATCAGAGAGCGGCCCACCAAAATTAAATTACCTGACAAAATGGACCCGAAATAGAACGGGCTTAATTCAAAAGGTTTTCACACCTGAAGGTAATTATACTGAAATCGTGGATGGTACGGTGATCGCGGGGTGTGGGGGGAGGGTGGAAGGGGGGGGGGAATGGGTTAATAGATTGGGGTGCTTGCCAAGTTTGTCGTTGGAACTATAAGTTTTTATTGTGAGTTGGATTTGTTAATCTTGATTTTGGGGGGAATTGAGACATCTTTCCTGGCTGTGTTGCTTTTATCCATAATACATACATACATTATGGTTACGTCTATATCCTTTACGGGGTAGACAGAGCTAACACTTTTAATAGGCCGTAATGGATAAAGACGTGATTAAATATGTATGTATATGATGTAAAAATGTATGCCTATTTTGTTAAAAAAAATTTAGTCTTCGCGAAGGCTTAAGTCTGTAGTGACGAACTATTAGTATATTTTTATTTCAAATATCCTTATTTACATTTATATAACTATATACGGGACAAATTACACAGATTGAGTTAGCCTCGAAGTAAGTCCGAGACTTATACGAGATACTAACTCGACGATACTATATCCACAAATGGGCCAATCCTGGTTCCTTTTTGTTCGAATCAATAAAATATCTGTCTTAAGTGAGACGTCGAAAATGTACGTCAATCCATTATCGCCGGGCCCATGAGTATTTCCTTTACAAATCATTTGCTCGATGTAATACTCGTACGTATGTATTCAAAGTATTGTATGTAATCAACCAACCATTACCTTAACGAATGGTTCATTACAAATAGTTACATTGTAATGTAAAGCAGTCGATTGGAAAATAAAAAATATGCGGTTACATCTGATTCAGGCTACATACTTACATAAAAGTATATCACGTCATTTTTCCGGTGGGGTGGACAGAGCTTAAATTTTTCCACTTGCCACGAGTTCCTGAAATACTTCTTTCAGTCATCCACATCATCACTGATACTTAATATGACTTTGAATGATGACAAGAAAATAAAATGCCGTGTGGTTCCCGGCACCATTAAAAAAGGAGAATAGCACTACTCCATGTCTTTCCCATAAATGTCGTTAAAGTCTACTAAGGGATATGCTTATGAACACGGGATTCTTCTTTAAAGCGATCGATTGTTAGCCGATCGCCTGTCACTATTTGAATCTCAATTCCATCACAAAGCCATACAGCTGAACGTGGCCTTTCAGTATTTTCAAGACTGTTGGCTCTGTATACCCCGCAAGGGAAATAAACCTGACTATGCTATATCTCTTAGTCGTCTTTTACGACATCCAAGGTAAATAGTTTCAGTAAATTAATGTCAAACTTTACTGAAACTTAACTTAATGCGCAATGCCCTGACCTTCATTACAAAATATTTTCCTTACAGCAATAAATTTGTATAGTTTTACGAGCCCTTTGTATGTCTGTCTGTTATTATGCTATTGTAAGGCTTTATTCATGTGAAAGAATATGCTGTTTTCTGATTGAATTAGCGGTTTCTTTAGTTTACATTGTGACATTGTACAATACAATACAAATTATTATCATTGTTGTCACCCATAATAAAATAAAATAGGTCAAACTTTTTAAGCCAACCAACCTTCAGTCACATATATATCATATATATATCATATATATGTCATATATCATATATGTATCTATTCAATGCACCTGAGGCCTACATGTCTAATTAAAAATATCTATACCCATAATAGATATATAATAATTATAATTTTCTATTTTTCATTTTTATTTATCTTAACTAATATTATAAAGCTGAAGAGTTTGTTTGTTTGTTTGTTTGTTTGAACGCGCTAATCTCAGGAACTACTGGTTCGAATTGAAAAATTCTTTGTATAACATCACGCTGCAACTATAAGGAGCAAAGAAAAACGAAGATAATTATTCATCCTTGAGGGCTTCAATGATGCCCAAAATAACTATTCCACGCGGACGAAGTCGCGGGCACAGCTATTTTATAATAAGACACATTACGTAATTTTAGAAATAGTTTATTGTTATGTTTATATCTATTACAGCATTTAACTTTAATGTAGGTACTTATACAAAAATGTGCCGTGTGGTTCCCGGCACCAATAGCAAAAAAGAATAGGACTACTCCATCTGCCTCCAATGGTTGTCGCAAAGGGCGACTAAGGGATTGGCTTACAAAATTGGAATTGGCTCTATTTGAATCTCAATTTCATCATTGAAACAGCTGAACATGGCCTACCAGTATTTTCAAGACTGACAGCTCTGTCTACCCCGCAGGGGATATAGGCGTGATAATATGTTTGTATGTATGTAAAAAATTAAACATTAAGCCCAAAAATAAGTTACATCTAGTTTCTTAGAAAACATCCCACATGTTTTTCAAAGTGATGACATATACACTCTCTAATTGTTCACAATACCTCCCTTGCAGGTGGTGGAGCCGATAAACAGACTGCTGGAGACTGTGCAGTTTGACTGCGTCTTCTACTCTCTGGATTGGCATCCCCCTGACCACGTGTCGTTCATAGACAACGTACACATGAGGGAGTTGCACCCCTCTTGTCCGGTCAGTGGGTTTTTTTTTTTTTTTTTAATAAGCTTCTATGTGTCTTTGGTTATGGTGTGTTGTTATACATATACTCACGTCTGGCTTCGCACGGGTGCAAAATTCGGAAAAAATGTATAATCACTACATTAATAGTATAAAACAAAGTCGCTATTTTAGTCTGTTTGTCTGTATGCTTGAATCTTTAAAATTACGCAACGGATTTTGATGCGGTTTTTTTTGTAACAGGTAGAGTGATTCAAGAGGAAGGTATTTATGTATAATAACATTTATAATTTTGCACCCGTGCGAAGCCGGGGCGGGTCGCTAGTGTATTATACAATAAATAATACTTAGTACATTATTTTTATAAATCCTGTAAGGTTAAGCCTGCGTACGCAATGTAAGCGGCAAGAAATGTAAGAATTTACGACACCACATTAGAAACCCTGAAAATAACAGTATTTCTCCATTATTTAATAGATGTTATTATACATAAAAACCTTCCTCTTGAATCACTCTACCTGTTACAAAAAACCGCATCAAAATCCGTTGCGTAATTTTAAAGATTTAAGCATACAGACAAACAGACTAAAATAGCGACTTTGTTTTATACTATGTAGTGACTACGAATCCTTGGTTATGGTGTGTTATACATATAGTCACGTCTATATCCCTTGCGGGTTAGACTGAGCCAACGGTCTTGAAAAGACTGAAAGGATAGCTAAATTGAGCTGTATGGTTTTGTAATGGAATTGAGATTCAAATAGTGACAGGTTGCTAGCCCATCGCCTACTAGAAGAATACCAAGTTTATTTAGCCTATTCCTTAGTCGCCTTTTACGTCGTCACATTATGTGGCCATATCATATAAGTAGTTCTTCTCGGGCCTTTTCTGGTTTTGTTGAATAAATAGGTAAAATTTTAACCTCCAATTTTTTGATAAATATTTGGAACTGGACGTCATCCGCTTTAAAACCCTATCATAATGTAACAATCAATCCCGCAGGAACTCCGGGATAAAAAGTAGCCTATGTGTTATTCTGGGTCTTCAGCTACCTGCATACCAAATTTCATCGTAATCGGTTTAGTAGTTTTTGCGTGAAACTGTAACTAACATCCATACTGAATTACTCACAAACTTTCGCATTTAAAATATTAGTAGGATGTAAATCAGATACTCGGTGCCACCTATCAGCCAGTTGAAAGTGGTCGAATTTAATGGTCCTGTCTACCCCGTTAGTGTTAACGATAGAATTGAGATTCAAATAGTGATAGGTTGCTAGCCCATCGCCTAAACAAAGAATAACAAGTTTGTAAGCCTATCTTCACGACCTCCTATATATAGCCTAAAGCCTTTCTCGATAAATGGTATATTCAACACAAAAATAATTTTTCAACTCGAACCAGTAGTTCCTGAGATTAGCGCGTTCAAACAAACAAAGTAGTGTAGTTTGTTCCGCCGCTTCTTCTACACATGCGCTTTGGAAGCGGTAGTAGTTATAATTAGATTTAAGTTATGTGACGTCAATAAGTGATACCTTGTATCCAATTTTGAAAATAAATCTATTCTATTCTATTCTATTCAAACTCTTCAGCTTTATAATATTAGTACCTATAGATATTTTCCCCAAAGCCAAATAAACACAGCGTCACAACATCTCGAGTTCTAAACTCGGAATAGAACCCGTAACGCGTCGCTCGCACGCGACATTCGCTACCCATTCAACTGCGTCAATCGAAAAAGATATTCTTGTATTGTATAACCTTTATTTATGCAAGTTTTATGGTTGTTTTATGTGCGGCATATCTAATTTTGCGATGTAACCCTTTCCGATTGATTTTTCTTTCAAAGGCCAGGGTTGAAACGTGGGGGTTGATTTCCATACTGTTTTGTGGAAACACACGAGGGAATTAAAGAAATTAAGCCGAACAGCTGAACGTGGCCATTCAGTCTTTTGCAACACTGTTGGCTCTGTCTACCTGTAGCGGCCGTTCAGCCTCCATGGACAAACACTCTTCGACTTTACAATTTAGATGACCAAAACCGACTGACAGACTTATGAGAAAAAGGACAATCGAGACTAAGACGAGACGACAATATGACATCTTGAACAGGCAAAATTCTGTTTTTATTTAGACTAGACTAGGGTAGAAAAAAGCGGGAAATTTTCTGGCTTTTTTCAAATTCCCTCGTATTTATACAAATTTTTACGAAACTTTCAAGAAAGATAAGAATCAAATATTTCATGTTTTTTATTAATAAAACGGAAAAATACTATAGGAAAAGTATTGATTACCTTACAATATGCATCGTTGTTTTAAAAATTTGTAATTGTACATAGAATATATATATAGCTAGTTTTCCAATCGTTTTTTTTTTATTTTTCGAAACAAACGACGAAAATGTCAATAAAACCGTTTTTTCCCCAAGGTTTTATTCTGATATATTTCAATGTAACAAACCAATAAAACGGTAAAAAACGAAAAAATGTTTCTTTCACCGAAAAAACAATTTTGTTTCTTTCGGAATTTTCAACGCTAGACTAGACCTAAAAGACCCTCGGCCCGTTCACTACCCCACAAGGGATATAGACGTGACCATAAATGTATGTACCTACGTATGTATGTTTTCATCATATTAATTAACTAGCTGCTGCCCGCGACTTCGTCCGCGTAACCCACACTAAAAATGACGAAGTTTCATACAAACTTGCAACCCCTATTTCACCCCCTTAGGAATAGAATTTCCAAAAATCTTAGTGGATCCCTCCTAATAAAAATCGACCTTCCTGCCAAATTTCATATTTATTGGCTCAGTAGATTTCGAGATTTCGTGATTCCTAAGTGAGTGTTTTTCGCTTTTATATATATAGATTTATGTCATAGATACCAGCCGATAAGGCTCAGGCGTATGACACGGTTATATTCGCTGGGCCACCGCCGATGAAGCAGAGACTCTGGCCCCGGCACTGCGTCCAGGACACTTGGGGGGCGGAGTTGCACAAGGATCTGAAGGTGAATAATTGTTGGTTTCTAGCAAAAAGAGAAAGTCTTTTTAGAACTTTGCTTATTGAACTGTACCTACGTTCTTACAGAGCTTCGTTAAAATTGATTTGCAGTTTAGCCGTTAAAGCGACACATACATACTCTCTTGTGTACATTTTTTTCTTACGGGGTAGACAGAGCCAACAGTCTCGCGAAGAATGAAAGGCCACTTTCAGATGTATGGCTCAAAGATGGAATTGAGATTGAAATAGTGACAGGGGTAGTTGCCGGCACTTATACAAAAACGGAGTAGGATCACTCCATCTCTTTCTCATGGATGTCGTAGAAGGCGACTTAGGTATAGGCTTATAAACTTTGGACTCTTTTTAAGCGATGGGCTTGCAACCTGTCACTATTTGAAATTGCTATCATTTGGCCGAACAGCTGAACGTAGCCTATAAGTCTTGTCAAGACTGTTGGCTCTGTCTACCCCGCAAGGGATATCCATTAACTATATGTATCCTATGTAGGTACGTAAAGAGCTAAGGGTAAAAGCTAGTTATGTAATAGAGTGTTAATTATTTTAATATATTTTTTTAAGGTAGTAGAAGGCGCCGTGAAAGTGTACAAAGGGACAAATCCCGAAGTGGACTCCTACTCAGTGTTTTGGGACAACAAGAAGTTGACCGACACAAGTCTCATTTCTCAGCTGAGGATGCGGGGAGCGACAGACATCTTTATATGCGGACTGGCTTATGATGTCTGTGTTGGTAAGTATTTATGACATCTATACTAATCTATATATATAAAAGCGAAAAACACTCACTTAGGAATCACGAAATCTCGTAGTCTAATGAGCCAATAAAGATGAAATTTGGCAGGAAGGTAGATTTTAATTAGGAGGGATCCACTAAGAAAGGACTTTTGGAAATTCTATTCCTAAGGGGGTGAAATAGGGATTGCAAGTTTGTATGAAACTTCGTCATTTTTAGTGTGAGTTACGCAGACGAAGTCGCGGGCAACAGCTAGTATATTATAAAGCTGAACAGTTTGTTTGTTTATTTTGTTTGTTTGTTTGGTTCGAATTGAAAAATGATTTTTGCAAACAGCTGAACCTGGCCTGTCAGCCTTTTAAGGTTGCAGGTTCTGTCTACCCCGCAAGGTGTATAGACGTGACTATATGGATGGATGGATTACCTTGATATTTTCAGGCGCAACGATAGCTGACGCCCTATCGATCGGCTACCGCGCCATACTCATTGAGGACGCTAGCCGCGGTGTGGACCTCGCCGACATAGAGAAGACAAAGTCGAGCATAGTGAACAACAACGGGGTCATTGTCAACTCGGACGAGGTAATTGTATAGTTCAATGTACATGAATATAGCTATATAGTCACGTCTTGCGGGGTAGACACGGCCAATAGTCTTGAAAATATTGAGAGAAAGGTTGCTAGCCCGTCGCCCACAAGAATAATCTGAAGTTGTAAAGCCTATCCCTTAGTCGCCTTTTACGACGTCCATGGAAATGATATGGAGTGTTATTTTAAAGTGCCGGAAACCACACGTTGATATAGGTATTATGGAGTTAAACTCGCCGTCGACATAGAGAAGACAAAGTCGAGTATAGTGAACAACAACGGGGTCATTGTCAACTCGGACGAGGTAATTGTATACTTCAATGTACTGAATTGTTATACATAAATATATATAGTCACGTATATATCTCTTGCGGGGAAGGCAGATCTAACATATTGAAAGGTCACGCATGGATTCGAGATTCAAATAGTGACAGGTTTCTAGCCTAGCTTAACAACTTCAGATTATTCTTGTGGGCGATAGCCCTTAGTCGCCTTTTACGAAGTCCATTGGAAAGATGTGGAGTGGTTCTTCTCTAAAGGGCCGGGAATCACACGGTGAAATATTATTATGGAGTTAAACTCGCTGCCGTCATAGAGAAGACAAAGTCGAGCATAGTGAACAACAACGGGGTCATTGTCAACTCGGACGAGGTAATTGTATACTTCAATGTACATGAATATAGGTATATAGTCACGTCTTGCGGGGTAGACACGGCCAATAGTCTTGAAAATATTGAGAAACAGGTTGCTAGCCCGTCGCCCACAAGAATAATCTGAAGTTGTTAAGCCTATCCCTTAGTCGCCTTTTACGAAGTCCATTGGAAAGATGTGGAGTGGTTCTTCTCTAAAGGGCCAGAAACCACACGGTGAAATATTATTATGGAGTTAAACTCGCCGACATAGAGAAGACAAAGTCGAGCATAGTGAACAACAACGGGGTCATTGTCAACTCGGACGAGGTAATTGTATAATTCAATGTACATGATATATACGAGATATATACGTGACTATATCCTACTACTATTATAAAGGCGAAAGTTTGCATGGATGTATGGATGTTTGTTACTCTTTCACGCAAAAACTACTGAACCGATTACCATGAAATTTGGTATGTAGGTAGCTGAAGACCCAGAATAACACATAGGCTACTTTTTATCCCGGAGTTCCCGCGGGATTGATAGGGTTTCCATGCGGACGAAGTCGCGGGCGGCCTCTAGTTATATATATATGTATATGTCTTGAAAATATTGAAAGGTCACGCATTAATTCGAGATTCAAATAGTGACAGGTTTCTTGCCCTTCGCCCACAAGAATAATCTGAAGTTGTTAAGGCTATCCCTTAGTCGGTTTTTACGACGTCCATGGAAATGATATGGAGTGTTATTTTAAAGTGCCGGAAACCACACGTTGATATAGGTATTATGGAGTTAAACTCGCCGTCGACATAGAGAAGACAAAGTCGAGTATAGTGAACAACAACGGGGTCATTGTCAACTCGGACGAGGTAATTGTATACTTCAATGTACATGATATATATTGTATATATATATATAAAATCACGCCTCTTTCCCGGAGGGGTAGGCAGAGACTACCTCTTTCCACTTGCCACGATCTCTGCATATTTCCTTCGCTTCATCCACATTCAATGTACATGATATATACGAGATATATACGTGACTATATATATATATATATATATATATATACATATATATATATATGTATGTATATGTCTTAAAAATATTGAAAGGTCACGCATGGATTCGAGATTCAAATAGTGACAGGTTGCTAGCCCGTCGCCCACAAGAATAATCTGAAGTTGTTAAGCCTATCCCTTAGTCGCTTTTTACAAAGTCCATGGGAAAGATATGGAGTGGTTCTTCTCTAAAGTGCCGGAAACCACACGTTGATATATTATGGAGTTAAACTCGCCGCCGACATAGAGAAGACAAAATCCAGCATAGTGAACAACAACGGGGTCATTGTCAACTCGGACGAGGTAATTGTATACTTCAATGTACATGATATATATTATATATATATATATATATAAAATCACGCCTCTTTCCCGGAGGGGTAGGCAGAGACTACCTCTTTCCACTTGCCACGATCTCTGCATATTTCCTTCGCTTCATCCACATTCAATGTACATGATATATACGTGACTATATATATATATGTATGTATATGTCTTAAAAATATTGAAAGGTCACGCATGGATTCGAGATTCAAATAGTGATAAGTTGCTAGCCCGTCGCCCACAAGAATAATCTGAAGTTGTTAAGGCTATCCCTTAGCCGCTTTTTACGAAGTCCATGGAAATGATATGGAGTGGTTCTTCTCTAAAGGGCCGGGAATCACACGGTGAAATATTATTATGGAGTTAAACTCATCGACATAGAGAAGACAAAATCCAGCATAGTGAACAACAATGGGGTCATTGTCAACTCGGACGAGGTAATTGTATACTTCAATGTACTGAAATGTATATATATAGTCACGTATATATCTCTTGCGGGGAAGGCAGATCTAACATATTGAAAGGTCACGCATGGATTCGAGATTCAAATAGTGACAGGTTTCTAGCCTAGCTTAACAACTTCAGATTATTCTTGTGGGCGATAGCCCTTAGTCGCCTTTTACGAAGTCCATTGGAAAGATATGGAGTGGTTCGGAAACCACACGGTGAAATATTATTATGGAGTTAAACTCACCGTCATACGAGGTATATATACTTCAATGTACATAAATATATATATAGTCACGTATATATCTCTTGCGGGGAAGGCAGATCTAACAGTCTTGAAAATACTGAAAGGCCAGCTGTCAGCTGTTCAGTCTTTTCAAGACTGTTGGCTCTGTCTAGCCCACAAGGGATATAGACGTGACCATATATATGTATGTCATTCCATTATAAAGCCACACAGAATTGAACGTGGCCTCACAGACTTTTTAAGACTGTTGACTAACGTCTGATTATAGAAATGTATGTATGTATGTTTCAGGTGCTAGCAATGGTGGAAGGTCGTGACCGACGACCCGAGTTGGGCTACAAATTGGCCATGGAGCTTAAGAACGCTATGGAAGACGAACAGTGAACACCCTGTATTTAGTTAAGTTATTTATTTTTTATTTTTTTTATTGTTATAATGGCGTAAAATGAAGATCGCTCCGTCTAAGAAACTTTAAAATTCTAATGCCCTTCGCCAGCATTAAGGTAACGTTAAAAAATTATAGTTATATAGTTTATAACGTACGAACCATGAGCATCCTGTATCAGTTGAGTTAAAACGGGGAAGGGAGTTGACCAGTGAACACCCTGTGTTAGGTTAGGTAGGTACCTATTTATTTTATTTATTCGATTTTAATTTTAAAGATGGCGTCGCAAGAAGAGTTAAAATGGGGGAGGGAGGGGGTGTTAATTGATAATGCGGTCGACTGTACAAAACTTAGTACAAACTTGTTTGCGATTTTTATTTTAACAGATATTTTTTACCAAACAAGAAGTTATGAAACACGAACAGTTAGCGCTCGATCCTAAACTAATCTGAAAATCCTATATTACCTATATGTTTACTCTATCGTGATAATTATATTAGCATTTTTTTTTGCTTAACCTTTTTTAGAAAAGGAGGTTTGAAAAATAGGGCTGTATGTATTTTGTGATTTATTTTTTTGTTTAAATAAATAAATGCGTTATAACACAATTAATATTAGAAAAAAAATGAGCTTAGAAAAGAGTACTTAGTAGATACATTTACAAAACGTTTTGTAAAACAAAATGTTGATTAGATGAAATAATAGAATAATTTTAATAGCTAATATAAAAATTAAATGGAAAGTGAGGAAGACCTAAAATAATATATATATTGATTGAATGAAAGAAAACTCGCGCGGGATGGGTATCCCTTGCGGGGTAGACAGTCAACAGTCTCTAAAGCCGTGTTCAGCTGTATGACATTATCATATGTATGTATGTTTATGTTCTTAGAAGCCACAAACGATCTTAAAACTTACCTACTGTGTTTATTTATTCTTTAATTTCTTATTTGTTTGTCAAAAGTCTAGTCTTTAATTAAATTTAGAATATAACTGACCATAAAGACAAAATATAACCGAAAAGATATGATGTATGTATGTTTGTAACGCTTTCACGCGAAATCTGCTAGACAGACTTTAATGAAATTTAGTACACGGGTAGAATATAATAAGAAAAATCACATAGGGTTTTTATCCCTTATACTCACGAAAAATATTTTTGTAATCGGCCTTGAATGTCTTAAAAAGTAGAAATATGGAATCGCCTAATATCATTAATCTCCTAATTATTTTTTCTTAGCGTAACTATACTATTAACGCCACTGACTACATTACGGTTTCTTTATAAATCAATATAGGATGTATAATATCATTCATTGTCGGTCAAATATTACTTATAATTTATGTTACAAAATATATCATAGAAGACAGTTGGAACAAACAGTGAAAATACAGAACTTGGTAGGTTACTTTAAAATAACCTTTACTGCACCAAAAAAAAACGACAATTTTGAATAGGAAATATTGATAAGTAATTTCACAATTTTAATTCTATAAAGTATTATTAATATATAAATTAATTACGGTTTTCACAAAGGCAAAGTTAAAATATTGGTTAAAAATAATAGATCTGCTATTTAATTTTTTTAAGTGATTTATTGATGTGCATTTACTTCAACAGTGAATGAAGTAATAACTAATATCTACCACTAAACATGATAAATTTGAAATTATATTTATGGATATGTGTCACAAAGTGTATATGTATATTATGAAATAATATCGGCGATGATGAATTATTTATAGGAATTATTAATATTTTCAAACGATTTTATTAATATGAGCACTTTTTTGTCGTCTTTGTCATAATGTCGTCGGTCGTTTGACAGGTTTTTTTTTTCGAAAAAGAGCTGAACTGAAGCAAGCGGGAAAAGTTTTTTTTTATTTCAGATTTTGGCTAAGTTGGTTTTATTGCCATAGTGTTGTACTTAGAAGTTTAATGTTATTATGATTGTTAAACAATTTTATGTATTTATCTACATCAAGGTAAAAAATTACAACTAGTGTAACATGTGATGTGTATGTATGTACTATTTATTCATTTATAGACCGCTTTAACTTATTGGCAATCTCAGTTCATGACATTTTTAGTCCAGAGTTAATTTATTTTGTTTTTTTATTTATTTATTGGTAATTAATTTGTAAGTTTGGATCGAAATATCTTAGAGAATAATGATATATTTTAAGGTAAAAGTGATCTTTTTTGTTAAATATTTTGGTAAGTTAATGGTATGTTCGAATACTGTCATTAAGAATATTTGCCTTTTTATAGCGATAAAATCCAAAATAGTACTTACCACTTTTAGTACAAAAGTTTTGTTGTGATTAAATATAGCTGAGCAGATTTTGAACGGGTAAATATTGTTTTAAATTTTGTTTAACCTGTTATTTATAAACTTTTAATTTATTCACCTAAAATTATTTGAAATTCCTATTAGTTAGGCATACACTCTTCTTAAAAATGCCTCTAGAATTATTTTTCAAAATTAATTATAAGCTTAATGTAAAACTGGTGTGTGATAAAGTCTAAATTTTTTTGTGTATGTGGGCCGTATGCTGGGTGCCTTAGTTTTAAGTTAGTTTAACTAGAGACCTCACAAAAAGTATTCGTATGTTTGCTCTGCACCTAATTTTATTATTATAAGCACTAATGACATTCCTACTAAAATAGTACTATTTTACCACTGGCGTATTGTTTAGTTGTTGTAATGTTGTCACTAGATGGCAGTGTTAAGTGTTAGAAAGCAGACATTTATCGACATAAATGTAAGAAAATTTTGTTTAAAATGAAAGTTGAAATCATACTAAAATGTCTGCCTACAGATTAGCAATGAAAAAAATTGTTTTCTCTATTTGTGAGTTAGTGTTCAATACATGACATTTATCAATCATACCTACAACATTTCTCAATAAATAGACCAATTCTGTAGGTAGATATTAATTTCTCACGTGAAAAATTGAAAAGGTTTGCCCCACAGACATAGATGTATTTAGATCTGTCAAGTGTGTTATAGTATACGAGATGATGTATAGTATATAAAAATAAATAAAATACATATTTTATATTTCTACAAATATGTACTTAATATATACAAACATTGCTGGTTTATTAAACCTATTAAATAACTTTATTATTAGCAAAAAAAACTTTGAACGCTTGATTTTCATACAGATGTGTGAAACGGCGGTATCTAGCTAGATCTATGTCTTTGGTTTCTTCTAAATGATTGTGATAATGATGTATGCTACGATGATAGGTGCAGTGGTTCCTTTATTTGTTGTCGCACTGAATAAAATAGATTTGTCATTATTTTGTTTTTTATTTATGTCTTTGCTAGCGACATCTGTGGCAAAAACAACCCTGATCCCAGAAGTATTACCAGGAAATCTACTGGGATTTTTCTTCCCCATAAAGTGACTAGTAAGAACACTGGGAACACTGCATTATTCAACTGTATGTTTAGTCATACTAAAAAAATTAATTAGAATTTAATGTTCTGCCCGCAGAAAATACATTGTCATTGGTGAATTAGTAGGGTGAGATTAGAACCTGTTTGCCGAAAAACAATAAAAAACCAATAATACAAAATTATATATTTATTCAACCCTGAAACCAAAATTAAAGCATCTTTCCTAATTATTGGGCTCCGATAAAACTACATCACCCTCATTGATTGTCATTGATATGTAGTAGGTAGGTATACAATATTTAGTGTCCCGCGGACAATATTAAAAACTTACATGGCAAAACAGCCATATAATTAAAAAAATAATATATATTCTCATCTCGGTCACTGCCGGTCAAACGTATGAAGCAAAAGCACATAGATTAATTATTTAAAAAAAATAACAATAATGTACCAATTTTAAATTCGCCGTAATAAACGGCTTGTCTCAAATTAAGTCGTATTATGGAAACTAATAATTACACATAGACAATTAATCCCTATAAGATTTTGATTGGTCTAACAATACTGGTGATAAAAATGTTGTTTTGTTGATCCTGAAAACTTAGGATCGCCTACAATATGAACTTTAACACAACATACGCTATAAAGAACTCTTCTAAATAAAACAAAACTACGTTATATGATAAAAAAATATGCCACACAGGTGAATACTTTTTAATTTTTTTTTTTTTAATTTTAGTTTCATGTTTTTAAATTAAAGAAAAAGGACGGTTGTCACAACCAATTGAAGCATTTGTATCATTTAACAAAACAAAACATAACAAATAATATACGTCGCGTCTCATCATAGCAAAAACAAATTCATTTAAAAAAAAATGTTCATATAATAATGATTGAACGTCTAATAATAATAAATATATACGGGACAAATTACACAGATTGTGTTAGCCTCGAAGTAAGTGCGAGACTTGTCTTACGGGATACTAACTCAACGATACTATATTTTATAATAAATACTTATACGTATAGATGAACATCCAAAACCCAGGCCAATCAGAAAAAGTCCTTTTCTCATTATGCCCTGGCTGAGATTCGAACTCGGGACCTCTGGTGTCATAGACAAGTGTACTACCGCTTCGCCACAGAGGCCGTCAAAGGTTTTTAAGGCACATTCTATAAATTTCACATAATGCGGGGAATCGCTAGTTGACTATATCTACATAAAATTGTCACTATTTAATAGAAATTAGGCATCAAGCCGCTGTTAAGCTAGAAATTACTTCCTTCCCTAACCTCTCAGCGATAAATGCTATAATTGTGTAAACCAGTTCTCGTCGACTTGAAGTACATGTCATTAGGATATCAATGGCCGTAGCATAATCTAGGTCAAGTCTTCTTAAAAAGTTGAACACTATGAAAAGGAGTTCTGTCAATTGTTCTTTTACGGTGCCCCAAATATCTCTGAGCGATACCAATCCTGTAATAAAAGGGACATAGATATAATAAATTAGTTGAATATTGTGTTTGTCTACATTAAATATATTTTTTTTTAAATTGGGGGTGGGATATGATAAGTATGGTGACTATGCATGATGAACATGGTTCAGTCTGATCTGATGTCTTCACATAACTAAAAATCAAGGATAAAATACATACATATGAACTTTCATTCAATAGCTAATAATATACAATTCTTTTTTATTCACTATTATGGGACATTTCCATCTTTTGGTTTTACAACATTGATTAATGTTGAATAAATGAATTTCAATTCTCAATTCTAAGTGTTTCAGAAGTTCATAAAAATTGTAACCCATAAAAGCGTAACAGATATTATTTCACATTTATAATAAGTACAGACACTTACTTGCTACTCCATATCCAGTGACTCCGCCGATACTGGCACCAATTGCAGCTCCCATCTTGCCACCATTGTAGCCCCCCAGGACACCACCAGCTAACATGCAAACACCAGTAATTAGGGCTGTTTTACCATCCCACACTATCTGGATTTTGTATGCGTCAGCTGCAAATAATAATAAACACTTCACTTCGTCTTTCAGTTTATCTAAATAAATAACCTTTCATGCAAGCCTGTTGGTTTCGGGTACTCTTGATCTGACCTGATAAGGAAATCCCCAATTTGATCAAGGTATCTTTTTGCCTATGCCATTCCCCGCCAATGTTCCCATTTGTCTCCTTGTATATTTTATAATGATTTATATTCTCATCACGACCAAATCAGCACAAGTCTTTATAGGTCTTAAGTTAAATCTTTCTCCTGATTGGCATTTACAATGTGCGTGGGAATAGTAGCAACTGACAACTAAGGCATTCGAGTCTTGTATTCATTGGCTTTGTGTGCCCCATATAAGGATATTGTTTAGTGTTTATATATCATACGAAAAGTGGACGAAATTTGCATAATTTACGACAATCATGGGAAAGAGATGGAGTAGGCCTACTCTTTTTTGTATTAGTGCCGGAAACCAAACGGCACGAAATTATATAGGTACCTTCTTAAGAACCATGAATATAATTCACGTAATGTCCCTAAAGTACTACAGGTGGGTTTTAGAATACCTTTGTAATTATTAAGTACTTACTGACCTAAGGTTAGCAATATTTCTTCCATCCGGGAAGATTTAAAGTTCACTAATTGGTGGCCTGCATTGCGTTCTTCTTGCATTGACATCTTGTAGTTTTGAAGAGTTACAAGTTTACTTTTGTAATACTGTTGTTGCTATTGCAATCTGCTAATAATGCTTAAATTGCAATTACGCCGTAAATATTTGTAATTATACCTGTCAAAACAAAATTAGAATATATTTTGAGTTTTCATTTCATTCAGTGTATGTATACACTTGTTGATTGATTGTTGATTGATTCAGTCAGTTCAGTCAGTTGGTTGACTGATCTGCGGTGCTGCCAACTCTCTATAATGAAAGCGCGCTAAATTGAACCGCTTTTTAATTGTTTTTAATAGTTAATAAAAAACCTTAAGCACTTTCATCATTTTTTTTAAATGACAGATTAGCACTTAAATTTTTTATTCAAAATCATAAATAAATGAATAATGAATATATTCCTTGTAGGGCAGACAGAAAGAACTTGAAAAGACTGAAAGGCCATTTCAGCTGTATATGGCTTAGTGATGAATTGAGATTCAAAATTCATTCAAATAGTGACAAGTTGCTAGTCAATCACCTACTACTAGAAGAATCTCAAGTTAAATAAGATTTTCTCATGGTCACCTTTTACAACATCGTCCTTAAGAGAGGAACAATTTTAAGTGCCAAGAATCACACGGCCAGGTACTAATATGAAAATATATATATTTTTTATAAACATACGGGACAAATCAGGATTGAGGTGTCACTTTCTTTTTGACCATGGTCTTGAATAGGGTAAGTTAAGGTTTACACGACTCAACTCCATCTGACCTCATGCTACTTTTAAGGGGAACCAGAGCCAGATACGACATGTTTGTCAATATGGAAAGAATAAAAACAAAGCGACAAACCACTGAAATTAAACGCTAGACCTTGTTGGAAACAATATTTACCTGATTTTGATTTGAATGCATTTTGACAAAATATTTTTCTTGAAGACAAGTTGAACACCTCTTGTTAAAGTCTTCTATGTCAATGTTGAAGACACTGATGTAAAAAAGAAATACTACGTTTTGTTGTTACTATGTAAGTACATTATGTGACTTTTTGGCGGGAACCCAAACGTCACGTTTTTGTTGTGCTGTAATTTTTTTTTTAAATTTATTTTTTACGGTCTCATAATATTTTTTATGTGTGATTTACGATACCTAACGTACCTACTATATGATATTTTTATCAAGTATGATTTATTAATTACAGATAACTTTCTTATAATAATATTTTAAAACTTTTCGTTGTGTGATTATTAATGTATGCAAAGGGGACTTATCGCGAACATACCGTTTTTTCCTGAAATATTTCCAAGACTACCTATTATAGGATACCTACCAATACCGCGTACTTCTCGGCACTAATACACATAAGAGGACCACTCCATCTCTTTCCAAGGGATGTCGTAAGAGGCAAACGTGGCCTTTTGGTCTTTGCGAGACTGTTAGCGTATGTATGCATACAAAAGCTCTCCGACACGGCTTCGCTCGCTATAGGTAAGCGTAATACCAATAATAATAGTAATACCTATCTTTTTAACGGTGAAATTAAGTAAATTACTTATGATCGGTCCAGTATTTCGAAGCCCTACGAACATTACCTTTTTATAATAGGAATACTCGATTTTGCTCCCAAACTTAATAAAGTTTGTAACAAAATCTGGGAAGAATTTTAGATTGTCATCGTGGTGAAATGCCTGCGATCTCATGATGCCCTCAAAATGGCAAGAAGGGCGCATGGAGGGGTTTTAGTAGGCTGGTACATTAGGTGCCAGGAGTCCCACATTCTCCTGGGTGAAGACCCGGGGGGTTGTCCGTAAAAAGGAATTCCACTTTGATAACAAAAAAAATATGGTAGGATTTGCTAAAATTTGAATGAGATTGTCTCTGTGAATAGAAATGGAATACAATTTGTAAGTATTTTGTAACATCTAGCTTATATACATACCCTTGCGGGGTAGACAGAGCTAACAGTCATAAAAAGACTGATAGGCCACGTTCAGCTGTTTGGCTTAATGATAGAATTGAGATTCATAAAGTGACAGGTTGCTAGTCTGTCGCCTAAAAGAAGAATCCCAAGTTCATAAGCCTATCCCTTAGTTGCCTTTTACAACATCCATGGCAACGAGATGGATTGGTCGTATTCTTTTTTCTAATGGTGCCGGGAACCACACGGCACATAGCTATATGTAAAATTTTTTTCTGGTTTTTTTACGTCTCATTAAACGGTCAGAATTTATATTATATCTAGTTACTTTACATGCATTTATTGAAATCAAAACCATATAGCGTTTCAATATAACGCCATCTATGATTATAAAAATAAAATAAACTTATATGTATCTATGAACCAAAATTATGGGACACCAAATCTAAATCTAATAAGAATAAAACGTTCCAATTAAACGACAATCTTATAAGACACCTGACGAAATGTGCTTTCGTATTAGTCATTGCAATAGGCACAAGAACACGATCATCCAATAACTATATATCTAAATAAACCGGTCAAATGAACTCCGCCATTATACAGATGGTAGTTTTTACTGGCAACACTCATTACACCATTTCCTCCCGCGCTTTCTTCAAGAAAATTAAAGTAGCCGCATTAATTCTATCTGTATGTCTTCTGTTTTTGCTAGCAGCGGTATGGCTTGGCGGCCCTCGCTTTTTGCCGCGAGAGAAACGTCGGCGAGCTTCCCAGACGGACTGTTGGACAAAAAGCGGCTCCAACGCGGGAATCCACGCAAAAACACCCACCCTGCTCAATAACTGGAGACGTCGATGAAATACTATGAGTGCCTTTAACTTTTTACCAAGTTCCTTGGCTTTTTCCGCGCGCAATTTGCATCGAACTGGCCGCCGCCATCTTTAGTTTTTCCCGCGCGACTCGGAATGATCGCGCGTTCCGAAAATTGCGATCTGACAAAAAGGCCTCATGAAATTCTTGTTGGGAGAATGGGCATTTATGTATAATGATATTTTTTTATGTATTAGTCGCTTTAACTTGATTCCTGGTTCGTAATTCGAATGGTGTTTTTAAAGATTTCATATTTTCTACGGCCTCTCGTGGAACACATCAAAACTCATTTCGGATTCGGTTATTAAAACTTTTCTGAAAAATTGTAGAAGTTTGGAAAAATACTTAACACACATCTATAGGTATCTAAATTTAAAATAGGACATTGACTAGTTGACTGACATCAACTCAACGCACAGCCCAAACGCTATTATAGAGATTCGAAATTCGGCATAAGTACTTACATGTAGGTTTCTTATGTCGTCTAGAGAGATTGAACTAGGAGAAGATTTCCCGCAATATTCGTGGAACCGCGAGCGTTTTAAGTGTCTCATCTTAGTCCTCGCCTTTTCCCGTTATATTATACTACGGGGTCGACCTTCCTAATCATGCTTTACCAGGAATGCTGCTGGAGTTTACAATTTCACAATGATCTTACCTGAAGTTAACCTTGTAATATATTAAACCAGGTATAGATAGTATTTAGACGTAGTTAGTACTTAGTAGAAAACATCAAGAAAGCAGCTGGAAATCCACTTAAAGACCCACTTTACGTAAACGATGAGCTGTTAACCAAATAAGGGAGAGTGTCGAATCTCTGGCGCAAAAAGGGAATTAACGGTTAATGTATGAGACCAGAATTACCGACACTGGACTGTGAGAAAATACTCATTGGAGAGTGTCTTACTGGCCATGTGGGGCCGCGAGACCAGCGAAAATTACCTAAGACGGGTTATGTACTGAATTAATCTTCTTGAAAAATCACCTAAATAGGTAACTATACTTGAAAATCTGGAGAAGGACATCGGGTACATTTTATCCCGGTAAATCTATGGTTCCCGTGGGATTTGATAATAAAAACTAATAATTAATAATGAGAGTGGAGGAAGCGGGAGAGGTCTGCAAGGATCGTAGCATGTGGAATTCCATAGTCTCTGTCTACCCCAGTGGAAGACAGGCGTGATGATATGTATGAATATGTAAGAATGCGAAAATAAATGTATAAGAAAGTCTTTACTATCAAGTCAAACATTTACGACAGCAACCCCTCTGATGCAGAATTCTTATTTTTTATCCACTATTGGGGAGTTATGCTAATTTTGACACATTTCCATTTTTTGTGTTCGGTAGCTATTTCGTTGTTACAACTGAGTCCATTTTTAGACACTGAATAAATGTAAAAAACAAACTTGATACGTATAATACATACATATATCCCTTGTGGGGTAGACAGAGCCAACAGTCTTAAAAAGACTGATCGGCCGCGTTCAGCTATTTGGCTTAATGATAGAATTGAGATCCAAATAGTGACAGGTTGCTAGCCCATCGCCTAAAACAGTCTTGAAAAGACTGAATGGCCACGTTCAGCTATTTGGCTTTAAAAAGGAATTTAAAAAAAGAATCCCAATTTTGTAAGCCTATCCCTTAGTCGCCTTTTAGGACATCCATGGGAAAGAGATGGAGTGGTCCTATTCTTTTTTGTATTGGTGCCGGGAACCACACGGCACGATACGTATATTTGCTGTAAAATACATTTTAAAATTAATTTAAGATATAAGAAGCAATATGTAATGACCAATGTCACAATGAATTACATACATAAAGCCAACAGTGTTAAAAAGCCAGTCTTTTAAAGACTGTTGGCTGTGGTTACTCCGCAAGGGGTATAGACGTGACTATGCATGTATGTATTTTTCAACATAACGATTAATCAAGATTGTATAACTTAATTTCAGCATCTAAAGAACTGAATTTTACATTATAATAAAATATAAAATAAATATAGATATCGTTACGGGACAAATACGCACAGATTGAGTTAGCTTCGAAGTAAGTTCGAATCTTTGATTAGTCCGTTAAATCGCCGTTTTAATAGCCTCAGTTTTTCTGTAAATAATATCGTAGCTCTGTTAAGGCAGTGTGGGTTTTTCCTCGGTGAAAGGTTGCCCGCCGAGATATGTCGATATGATGATGTGCTAATACGTGGGAACAGTCCGCGAGGTTTTTGTCGGAAAACTCGAAAAACTCGATCGGATTTACGCTGGACTGTAGAAAATTTCCCAAGCGTTTAGTCTATGAGTTAGATTTTTCTATATTGACGCTAGAATACGTAAGTATACATCTTCTCATATAGATTGTAACTTAAGATCGAAATTGGGTAGTAAACGAATTTAATATTACAGCAAAAAATATGCACGACAGTTAATTAATAAATAATAATTATGTACGGGATAGATTGAGTTAGCCTCGAAGTAAGTTCGAGACTTGTGTTACGAGAAAACTCAACGATAAGTATATTTTATAATAAATACTTATATAGGTAAACATCTAAAACCCAGGCCAATCAGAGAAAGTAGTACTTAAAGAGGCTTGTTTGGCGTCATAAATAAATGTATAAATGTAAGTACATATACAATTAATTATTACGTATGTCTTCCCGTGTAGATGGTACCTAAAGATAATAATCTTGCGATTTTTCTTTTAATCGATGGGCTTAATAAATAACTTGTCACTATTGGAGTCTCAATTCCATGGCATGGCCTTACAATTTACATTTTTTACGAGACTAATCGCTTTGTCTACCCAATGTGGAATAAAGACATGACTATATGAGTACTTTTTACTAATCGATGTTCGAAATTCAAATGCGATAGTTCGTGTCGGTTCAAATTAAAAAACGGTAATCTAGCAAAAGGTTGGCTCCGTGCACCGAAAGGTTTCTCAGAAAGGCGGCAAAAAATATAAAACCTTATATAAAACGCTCACCGGCAGCTCACAATCGCCCATTTGTGAAAACTATGCCTATAAAAAAAGATAAGTGCGAAAGAAGTTTAGTACGCGTAAGGTTCCGTAGAAAGTGATTTTACATAAATCGATCCAGGTAAATTTTTTTTATAATAAAGTAATGATTATAAAAAAATCCTAAAGCTCACCTTTGTAAAGAAGAAAATAAACGTTTTATTTATTTAAATACTTTGGAACTTTCTGTACGGATTGTATTTGCTTATGCATAGGTAGTGAACTAATTGAAGATTTCACTTTTTTCTTAGTGACACCTTGTTTTCTTCCTTGTACCTATTGCAACTTCTGATAACCTGAAAATATAAAAGATTAGAAGATTATTAATAAATTTTAGAGTTATTTATTAAATTTTTATAAAAGTGAGTTTGTAGTTGAGTTTTATTTATATAAGGCTTATTTTATTTACTAAAAACGTCCCCAGACCGAGATTCCAAAGATGGTGACAGCATTGCCTTTTTAATAGAAGTTCATAATTTCTTCATTAAAATAAAGTTTTTATTTCAGATGAAAAATGGAATATTTGATTGCAATAAAAATTACTTTTACTTATAAGTATTATCATTTTTTCTTGGATAATTTGATTGCCTGTGTAAATACTTCAACTAACTAAACAGAAATTAACTGATCCCACACATTTCCCACAAAATTGATTATTTGCTTGCAAAAAATAGACATCTCTTACGGAACCCTAAGACAGGAATATAGGTTAATATAATTTCGCGATAATTACGTTAAAAAAACGGCCGATTCGCAGTAAGCGTGTGTTTTTGCGAGGAATAACAGGATTTTTAAAAATTATCGTTATCAAAAATGGATACGTGGTGAACTGTTTTTCTTCTGGAATTAAACGAATTTAATATTGCAGCAAAAAATATGGACGTCAGTACGTATTAAGGAGACTTGTTCGGCATCATAAATTAATATGCTAGTTAATAAGTACTAAACTAACTTAGGGATAGGCTTATATACTTGGGTTTCTTCTTTTAGGCGACTGTCTATCAAATTGTTACTATTTCAATCTCAATTCTATAGATAAGCCCTACAGCTGTACGTGGTGTATCAGGCTGTCAAGACTGCTGGCTCTGTCTACCCCGCAAGGGATATAGATATGATTATAAGAAAGAAGAGAAAGAAAGAGTGCCGTGTGGTTCCCGGCACCATTACAAAAAAGAATAGGACCACTCCATCTCTTTCCCATGGATGTCGTAAAAGGCGACTAGCGGCGTCTTTTAGGCGATGGGCTAGCAACCTGTCACTATTTGAATCTCAATTCTATCACTTAGCCAAACAGCTGAGCGTGGCCTATTAGTCTTTTCAAGACTGGTGGCTCTGTCTACCCCACTAGGGATATAGACGTGATCACATGTATGTATGTATAAGAAAGAATGAATTAACGGCGCAGCGGCTCCTTTTTATTTAATTTATATATATAATTTCATTTAAAGAATATTTTTTTATGTTTGTACAAAGTAGGTAAACTGAAAAACGGATGAAGGACGGATATTTAATGTATAATAAATAATTAAACGTCGATAAACCGTAAATATAATCTGTGGCGCAGATTTAAAGCTAGAAGTAAGTGCGTACTTCCTTCTGACTTTCTAAGTCCCAGGCTGCTAAACTCCGATCGGATCATGATCAATTTAATAATAATATCTATTAGGTAAATACATCATATAGATCTAAAGTCTTCCTTTGGAAAAGTGACAGAGTATATGTGTGATGTAAGTATATAAATAATATATACTGTAACAAATACCTTAGCTATTTGTCACAGGCTTCAGACGCGTGAGAATTTAGACTAAGCCTTTTATGATATATACATATATAAAAATCTTAAGTTTAAAGAACTTTATTATTTATGCTAACTTATTAAGAAGTCTCAAAAACAAAAATTAAATGCTTTCAAAAATTATTAACTCCGTCTGCTAGCCTCAACCCAACCCGTCGTTAAATGTCTTGTTAATAAAAAGCCCCACGACCCTCGAGTTACCCTTTCAGTCCGTTCACATAACATAACAAACACAAGCGCAGAACTCAGACAAACAAAATTTCGATCTTCATGTTCTTTTTTATGTATACTATGAGGGCAAGGAAAGCAAAGTCGCGTGGGGTGATAGGCGGGGCGTACAGCTGCACCCGTAGGGCTCCGACGGCGACCCCGTCAGTCGTAGCGCGTCTTTCAAACACGTCACGGCCACAGAAACATTTTACGATAAGCCCGCGAAATTTTTTTTTTAAATACATCGCGCGCGAGGCAAATACATTAAAACCATAGACTATAATATTTATTATTTATTTTTTTGAAGTGTATTTTCAGCCAGTATGTTTAGATAGACTTTTGGTAATTTTGTGAAGTTTTTGAATTGGCGGGTGCCGGGTTGATGTGTGCGAGCGAGAGGGGTGATATGGAGAGTCCGGGAGAGGAGACGGGACGGAGCGCACCCCCCGCGCACCCACCCGTCCCCCCGCAGAACAACGGCTCCAATAAGATTATAGGACGCAATGTGAATGGAACCAGTAAGTCACCACACTACTGTTTCTTTGCTTTCTTATAAAAACACTTATAATATAGGTAATCAAAGAAAATCATTTAGAAAAATTAAAAATAAATTAAATTGTCCGCATATTTATTTAAGAATAGGGTAATTCAGTTTACACTAAAAAATAACAAGCAAAACAACAAAATAATAATATCAACAAAATGTCATTAAATTAATTAATATACTTACCTATATTTAATTGAGTTCTAAGAAAAGACATCAACGAGTTTTTTAAACATATATTTGTGAAGTGTACTCTTAATCTAACCTTATTTTTAAAAAATAACTTATTAATAAATACATTTCAATCATAATTAAACAAAGTAAATACACAAAATAGCTAGTCCCAAAGTTAGTTCGAGACTTAATAACACAATGAGTTACAAAACTAAACGATATATATATATATTTTTGTTACATGATATAGGTAAATTACAAAAAAATAATATATTATTATATATAATATATACAAGAAAAAGTATAGTCAAATAAAAATACATACATATAGTTACGTCTTTATCCCTCGCGGGGTAGGCAGAGCCAACAATCTTGAGAAGACCGATAGGCCACGTTCGGCTGTTTGGCTTAATGATAGAATTGAGATTCAAATAGTGACAGGTTGTAAGCCGATGGGCTTAAGAAGAATCCCAAGATTAAAAGACTCCAAAAATAAACGTTTAATTTTTAAAGAAGTAAAAAGTAGGCATCACGGCAAGTGGAACGATGTAGTCCTCTGTCTACCCCTCAGGGAATGAGGCGTGTTTTTATGTTTATTCATTTAAGTACACTGTAACAACTTGAACATACATAATTTCCTACAATCTACTTTTTCGCGCCAACACAGCAAAAACGAATGGATTCAAAGAAAATGGCGCTGGTGGGAATCGAAGTGGGTACTGTAATTTGCTTTTTTGCAACCACTGCGCCGTTGGGGCTTTTTGTGTGACCATCTCTTACGCGGGGCATTCTTGATCCGTGCCAAGCAATCTACTTTTATATACATAGGTTTAAACACGTCTTTTTCCCCTAACAAGGTAGACAGAGCCAGCAGTCTTGGAAACCACACGGTGCCGGGAACCACACGGCACAATTAAATTAAATTAGCATAGTACAACTAACTAACTACTAACCATTGGTTGAGGAAAATGTGAAACATAAATACACGAACTGATATCCACATTTTTTAACTATATTATGTATATCTTCCTGGCTTTAGTGTTATATCCATGGTTACACATCCAGTTGCCTGAATGTGCAGATTTTCTCACGATGTTTGCCCTAACCTTAATAGCATCGATTAGTGTTCTAACTAATGATATAACTTTGAAAATAGTCATTGGTACATGGCCGAAGTGGGATTCGAACCTGTAACTTTCTGCGCATCACGCAATATACCGGTCACCTTACTTATTCGAACATTGGCGCTCTTTATTATGTACTAGCTGTGCCCGCGACATCGTCCGCGTGGAATAGTTATTTTGGGCATCATTGAAGCCCTCAAGGATGAATAATTTTCCCCGTTTTATCTTCACATTTTCCATTATTTCTTCGCTCCTAATAGTTGCAGCGTGATGTTATATAGCCTGAAGCCTTCCTTGATAAATGGTCTATGCAACACAAAATTATTTTTTGAATCCGAACCGGTAGTTCCTGAGATTAGTGCGTCCAAACAAACAAACTCTTCAGCTTTATAAAATTAGTATAGATATATGTATACATATAAAGGAGTAAGTAATTAGGATATTAGCAAATGTTTTAATTTGTAATTAATACATTTTAACTCTCATCTTTTACGTGTTTCAAGTTGCAAACTCCGTCATTATGATTTATTATTATATGTATGTATATACAGTATGACATGATGATATACAGATGTCATGATAGATATAAAACAGGAATGAATGCAAGTATCGAGAAATTGCGTGCCAGACATACTTACACAAAAAGAAGCGGCGGTTGGAAAAACCGTGGAAAACGTAAAAACTGAGCGCTCACAGACAGACAGGGAAAAACTAGCTCCATAGCTGTTTTCTCAAGCTACTATCTTATTCTACATATATAATCACGTCTTGCGGGATAGACAGAGTCTCGGTCTACCCCTTCGGGAAAGAGGCGTGATTTTATGTATGTATCTATCAAGGATTATAAATTTTAGATTCTTCTTTTAGGCGATAGGATAGCAGCCTGTCACTATTTGATTCTCAATTCCATCATTATGTCATCTGGCATCACAGAAGTCTTAGTCTATTTATACTGTCTCCGTCTACACCGTAAGGGACTAGGATGTGACATGTGTGGCGCAGTACCTAATGTGCTACATTTTCCTTAAAATCTTTTTATAACATCCACGAAATGTATAAATATTTTAAGTCTTTACACAGAAATTTGAAATTGATATGAAGAAGTACAAAAAATTTTTATGCAAATAGTTGCATAAAAATGCAGCGCTGCGGTATAAATCTTGCTTTATGTTGTAATAACTGCATGTGGGACAGGAAACGGACATGATGGTGCTTTTTATTATTTTAGACTAAGAGTATCTACATACAGTCTAACACTTTAAAAGTATTAAAGAACTTTGGACGCTTCTTTTAGGTGATGGGCTAGCAACCTCCTGAACTCCTGTACCTGACTTGGAAAATAGAATATATGATATGGGATGATTTCTAAGAAAAATTATACCTCTTTTCTTAAGGTGTTTAGTTTTTCAAATGAAATATTAGTATTTACCTATTTTGATATACACAGATTATTTAGCTATTCCATGGTTTGGAGTTGAAAATAGGTGTTCTGTTAACTATTAATTTTTCTTAAATGTAACTCTGCATTCTTATTAAAATATGTAACTATTCTTTAATAGACTATCTTATAAACAATCTGTTAATACTGGCTGGTTTCCGTTATTTAAACTTTTTTCCATTCTACACCCTCACAATTTTACAAACAATTCCATCATGCATTCTATTCAAATAAAGAACACGTTACGCAAAGATGCGTTCAAAACAGCATTACTTGTTAAGCGCCTTTTTTATTAACTTTTTTAAGTCTCTTTCATTCCTCATATCTTGACTTAGTCTATTTAACAATGCCGCTGTGTGAATATGCAAATCTCTTTTAATTGTCCCGCCATACAGTTTTTTAGTTCTATTTGTTGTCCAAACAGAGCGTAGTCTAAAGAGAAGTGATGCATCTGTCATTCGTGATATTAAACGCAATGTTTGCCACATTCAGAACGCACTTTAATAATGACGAGTTTTTGCCGCCAACCAACTGGCGATGTTTTTTTTAAATAATGAAATATCTCGTAAGGAATGAAGCCGGAGTTTTTCAGGGTTACCTCGGGCTCGATAATGCCTCTGAATTTTCATGAGTGCAATATTTATCGTGTTGACGCCATTATGTTCCACGGCGCAGACGTGTTACCATATACCCTTTATTTATATGACAAAAAGTGTCGCGCGGAATATACCTTTATCGAATCGGTATTTTTTTACCGTTGTTAATTCCTCAGATAATGGCCGGAGTCAAATGACCGGGCGGCAATAAGAAACCAGGGAATTTCAGCAATGCAGCGCAGTCTTTTAAGCGGATTTTTTTGCTGAGTCGGACTCGGCCGCGGCTTGGGGGTTTTTTAGAGTCCCGATGAAAACCGTAATGGCATTTTATCGTGCATAAGAGCGGACGGAATCATTAATTATTTATAATAAGCGGCTAGCACTGAAAGCTGAATCCGCCATGTTTATTTTCGGATGCGTTTTTCGGCGACGCGATTTTCTTATGCTGTTGTTTGACGATATCTTCGTCCTTGATTTTAATTTTTAATTAAAATTACTGCATAACGAATTTAGCATTAAAAAGCAGGTTTCAAGACAAAAAAGCCGTTTCAAAGTCTAGATGCAGAATTCTTACGTCAAATTAATCACGCAGCATTTTTTTTTATTTTCTCTTTATATAGAGCAAAGAATATAGAAAGACGCCAAATCCATGGAGATAAGGGATTTCTATTAGGAGCATGAAAGTCGTTAAAAAAAACATTTGCTCACGAAAATCCTTACAGTAACAAACACACATTCTTACAATCAAGTATCTACACTAATTAAAACATACCTATAATTGTTAATAAACTAATTGTAACAATACTCCTTGTCAAGTCCACCTGTTGTACTTAGGTACATTTTGTGTGCATAAAGTTAAAATAAATAAAATATGTAAAGGTTAATACACTGTTCAAACTGTTTCCCAAAATATATAAGCAGATCATTTGGCTTATGAAATAAGACTTACTAAAAAACTTATGTTTTGTGTGTGTGTGTGTGTATGTATGGTCACGACGTGAATGCATTCCGCAACAGTGTAATTACTGATGTTTTTGCTGTGCACTGTCAATTGTGCTTTTTGTATTGCATCGGACTAATGGTAAGCCAGGTTGGCTCACTAGTAGGGCTATCGGGCATATTTTTTTAAGTACATACATAGGTACATATATAACAAACATACACCCTTGCGGGGTAGACAGAGCCAACAGTCTTGAAAAGATTAAATGGCCACGTTGAGCTATTTGGCTTAATGATAGAATTGAGATTCAGTACATATATAATCACGTCTATATTCCTTGCGGGGTAGACAGAGTCAATAGTCTTGTCAGTTTGTTATGTGGGAGCATTCATATAATTATAGCGTTTAATACTTGTTGTCATAACGGCAACTGAGATAGGTACATCATCTGTGAAAATTCCAACTGTGCCTAGCTTTTACGGTTTATGAGATACAGCGTGGTGACAGACTGACGGACAGCGAAGTCTCAATAATACATACATACAATCACGTCTATATCCTATTCCATTTTTCTATTAGTCTCAATAATATCGTCCCGTTTTTAATCTTTGGTTACGGATTTCTAAATTTGATGGTGAATATTTCCGGTACCCATTTTGAGATAGGTAACTATTTATTTATTTATTTATATATTTGTGTATACATCGAGGAAAAACTTAAAATAAAGAAAAATTCAGTACAATGGTACTATGCTTACCTATTTGTAGAGAATTTTTTTCCAGCAGGCTCACAAAAGGAAAGTGCAATGAAAGGCATAAGTAGGACTGTGTACATAATAATTAAGATATAAACTTACATTTGTGAGAGACCGTGTGTAACTAATGAGATATCATCTCTTAGTCCTCCCTTCTTAACCCTTCTTCTTCCACCTGGAGTTAGTCCCGGTAACACCCTCACCACTCCGGGGAGGAGCCTAGGGTACGCTTATGACCATGGATCCTGGATTGGGTGTGTCCGCTTTTTACACGAAGCGACTCCTATCTGACTTTGAAGGGGAAACTAACGCGTAATAGATCATGGTTAATCATCCAGTTGCCTGAATGTGCAGGTTACCCCACGATGATTTCTCTTACTCTACTCCTTATTAAATCTCTTATGATAAAAAGAATATAATAATAGAGATAGTAAGGTAGCCCTATGAGTGGAAGTACTAGTTAGTACTTATACGTCGTTGAAACTTTTTCATTAGCGTCTAATCAATGTAATTGAGTCCAAGTTAAGATAATTAGGTTGTAAGCATTTGTGATATTCTTATTACTAATCTATGTTACGTTGAAGTATTTATTAATCTTGTTACTTCATGTTTTGCTTTGTTTTTTTACTAGCTTTTGCTCGCGGTTGTACTCCAGTGGGAATTTCCTAAAAGAAACAGCTTAATCATGATAATTTTGTCTGTCTTTGTAAACAATATCAACAAATTCGGTTCAGTAGGAGTACTTACCTACCAGGAAATATTTTATCTTCCTTCACTATGTCTGACGGCGCAGCATGCTATGTACCTACCAAATTTAATATACAAACATACATGTTATCACGTCTTTATATCCCTTGCGGGGAAGACAGAGCCAATAGTCTTGAAAAAGACCGAAAGGCTACGTTCAGCTGTATTGTGATTTTTCAGATTCAAATTGTGAGGTTGCTAACTCATCGCCTACAAGAAGAATCCCAAATTTATGAGCCTATACCTTAGTCGCTTTTAACGACATCCAATCCATGGGGTGAAATGGAGTAGTCCTATTCTTCAATGCCGGGAACCATAGTACATGAATTATTAAAAAAGTATGTCATGGGTACATTCGGCACAAACAAAAAAAGTTAAATGTTTTTTTCTTTATAAGTATTACTATGTATTTTTTTCTAAGAAGTGTATGTAAGTTAAACAAGATATCATATTAATTCTTATAAGTCCTAACTATTAAGAGTAGAGTTACATTCTACTGCACCATTGTGATATTTTATCAACATCCGCCTTAAAAAAAAATGGCTGAATTAAATCGTAACTTGACACGATAAAGAACAGTCTTAAATAATGGGGCAATCATAAACATCAATAATATAGGTATGACTTAAGATTTTTTCAATGTTAAAAAAATTTGTATATAGTTGTTTTTTTAAGCGATGGGCTAGCAACCTGTCAGTGTTTGAATGAACAGCTAAATGTGGCCGGTCTTTTTTTTAACTTGGCTCTGTCCACCTCGCAAGGGATAAAGACGTGACTATATGTATGCATGCACGTATGTATGTTAATAAAACCTTTTTTTTGTGAATAAATTAAGTTTGTTACCTCTTCACGGGTTATTTACTGAATTCTTTCTGAATTTCTTGAAATCCAGAAATATATAATAAAGAGTCTGGAGAAGTACTTAGGGTACCTTTCAACACTATAGTTCCCGAGGGATTTACGAAATCCCTGTATTATTTTACTAGAGGCCGCCCGCGACTTCGTCCGCATGGAAACCCTATCAATCCCGCGGGAACTCTGGGATAAAAAGTAGCCTATGTGTTATTCTGGGTCTTCAGCTACCTACATACCAAATTTCATGGTAATCGGTTCAGTAGTTTTTGCGTGAAAGAGTAACAAACATCCATACAAACTTTCGCCTTTATAATAGTAGTAAGATAGAAGCTGCGGATAAAAGTTAGTTCTAAATAAATGACCATAGACAATCAAATCAGTGTTCTAGTGGCCGACTGACATTTTTTACGAGACATTTTGAGGTCAGAAACAAAATCTTAACCCTTCTAAACCACAAAACACCCTGGACAGGTCTCGATCTAATCTCAATACAGCTGCTTGGCAGATGTTCACGCGTTTTGACGGACAGACAAACGCATACATTACAATACACCACACAAATTTCAACCTTAAATCACTCATGTAAGACACAAAATGGCGTATTAATTTTCGAAAAAAATGATACAGGTAAGATCGAAAAAGAGGAAACAATTGTTCAAATCCTATTTCCGTAGTCATAAGGTTCAATTTTGATTTGTTTACGTTTTTGTTATTAAGGTCATCGACCTTGTTTTTTTTAAAATATTTTTGATACTTTTTATTGTTTACTCAACAAAAGGCAAGTGTCGAAAGTGTTTAAAATGCATTGAAATGTTTAACAGATTTTGATTAACCGTCAAAATTTAGGAGCACCTGTAGGAGGTTATTTTGAATTGGAAAATAGGCACAGATTAATGTTTCGTTGCTCTAATGAACGAACTGTATACACGTGTTAAAAAAATCTTGTTAAAGTTACTGTACTTAATAGTTTAATAAAAAATAAATGTAGGAAGTATAGTTATTAAAGTAATTTATTCCTACAGAAGATAGAAGGAGAAAAGAGGAGAAAATAATTAGTTTAAAATGTCTATATTATTCAACGTAAAAATTAAGAATCTTTGACAATTAAAATTATTTTTGGCATATGTATCTCTAACAAAACAAAATCATGGCTACCGTTACTATGGTGTTTACCAAGAAATATACCTACAATAAATTACAAAAGTTTAGTCTTTTCAATTATAAAGAAGGCATTTGTCAGTAATTAATGAATAAATTAAGGACCACGTACTCTAGAAAATATACCGTAAAAAATGACAACAACTTGTGTACAAACGTAGAAGGATACATGTTATTATGTAAAAATTAACAAATAATTATTATTATTTACAAGGGCCTCCACAGAAAAGAGGTAAATTTGGAATGTAACAATTCGAGTACCTTTACATACTTACATACACATGTCGCACGTCTATAAATATAAGTCTATAACAGTCATGAAAAGACTGAAAGGCTACGTTCAGCTGTATGGCTTAATGATAAAATTGAGATACAATTAGAGATAAATAAAGATCTCTATATAATGAGATGGAGATGAGATATGATTGAGTGACAGGTTGCTAACCAAGTAAGCCTAACCCTTTGTCGCCTTTTACGACATCCATGGGAAAGATATGGAGCGGTTCTATTCTTAAGTGCCGGCAACCACACGGCACTTTACGTAGATAAAAAGCCAATTTGATTGACAAAACTCTGATTAATTTACTTCCCACTTTTAACATGGCGTTCGGCACAATATGATAGTTTCATATCAATTTAAATTTGTGAAGTATCTTGACTGTGTTAATCAAAAAAATATACATTTTACTGCACAAATCGCATTGAATAATGCAGTATACCACACCAAAGATCAACTATAGTCCCACAAAAAAACAAAATCAAAGGCAACTGTCGAATGACCCCAATGATACGCACATAACCAACTTTATAATAAAGTCGGTTAATCATATTTCACGCGATTATAACCTTTATTCACTTAAAGTTAAGGAGAACCCATATTTCTAACGTTACAAAAAATTTGGTAAGATCTTAATGACAGGATACTAAATGCGGTTATTGTTTATTTGCTTGTAATAAAATTGTGTTTTTATGTTCGTAAAAAATTGTAATATTGTTTTTGTGAGGTCTCATAATAATACTCTTTCTTTATAAATTTTATGTTACTTAATGGTAGTACTAAGCTCTTGAATAAAGTAATTTTTAAAGTAAATAGTGTGCTTACTTTTGGAGTATGAGGGTATTCAAAGAGAATGCAAACTCCTGCCTTACCTACTTCAAATTTCTTCATATTTATATACACATAGTCAAGTCTATATCCCTTGCGGGGTAGGCAGAGCCAACAGTCAATCCAAAAGACGGATAGGCCACGTTCGGCTATTTGCTAGCTCATCGCCTACAAGAGGCATTTCAAGTTAGTAGGAATTTCTTAATTATTTTAAATTTATTGATAGTCCACAGTTTGAGCTATTTTATTAACCCACTTAATATGAGAGGAGGGTTTCAATTCTCAATTTTTGATACAACATAAATATACCTACTAAATTTTACGAGAAATGTTTTAGAAATTAGAATGAAAGGCACTTAATTCGATTAGTCCCTGGGGCCCATTAAAAAAATTCAATTTAAATCGATCGATTTCTTAACACCTTTTGATAGATTATTTCCAATAAACGTGTTAGGAACCCCCAGGCGAAAGGGTTGACTTTCAATTTCTTCACTAATTAATTAACGTTCCTAACATATGTTTAGACATGTCGGTGTCACGCTTTCTCCAGGAATAAGCATTAAAATATATTAGCCTACATCTTACCCTTTGCCACCTGTTGGTTAAAAAAAAATAACGTCAGTTGTTCATTTTCCCGCCCTTTTTGTGGCACCCGCAGCTTCGAAGATTTGTTTTATTTCTTTTTAATTGTCAATTCGGATCAATGATGGCAGGCATCCGTGCTTTTTTAAAGGGTTAACTGATTTCTGACCAGCGAGACGGAAGTAACATGTGTCTTCCCGAATCGTCATTATATTTAATTTTGTGGCCCATCGACACTTAAAAATCTGATGGTTATTTTATTCCTATACTTTATTATAAGTAAAAAATCTTTTGTCGTAAATTCGAGAGACAGGTACCGTATTATAACAAATTTCCGGATTTTTCGCTTCAAATGTTTTATTCACAATTTAAATAGCGCGATATGTTATTTTATTTTGTAAAGACTTAAAAAAAATGTAGTTTTTTTAGTGCTTACTCGTACATGAAATTTTCTTATGACACAACAGGGTAGACATCGATTTAATCGTTTTCTCACCAAATTCAACAAAGAGCATAAAATGTAAACAGAAAAACGTGTAAAAACAAAACCCCTATCTAAACCTACATTGACTGAACAAAGATACAGACAAAAAAACGCGGGAACGCCATCATAGTCTATGCTTCATAACTTTTTTATCCACGGCACCTGTAGCAAGGGAGGTATGGAAGAGGGCTAGAGGATAATGCTGAAAAAACGATAGAAAAACCTTACTAATGATTCAAACGTGAGAATCAGTTTGATGAGTGGTTTTTGTGAGTTTATTTTCTTTTGATTGTATCTACGTTGTAAGTACAGACCAGATAACTAGATTATACGAGACATACACAAATTAATGTTTCAAATTCAAATTCAAATTCAAATTCAAACTTTTATTTGCATAATATGAGTACAACAAGGTCTTAAATATAATGTATAACAGATCTTCATATTTACCCTTTCGGGTGTTGCAAACATTTTTATGTATTAGTAGACATACAAACTTATACATAAAGGTACCTACTTAGTATCACATTATAATTTTAAATCTAATTAGAATTGTTTAAACCTAGTATTGCACAATTTATATTTATCTGTTAATAGGTGCTTATTTATTATTGTGTGTTTAATGTTATCTTTAACTTGTAGTTTTCTTTCCTAATAAAGGCCTGGTTTTACTTGTCTTGGTTAGATTTTTTGTTTTTAAATATCGCACATACAAAACCATGAATGTACTCGTGGTATAATGAATTTCCTTCAAATGGAATTCAAAACATTCACCACCTTTACCAAATTAATCAGATCGTAACAACACTCTTAGATCGATGTTTAAACCCATATATTATTCACTCTTCAGTAATAACTCTTTTTTGGACCGACATCTGACTGTCCACTCGCGCCCCATTTTAGTTTTTTATCAAATCTAAAAGCACTCTTCATTTTTTCTCTATGGTTTGTTTGGCGTTCTCACGGAAAAGGATGAATGGACTGGTATCCTCGCTTGTACTCGTTTTAAGAAAAAAAACACGGAAGGGTTGCCAGTACTAAAATTAATAGTTTGTTTTAACTGTAAGGTGCTGTGGGAATAAGTGACCCCTATGAATTTATTTTTTGAGTTCCGGTAAGATGTTTTGATGAGAGGATGTGGACACAAAAAGTATTTAATATTCATACAACTGGACCGAGAGGGTCATGTTTCTCAGATCTATCTTGCTTTATTTGAAGTCGTGGGGGACTTTTTGTGGCATGAGAAAGGTGCGTCCATTTCAATGGTTAGATGCAAATGTTATTAAAATGTTTATTATTGCTATTCAATGTTGTAACGGTTATATTTTGGCCATTTTGTTTCACAGCTTGATTTTATATCAGCATTTACCTATTTCATTTAACAGATAAGAAAAGCAAGCTGAGCTAAAGTGGCTGCTGACTCTACCTTTTGCAATGCGCAAAAATCTTTCTCCTAAATTCCTCTATATAATGGAATAGAATAAGCAGTCACGTTTATCTTTATAATAGAGCTTCGTTTATATATGTGATCTCAATTTAAGATTTAGTAAAATAAATTATGAACGATTTAGAATTGTGCCATATAAAGCCAAAGCCTACTCTAGGTTAACGAGGTTATAGGTTTAATCAGATTCACTGTTATTAGGTAACCGCGATTTTGATATTTTGTATAATTTTAAATTTGTTTACATAGTTTTTAAGAAAGGCAAGTTATAATGAAAATTAAAATCAATAAATAAATAAATATATGTATATATTTAGCAGCTGACATATTTTATGACTGTTCTTTGCTCCAAGAAGAAAACCGAGTAACAATTTACCAAAATTACAATTACTACAATTTGTGCCAATAAAGGATTGCTTGTGTGACAGATGGCCGTCGGGATGATTAGGGTTGTGCAAAAATAATATACAAGTTATTTTAACGAGCGACATTTGTACCTACATAAGTTTATAATAAATTATATCAATAGAATTCCCAAAATTACCTTAATTCATCCATGATTAATTTAATTAACATAAATGTTGCCGATACGGGCATAGCCTACTCAGGCTATTATATTTATCTTATTTTTATCTAAGTACCAATAGACGGAAACTGACTGGCTAGACAAATCATCAGAAAGCAAACCCTGGGCCATAAAGAACCGAACAGTGCAATTTAGAACAAACTAAATATGAGAGGTTTGGTTGGTTAAAAATAGATGAATATTGATATAATATGATTACAGATAAAAACGTCTTCATAGTGTTAGAACGTGGGTCTGTTTTAAACTAAGGCATTTTCATGGTATTTTTTCTTCAAAAATTCAATTGACTTTGATTTACTTAAATTTACTATTTTTGTTTTGAGTTGTGAGGTTTTCTTTCAACAAGTCTTCAGTATTTTGAGTAATATGACCAAACAGAAAATTTCATTCTTATATCTTCAAAAAAAAAATTACTCTGCCAATGCCGGGGGTGGTCGAAACGACCCACATTAAAAAAAAATCTTTAAAAAATGGTTTAAAAACGTGTTGCGTAGGCGAGGTGCTAACGAGTTGCCCTCTAGCGGCATCAAGGTATCAATTAGACATACAACTTATAATGGGAACATGTGTAAATGTTCTAAGTGGCGCTTCGGGCTAAAGGGTCCCTGTGGCTTTTCAGTTTATTGCTTTTTATGCGGCAAATTTCAATTTACATTTTTAATTTTACTGTCTTCATGCAAATGCGATATAAACCGGTTTGGTTGAAGTTTTTTCTGATATTATTCTGCTTAGAGAGAAAAAGTAATTAACAAAAATAATAAAAATTTGGTTATATATAAAAATAGATTTAATTTTTGAAATATATTACCAGGTTTTAAATTCATGTAATTTTTTTAATTAGGTATATCATTGCGTTGGTAAATTACCGATTGTTAAGAAAAGTATGTAAATACTTAAACTTAAACTGGAGCAACTTGTGTCGGGTCGCGGGTCGCGGGGTCGCGCCGACCGAACAAAAGGTTTTTTGCGTCCCGGCAGCCGAAGGGTTGTGGGGATCCTGTTTGAAAATTAGGGCTGTCGATGGATTCGGTGATTGATTTTGACTGATCAGTTTTATATTTAGACACATGCATGCTAATTACTTGACTACGTTATTTCTATTAATCTTACTAAATACAAAGATAAATAAAAAAAAGAGTAAAAATTGAATAGAATTCTATTTAAATTATGAACCTACACTTGAATTTTCTTAATTAATATGGCTGTCATTACAATGGAATATTGTAAAGCCCGAGATTTGTGTTTGATTACTAACGTGAACAAACATTTTGTACACGAAACTTTCCCAAGTTGGCGACTTAAGCAGTTCATCCAATATCCCACTTCTGAACAATAGCCTTCTCCCTTTTTCCAGTCCTCCCTTACCATTGGGATCTATCCATATCTCACCGATAGCTCTCAGATCAAAATTAAAAACATTTATACTTAGTAAATTTTTAAAAAAAGGTGCAGCCCTACGACCCAAATAAAGACTGGATCCAGCTATAACCGGGATGGGTAGAGTATCTCGTGGTAGCTCGCAAAAAACCGTGAAGGTCGCCGATTCTGGGCCTGATCGGTCAATTTATCCAATAAATAATGCTTTCGTTTCTCAAAATTTCCTTATCAAACGTCAGAAAATAAACTACAAAAAAATTATTGATGACAAACTAGTTACTTACAACTTCTTAGTTTGTAATTTGATAATCATACTTGTAATGTTTAGATATTCTTGAATATTGTTAACAGAAGTATATTACATATTAAGACATACTATAATACTTCTTATTTTTAAGACTGTTGACTCTGTCTACCCCACAAGAGATATAGAAGTGATTACATGTACGTATGTATGTAGAAGTATATTAAGTGCCTGTATAAACCGTTAGGTACTACAGAATTATTTTGGTTTACGCTTCGCTCATGGTTTATGTCTCTACTTTTACTTAATTTAATTTTTTTTTACAATTTTGAAATTTATGGTAGAACGAAATTTATAAACAAAACCAACATTATTAATTTATTTTATACCATGCAGCAATCTTAAAACATGCATATAATAAACATTAAACGCGTAATTACAAGGGACCAAAAGCTGAACAAAAACCCCGAAATGCACATGTCCGTCTGACGATCTAATTTCTTTATTATATTTGATTAACCCTTCAAATGCGGTGTTGTAATTATAAAACAGATGCAGCTCTGATTAATTATAATAAAAAGCGTCCGGTCAACGCCACCTGCCCCAAATCTCACTTTCGATCGAGAAAAAAGAAAAAATAACTCACCGATAGTTTTTTTCGGACAAATCTCGTATGTAAATCGCCGAGTCATTGTCTTTTGTCGGTTTTTTCGAGGACGGAAGTCATATGGGGCTTTGATTTGAGTTATCCAAGTTTTTTGGTCGTCATCAAAGATTTTGGTAAGACAAAAAGATACTTTAGAAGTTTCTGGGTCAAGTTATAAAAGTAATAAGTAGAAGTTTAAATTTTCTAGAAGTAAACCTAAGAATTTTCTTCAAATCAACGTTATTCCCACTCCCTTAGTCTCTTGGTAAAAATTTATTACAAAGTCAATTAATTCTTCTAATTCTCAACAGATTAAAGAAACTAAGACATTCAGTTGAAAATTTCGCACGGAACTAACGCCTAAAAAAAATAAAAAGTTCTTTCCTCGAGCCGTTAGCGCGTAACCTGCACAATAAACTTATTAATATTCATAAACTAAGACACTATTACGCATATCAATCACACGGTGCAAGTGCTAAAAAATACCTAATAGAATGCACGAACACATCCCGCCATCTTTGTCTTCTATCATTAGCGCCTTTTTATTCCGTGAATCTTTTTATCATTCGAACTTTTTAAATTTCGAACGCGACAATGGCATGTTTTTGTTTATCCGCTAAAGGAATTATTGAGATTAGCTTTTATTCAAATTATGCGCGGGCATAGACAACCAGGTAGGGAGCAGGTTTTTTTTATGGCGTGAGTGTTCGGTTTCTTGGGACTAATTACTATCGTATTTTTCGATTTGAATTATTTGACATTTTCGCACGGTGGTTTATGCACGTGTTGGGTGTAACTGAGGAGGTAATTAATGTTGATCTCATTGAAAATAACAGGATGTTAAACTGACTGGTTTAGATGATGGGATGGATTAGGTCTAATATTATTAGTAATACTTACCCATTTACAAATAAAGATTATTACAAATAAGATTATCTAGATGATATAAGAAAAGTGAACATTTAGTTAGTAAGTAATTAGTTTAAATTATGCTATTTTTGATGTCTTATATCAAAAAAAGCTTGCTAAAAACGTAGGTATACATAAGTATATCTAATAAATTTAACATCTTATAAAAACTACAGCAGCAGATGTATGTTAATACCTACTTATTAACATTCATCTGCTATTGTAATGTCCTGTGAAAAAAGAAGTGAAAAAATGTATGCTCTTCAAAAATATTATCTGTCTTTTACAATTATTACGGCTGTTTCACGAGGGGATGTTCAGAAAACGTACATCTTCACTCGCTAACATAACCATGATTTTATCCACGCTTGTTAGTTTCCTTCGCTTTCATTTTATAATTATATCAAAAAAGGTTACATAAAGTACAGTTTTATAGACACATCTATGTCGAAAGCGGATTTAAACAAGAGATATTTATCACTGCAAAAAATGTGCTCGACATATGAGTGATTTCCCAAGAACCTTCAGCATACATGGCAGGAACTACTCACTGTAGTAAGTACCATAGACAACGTGTGAAGAAACCGCTTTAATCGCACCTTTATTGGTATAAATTACAAAGTTAACGAGAAACAGCGTTAAAAACCAATCGATTAAAATTTCTATTTTACAAGTCGCATAGCAGACAATTAAAAGGTTTAATTACTTATGCTTTCCATAGAAAATTGCTTATTATTTGTCCTTATGTTCTGAAATGTGCGTTTTTATGACACCTAATTAGTTAATAAGTAGGTATTTTTACGTAGAAGGCAATAATATTGCGTCAATTAGTCTTTGCCTACATAGCGGTAAAATTTAAACTTTTTGCCTAACTATTAGCCTAGATTCTGACCCAAATACTTGATACGTACCTACTTACTTATTACGAATTAACAACAAAAAATGAAGTAAAATAAATAATGAACATAATACTTACAGCTTGGATAATTTATTTCTTTTATTTTATTACTTGTAGATAATTCTATAAATAATTAAATATTTATAATATCTACACTACATACTAAGAACAATATTTCTTAAAAAAAATACATATTTACCAAAAAACGTTTATTAAAACCAAATATGAACAAATAATTGTCTTTTGGTATCTAAGTCATACGGAAGAAATATTACTTGTACGAGTAATATACCTTGTCGATAAAAAATATTAATCAGAAAGGGATTTCAAACATAATTGTACTTATAACTACCATTACGTTAAAAAAATTAAAAAAGACGTTTTTTTAGTCAACAAAAACTAGACTGTCTCAAGATACCGTGAGACACGCATAAAATTAAAACACCTCACTTATGCAATATGCAAAATGATACGTGACCACTTTTTAATGCAGAAAAAGTAAAAAAAAACAATAGGCTATGGTCGCTACCCCTTCTGCGTATGATCGAAAATCTAATTTGCATTCGGCTGTGGCGATTTTTTTCTTTTTTTTAACACTGTTATAGATTATGTAAATATTTTTTTTGGACACAAATGTCCCGGGAAAGTGTTTTTTTAGCTTTTGAAAAAAAAGACAGGTAGCAATAAGAAGTTGCGAACTTTTTTTATTAGAAGTGCTTAGATCATGAGAATTTATTTCAGACAATGGGGCTTTTAATGAATACAACAATTTTATTTAACCTATGTATTATTATTCAGACATTATGTTTGTTCGTATTAAACATTTGAAGGTTATTTTTTACCAAATTAAATAAAGTTAGAAAAACTAATGGGCTATTTTCATGAAAGTTGAATTCATTAATTAACAAATAGGTTGTAAAACTAAAAATTACTAGTGTTCATGAGTAGCATAAATGATATAGTACCTACTTAGGCAAAATGATCTTCTTTTTTCAGTTAGTGTTATTTTACATATAATAAGTTTAGGTATTTCAATCTTCAAATCTCTTCACTTCGATATACGAATACCAAAATAAACTTTACTAACTACATTTCAGTAGAACCATTTGAAATAACAGGCTTTGTTATGTTCTGAGTTCTTTGTTAACTCAATATTTTGACGTCACCATTCACCGATTATATGCCAAACTATTATAATAAATAACAGCTATAGTAAGTACCTGAGTATACATAACCCAAACATTTGTCAAATCCAACCTCGTAAGTTTTTATGACAGTTTTTTCTATTATGTAACTTTTTTTTACCTGTTCTAGGGGTGTGGTTTGAGCACCCCATTTTTTTTTTCACTACAAAAACGACTAGGGTGGCAACATTTTTTTTTCACGATCAATATTTTTCCTTCCACGCATTGGCGGGTTGGTATCTGAACAATGGCCCCCTACCCCTTTATATAAAACGTACAGCTGTTATTCATCTATTTTTTAACCCTATAACGGTCGATTCTTTTCGGTAATAGCTAGGGTTGAAAAGTGGGGTTGTTTTTTTGTGACTATTCATCACGCGAAGCGAAATCGTTGCTGGCACGCAAATAAACTTTCGAATAAATTAATATAATTTCGGGTATTTGGGACTCTTAATGGCAAAGGCACCTCGCACACACGATGGCTACTTATTTATAGAAGATACATAAAATAAACTTCTAAGTTGATCTTGTAAGTAGCGAAGAAAATGAGGCAGTGTGTGCTCTTGGGACAATTGAAAAAAAATCCGTTTTACCGTGCCGTGGGCGAATACAAGATGATTGATTTTTTTTACAAGTTACACAGATTGAGTTAGCCTCGAAGTAAGTTCGAAACTTGTGTTACGATTTACTAACCCAATAATAACTATATTTAATAATAAGTAGGTACTTATATAGATAAACATCCAAGATCCAGGCCAATCGGAGAAATTTCGTTTCTCATCATACCCTGGCCGGTATACAAACCCGGGACCTCCGGTGTCACGGATAAGCGCACTACCGCTGCGCCACAGAGGCATATAATCAAATACTAATAATAAGAGTTTGAATGATTGACCGTTTGTTTCAGTGGTGGTGACGTCAGCGCCTGCCAATGAGGCCGAGTTGCAACTATACAGGGTGATGCAGCGAGCTAGCTTGCTGGCCTACTACGACACGCTACTGGAAATGGGTAAGTCATCATCATCACCATCATCAGTAGAAGTGATATTCCGTTACCGGGAACGTTATCCCAAATTAAAATTAAAAAAAAAAAAAAATTTCAAAATTTGCTTTCGAATCTTATTCATCTGACTGAGTCAGACAAAAACTATTATGTAAGTATAATAGTTTAAGTAACATTGATGCATTAGGTATGTTATTTCTTAGGAATTAGTTTTACCACTTTTTCTACATTTGATTGATTTAACTCAGACAGTCAAAAACAGCTCTATTTTATGCATAAAGTTTTATCTAAGAACTGTTATATTAAGTTGACTAGCAACCTGATGTGAATCTCAATTCTATCATCAAGCCAAACAGCTGAACGTGGCCAATCAGTATTTTTAATTCTGTTGGCCCTGTTTACCCCGCAAGGGATATAGACGTGACTATGTATGGATGTATATTGTACAAAAGTAAAAGTTTTATCTAAACAGCAATAAAAAATATATTGCATCATGCTAATTCTATAACCATCTTAGACATAAAAAAAAATCACATTCGAAAGGTATCTTAATTCAAAACACTCATCATAGGAACACAAGAAAAAACACTTTCTCATCGCTCACGAGACGTCCAAAAAATACATTTCCATAATACAAAAAAAAAAGTTAACAGAACAACGCCATGCAAATTTCTTTTTTTTTTCTTTAAATCTGCCAATTACGCGCCCCAAGGAAGGGTTTGGCCGGCACCGTTCACTTTTGTTTTTTTTTTCTTTTCGAAAAATGGTCACGTAGCCATTTGCATATTCGACTAAATTAAAAGTTGAACGCGAGTTTTTTTCTCAAATCACACGTTTTTGTTGGCAACAATGATAACTTGCCCTACTAGAAAAGAAAGATGCATATTAATGAGATAAATGGGATTGGAATTCATTAGTTTTTTAGGCTTGAGAATGTCAGAGGTTGCAATGTGAAACAATGTTTGTATGGGATGGTAAAAAATGTCTCTGCATACTTCGTTTATCGTACCTATTTGAAGTGATTTACACCTTTTTAGGAAAGGAGTGAATAAACCACGAGTTAAGACATTTCATTGAACAGTCGATTGGTACATCCCTATTAAAAAAAAAGATTTTAAAAATAGGTAATTTATGATATAACGTAAGATTCGTATTGGATAAAAATTTGCTATAATAAATGACATTAATTAGGGATGCAATTTTTTTTCAATACCTATATACTTACGGAAAATAAATAGCGCCTTAGACAATAAACAATTTGTGTCTTTATCGTTTTCATCATAAACTTATATCACTATTTCAGGTGGAGACGATGTTCAGCAGTTGTGCGATGCCGGCGAGGAAGAATTCCTTGAAATCATGGCCCTGGTCGGCATGGCGTCCAAACCCCTCCACGTCAGACGACTCCAGAAAGCCCTCCAAGAGTGGGTCACCAACCCAGCTCTGTTCCAAATCCCCATAGTCCCAAACCTCTGTCCCACAGAAAACCCATTCATTCAATGCAACCAAAGATTACTAAATATGCCATCGAACATCCCATCCATTCTTCCCCGAAGCGTCGCGTCACCAGAAAACAACCGTCCCATGTACAGTCCGTCCCCCGGCGCACCAGACAACAGCTGTGGCTCTACCACTTCAGCTCCCAACGCGAGTCCAGTTCACCAAACTAACACATTTACCAAAATAGTCTTACCGTCCTCCCCCGCTCCTGCCACTCCAGTGACGTCATCAGCCTCCAGATCCTTCTCACCTCAAAGTGCCTGTCCTCCTGCATCAGCCGGGTCAAGTCCATCATCAGTCACGTCACCAGTTCAATTGACGCCAGTTCTTTTAGACGTGCACGTACAGAAATTGGCTTCGGCGGCGGAGAAGTTGAGCAAACATTTGTCGCCGTTGGAACCAAAGCCGCAGAACACGAAGAAGAAGATGTGCAAGGAGTTGGAACTGGTGATGATGATGTCGGAGTCGGATCCGCGGCGGATGGAGGAGATCAGGAAGTACGCGGCGATATACGGCCGGTTTGACTGTAAGAGGAAACCGGAGAAGCCGTTAACGCTGCATGAAGTAAGTTTTCTATAATAATAAATCATTTATCTATAATATTATCAATTTTGCAGCTAACAAGTCTATGGACCTGTAGAATTTCTACATTTATTTATTTGGTTAAAATTTCATTTATTAGATGTAGTTTTAGTTTTTGCTTATCGGCGCAGAGTATATAAGTAGGTATAATTATTTTATTGTGATGATGTTGTTATAGTACTATTTATATTATAGTTATATTATTTATATAGTACTATTTATGTTATAGTTATATGTTTATGTTATAGTACTTATTTGAGTTGATCCAACTTACGTTAGATATATAATTCTCGCAAGGCTTTATTTTCTTCAAATTAAATCCACATCTGATATTTTCTCATCTGTATTCATTCGTTCGAGTTATGTTATGTTCGAGTGTTATCCACATATTCTTCATCTTCCTACCCTTGCCTTAAAATTACTCTTCTCTTTTCTTCCTTTCTGTCCGTTTATCATTGCTTCACCCCATGATTTGTCTGCTCATTATTATCATTCAATCTCTCATCATTTCATCCACATTCACAGGTGATGGTGAACGAAGCAGCGGCCCAAATGTGTAGATGTGTGCCAGCGTTGCTGACGAGACGAGATGAACTGTTTCCGTTAGCTCGACAGCTGGTCAGGAGAGCCGGATTACATTACTCTAAACATGGGTAAAGATGCAATTGATTTCCTTATAGCTTCTGATCAGGGCAATTTGCAAAATTTTCTGCAAAATTTCTTGTCCAAACTTTTTGCTAGACTGTTATTCCCATTTCATCAAACTTATATTTGTATTACCTTTCTCATTAAAATGATTTCATTTAAAAATCTGAAATATTGAATTGTTCTGTAGAATTTGAGTTATTGTCAGATATCTTTGAACCAATACTAAAAAATAGAAAACGAACACGAATTTAGGTACCTATAAAGGATTCTTATAAGAAATAGTAATATTTTAGGATGAACTTCCTATAACGTATGACTTAAAACTATTATACGTGTTATTTTTGATATTGTTTTAATTACTTATAATATGTGCCGTGTGGTTCTCGGCACCTATAGAAAAAAAAAATAGTCTTTCCCATGGATGTCGTAAAAGGCGACTATTCTTTTAGGCGACGGGCTAACAACAACCAGTCACTATATGAATCGCAATTCTATCCTTAAGCCAAACTGCTAAACGTGGCCTATTAGTCTTTTTAAGACTTTGCAAGGGATATAGACGTGATTATACGTATGTATTTATAATATTTATTAAATCATTAAGCCATTCAGCTGAAAGAGGTCTGTCAATATGTTCGATACTGTTTGCTCTTTCTTCCCTATATTTGTATATGTATGTCTTTATTAACTTCAGGCTCCCCCCGACGGCTTCGCTGGAGGAGCGCGAGCGGGCGGAGGAGGAGACTCCGAGCAAGCGGCCGCGGCAGGTCGTTGACCTCACCGTGTAGACCTAGCTTACCTGGCTGTTGGCACTAACATATCCTACCTTAATGATAATAGGCAGGCACTAAACGCTGACAGTAGTATAGCCAAACGTATTGGCAATCTAGACCTTACCTGGCTGTTGGCACTAACATATCCCACCTTAATGATAATAAGAAGGCACTAAAAGCTATCAATAGTTTAGCTTATCTTAGTGACAATCTAGTTAACCTGGCTGTTGGCACTAACATTACTTCTTTTTTACATTCTACCTTCATGATAAAACTATGCAACTTGCCTACACTAATTGGAAGGCACTTAAGCCATCATTAGTAAATTCAAGTCACATACATACATTACATGTTGTCGGCACTAACATATCCTGTCTTCATGATAACACAATGGAACTTAAAGCTATCAATAGTATAGCCAAACCTAGTAAAAGACAGGTTTACCTGGTTTTAATTCTGATAAACTCGACCGAATACATAATATCAAACTGACCATGAGCCTGCTTTCATAGCCAAAACAAAATGCTACCATTGTTATCTCGTTATAATAATATATCACTAAGTTACCATTCTTATACGATTCTATTAAAAATAAAAGCATTTTCCAATTGGACCTAACAAGAAACCCTGTGGTGCTCCAAACTTACCTTATAATACCTAGGGATTAATTATGAAGGATGAGAGATATTTAGAGCTCATAATCTTTTATAGGCCATTTTAAATTACTTATTAGTATATTCAATTGTAAATAATTTATTGCACAGTAAATGTAACAAGTTAACTGCATGATTAATATTATTCAAGGCCTTCGTTAATTATAATTTGCTAATCTTCACGTAGTTTTGGTCCGTTATAGTAAGTATTGCAGCTAATCTGGTAAGTAAAAAGCTTTTTGATCTTTATTTTGCTTTTAGTACCTAATTTGCATCTTGGGTTATGGATTTTCTTCTAGTTTCAAGCGAAATTATATTCATTGTACAATGTTCTTCAGGACAAACCTATATTTATGCCGCTGTAAATAATTTTACTCAAATCATCTCACTTCCATTTATGTTTGACAGCGAATCCTGGTGTTTCTTCTACATAATCTAAATTTAATACTTATGATCACAAAATACATCTTCTAATAGACAAGGGATACATTTTTTGACCATGAGTGTTAACTTTTTGAAAATAAAACCGTTTCCACTTGATTTTATTTTCGAAAACGCCCGTAAATTGTGCTTGACAAGATGATTTAAATAAGGTTCTTTTTATCCTTAGACCTGGCAAACATAAATGGGACATATTATTTGTATAAATGTAAATAAAAAGAGCACCTATACAATACAAATTAGAACTTAACCAACCATACAATTCAAATAAAAGTTTAAATTCTTTTGCACCTGCTCAGTACAAAGTTAAAACTTAATCTTACAATTCTAACGAGTCTTACAATTAATACTATTCATAACTGGTGTTAAATTAACCTCAATTAATATGTATAGGAAGGCGATGAAGGCAATGGAGTAAGAGCCAGCCCTGACACAGCAAGGAGCAACTCCAATCATAGGTATAACAGCTTGTAGTATCCATAATACTAATACAATTAAAGGTGACGTCCTTAGTTTAAATTGTTAAATAGAATAGCATAGATTTATTTTTAAACTTGGATACAAGGTAACACTTATTGACGTCACATCACTTAAATCTAATTTTAACTACTACCGCTTCCAAAGCGCATGTGCAGAAGAAGCGGCGGAACAAACAACACTGCAGCATTTTCATCGGACGTCAATTTACAAATATAAAAACTCTTAAATCTAAATCGTGGACGAATGCACAGTGTCTACATTAAAAAAACATGACTGAACGTAATACTAATCAATTTAAATTATATTTTTACTGAATTACATTAAATTTTAAGGGAATTTAAAATACTGAAACAAAAAAAAATTATATTATGTACAAAAAACAATGGTAAAAAATAAAGTGATGCAATAAAAGAAAATGAAAATCGTAAGCTTACAGAGAAACCTGAGACACTAGATTAATTTAAACAATATCTTTCCTCGCTTCCAGCTGGTGGGGGGTGAAGGCGGAGAGTGATGACGCCGATTCCAGATGTTCATACTCCAGCACCAGCACGCCACCGCCTGTAAGTTATACATACATATAATCACGTCTACATCCCTTGCGGGGTAGACAGAGCCAACAGTCTTGAAAAAACTGATAGACCACGCTCAGCTACTTGGTTTTAAGATAGAATTATTAAATAGTGACAGGTTGCTAGCCCATCGCCTAAATGAAGAATCCCAAGTTTTATAAGCCTATACCTTAGTCGCCTTTTACGATATTCATGGGAGAGAGATGCACTCCATCTCTCTCCCATGAATATCGTTAAAGTCCTATTCTTTTTCTATTGGTGCCGGGAACCACACGGCACTAAGTTTTACATCATCAGGTTCATCACCATACCGACAAGCACGGCTTTGGGTTACTCGCTCATGTCCATTAATCTTATGGAGTTTAATATAGACGCTGCAAGCCCGCCAACCGGTCTCTTATTTTAGACAGGCCTGTTAAGCTGATCACATACATACATATGGTCATGTCTATATCCCTTGCGAGGTAGACAGAGCCAATAATCTTGAAAAGACTGAATGGCCACGTTCAGCTTTTTGGCCTAATGTTAGAATTGAGATTCAAATAGTGACAGGTTGCTAGCCCATCGCCTAAAATAAGAATCCCAAGTTTACAAGCCTATCCCTTAGTCGCCTTTTACGACATCCATGGGAAAGAGATGGAGTGGTCCTATTCTTTTTTCTATTGGTGCCGGGAACCACACAGCATAATATGTTCAATGGTACTTCACTCTTTTTTCATCAGGATGCCGAGGAGTCCCGTCCACAGGTGGTCGCGGCGCGGGGAGACAGCATCATAGCCGTCGCCAACCCCGCGTTACAACCACCACACCCAGCCAGGAACCACTCCAACTGATATACGATAGTTGTATAATATTAAACGTTTATTACATATCTCATACATACATACATACCTACATATAGTCACGTCTATATATTACGGGGTAGACAGAGCAAACAGTCCCGAAAAGACTGAATGGCCACATTCAGCTGCTCGGCTTAATGATGGAATTGAGATCCAAATAGTGACAGGTTGCTAGCCCATCGCCTAAAAAAAGGATCGCAATTTTATAAGCCTATCCCTTAGTCGCCTTGTACGACATCCATGGGAAAGAGATGGAGTGGTCCTATTCTTTTTTGTATTGGTGCCGGGAACCACACGGCACACATTACATATCTCAATTCCATCATAAAGCCCAACAGCTGAACGTGGCCTATCAGTTTTTTCAAGACTGTTGGCTCTGTCTACCCCGCAAGGGATAAAGACGTGATTATATGTTTATTACATACTAGAGGCCGCCAGCGACTTCGTCCGCGTGGAATCAATTCTGCTGGAACTCCGGGATTAAAAGTAGCCTATATGTTATTCTGGGTCTTCAGCTGCCTACATACCAAATGTCACCGTAATCGGTTCAGTAGTTTTTGCGTGAAAGAGTAACAAACATCCATACCGACATACAAACTTTCGCATTTATAGGATGTCTCTTCCTACAAGGTATAGGCAGTCGTTGCCGACCTCGTGTCACGAACTGTCTGTATGTATTTAAAATGACAAACAGAAAATTGAGGGTTTTTTATTTTAATTAACTTAACAAATTTTTCAAACATTATTCACAACATAGAACAACCCCCACAGCATGTCATGCGCGCGCGGCGGTTCTTTAATCGCGTGAAAAACTATCGCTTTTTCGCTTTTTATTAGGACGTAAAACGGGACAGCGGTAGTTTTTCGCGCGGTAAAAATGGCGACGCTCATACCATGCTACGGGGGATGGAATGAAACCATATAAATTGGAATATGATAGGTTCCTATTTGAATATTTTTGAACATCAGTTCTGGCAAAATGAAAATGTACATTAAATAAAAAACAATGTCTTCATACAAACTTATTAAGTACGCGGTTTTCCGAAGCGTTACGACAAAATATGTATGTTTGTTCATAAAATCTTTGTTTACTTTCTTTTAAAATTTTTCCTATTATTTAGATTTCTGTGATCTTATCAAAGTTTATAAAGACTTACAGGCAGATAAATTATTTATTTAAATATATTTACATAATTATACGACTAAGAGAAATAAAACAAGACCATGAACAAACAACAAAGCCAGAAATATTTCAAATTCTGACGAATTATAATAATTTTAAAAATTAAATAATTATTTATTGGCTGTCGTGAAATAATTATTAAAAAAAAATAATAACCCACACTGAAAAAAGAACTGGCAGTTATAAATTTTATGCAAAGCATATTTTTTCCTAATATAAATTTGTTAAACAATATTAAAATAAAATCTTTTAAATAAAATTGTAGAACATATTTGTATGCAGAAATTGATCACAAAACTATTATAAGTAATTGTGTCATTTATGACATTCACAGAAATCAGAATAATAAAGTATACATTAAAATTTTTGTGACGCAGTAGATACTGACTGTATCTTATTAATTGTAATATTGTAAATAAAATGTACACATTAGATGTAACAGACCATTGCGAGCCATATTGTATTAAGTTATAAATATATAAAAACTTCATACGTTTTATTTGTTTTATTGTATACTAGAGGCCGCCCGCGACTTCGTCCACATGGAAACCCTATCAATCCCGCGGGAACTCCGGGATAAAAAGTAGCCTATGTGTTATTCTGGGTCTTCAGCTAACTACATACCAAATTTCATCGTAATCGGTTCAGAAGTTTTTACGTGAAAGAGTAACAAACATCCATACTGACATCCTGACATACTCACAAACATACGCATTTATAATATTAGTAGGATTTGTTCGCCACTGATTTAGATAAAATAAGGAACAGGGACAGACTAGTATTATCAGATAATCTATTCATTACAAGAAAAAGCCGTAACATACCGTATTATAGCATAATGATTTTTAAATATATTTTTTTTATTTCTGCACATTCTCTTTCGCGTGTTGATTTACGCGAAGGAAAATGTGTAGTGTGTGTATTTATCAATATCGTATTCCAAAAATCAATTATGCCTGTGACCTCTTATGCCAAATAATACTTATTACGACTAAATTTCCACGTTATTGTATGAATGAGTGCCGTGTGGTTCCCGGCACCAATAAAAAAAAAGCATAAGATCACTCCATCTCGTTCCCATGGATGTCGTAGAAGGCGACTAAGGGATAGGCTTATAAACTTGGGATTCTTCTTTTAGGCGATGGGCTAGCAACCTGTCACTATTTGAATCTCAATTCCATCATAAAGCCAAACAGCTTAACGTCTTCATCAGTCTTTTCAAGACTGTTGGCTCTGTCTACCCCGCAAGGGACATAGACGTGATTATATGTATGTATTATATGAATGAATGTATGTAGAATGGACTAACATTAATTGTCAAGGTCCAGACGTGGTCAGAATTTTCCTCGAACGTGAGTAATTTGATGAAAATTCCTAGTTCTTGGATAAAATGAGAATTGACTCAACAAAGACAAATTTATAGAAGACAGTTGACGAATTTATTTGTCTGGTTAGTCATTGTTGTAGGTAAAAATTCATAAAAAAAAAAAAAAAAATAGTTGACCACAGATAACATAACAGTAGCTTGCCAGTATGTCTTGTGACGTTTAGGTAAAACGTCGCACGTAAGAGAGATGAGAGATAATTTAATGATCCATAGAATAACTACAATCTTTATTAGGACTAGTTTAACAATATTGAAGAGGGCGTGGGTTAAGCTATAGATACGAGATCCAGCAAATAGTTGCCTGAGGATAGCGAGCTAGTTAACTTGGTGTACGCTGAAGTAGTTCAAAGGCGGAAGGCCGGTGCTTATAAAGTCGACGTCACAGTCTCAGATTAAAAAAAATTAAAGTAGCCTATGTTGCTCTTAAAGGTCTATTCTCTGTGCCAAAATGTATCCAATTCTCATGTTTTTTGAGTATAAGTTACTTTACACTTTCGCGGGAAATTACAGAGAAAAGCAGCTTAAATTATACTTCTAAAGGTTTTGTTTGACTCTGTACAAAAAAATCATCTAAATCTGTCTAATAGTTTATTTATTTTGAACTAAACAATAACATAAACTAAAATTTTTCTCCTTACATCTATACTTATATTATAAAGCTGACGAGTTTGTTTGTTTAAACGCGATAATCTCAGGAACTCTCAGGTTCGAATTGAAAAATTATTTTTGTGTTGAATAGACCATTTATCGAGGAAGGCTTAAGGCTATATAACACCACGCTATAACTATAAGGAGCGAAGATTTAATGGAAAATGTGAAAAAGAAAAAAAGGGAAAATTATTCATCCTTGAGGGCTTCAAAGATGCCCAAAATAACTATTCCACGCGGACGAAGTTATATTAGAATGATACAAAAAAACAATTTTCTAAAATTTTTTGATAGCAATATTTAAAAGGTATGAATGTTACGCAAGGGTAGAAAGTAACTTATTTAGATACAAGATGCGTTCGAGGTCAAATGACATATAATTAAGGTCACATTGTCATCAATGATTACGGGCTTTAAAGTAGGACATCGTAAATCAGGTGAAGGGACAAGGGAAAACCTACTTGCGATTACTCAACCATGTTGAACCATAAATGATTGTCCTTTTATAAAAAATATATATTTACATATACCTACATATAGGTAATTACGTCTATATCCCTTGCGGCGTAGACAGAGACAACAGTATTGAAAATACTAATAGGCCACTTACACATATACTTACACAGCATGTCTTAATCTCTTACGGGGAAGACAGAGTTAACAATGTCGCTTACTCTTCCTTTGATTGTCTTATACAATCTGTGCGGGAAATAGAGCAGAGGACACACTTTTAATTGGGAACAGTTTTTTCCCAGAACTTCGCTCCCGTGGGAAATAGCTTTAATTCTTTGACCGTCTGTATGTTTCATAGTTTTTAACTCCCAAACACCATGAAAATCTATAATATTCGATAGAATAATAAGTTATCATTATGTTGTTAAACGATTACGCAAATCAAATCTATTTTTATACAAATAAATAATTTTTCAACAATGATCTAGTTTTATACGAACTTTAATACAAAAATATGCCTCATTAACCATTGCAAAACATGTATTTGACCTGCCAAAATTACCTTTATTTAGATTTTAAAGATAACCTACTTTTTGTAGCAATTGCGATTACAAAATGTCATTCAGTATTGGTCTAATTTCGCGCGCGGACGTTAACCAAAATGCCTATGAGACCTAGTGCCCTATGTACCATAATTCAGGGCTTCCCGATGCTGCTAATTTTAGCCCAAAATAACTACCGATGTCTGACCACCCCGTTAATTTATAAACCACCCACTCCTACCGCTTCTCCTGAGTACATCGAAGCATTGAATACGTTATATCAAAGCTTGTATTATTCACATCATCACTGCGATGATCACGGCTACGGTGGAAACCATGGCGGTTCTTACGGCTATGGATCTTATGGTCATGGAGGTTATGGCCAGCCTTATGGAGGCTATGACCATAAACCACCGTATAACTATGGCGTGACGTATAAACCTTTTGAATATCCCGGCCAAGGAAGCAATGGGTATCCAGGTTATTTGTATAAGAAGGTAAACATAACCGGCGGGAATAAGTATGCGCCTACGCAGATCTACAATGTGAAGAATAAGTATAAAGTTGTGGTGAAGAAACCTAAGGGGCGGAGGAAGTCGCAGAAATTACAAGGTTAGTGCGATAGTTTTATTTCTGTTATATTTTGCATATTACACATTGCATTTTTGAAACGATTACCTTAAAACAGTAAAATACATTGGAACTCCATAAGAAAAAACAAGATAGATAAAACTCTCTATTGCACCGTAACAGTAAAACATACAAAACAGCACAAAACAGATAGAGATGGTACAAAGGCGGACTTATCGCTAATGCAATCTCTTCCAGTCAACCTTTAGGTGGAAGGGAACAAGTTTTAATTAGAACTCGTAAACGTAACTCGAAACGTATAGTAAATGGTCATAATTTAGACATCAACGACTCATTCCTCCAACATTACCTACGTTAGTTTTGGTTAAAATATTTTTGTCTTGAAAAAGGGGGATGTTAAGAGTACCCGTAATCGTCGAATATGCATGAAAAGAGTAATGAGTGTGGAGGAAGCGGGTGAGGTCTGTGAGGATCGTAGCAAGTTAAGTAGTACATACATACATACATACATACATATAATCACGTCTATGTCCCTTGCGGGGTAGACAGAGCCAACAGTCTTGAAAAGACTGATAGGCCACGTTAAGCTGTTTGGCTTTATGATGGAATTGAGATTCAAATAGTGACAGGTTGCTAGCCCATCGCCTAAAAGAAGAATCCCAAGTTTATAAGCCTATAGTTAAGTAGTATAGTACTTATAGTATCTGCCTACCCTTATGAGAAACAGGTGTAATGGTATCTATGTATGTAAAATATTTTTTGCTATGACTGAATCTTTTGACGGCCTCTATGGCGCAGCGGTAGTGCGCTTGTCTGTGACACCGGAGGTCCCGGGTTCGAATCCCGGCCAGGGCATGATGAGAAACGAACTTTCTCTGATTGACCTGGGTCTTGGATGTTTATCTATATAGGTAAGTGTTTATTATAAAATATAGTATCGTTGAGTTAGTATCTCGTAACACAAGTCTCGAACTTACTTCGCAGCTAACTGAATCTGTGTAATTTGTCCCGTATATATTTATTTATTTATATCTAAATTTTGTTTTGGAAGTACCTACGGAATAAAATCATATTTTAGGAAATGAATAGGTATATGTATATTGTAATTTTACCCGTGGGCTTAAATTAAAATTACAACAAAACACTGAAAATGTTATTTCCATACTTATTTTTTTATTCATTCAAGTCTCGGTCAATCTGTGAAATTTGTCCCGTATATATTATGTTTGTTTTTTATGTTCAAATCAATAAAATCTCTTTTTTTTAAACTTATTGTACAAAGATTAAGAGATTATACTCACAATAGACAATAGGTATCTATTAAATTTTATATTTTTTTCTCTACATACATATTATCACGTCTACATCTCTTGCGGGGTAGACAGAGCCAACAGACTTGATAAGGCCCAAAGGCCAAGTTCAGCTGTATGGCTTTATAAAGGAATTGAGACTCAAAAAGTGACAAGTTGCAGGTCCATCGCCTAAAAGAAGAATCCCAAATTTATTAGCCTGCCCCTTAGTCGGATTTAACATCAAAAGAAAAAAGATGGAGTGGTCCTATTCTTTAGTTCCAGAAACCACACGGCACTTTTCCTATAAATGTCACAATGTTGTATCACCATTATATATAAAAAGTTGTTTTGCCATATAAATATTTTTTAAGTTATTTCTAGTTAAAATAATATGTCAAGGGTGGACAACCTTTATCACTAAGGGGTATAAAAATAGATGTTGGCCGATTCTCAGACCTACTCAATATGCTCAACAAAATTTCATGAGAATCGGTCAAGCCGTTTCGGAGGTGCACGGGAACGAACATTGTGACACGAGAATTTTATTGTTATAAGTCACTATAAGCTCATCTCAATAGCAAATACATATATATGGTCACGTTTATATCCCTTGCGGGGTAGACAGAACCAACAGTCTAGAAAAGACTGAATGGCCTCGTTCAGCTATCTTAATTTCGGCTTAATGATAGAATTAAGATTCAAATAGTGATTGGTCGCTAGCCCATCGCCTAAAAAAGAATTTCAAGTTTGTAAGCCTATCCCTTAGTCGCCTTTTACGACATCCATGGGAAAGAGATGGAGTGGTCCTATTCTTTTTTATATTGGTGCCGGGAACCACACGGCGCTACCAATACTAATGGCAAATACCTGTTAATAGATGACTTCTCATCACGAACAAGGTCCCACGTGAATCATAGAATAACCTCATTTCGCACCCATGTTAGGAGGATTTAGAAAGTTATTAACAGACTAAGCGGAAATAATTCTTATAGACAAGGTTAGCGTTAATAAAGGACATATAATGTAAGGATTAAGTCAATACTTAGATATATGTACATATATAGTCACGTCTATATCCCTTGCGGAGTGGACAGAGACAACAGTCTTGAATGTATGGCTTTGTGATGGAATTAAGTTATTAAATTAATAACTTTCCCTAATTCGCTTGAAACAGCTTGAAATTGAGATTCAAATAGTAACAGGTTGCTCGTACATCGCCTAAAAAAGAATCCTAAGTTTGTAAGCCTATCCTTTACTCGCCTTTTACGACATCCATGGGAAAGAGATGGAGTGGTCCTATTCTTTTTTGTATTGGTGCCGGGAACCACACGGCACGGCACTCTGTCTACAACACAAGGGAGATATACATATATAAATATATGTATTCTTTAATTTGTATGTTCAACAGCTGTAATGTATTTGAATGAATGCAATACACGAAAACAAGTTATCCTTGTTTCATAGCGGCGTCGTACGTAATTAGAAATTAATTCAAACGCAACAAACTACATAAGTACAGTATTGATGTTTTTATTTAAGTAACTTAGTAGGTACCTACTATGCTGATGGAATTGTCATCCAAATAGTGATAGGTTGATAGCACATCGCCTAAAATAAGTAACCCAAGTTTATAAGTTAAATCCCTTAGTCGCCCTTAACGACATTCACATGACATGACTGCAGTGTAGTTTGTTCCGCTGCTTCTTCTACACATGCGCTTTGGAAGCGGTAGTAGTAATAATTAGATTTAAGTTATGTGACGTCAATAAGTGACCTTGTATCCAATTTTGAAAATAAATCTATTCTATTCTATACATGGGAATGAGATGGAGTGGTCGTATTCTTTTTTGTATTGGTGCCGGGAACCACACGGCTTATTATGTTATTTATAATCGTGATGATTTATGTCATCATTATCAAGCCTTTATATAGTGTTCACTGCAAAAGCTCGATATTTTTTTTTGTATTTTACAAACCATATTAAGCTTGAGGCAACAGCAATCATTATGTCACATAAATTACTTGAGACTTAGATTTCCGCTTGAATTATGGTTATAATATATTACTTTATTGTGCCGTGTGGCTCCCGGTTAAAAAAAGACCACACCCTCTCGTTCCCATGGATATCGTAAAAGGTGACTAAGGGATATGCTTATAAACTTGGGATTCTTCTTTTAGGTGATGGGCTAGCAACCTGTCACTATTTGGATCTCAATTCCATTATTAAGCCGAGCAGCTGAACGTGGCCATTCAGTCTTTTCGGGACTATTGGCTCTGTCTACCCCGTAAGGGATATAGACGTGACTATATGTATGTATGTATGAATATAGTACATACCCACCCATATGATGAATAATAATATCAATCAAGACTGTCGGCTCTGTCTTCCTCGCAAGGGATATAGACGTGATTATATGTAAGTATTATAATCCTCTCGATGTTTGTTCCGGTAACGTTCTCTTTGGGATTTTAATTGTGCCGTGTGGTTCCCGATAGTGCCGTATGGTTCCCGGCAATACCGTGTGGTTCCCGGCAGTGCCGTGTGGTTCCCGGCACCAATAGAAAAAAGAATAGAACCACTCCATCTCTCTCCCATGGATGTCGCAGAAGGCGACTATGGGGTCGGCCTTTAAACTTGGGATTCTTCTTTTAGGCGATGGGCTAGCGACCTGTCACTATTTGAATCTAAATTCTATCTTAAAGCCAAATAGCTGAACGTGGCCTAACAGTCTTTTCAAGACTGTTGGCTCTGTCTACCCCGCAAGGGAAATAGACGTGATTATATGTATGTTAAATTTAATTATATAATCGTTAGTCAGTAGATATGCTGATAGAAATTGTTGACTAATGGCTGTCTTTGCGTTTGGAGGTTCAAGGCCTTAAAGTCAATGTCATGTTTTTCATACAAATCGCTTGAACGAATAATTCTATTTGATCATATAAGATTTATAATATATTTATTTAATTATTTTATAGAAATTTTCACTTTTATGATGTTTAAATGTTTTGAACAGATATATATTTTTTTTTTCATCTTAATGGAAAATTATGCGAAATTTCGAATATTTTTTATTTACCAATTCATGTACGCAGAAAACATATAGGAATGTTAAACACAAGAAACATAGGTACATACCTAGATCTTTTTTAATTTAATTACATTTTAATCCATTCTATTATTCTTCTAATAGGATATAAGCAAGGAACTTGTCACTATTTGAATCTCAATGCTATCATTAAGCCTAGACTTTTGGCTCTATCAACCCCGCAAAGAATATCGACGTGATTATATGTCTATTCTAACCTTCGCTCTTTTCAGAATTTCAGTTCTTTGTTACGAGTACTTTTATTTCTCGTAAAATTTAGCTTTTCTTCCTACTATGATATCGCTTTATACTTTAGCCATAAACCCATAGACTATACCTAAAGTATAGAATAAGTAACAGGGTTTTGTCCTACACCTTTCAACATCCTAGTCCTATTGAAATTATTTCCGAAAAATCCGGACTTCCGTAAAAACTCACAGGGAATTACGTATTATAACTGTATAATAAACATACTTGTATGACGTTACACATATATACTTCTTAGTTGGTCAAGATCAACCGCAGTTGACCAAGAACGTCTGACCAGGCGGCCGAAATATCTATATATATGTTTTTATATCAGTATATGCGCAGTGTTTGTGTAAAACGGATGTGTATGTAAATAATTATGGCGAATTTGTGTGTTTTATTCTGTGTTTTTTTGTGTGTGCAATTAGTGTACTGCCAGTTTGGTGAGTTATTTTTTTGAGGTGTTAGATAATTGTTGTAGGTAAGATGTTGTAAAAAATGGTGTTGTTAAATTGATTTGATTTGTAAGGTTCTTTTGTACAAGGTATTTTACCTATTTATGTATAGGAAGACATGAAATTACATCTCAAATTATAAAAAAAATCAATGAAGTGGTGTAAGAATATTTGTTTTCAAATAATTTATTAAAAATCATATTTTTACACAAACGTTTTTAAAAAAAATTACAATGCAAACAAATAGTTTCTAACAGTGACAGAAGCATCTGTACCGAAATCTTAAAATAATGATTGATAACGTTTATAAATGATCTTATTTAAGTCAAGTGGAACGCAAGCTTTAAGAAACTATTGATTATCATAAGTGCACACATTGAACCTAAAAATCGCTCTCAATAATATGCGTATGAATATTATCTGTTATTTTAACTGTGATTCTTCGACATAGACTCATATTGTAGATAGAAAGATAGATAGATAAAACTCTTTACTGCACTATAAGAGTAAAACATACAAAACAGATGGTACAAAGGCGGACTTATCGCTAATGCAATCTCTTCCAGTCAACCTTTGGGTGAAAGCAAACGAAACAGGAGATTGGCGTTGGCGCAGAGCAAGACAATTAAATGTTTAAACATAATAAAATGCACACATTATATATACTTATATATAATACATATAAATACGCATAAATGCCTACTTACCGAAAATATTTTTATTAAATACATAAAATAAAATGCTCTTTTCCCAAATACAGCCTTGGCCAAAAGTATTAGGCACCCCCAACTTTTATTAAAATAATGAAGTAAAACTACTTTTATTTTCTATATTTATTTATTTCTTAAAAATTAGGTTAATATAAACAAGAAAAGCTTATAATCTAGTAGGTCCACCTTTAGATTTTATTACTGCACTGATTCGAGCCGGCATGCTGCGTACTAACTTTGTACACTCATTCCTAGAAATACTGTTCCATTCTTGAACTAATGCATTTTTAATGCAGTTTTTGATGAAATACTATGCTCCTTGATCCTCTGCTTTAAAATACCCCAAAGATGCTCAATTGGGTTGAGGTCTGGAGGCTGCGCCGGCCAATCCAATACCTCAATATTATTTTCAAGAAACCAGCGCATCACAGTCCCTGACTTATGACACGTTGCGTTGTCTTGCTGAAAAATGACAGCGTCTAGGTTGATGTCACCGTAAATGCTTGTTAGCGATGGCATTAGAGACGTTTCGAGTACTTGGATGCACTTTTCACTGTTCATACGACATTCGCAAACAAACATTTCACCAACGCCATCGGCAGCCATGCAGCCCCAGATCATAATGCTACCTCCGCCGTGCTTGCCAGTAGGTACAACATAATCTGCATGGTATTCTGCGCCCATACGTCGCCTCACAAAGGTCACACCCGGTGTCCCAAAAACCTGGTTGAGGAAAAAACAACACCAATTAGGAAATTGATTATAATTTGTATTATAAGAGTGGAACTAAAAAGGAAACGTTCTTAATTATAAGAAAACTACTAGTATTGACTCACCTTAAAGTTAGGTTCATCAGACCACACCACATTAGCCCAATCTTCCTCTGCGAAATGTTGGTACTGTAAAGCTTTTCTAGGCGCTTCTTTTAATTAGTTTCTGACAGCCTAGGCTTCTTCCTGGCTTTGCACCCTTTTAGGCCTGCTTCCCCGAGTCTTCTTCTGTCGGTTCGCGAACTTATTGACTTTCCAGCTTCATCTGACAAGGCGAAGCAGCAAGCGCGGATGAAGTTTTTTTCCTATTTTTCAGTGACTCTCGAGCCAATTTTCTATCTTCGCGATCCGTAGTCACACGTTTTTGGCCTGCTCGTGGTTTGTCGTCGTGGGTACCGGTCTCGGCGAACCGTTTGATGGCAGACTGTACAGCGCAACGCGAACATTTCACCAACTTGGCGATTTCTTTCTGGGATCGCCCTTGTTCGTGTAAAAGTTCAATTTTCACTCGATTTTCAATAGTAATTTTACTTTTTTTGGGCATTTTAGAATTAATATGATGTCTATTTGTCGGTCAAAAAAAATTACAGCTTGTTTACTAGTTGAAGTCTAGAACACAACTGGTCATATAATCACTGATGAGATTACAAAAAACTGAAATCTTTTGTTTTCGGTGCCCAGGGTTTTTCATGACCTCAAAATATGCCACCTACTGTGCCAGGTAACGTTTTATGACCCTGACAATACATTAAAGATAAGTATTTATTCATTGTTTCAATAGTAAACATGCATTGTGTATTTTTAAGGGGTGCCTAAAACTTTTGGCCAAGGCTGTAGATAGGAAGGAATAGGGAGCTTCATAATTCTTTCCATGATATAGATATCATGCATTTACTTGTTTTGCGAAGAGTACATACATACATATAATCACGTCTATATCCCTTGCGGGGTAGACAGAGCCAACAGCCTTAAAAAAACTGATAGGCCACGTTCAGCTATTAAGTATATGAAGAGTAGCTTTAGGTGCAATTTGTGCTTTTAATAAAAATAATTAAAAGAGAAAAGATTTGTATTTTTCGTTTTTATGTTTGTTTGACTCAAAAATTACTCGACCGATTCGGATGATTTAATTATGGCACAGAGACAGACAAAACCTTCAGAATTAACAAATTTTACTTTTTTTTATAATTCCCACGGGAAGTAAGCCCATTAATTTGTGTGATTTACGGGCAAAGCGAGATTTATCTACCTAACTGCTGACTGATTTGTTTTTTAATTCCATATTTTTTTTTCTAGACCAGATTTTGACCTCATATTGCGAAAATAAAACTTACAAATTTTTTTTTATACACTATTGATAACATTTTTAGTGTAAATATAAGGAAATTAATTAATTAACAATTTCGTATGAAATGGTGGTTTTTAATAATATTTAAAAAAAAAAGATGTCTTGTTTAATTTACATAAAAATATAGTTAAATAGCAGTCTTTTCAAGACAGTTGGCTCGTTTAGCCCGTAAGGGATATAGACGTGACTATATGTATTTATACAGCTAAATTTAATGAGTCATAACTTATAACTATTATTAGGTTTTTTTAATTCTAAGAAATATATACGGATAAGCATTTTATGTAAAACCCATAATGTTATATTCAAATTTAGATAGTCAACAAATTACGGTTTAATTTCCCGTAGATATAAAATTAAATCATTATTTTTGATCAAACAAGTTTCAAATTTATTACTACTCGTGTAGTTGCTTAACACGAAAATAGTTCGAGGTAAAAATTATAAATTTAAATTATTAATAAAAAATAATATTGCAATAATAAGCGAATATATTTTTTCAACGATAAATTTAAAGTAACAATATTAATGATTGTTAAGTTGTTTCATAAAATATTAACTTATTAGATCCAGATGTTATTTATAGTTTGTATGAGTAAAGTTTGTATATGGTATGAGTTTAAAAAGTTATTGATGTACCTATTGAAATAAAATGAAACTTTTGAGATGAAACATTTGTTAAAAACAATTGGGCTTGATTAAGAATAAGAAAATGGAATATTAAGCACAGAAAAATATTAAAAAAAAAACATTTATTTGTTATATACTTAAATGAAAAACATTTTCAAATTACGACGAGGAAAACGTCGTAAGGAAACTTGCACATTCAGACAACTGAATGTGCAATCACGATCGATCCAAATATGGGTTAGTTCCCCTGCAAAGATTGTGGAGGTCAGATTGGAGACGCTTCGTTTAAAAACCTGACTCCGACAACCCCGGATCTATATAAAATTCCCGGGCTCTTCAGAGTGGTGAGGATGCAACCAGGACTAAAGCCAGGAGGAAGAAGAAATGGAAAACATTCTAAAATAAATGTTATTAATGATATATTTTGCATAAATTGAATATTCTCAATGAAATTCTAAACAGATATACAAGGAGAGTGTGGAGGGAAAGGTCGGAGTGGGAAGACCTAGACGAACGTATCTTGATCAAATTAAGGACGTCCTGGTAAAGGGTCAGGTCAAAAGTACGCGAAACCGCCGAGCTTGCATGAAGAGAGTTATGAATGTGGATCAAGCGAAGGAAGTATGCAGAGATCGTGGCAAGTGGAAAGAGGTAGTCTCTGCCTACCCCTCCGGGAAAGAGGCGTGATATTTATGTATTTATGTATGTAAATTAAAAAATCAATTATACAATACAAAAAAAAACTAAAAGTAACGCTTAGGATGAAAATTACGTAATTCAGTTCCATTTTTGATTCGTTTTTATTTAGATAGAATACCTTTTATTGCACAATAAATTAAAACAATAGATTTATCGTAAGAAAAATGGAAATAAAGATATGGAAAACTCATTAAAATAAACTCAAATTAAAACTAAAACTAGGTAGTTTTAAAAAAAAAAGAAAAAAAGATGATTACAAACTAAAATTTAATTTACAAATTATACAGTCCCTGCATAGCATTAACATGCGGTAGTGTGCCCAGAAGGCTCGCAGCTATGCTATTTTGAATGGCATTGCTGATTCTCTGAATTGTCAATGTTATAAATATGTATATAAAGTGAAGTGACAGCTATCAAATTCCGATAATGAAACTAAATGCAGTTGAAATGTTATCAACTTAATGCGGCTTACCACTCAATGTTATTGTCTAAGGAAAGGGTATTTTTTTATAGGGTGGTGATTTATATACAAACATATAATTATGTTTTAGATTCCTTACGGAGTAGACAGAGACTTAAAAGGACTGAAAGGTCAAATCAAAATCAATCAAATCAAAATTTTTATTCATTATAGGATACTTCATATCGCTTAATAATTGTCAAAACGTATGGTTTAACTGCCGCTTCCAAGGCGTCAGTGCAGAAGAAGCGGTAACAAACTGCACTGCAGCATTTTCTTCATGGTCATGTTTGGTCACTTTCGGTGGCTAGCTCCTTGACTAAAAATAATATCAAGTTTATAAACCTTTTAAATTATTCTGATAATATTGAGTGTTAAAAACTAACATACGTGAAAAATAAATTAATAAAAAAAAATACGTTTTGAACACTAATACTACACACAGTATGCCCAAAACTTCTCTCGCGTTAAACGAAAAATCCCGTTTATATCCGTTCCTGCCGGAATTTCGGGAAACTTAGCCACATGTGACATTACTTGTAGGAAGGTATACCTACCAAATTTTATGCTATTCCGTATAAGCTAAACGTTACCAGATAGTATAATTCCCAATTATTTTGTTAAACATTACAACATTGCACACCATTTTCTGTCTGCCAAATCCTAAATCAAACTGATCAAATTGAACAACTTTGTAAAACAAGTTGTTATAAAAAAAATGCGCCCGCGCAGCATTTGACGGTCAAAAAGTCATTGGCACGCGCCAGCCTTGGTTTTGTCTGATTCCTAAACCTCGATCAATTTGCGTGCTATGACGCAACTACCTTTCTGAGGTATCAAGGTAGCTATCTATCATTTGAAATAGTTCAACAGTTTTGTGAAAATGTATTAAACATTATAAAACATTTCATGTATATATAGTTGACTAGCTTCGTCCGCGTGGAATAGTTTTTTTTTGGAATCATTGATAAATGAATAGTTTTCCCGGTTTTTTGCACATTTTCCATTATTTCTTTGCTCCTTATAGTTGCAGCATGATGTAATATAGCCTAAAGCCTTCCTCGATAAATGGTCTATTCAACGCAAAAAGAATTTTTCAATTCCAACTAGTAGTTCCTGAGATTAACGCGTTCAAACAAACAAACAAACTCTATAGCTTTATAATAATGGTATAGATTTTCAAGGCAAGAATGAATAATTACCACCTTAGGCCTCTTACTACCATGCAATTGAAGTCAAGCGTATAACATACATACATAAAATCACGCCTCTTTCCCGGAGGGGTAAGCAGAGACTACCTCTTTCCACTTGCCACGATCTCTGCATACTTTCTTCGTTCATCCACATTCATAACTCTCTTCATGCCAGCTCGGCGGTTTCGGGTTCAAGCGTATTCACATCAATAATAAAAATAAAAAATTAGCATGGATCAGGTTTACATTAGAAAGTGGACCTGTTGACTCTCAAGCATTTATTTTTTGACAAATTTCTTTATTAACGCACGATATAAATATCACGCCTCTATCCCGGAGGGATAGGCAGAGACTACATCTTCCCACTCACCACGATCACTGCACACTTCTTTCGCTACATCCACATTCACAACTCTCTTCATGCAAAGTCGTCAAACCGTATTCAAGTCAATATAACCAGGAAGTAATCAAAACTATATTTTTTTTATATTACAATGCGAAATTATGAGTAAAAACCCAAACGATGGAGGAAACATCTATTGTGTATTGGTAGGGCGTACTCAATGAGGAACACTAATTTTATGCACTCTTTGTATTTATCGTATATTAATCGTATAATAACATGTAACGTCTATGTAATGGCTAACATCCTGAATAATAGTTTTTTAAGAGGTTCGTGTAGGTGGCGCTCGGGTACATCCTGCGTTCGGATACGCGCACATTGAATGTCTAACATTCTCTCCCACGTCATTTGAATTCTTTTCCAGGTCCCGGTTAAAGGTTCAACCTATCAGGTTTCTTCCTTACTCGCTGTGAACGGCGTGCGATCATTGGTGAAGCTAAATGTACACCTGTTACAATTGTCTCTGTTGGTACTGAAGTAGGTTCATGCTCATTTTGCACCTTCTGGGGTTCCATAAGAGGATTATTCGGGTTTCTTTCAGGACTAAGTGCCGGCTCAGTATGTAGAGTTGCTTCCGGGGCTGGCTGTATACTCTGTCTTCTTTCAGGTTCTTCTGCTGTCTGCACTGTCTCATGTAGCTGTCCAGGATAGGATCTGTATGTATCAGGTAGGTATGGATTTTCACTCATACAGGAGGTTTTTAAGATTTGATCTACGTGTCTGTGATGTATCCTTCCATCTACCTCTACTTCATAATGTAATTTTCCTTTTCTCTCTATAATATTCCCAAATTTCCATTTATTACTATCATACATTCGAATCTGTACTCTGTCTCCTGTTTTAAATTCTTTCTTTACTTCTAAACTATCATTCTTATTTTCTTTTTCACTCTCATCTCTCTTTACTAAATCAATCCTTGTTCTATACAATCTTTTAAACATCATCTCTGCCGGGCTCAATCCCGTAGCATTATTTGGTGTCTTTCTGTAAGTCATTAGAAATTTTTGAAGCTTGTCCTGTAGTGATCCTTCTTCATTTGCCATTGCTTTAAGCTTATTCTTAAATGTTTGAACATATCTTTCCGCTTGTCCGTTTGAGCTTGGATGAAAAGGAGCAATAAATTTGGCTTGTATTCCATTTTCTTTTAAAAACTGTAACATCTCTTGTGATCGAAATTGTCTTCCATTATCTGACACTTGAGTTATAGGTAACCCAAACGTAGTATATAATTTCTTAAGAATATTTATTGTTGATGTTGCTGTAATGGAAGCGGTTGGTACAACTTCAAGCCATTTGGTATAGGCATCTACAACAATAAGGAAATAATTATTCAGAAATGGTCCGGCGTAATCTATATGTATTCTGCTCCATGGCTCCTTTGGATATTCCCACACGTGGACTGGTACTTTTGTTGGGTTTTTCTGCATAAGGCAACACATCTTACATTTCTTTACCATTCGATCAATGTCAACATCAATATTATTCCACCAGACGTAGCTTCTTGCTAATGCTTTCATTTTTGCAATGCCTGTGTGTGCTGTATGTAATTCTTCCAAGACCCTATTTTGTAACGCCTTTGGAATGACGATTCTTATGCCGTAAAAAATGCAGTTGCTTTGTATGGAAAACTCATGTAGTCTCTTGGGATCACTTTTGCCCGATTGAATATCTAGGTATAGCTTTTGTAAGTCCGGGTCTTTTCTTGTAGCCTCTCTTATCTCATGTAAAGTAACTGGCATCTCTGAAATTTGATTTAAGTAAAATGCGTCATCGTCCGTTAAATAGTCTCTTTCGGTATCTGTCATGTCCTTGTTCAATCTTGAAAAGTAATCAGCGTTTGCATGTTCTGCAGTCTTTCTAAGTTTTATGTTGTAATCAAATCCTGCTAAAAAGTTGGCATAGTGTACTAGCCGGATAGCTGTTGTAGCTGGTGTAGCCTTCTCTGGATGTAAAATTCTAGCTAAAGGTTGGTTGTCAATAATTAAGGTAATTTTTCTACCATAACAGAATTGAAAGAATTTCTTAAGTCCCCATATTAAGGCTGCTGCTTCCTTATCAAGCTGGCTGTAACCTCTTTCAGCTTTAGTGAGAGATCTTGATGCAAAGGCTATGGGTCGCTCAGTCTTGTCCGGCATTATGTGTGATAATACTGCTCCAAATCCAGTGGGTGATGCATCTGTAGCTAATGTGACAGGTAGTTCTCCATGGAAAGGTATGAGAACTTTATCTCCACAAATTTCCTCTTTTAAAGCTTGAAAAGTCTTCTCGCATTCCTTAGACCAAATAAATTCTGTATCTTTTTGTAACAATTTGTAAAGTGGATTCAATTTGGATGCAAGGTTTGGAATGAACTGTTGATAATAATTTATCATTCCCAAAAATGTACGAAGAGATGATACATCTGTAGGACGTGGACTATTCTTGATATCTATAATTTTATCTTGAGTAGGATGTAATCCATTTTCATTTATTGTATGTCCCAAGTATGTTACTGACTTTTGGAAAAACTGACATTTCTTCTTATTTAGGTGTAGACCACATTTTTGTAATTTCTCAAAAACAGCTCTTATTCTTTGTAATAATTGTATGTATGTACTTCCTTGTAAGGCTATATCATCAAAAAAACAGGCCGTACCTTCCATGCCTTGCAGTGTTTGATCCATGTACCGTTGCCAAATATTAGGGGCTACCTTGACCCCAAACATCATTCTATTTACTTTATAGGTACCTTTGCATGTGCTGATGGTCTGCATCTCTGCTGTCTCTTCGTTTGCTGTTAAATGTAGGTACGCTTGGTTGATGTCCAATGTGCAAAAATATTTTCCACCGCTTAACTTGGAGAATATTTCTTCAATTCTAGGAATCGGATAATTGTCATCTTCTATATTTTTATTTAAAGTTGCTCTGTAGTCTGCACATAAACGTACTTTCCCATTTTGTTTTATTACAGGTACGACAGGTGTCCCCCACTGTGAATATGTCACTTTTTCCAAGATGCCTTCTTTTTCTAGTCTGTCAATCTCAGATTCTACTTTATTCTTCAATGCAAATGGTACTGGACGTGGTTTTAAAAATATTGGTAATGATCCCTCTTTTAATTTATATGATGCTTGAAAGTTATTAATTTTTCCAATTTCCTCTGTAAATAATTCTTTGTATTCTTGTAACAAATGTTGTAGTGTTTTTTGAAATTCTTTTTCTGTTATATCTTTCTCTTCTTTTCGTATTGAATTAATATTAAATTGTAAGTTAAGTTTCCTGAGCCACTCTCTTCCGACTACAGGATCTACATTTTTTTGTATGACAAAAATTCTTGCTGGAATAATTTTCTTATTATGTGTAATTTGTATTATTGAGGTTCCAATTGGTATTATTATCTCTCCAGTATATGTGCGTAATTTTATTGCAGTACTAGTTAATTTCAAATTTGGAAAATGTTTGTAAAAATATTCAGCTGAACATGTGGTGACAGCAGCACCTGTATCCATTTCCAGGTTATGTATTTTTCCATTTAACTGTAGTGAAATGTAGAATTTATCATTTTGTACTTGGATATTTTGAAGTGTATGTAGTTTGTATAATTCATATATCTCTTCTTCCGGATCACTGTCCCTGTCTATTTCAATTTGTTTCTGATCTTTGAAACAGACTGACTGTATATGTCCTTTGATTTTACAATTTTTGCAGAATAATTTGTCTTTCAGTGTACAATTCCTTGCTGTATGGTTTGTTTTGCCGCAGCGGAAACATTTAATATTATGTTTATCTTCTTTATTTTCAGTCTTATTGTATGTATTTCCCTTGTATTTATTTTCAGTCTTATTGTATGTATTTCCATTGTATTTATTTTCCTTCTTTTTGTATAATGAAACTTTATTTATATTTTCTTGTATTTCGGTTCCCATCTCCTTCGACTCATTTTTTGATGTTTCTATGGCCATAGCAATTTTTATAATGTCCTCAAATTTTGTTTCAGGTGATTCTTGAAGTAGCCTTTCCTTTATTTCAGAACTGCGTAGCCCTCTTATAAACTGCACTCTCAAGTGAGTTTCAAATGTTGTTTTTCTACAATGATTGCAGATGAAATTGCATTTCCCACCTATTTCTTTTAATCCAGCGACATAATTTGCAATACTCTCATATTCTTGCTGGGTACGAAGGCAAAACTTATGTTGTTGGGCAACTTCACCAGGTTCTGGGGCAATATGGTTACTTAGAATTTTCACCAAGTCATTGTATGTTTTTGATTCCGGTGTACTCGGAGCTGTAATGTTTTTCAATAGCTGATAGTGTTTGGGACCGATACAATTCAGGAATATTTGTAATTTTGTATTCTCGTTGGTTACGCCCCTCAATGTAATGTAATTTTGTAATCGTTGTAAATAGCTTGTAAATGATTCGTTAATTTCATCATATGGCTGTAATGATATGCCAGTAATGGGTTTTGTATCTTTATCCATTAATGCTTGTTGTAATTGTGTTTGTTGTTCCTGCATACCTTTCATAGTTTCCACCATCTGGGCCAAAACTTGTGCGATTTGCGTAGCCTCCATTTTTATTGATTTTGAACCCTGCGATTCACGGATAACGTGGATGCACTGGGAAAATGTTGATCACAAATTTTTTCACTTTGAGTTTGCTGTCACGGCGTGCTCGCATAATCGGCCATTGTACAATTTATCTTTTTCTCTTCGTATCGCGTGTTTACTTACGATCCTCGTCGCCACTATTGTGTATTGGTAGGGCGTACTCAATGAGGAACACTAATTTTATGCACTCTTTGTATTTATCGTATATTAATCGTATAATAACATGTAACGTCTATGTAATGGCTAACATCCTGAATAATAGTTTTTTAAGAGGTTCGTGTAGGTGGCGCTCGGGTACATCCTGCGTTCGGATACGCGCACATTGAATGTCTAACAACATCAAACTGTCTAAATTATTAACAACATATAACATCATATAAAGCTGATAATATTTACCTAACTGTGAAACGGGGATTTACCTATATAAATCGATTTTAATTAGAAGCTCAGCTTTAATTATTTTTTTTATTATTGTTATATTCAACTAAAAATATGACTAACATTGGCGAGATTTCAAAAAGAAGTCTAATGACCATTTTTGTTGACGTGTAAAATGCACTTAAAATCGCCTAAGTATATAATAAAAACTTTCGTAATCGCGGGTGGCGGCTAGTCATATAATATTGTGTGGCCGACTAGTCCCATTGAGTAGTCCCATACATACATAAATATAGTCACGTCTATATCCCTTGCGGGCTAGACAGAGCCAACAGTCTTGAAAAGACTGATAGGCCACGTTGAGCTGTTTGGCTTTAAGATAGAATTAAGATTCAAATAGTGATAAGTTGGTAGCCCATCGCCTAAAAGAAGAATCCCAAGCTTATAAGCCTATCCCTTAGTCGCCTTTTACGACATCCATGTGAACGATATGGAGTGGTCCTATTCTTTTTTTTTATATTGGGGCCGGGGACCACACAACACAGTAGTCCCATGGTTGGACAAAAGGCAGTTTAATTAGTATCACTTGTCCCATGGGAAAGGGTCAAAATTGTCTCACATGTCCCATCACGGAATCACTAATGATAGACGGAAATATCACAATAAAATATATTGCACCACAATAAAATTACAGAAAATTCATAATCGTGTATTAAAAACAATTATAATTGATCTATACTAATATCATAAAGCTGAAGAGTTTGTTTGTTTGTTCGAACGCGCTAATCTCAGAAACTTCTGGTTCGAATTGAAAAATTCTTTTTGTGTTGAATAGACCATTTATCGAGGAAGGCTTTAGGCTGTTTTACATCATGCTGCAACTATAAGGAGCGAAGGAATATTTGAAAATGTGAAAAAAAAAAACGGGGAAAATTATTCATATTGGGCTTCAATGATGCCCAAAATAACTATATCATGCGGACGAAGTCGCGGGCACAGCTAGTTAAATAATAAATCCTTGCCCAAAAAGATTTCAAGTTTCGTTTAGATTTATCATTTAGAAATTACGAGGAAGTAATTCCGTTATGTAAACTGGTTTTTATCACTAAGTATTTGACATTTCAAAGAACATATCCTGTGTTGAACTTGCCTTTCTTGGAAAAGTAGCCGACAAATAACAGTTTTAGTTGTCCCTATGACCATACTACATAAAACAATATATTTTTTAAATAAAGCAAAATAATTATTGTATGAGCTAAAAAGAAAACTAGAAATTATAAGATTATAAAACTTATAAAATGTTATCGTTTCCATGCAAATCAATTTTGGCATTAGGTTCTGCCATGTGGTTTACAATAGAACCACTGGTAAAGGAGACTAAGGGATAGATAGCTTTAAATTGTATAAGACAAATAAATTAACTCAAAATAAATCTTACTAATATGTAGGTACTTTATTTTGCTAATGTTATATGTAATGTTATATATATAAATATATATAAATATAGTATTCAGAAATAAAGAACATAGGTAATCCGTCACTACGAACATAAATGTTCTGTAACCATAGGTCATTGCTCATAAATGCTAATATACAAAATCAACACAATGAATAGTTACACATTTACCGCATCATATTTACCAAAGCGTATATAATAGTACAGTATACAAACTCAACACACAATTTCAATAATTATTTTCGTTTTTACAAACCAGGTTTCCTCTCGAACCGTGAGGAGCGACGACAGAGTCCAAACTTCAATTTCCAAAACCTTCTGAATCCAAATAGAATAAGAGATAGACTTACAGGTCTTCTACACTTTAGACCCGATGATAGAGACGGTAACCCAAGCTACATATATCCATTTAGAAGACCAGGGATCACAAATGCACAGACAGGAAGGCCAGCCTATCAGGAGGACCAATATGGTGGTAACTATCAAAATTATCCAAACCAAAATGGATATAATACGATAGCATTTCCTGTCAATCCAAATAATGGACAAAACTATCATAATACAAACCTAAACCCAACGAATATAAACCAACCAAATTATGAATATGGAAACCAATATCAACCATATGCTAATAACCAACCTTACAATAATGGACAAATACCAAATACCAATCAAAATTACGAACAAAAGCCTAACGATAATGCCAAAGAGATTCCTAACGACCCAGTGAACTTTGAAGAGCCTAGTTCGACTGAAGCAGTAATAGATCCAGTGAAAGTTGTAGATAATTCTGAAGATCCAGCACCTGTGCCTCTTGAAATCGGAACAGTGAAGCCTGCTCTTGAAACTGGAACAGTCAACTTTGGGGAGACGAATGGAGTGACACAATTGCCTGTATTGACTCCTGTGCCTGATACGGACAAGAGGAACAACTTCAATTTCGGATCGGCTGGAATTTTCCGTAAATATGACTTGATTTTTGGGAATGCACTAACATGTTTTGATTGTTTTTAAAAGCTTAATGGTCCGCTTTGGTCAGATGTCGCGATGTAACAAGATTGCATGAAAGTGCTGGTGGTTTTTGACACAATTTTTGTAATCAAACGTTTTATATCAAGTATTTTGCATTATTTTATTTTTAATCATGTCATCACGGTTATCTTTGATAATTTTTAAGAGCATGTAAATATATTTGTGGTTTTAATGGTTGGTTTGTAGCATGGAAATCGAATACACTGAAGTTTACACAATGGGTGTTTTATTGTACATAATTTTTCATCAATCATCATGACTACTACTTTTATTTTTGTTTTTATTTTATAATAATACTGTTTTCGTATCGACAATAGTATTATCTTCTTCCTCCTGGTCATTTTAGTCCCGGTTGCATCCTCACATCTCTGGAGAGGAGCCCGGGGTATGCCTTTTACTATGGATCCTGGATTGGGTGAGTCAGGTTTGTACAAGAAGCGACTTCCATCTGACCTCCGCGACCTTTGCAGATAAACCTAGCCGGTATTGGATCCATGGTTTATTTATTATTTATTTATTTATTTATGTACACAAAATTATATACAGGAGCATTTATTACAATAATTCTAGTACAAAGGTGCTACTTATTTCACAAGAAATCTCTTCCAGTAGACCCATGAGAGGAAAGATGAATTTTAGAGCGGTATGGCGTGTGCATAAATAACGTTTAACATATTTAACTAAACATACATGCTAGTACTTAAATAAATGACAGTAATAAACTACATAAACATACCAATATATATATAATATATATAAGTCTATTTGGAGAGATAATAGTCTTTAACTCGTCGTTTGAATGAAGAGAGAGTTTGGGAATCGCGAATATCATGCGGTAAGGAATTCCACAGTCGTACAGCATGAGTAGAGAAGGAGAAAGAGTAGAAGGAAGTCTTGTGGGTAGGAATAGTAAGAATGGTGCGCAAATGGGATCTGCAAGGAGAATTAGACGAATGACGGAAAGAGAAACGATCTTTAAGATAGGAAGGAAAGGCGGGATTAAATAAAATATTAAAAAGAAGACAGAGAATGCGAGTATTTCTACGAAAGCGAATGGGAAGCCATTTCAGCTTAGTACGGTAAATGGAAACATGATGGAAACATGTTACGTAAGAGCATCGGTTAGTATTTAAACTAATGTACATAACTTTGATCGACATAAGTATTATCCCTACATATAATACCTCTCCACGTTAAGGAGCGGTATTATATGATTTGGGGATCTCTTATTTTTAAATAGTTTTTCTTAAATACAAATCTACGATTATTTTTATACTTCAAACAAATCTTAATTTTGTTATTGTTTTATGTTTATGTACTTACAAAATACACCCATAATAATCGGACTTCATTTAAAATATTTTTTGGCGCGGGACTTCATATTATTAACATTCGTACATTGTATTATATAACATAAATAAATTCTCTTTTTGAAAAACCACACCACAATAGATACATACTAATTAAATAACTTTTAGAATAAAAACAATTATATATACTATACGACTTGCAATTAAACGTGGACATAGATTCTTTTTTACCTTTTTTACAAATTAAAAAACATCTCAAAATATCCCGCCATGGCAATACCTGGATGACATAAGAAATAATGTCCATTATTATGCACAGAGTATCTCAGGCACTTAAATTTGTTTATTCATTCCGAGTGCACTTTATGACTGAATCCGCTTGGCTATGGCCTTCGGATGGTCAAGAGAATCAGAGAGATCTTTGAATATGAGTTTGAAATCAAATAAATAAAATTATGTGCCGTGTGGCTCCCGGCACCAATACAAAAAAGAATAGGACCACTCCATCCCTTTCCTTTTTCTCATGGATGTCGTAAAAGGCGACTAAGGGATAGGCTTAGAAACTTGGGATTCTTTTTTAGGCGATGGTCTAGCAACTTGTCACTAGTTGAATCTTAATTCCATCGCTAAGCCAAATAGCTGAACGTGGCCATTCAGTCTTTTCAAGACTGTTGGCTATGTTTACCGTCTACCCCGCAAGAGATACAGACGTGACCATATGTATGTATGTATGTAAATAAAATTATTAATACTTATCATGTGCCGTGTCGTGTTCTCCTATTTAAAAACATATCAAAAGATAAATCATTAAATTTCTGATTACGCCAAAAATTGCGGTAAATACGTATGCTCTTAAACATAAAAAGCGTATAAATTGAGAATATAATTTCAGTCATTCATTCATTTCATTCTTAATTTGACGTATCTTGCGATTTGGGTGGGCTTGTACACTTAAACTGGAGGAAGCCCGCGTAATGGGAAAAATCACCGTAATTCCTGTTACTGCGGGAATCTCGGGAAATCCTAGTGCACCCCTACAACAAATAAAGCCAAATCTCAAATCTCTAGCACCAGCGGTTTGGGCGATGTGTTAATGTCAGTCATTCACTTTCTCCTTTATATTTCGATATGTGAGTCATTCGGGCAGTGTCTCTTTATAAATTTAGATGTACCTATAGATAAAAACCTCTAAAGTTGTTAGGGATAGACAGTTATGAAAGCAAAAGCAAATGAATAGAATTGAATGGTTTTTCAATATATATATTTCAAATTTTGATTCGAAAATTATACATTGGAATTTTATTATTTTTACACACATATTAAGTACAGTCAAACCATTCAATTCTATTTATTTGCTTTTGCTTTCAGTTAGCAGTGCGCGATGGCCCTCGTGACCTTATTTCCTATTTCCGGACGTTGCCTTGACAACGCGTCCTATTGAAAACATATCACACAGTGTAAGATAACTTATCGTTCCACAGAATACATACATACATACATATGGTCACGTCTATATCCCTTGCGGGGTAGACGTAGCAGAATTAATTAAAATTAATAAACAAACCACAGATTACACTTACTTAGTGTTAAGCGCTGTATGGATTGTATAGAGTAACAAGAATAATTATAATACATAGATACTTATAATGACGTCTATATACCTTGCGGGGTAGACAGAGTAAACAGTTTTGAAAAGACTGGTAGGTCACGTTCAGCTGTTTGGCACAATGATAGCATTGAGATTCAAATAGTAGCAGGTCTATCGCCTAAAAGAAAAATCCCAAGTTTGTAAGCCTATCCCTTAGTCGCTTTAAATGATATCCATGGGAAAGAGATGGAGTGGTCCTATTCATCTTTATAAATTTAGGGGAGGGTTACGTCCACGGTGCCGTGTGGTTCCCGGCACCAATATAAAAAATAATAGAACCACTCCATCTTTTCCCCTGGATGTCGTAAAAGTATTTTCAAGACTATTGGCTCTGTCTACCCCGCAAGGGATATAGACGTGAGCATATGTATCTATGTATAGCCACAAATATTGAATGTGTTCTGAAGCACACATTATAGTAAACATCAAACACATTGAAAGGAACAGGAAAAATTATAAAAATATACTTACATACCTACATATTATCTATAAAAGCTGAGATGATGTGGCATGTTAAGATTTATGTGAAGATGTCGCTTCAAATACTTATTTATAACTATACTAACTGTTGCTTGCGATTTTGTCCGCCTAATAATTTAACTTATTAAGTGTATGTATTCAAATGTCTAACCGCTCAACAGTCCAGACGCCGCACTAAATGCATTGGAAATTTGGAATACACCAATAATTTCATATATACTGTCTGAAAGCATATTTAATAAGGAATCCGTTGATAAAAGTAGATGATATCCATCTTTTTACCTAGTGCTTATAGAAAAGATTTAAGAATTAATAAGATTGAAAATTCTCAAGAATTTACGTCTTTATTCATTAGGGATAGAACGGTATCGAAAAGATTGAAGGGCCATGTTTATTAATGACTAGCTGTGCCCGCGACTTAGTCCTCTTGAATAGTAATTTTGGGCGGCATTGAAGACCTCAAGGATGAATAATTTTCCCCGTTTTTTTTTCACATTTTCCATTATTTCTTGGCTCCTAAAAGTTGCAGCGTGATGTTATATTGTTCAAAGCCTTCCTCGGAAAATGGTCTATTCAACACAATAAGAATTTTTCAATTCGATCCAGTAGTTCCTGAGATTAGCGCGTTCAAACAAACAAACTCTAGCTTTATAATATTAGTATAGATTAATGAATGCAATTGAGATTCAAATAGTGACAGGCTGCTAGCTCATCACTTAAAAATATATCATAAGTTTATTAGATTCCCTTGATTGGTTGAATTTGTTTGAAGATAGCGGATAAGGGTGACGTAATAACCATCAAGGTAGCAATTAATTAAAATCTTGCATAAATCACAATAACTTTGCATTAGTTTTAATTAAATGCCTACAGAATTAATTGTTTACTAGCTGTTGCTCGCGACTTCGTACGCGTGGAAGAGAGGAACTCTTCCACGCGTACGAAGTCGCGAATTTACAGTCAGCTCTGCTTTATAAATTCTTTTCATTAATCTGTTCTCATCCATTCTCTCTTCCAAGTCCAAACCATCTCAACATACCTTTATAAATTTTGGTCACCACCCTTTATACATTACACACATTTCTCTTACATCGATATTTCAAATTCGCAAACTTACAAACTCATTTCTCCATTTAAGTCAATAAATTATAAATGTATACAAGACGAATTATATACAAATTAATACTTACTTACAGAAATTGAGTAAGCCCTGAAGTAATTTCGAAGTTTGTGAAACATCACAACAAGAAGAAAATATAAAGGATATTCCTACTATTATTATAAATGCGAAAGTAAGTTTGTTTGTTTGTTACCTCTTCACGCGTTACCTACTAAACTGATCTTCTTGAAATTTCGCGTATAAATAAGAGTATGGAGAAAGACATAGGGTACCTAAGTACTTATCATCCCGGAAAAACTATAGTTCCTGTAGGATTTGAGAATAACCTGTATTCTTTAGTGGGTGTCGCTACATGTGCGCAGGCTAACTACGGGTAAAATCAAGAATAATTATATTTTTACATACATAAAATCACGCCTCTTTCCCGGAGGGGTAGGCAGAGACTACATCTTTCCACTTGCCACGATCTCTGCATACTTCCTCCGCTTCATTCACATTCATGACTCTCTTCATGCAAGCTCGGCGGTTTCGGGTGCTCTTGACCTGACCCTTTGCCAGGACGTCTATGACGACGAATTATATTGTTATTATAATGTATTGCTGATAGAACAAAATAGAACCTTTAGCACGTGTTGGTATAATATAAACCGGTTTTAAGATTGTATAACCGGCTTGCACCTTTATTAGCTGTTTTCGAATGTTTGACGTAAAAGAGAATTATTATAAAGAGGCCAAGGGATTCGAAATTTGAAGGGATATGAAATTTCTCAGCGGATTAAAGTTAAATCCTATCCTACTAATATTATAAATGCGAAATTTTGTGAGTATGTCAGGATGTCAGTACCTATGGATGTTTGTTACTCTTTCACGCAAATACTACTGAACCGATTACCATGAAATTTGGGATTGATAGGGTTTCCATGCGGACGATAAAGAGTAGCCTATGTGTTAGTATGGGTTTTCAGCTACCTACATACCAAATTTCATCTTAATCTGTTCAGTAGCATTTGCATGAAAGAGTAACAAACATCCACACTGACATCCTGACTTACAAACTTTCACATTTATAATATTAGTAGGATTTATTTAACAACGAGTACTTTATTAATATAAAAATGTTTGCAGAGGAAACTTGCCAAACGGTGGACAATGAGATAGGCAGTTGCATCTCGATCTTGAGCTGCGAACCTTACCTGAGGGTCGTGAAGGAGTCCCGGACTAACCCTGATGCTGTACAGCTGTTGAGACGGGCCCATTGTGGATTCGAAGGGAATAATCCTAAGGTATTTGTCCAGAAACCGCCGAGCTTGTATTTGATGGTTCGGTCATGTGGAGAGGATGAATGTAAGCAGGTTGACTAAGCAGATATACAAGGAGAGTGTGGAGGGAAAGGTCGGAGTGGGAAGACCTAGACGAACGTATCTTGATCAAATTAAGGACGCCCTGGTAAAGGGTCAGGTCAAAAGTACCCGAAACCGCCGAGCTTGTATGAAGAGAGTTATGAATGTGGATGAAGCGAAGGAAATATGCAGAGATCGTGGCAAGTGGAAAGAGGTAGTCTCTGCCTACCCCTCCGGGAAAGAGGCGTGATTTTATGTATGTATGTATGTATGTATTTGTCCATCAACACGACACCTTCATGGAGGTTTCGTATGCAATTGTAGTAAGCGCGTAAATAAATAGTTATATGAACATTTTAATATCTCTTTCCCATGAATGATGATGAGCTCTCAAGAAAGAATTATTTTTCTCCGTTTTTTTTCACCTCATAGTTGCGGCGTGATGTTATATAACCTTAAGTCTTCCTCGATAAATGGTATTTTCAACGCAAAAAGAATTTTTCAATTCGAACCAGTAGTTCCTGAGATTAGCGCGTTCAAACAAACAAACAAACTCTTCAGCTTTATTATATTAGTATAGATGAATGTTATTGTTATAAAATGGTATGTCATTGAAAGATTGTAAATTGAATCGATAAAGAGGTCACGAATTGAGATATGACCGTGACATGACTTATATATATTGATTAACATCTTCTCATACATGTATGTATGTCCACCCTTAACATTTTTTTATAACTAGAAATTACTTAAAAATTATTAATATGGCGAAACAACGTTTGCTAAAATATGATAGTCACCCATAGTCAAAATTTTGTAAAATGATTGCTTACAAATTATACATATGTACATCTGGTCACGTCTACGTCTATATCCCTTGCGGGGTAGACAGAGCCAACAGTCTTGAAAAGACTGAATGGCCACGTTCAGCTATTTGGCTTAATGATACGAGTAGAATTGAGATTCAAATAGTGACAGGTTGCTAGCCCATCGCTTAAAAAAGAATCTCAAGTTTGTAAGCCTAAGTCGCCTTTTACAACATCCATGGGAAAGAGATGGAGTGGTCCTATTCTTTTTTGTATTGGTGCCGAGAACCACACGGCACTGGTAACAAACACACATGATTGCTTACCAATTAATAGATACTTACATAAATAAATTCATAAATTCCCAGGTATGCTGTCCCAGACCCGGCATTCCTTCGGAACCATCACAGCCCACAACCACCACTACCACCACGGCAGCACCACCAGAGACCCCCCGTCCAGAACCGCCTGAGGGGAAATCCTCCGAAGACTTTTTGGATGAGTTCCCATCCCCGCCAGTGTGTGGGAAAGCTAATGGCGGTGTCAGCAGAGTGGTGGGAGGAGAACCAGCTCTTCTAGGTGAGAGTGTAGCGGGTATTAGGTTAAATTTAAAATTTGCATTATATAATTAATATTAAAAGATTTTTATTATTTGTACATACATACATACATATGGTCACATCTATATCCCTTGCGGGGTAGACAGAGTCAACAGTCTTGAAAAGACCGAATGGCCAAATAAGCCACGTTCAGCTATTTGGCTTAATGATAGAATTGAGATTCAAATAGTGACAGGTTGCTAGCCCCCATCGCCTAAAAAAGAACTTGGGTTTGTAAGACTATCCCTTAGTCGCCTTTAACGACATCCATGGGAAAGAGATGGAGTGGTCCTATTCTTTTTTGTATTGGTGCCGGGAACCACACGGCAACGATACGATATAGACGTAACTATTGTATGTATAATTCGTTTCAGGTGCGTTCCCATGGATGGCGCTGTTGGGCTACAAGCCGAAGCGAGGCGGCGCAGGCGCACGTTGGCTATGCGGAGGCAGCTTGGCCAGCTCCCGACACGTCATCACAGCTGCGCACTGCATACATCTAATGGAGAACAGCTTGTGAGTAGCAGAGCCGTTCATTTCGCTTGTGATCTTGTATTGGCGCCGTGTGGTTCCCGGTAACAATACAAAAAAGAATAGGACCACTCCATCTCTTTCCCATGGATGTCGTTAAAGGCAACTAAGGGATAGGCTTACAAACTTGGGATTCTTTTTAAGCAACCTGTCACTATTTGAATTTCAATTCCATCAATAAGCCATGAGTTGAACGTGGCCTTTCTGTCTTTATGAGACTGTTGGCTCTGTCTACTCCGTAAGGGATGTAGACGTATGTTTGTTTTTTAACCACTGACACTCTTTCAAATTCAAATTCAAACGTTTATTTGCCGACTATGAGTCATAAATATAATACAGGTGGTATGTATAATTTTGTTCGTATCTTGTTTATACATAATTATCATTATAAAGATGACACTGGTTCAAGATCAGAGATGCATTTTTGCATAATTCTCGGACATCGGAACTAAATATATTCACAATTCAGTCGGAACGCTGCATTTGATTTAATCTGCAATTACTAAGCCTTTATTGATAGCGTTTATAAAGCCATTAAATGTAGTTGGTATTTTTATATCTTCTTAAAATTACTATAATTTTATAATTGTTTACTATAATCATATAATTAGAAGATATCTTCTTATATACATACTATAATTAGAAGATATTTTCTTATATATCACTTCTATTTCCCTTGCGGGGTAGACTGAGCCAACCGCGTTCACATTCAGTTTGGCTTAAATATAGACTTGAAATTTAAATAGTGACAGGTTGCTAACCCATCGCCTAAATGAAGAATCTTAAGTCTATAAGCCTATCCCTTAGTCGCCTTTTACGACATACATGTGAAAAAGATGGAGGGGTCCTAAAGTGCCGTTTGCCACACAGATAAATAAAAAATATACACAAAAAACATTATGTCTGCTCATCGCCACTACAAAACGTATTTTGTAATTATGATTAATTTAATGTGTAAAAAAAATAATAAAATTAGAATGAATTTTTCAATTGTCACTTTGGAATCGAACCTAGGACCTTCAAAGTAGGAAACTATAGTGCCCATCAAATCACCCATCAAACATTGCGCGAGGTCGTCAAATGATCTCGATTACGTCTAATATGCCGGGGTTATTTATGTTTATTTCTCTATAAATATTTCCTCATTGCAACGTGTGACCTAGGTCATACTGATTTTTATATTTATTCTAGCCATTATTTTCCAACATTGTCCCTGCAGCGATGTTTATATCATCAATAGCTGTCCCGGCAAACGTTGTTTTGCCATATCTATATTAATATTATAAAGCTGAAGAGTTTGTTTGTTTGTTTGAACGCGCTAATCTCAGGAACTACTGGTTCGAATTTGTGTTGAACAGACCATTTATCGAGGAAGGCTTTAGGCTATATAACATCACGCTGCAACTATAAGGAGCAAAGAAATAATGGAATATGTGAAAAAAGATGGGGAAAATTATTCATCCTTGAGGGCTTCAATGATGCTCAAAATAACTATTCCCCGGCGAACGAAGTCGCGGGCACAGCTAGTCAATAATATTTAAGTAATTTCTAGTTAAAAAAAAAGGAAAACCTACCTCTACATACATATAATCACAGTTATATCCCTTGCGTGGTAGACAGAACCAACAGTCTTGTAACGACTGAAAAGCCACCTTCAGCTGTATGACTTATTAAGATTTAAATAGTGACAGGTTCTCAAGTGTATAACCCGTTCCCTTAGTCGTCTTTTACGACATTCATGGGAAATATATGATATGGAGTCATCCTACACAAAAGTTCCGGGAACCACACAGCACCTGCCTCTTTTTTGAAAAAGCTAAACAGCTTAGCGTTCGACACTTATAACGGTTGATTCTGTCTACGCAGTTAAGGATAAAAACCTGAATTACACCTCTGCAACTGAATTCCAGTTTCGCCAACATTGTATGCGCAAATAAAACTAATGTTTTAATGTCCGTTCGTTTGCACAGTTTTATGATAAGTACAAGATCCGTCAAAACCGGTTTAGTTATATAATCGCTTACTTGATTATCTTTATGATGTCGTTTCGAGGTTTTATTGTTTGTTGGAATCGTATAGCGAATACCCTTATGGCGTAGTGGTTAAGGTGCTCCCTAAGACTAAAGGTTTCAGGTTTCTATCGGGTTAGTCAGATATTTCTATGAAGCGTCTTTTGTCTGACCTAGGTACGCATTCTTGGGGAACTTTATTCATTACATACATACATACTACGCCTATTCCTTATGATATGAAAACATAAATAAGACAGTTAATGTCGAGTAGTGTAGGTATTTACATTTAATATTTTCCCACAAAACTGAAAGAAAAGAAGAGTGACAGAATTAAAAAAAAGTTTTTTTTTATAATTTTTGTATGACTGTTAGTCTATCTTATAAGTACGTACGTTATAACTTCGAAACTGGTTAATGAATAGAAGCCGGTTATCACATGTGGATTAAGTAAAATTTCGCGCGCTGTCTAAACTTTGATTCGACAAAATTGGTTAAGGTACAAAGAAAATTTACTTGAGAATTTACTTATTCAAATTATTATTTTTTTGCATAATATATAGGTATATAAAAATAAATAAATACGGGACAAATTACACAGATTGAGTTGGCCTCGAAGTAAGTTCGAGACATGTGTTACGAGATACCAACTCAACGATACTATATTTTATAATAAATACTTATATAGATAAACATCCAAGACCCAGGCCAATCAGAAAAAGTTCTTTCTCATCATGCCTTGGCCGGGATTCGAACCCGGGACCTCCTGTGGCACAGACAAATGTACTACCGCTGCGCCACAGAAGCCGTCAAATATGATTCGAGTACAACAAGATCTTCAATTTATATAACATATCTTCATATTTACCGTCTCGGATATTGTAAACATTTATTTGTTAAGTAGACATATCAACTAGAAACTAACTTATATATAAAGGTACTTATTTATTCTACAGTTACAGTTTGTAAAGTACAATAGGCGGACTTAATGCTAAATAATAGCATTATCTAACAGTCTACAATTGGGTTAAGCAGAGAACCTTTGTGTGGGTGATAATAAATAATGTATATCTAATAATCATACTTACAATACCATATATACCATAAACCTACCTAACCTACTTAGTATCATAATATAATTTTATGTACAAAAGATTGAAAGAAAGAAAGAAAGAAAGAATTGTTAAACTTGAAAAATATCAACTCCAGATTCCTAGTCCGCCTGGGCGAGCTGGACCTGGCTTCGGAGAACGACGGCGCCACCCCCGTGGACGTCCTCATCAAGAAGATGATGAAGCATGAAGAATACAACCCCAAGTCACACAGCAACGATATAGGAGTCCTTCTGCTTGATAAGGACGTACAGTTCACTGGTTAGTTTTTGAAGAAGAAAATAGTATAAACGGGTTAAATTTTTAGATATCTATTCTATACATATAATAAATCTGTAGAAGGGTCAATTCTGTACATTGAAAATATTGAAAAAATAATTAGCAGGGGGTGTTACTGGATCGATACCAAACCCAAATATGTGATAAAAAAAATTTTTGACTGTCTGTCTGTATGTTCAGGCATCACGTGAAAACTAACGGTTCGATTTCGATGAAACTTGGTATAATTGTACCTTATTATCCTGGGCATAAAATAGGATACTTTTTATCCTGGAAAAATAGCTGGCTGAAGCTAGTTCTTTAATAATACGCAAAGTTTGACATCTTGCTTGGATGATAAAACTTAATTTATCATTAAAAAAAAATTACTTTTAATTTCGCATGCTGATACCTACAACTATCCGTGCCGTGTGGTTCCCGGCACCAATAGAAAAAAGAATAGGACCACTCCATCTCTTTCCCATGGATGTCTAAAAAGGCGACTAAGGGATAGGCTTATAAACTTGGGATTCTACATTTAGGCGATGGACTAGCAACCTGTTACTATTTGAATCTCAATTCTATCACTAAGCCAAACAGCTGAGCGTGGCCTATCAGTGTTTTCAAGACTGTCTCTGTCTCCGCTAGAGATATAGACGTGATCATATGTAGGTATGTATGTATGCAGAGATATATTAACGCCATTTTTTATTCTCCAATTCCAGCTCTCATAAGGCCGATCTGCCTACCCCAAGAGACTGAATACCGATCGCAGACATTCGAGAAGTACTCCCCCATGATTGCTGGTTGGGGGGCAGTTGAGTATCGTAAGTATATTTTATTTTATAGCAATTTATTTTTTACAAATAACACGTTTGAAGATATTAGGCTGGACGGCCATGTGGCGCATTTACTATCGTTGAGTAAGTATCTCGTAACACAAGTCTCGAACTTTCTCTGGAATAATTCTATCTGTGTAATTTGTCCCATAAATTTTTATTTATCTACTAGAAGTACCCGCGACTTCGTCCGCGTGGCATAGTAATTTTAGGCATCACTTATTTTTGAGAACATCATCATCAGCTTTATAAATTTTGATTACCATAAAACGGTTCTAGTGAGTTAATCTTAAAATATAGACATATAATATCGTGGACATTTTTTTAGATTTTTTCAAGCGGAATAATTCTTTCATACATATTTTTTTGATATCTTGAACCGTTTTCGCAACGCACGCAACGGAAGCCCTCAAGGATGAATAATTTTCCCCGTTTTTTTCACATTTTCCATTACTTCCTCGCTCCTCAAAAGTCGCAGCGTGATGTTATATAGCATAAAGCCTTCCTCTATAAATGGTCTATTCAACACAAATATAATTTTTCAATTCGAACCAGCAGTTCCTGAGATTAGCGCGTTCAAACAAACTAACTCTTCAGCTTTATAATATTAGTATAGATACATAATTTACCAATAATTATTCTAGGCTCAAACTTAAATCATCGCAATACAACTTATTAAAAAATTTATTCGCAAAATTCTAACATTTCAGATGGCCCTTCAGCGACTCATCTCCAAGTGGTGCAGCTACCAGTCGTGACCAACAACCAGTGTTCCCAGGCCTACTCCAGCTACCCCATAGTGAACATAGACCAGAGCATCATCTGTGCCGGGTTCCTGAAGGGGGGGAAGGACGCCTGCCAGGGTGACAGTGGGGGGCCATTGATGCAGCCTCTCGTAAGTAACCTCACATCTCTATTATGTCTTTGTATTTCAAAGGTTCGAGGAAAGAGACAAGGAATAGAATAGAATAGAATAGATTTATTTTCAAAATTGGATACAAGGTATCACTTATTGACGTCACATCACTTAAATCTAATTATAACTACTACCGCTTCCAAAGAGCATGTGTAGAAGAAGCGGCGGAACAAATGCCTTCAGGTCTCCAGCTATCCCATAGTCATCAGATTATCATTCCGCATATTTCCAGTTTATCATTCTGCATCTCTCTCTCCATCAAATCCGGTCTTCGGCAACCTATTGTAGTTATATGTAGGCCTATCGGGTATATACAAACATACATATAATCACGTCTATATCTATCCCTTACGAGATAGACAGAGGCAACAGTCTTGAAAAGACTTATTATATCCCACGTTCAGCTGCTTGGCTTAATGATGGCATTGAGATTCAAATAGTGAAAGGTTGCTAGCCCATCGCCTTAAAAAAGAATCCCAAGTTTATGAGCCTATCCCTTAGTCGCTTTTTACGACATCCATGGGAAAGGATGGGAAAGATGGAAAAAGAAAAATGGAGTGGTCCTATTCTTTTTTGTATTGGTGCCAAGAACCACACGGAGTAGAAATCAACTTCGAGTCTCTTACATGCACCGAAGCCCGATTCCACGGTTTTTTTTTTAAATTATACCAATTTTTTTTTTATTTTGAATATGGAATGCTGATTGTGGAATGAGCGGCAACAAAAAAAAACTTCTCTGTTGCCTTTGGAAGGCGTAATATGTTTAGTCTTTTACATTATCTACAATATTGTGATCAATTTGCAAACCATTTTGAGTGGACCGTAGACCTAATAGTAAAATCCCCATCTATTTCCCATGCACTAAAATTGTGTAGCCCCAAGTAAGTAATATAAGACGACCAAAATAGGCATTATTTAATTTAAAAAAAATTAAAAAAAAAACTTTTTTAACCGACTTCAAAAAAGAGGAGGTTCTCAATTCGACCGTATATTTTTCAGTTCAACATGACCACCCACGCGGCATATTTCTATCAGATCGGCGTGGTTTCCTTCGGGAAGAAGTGTGCTGAGCCAGGGTTCCCGGGGGTCTACTCCAGGATCACACACTACATACCCTGGCTTCAGGAGAAGATGCTGGGTGTGGCTAAGAAGTAGATGTTTAGTAATCAAATATGTGATCTTAAGACTAAAGATTCGGGCGTTTTTTGATAACTATCAGCATATAAGTTGGTTGACCTATGAGTATTGATATGTGTATGTTTGGCTGGTAAATTAAAATAAAAGGCCTTTTTGCCGCCATTTTGGTCCGACTTTATGTGAATGAGATGAGACTCTGGGTGTTGTAAATGTTTTTAATTATCTTATAAGAACTTAATGAGTAAGCGCCTATTGCAAATTATCGGTAGGAGACGAAGTATATATATATATATATATATATGTTAATTAAATTTACATATTATATTGAGTCCCACAAATTTTAATTGCATAGATTTGGAAGCCTTTAAGCTAAACGGGGCCTTTCAGGCTTCAAGATTGTTAGCTCTGTCTACCCCGCAAGGGATACAGACGTGATTAATACATACATATGTGGAAAATACGTATCTGCGCGAGTATTAGCAAAATCATCGTTTATCTACTTTTTATCTATAAAACGTAACATTTTTGTCATAAAATTTATAGAACTCATTATTGACCCCATAATAACTCTTATTTATTCATAATAAGTTCAGCTGATCTACCCCAGATAAGGTAGACAGAACCTCAAATTTATAATAAATAAGGCCTAAAATTTTTGGAAGCCATTATAATTATTTATTTCTAGAATAAGCTATAATGCTTTGGTTGTGATTATGTCGGGATTGACTGAATTTAATTAGATCTGCATTAAATATCACTTTTATTACAAATAAAACGTGTTATGTCATTCAAGTATTGTTAAAATTATTTATTGAAAATAGTTACCATAATGATAATTGAAATTAGAAACTGTTACAAATAAACTTCGATCAACTATAAACAGTCAATGCAAATAAATATCAAATCAAATAAAACATATTTTTATATTTTTCTTTTCTGATTACTTTTAACGTCAGAAAATACAACAGTTCTTATGTTTTACCTACTTACTATAATCTTTTTAACTGTACCTATACATATTTCTACACTTTGAAATAACTAATTATTACTAATTTTTTTTTCAAATTTCTATTTTTTTATTTTTTTAATACTTACTTAAGTAGGAATACGTTTCTAAAACATAGTGGTTAGACAAATTGAAAAATTATGAAAAAAGATGAAAACTACGGTATATTCTACTTTGATCACCCAGATAATGGCAAATTACCTGGGTGATCAAAATTAACAAGATTTGTTTCCACATTTTTGTTTCCTTGATAGCATATCACCTCGGTGATTCAAAATCAACAAGATTGGAACTTTATTGCCAAATACCAGTTAAATTTACTTATAGTTACCATGTTGCATAATATTTAAGGATCCCATGTCATTTTGATAATATAAACATGAATGTTTTAATTTAATAAGTTTGAAATAAGTATTGTTTAATTTATTTAGATTAAGAAACACACAGCACCATTTTAAAAATGATGCACCAGTGTGCCGCCACGTGAACAAAACCCTCTGTTTAATAAAATATAATTTCATTAAAAAATATTTTTTAACAATGTACAAAATATATTTTTTTTTTTCCATAAATTCTGAGTTTTTTTTTCGAGACAAATTAGGTACACTGGTTGAGTTAGCCTCGAAGTGAGTTCGAGACTTGTGTTACGAGATACTACATTTTGGATGAAGCGAAGGAAGTATGCAGAGATCGTGGCAAGTGGAATGAGGTAGTCTCTGCCTACCCCTCCGGGAAAGAGGCGTGATTTTATGTATGTATGTATGAATACTACATTTTATAATAAATATAAATAAACATCCAGCACCCAGAACAATCAGAAAAAGTTCATTTCTACTCATGCCCTGGCCGGCTTCCGTTTCCTCCAAACTTAGACTTATTCCCAAATCGGACAAATACCTACTTACTTATAATTTACTTAGTTAAATTTCTTTTGAAAAACTTTAATTGATAGACCAACTTAGGCACAGGAAATCCGTAGTCAACATCTAGTATTTAGCGCACAAAACTATCAACGTGCAATTTTTAATCTACAGATAAGTTAGATTAATTAGCGAGTGTACCAAAGATATATGTAGGTATATACAAATCAGTTCGTTTTGTTACGCCTAAGAGAACTAACGCACTGTTTGTGGTGAAAGTCATTTGTTTTGATGGAATTAAGTGTGCTTACAATTATAATTGAGTGAGTTAAAATGTACGATAAAAATGAAAACGGTAAGTACTTAAACAATATTTTTAATTTATATTTATTTAACACGTTAACTTAACTATTTAAACGTATTATCTAGTTACATACATACATATGGTCACGTCTATAGCCCTCGCGGGGTAGACAGAGCCAACAGTCTTGAAAAGACAGAATAGCCACGTTCAGCTATTTGGCTTAACCTTTAAGTACCGACGTGTGGTCTGACAGACACTTTCGTAGGTCAGGAAGTCTAGTTACATAGGTTAGCGAATACGTATCTACCCGCGCTTCTCTCTACCCCTCGGTCAGTCGCCCGGCAGCGTTCATGGACAGTGGCTATGTCGGCGCAAGCGGTTCCGGTGAGTAAATGGCTTTATAAGATCGCGAGTGGTCTGTCAGACCACTCGTCTGTACTTGTGTAACTTTTTTTGAATATGACTTTTGTCAGATAATATAGTTTTTTTCTTTTCTATACAGTTGCTTCTAAAAATGGATAAGCCAGGTACATCGGGCATAAAATGAGCAACCACTAGCGAAAATAAAAGTGCTCCTCCCATGAAGAAAACTTATCAAACAAGGCCTCAAAATAAAGACCATGAAGAAATTTTAACGGAATGGCTCAATGAGAGTTCAGAATCCGACTGTGATGAAATTGACCCGAAAACCCTTTCATCTATGCATCACAACGAACAATTAAATGAAAAAAAAAACAAACCGGAAATTATATCTTACTATAATTCCACAAAGGGTGGGGTTATTTCCCTTTATAATACTAGTCGGCGAACACGGCGTTGGTCAATGGCAATATTTTTTCGAATGTTAGACCTAAGCGCTATAAATGCAGGTATTTTGTACAATTTCAACTTGCATAAAAAAATAGAAGACAGATCTGTCTTCTTGAAACTACTCGCAAGATCTCTAGTCGTTCCAAAAATGCAGCGCCGCTGTCTAAATAAACATCTACCAAGAGAGTTACGTTTGTCCATAAAAAGGGTTCTTGGGTCAGCAACACCAGACAATGTAACAGAAAATGAAGAAGAGGGTAGCCACACCAGAAAACACTGTCACAACCTTACAAATGTGACTCTTGTAAGAAACATGTGTGCTTACAATGCAGGAAACCTGTTTGCAAAGAGTGTTTGTAAACTTTGATAGTTCCTACCATTTGGTGCCTTGTGATTTACAAGAAAATTGTCTTTAACATATAATATTATATATTATTTTGCTTATGTGATTATTTATATTTAAGAAAAAAGGACATTTAAAATGTTTTTATAGTTTTTTGATTAATAATAATTAGTAAGATAAAAGTAACGTTTTTCGTCCAAAGAATTTAAGACTGTAATTTAGTAGTTAAATTATTAAAAATAAATGGTTGTACTACTATTATTTTTTTCATTTATTCAATTACTAAATACATATAGAATACCTAGAAATATTTATTTACATATAATATTAATAAACATAAAAGATTTCTTTATTAAAGCTCTGGTGGTCTAGCAGACCTCACGTCGGTACTTAAGTAACTAAAATAGCACGTCGGTACTTAAAGGTTAATGATAGAATTGAGATTCAAATAGTGACAGGTTATTAACCCATCGCCTAAAAAAGAATCCCAAGTTTGTAAGCCTATCCCCTAGTCGCCTCTTACTACATCCATGGGAAAGAGATGGAGAGGTATTATTCTTTTTTGTTTTGGTGCCCGAAACCACACGGCTATTAAGTAGTTCGATGTTTATTTTTCATTGAGTATACCTATTATACCTATATATTATTTAGATATTATATTTTATTTATACTGGTTTTTCATTTTTTATTCTTACATAGAGTGTGCCATCATAGACTTAATTTTTAATGCAGTATAACGTCGTTTTTGTTAATTTATTTTTATTTTTGTCAAAAACATCCGCGATTGACCAGCGTCGCGACTCACACTGTGACATTTGCTTTGCGGAGATCTTTTTGATACATTTTTGAACGTAAATTGTCATACGAGTATTGTGTTTAATTTTTATTAATTTATTATTATAAATCTATTATACATATATATAATCATATATTTATTCCTTATGGGGTAGACAGAACCAACAGTCTTGTCATTACTGAAAGACTACGGTATGATGTATGACTTCATTCATTCATGAATATAATCGCGTCTAAATCCCTTACGGGGTAGACAGAGATAGCAGTCTAGAAAGACTTAATGATGGAATTGTGATACAAATAGTGACAGGTTACTAGCCCATCGTCTAAAAATCTTTTTACATTAGGTACTTATATATTTTATGACAGTATATAAAATGTCGTATCAAATATCTAGTCGATCGATTCTAAAACCGATAGTTATCACAGCGATGGAGGAGATAAAATTATTTCCTTATTATAAATCAAATATTTCAATAGATAATTGTCTAGATTACGAGTTCATAATTTGCCTATGAAAAAAAAGAGATAATGAAATGTCAAAATCAATACAAAGCGATTTGCTTATGTTAAGTTTTGTAAAGACCTGAAATTTGGACCTAAGTAGGTATGTAGTTTATTCAGGTACCTACCTACTTAAGACATAAACAAACTTATATAGATGTCGTATATCGATATATGGATGCCGTGTGGTCCCCAGCACCAGTACAAAAAAGAATAGGACCACTCCATCTCTTTCCCATGGATGTCGTAAAAGGCGACTAAGGAATAGGCTTAAAAACTTAAGATTCTTTTTCAGGCGATGGGCTAGCAACCTGTCACTATTTGAATCTCAATTCTATCATTAAGCCAAATAGTTGAACGTGGCCATTCAGTCTTTTCAAGACTGTTGGCTCTGTCTACCCCGCAAGGGATATAGACGTGACCATATGTATGTGTGTATAGATAGGTTCTCCAACACTCCGGTATTATACATAAACACTGACATAAAAACACGCCTTCTACCGGAGGTTTTTTTTATAGGTAGAGACAACATCACTACACATTTTCGGTATTCAAATATCTGTGCCATTAAACGCGGCAAATAACGAGAGAAATGATGTCTAGACTTAGGTCAGTTTGAAATAATATGTATCTAGATTTTCCTCTCGAAGTTCTCGAACACAGAATCTTTATATTCAGAGCCATTTTATATCCAACAAGAATTTTAAAGATTAGACACATTACGGTGATGCCTTTTATTTTTTTTTTAAATTGAAAAAAAGAACAATAAAAAATCACGTGTAATGTCAACATACCTCCCGCGTGTATAAATTCCTCGCTTTTATCAAAATAAGTGACATGGATTAATATTTGATAATAGGATTAATACATTTAATTGTTATATATTGTAACCAAACATCATAAGACTTTGATTCAAAACACCAATCTTAAAAAAAAATATATACATTCTGATGTGCCGTCAACGATAAAAGCGAGAGGGCAAAAAGTAATAAATAATAATTTGGAATAATATTTAAATTTTGCTCTTACTTTGCCATAGAGTATATGTTAAAATACCTTTATTTATTCTAATTTATTCTACAATAGAAAACTTTCATAAACGCTAGAGTGATTCACAAAATTGCATTAAATTACACAAATTCACTCTTTGTACTACGGTACAAAGTACAGTATAAAGTAAAAATATATTTATCTTATCGTAGCGTATTCTTAATTACATTCTTAAATTCTGACTTCAAAGCTTAGTCGTACATAACATATTGTTTTGTTCCTAAGTGATACCTTTATAGCTGGAACATTTCATAGCATCGGTGGTCAAATTGGATTTGATTACCGTTTAAAATGCGTTATGCGCAGAAAGGCATTAAGTTTCAAATCCCATCTCGGTCATGTATCAATGACTGTTTTAGAAAGTTAAGTATGTACCGTGCCTTGTGGTTCCCGGCACCAAAACAAAAAAGAATAGGACCACTCCATCTCTTTCCCATGGATGTCGCAAAAGGCGACTAAGGGATAGGCTTACAAACTAGAGATTATTTTTTTAGGCGATGGGCTAGCAACCTGTCACTATTTAGATCTCAATTCTATCATTAAGCCAAATAGCTGAACGTGGCCGATCAGTATTTTTAATGACTGTTGGCTCTGTCTACCCTACAAGGGATATAGACGTGACCATATGTATGTATATATATGTAAGTATGTACATTAAGTTTAGCTGCAAACTCGACTACTATCTGACCTCCGCAACCCCTGCAGGTAAAACTGCAAAGCGCAGTCTAGCCCGAATCATCGTTCCCACTACAAATTCTTCTTCTTCATCCTAGCTTTTAGTCACGGTTGTATCCTCACCACTCTGGAGAGGAGCCCAGGGTATGCCTTTGACCTTGGACCCTGTATTAGATGATCCAGGTTTTTCCACGAAGCTAGCCCCGTCTGTCCTCCGCAACGACACTGCTTTTATACATATACATACATACATACATACATATGGTCACGTCTATATCCCTTGTGGGCTAGACAGAGCCAACAGTCTTGAAAAGACTGAATGGCCACGTTCAGCTATTTGGCTTAATGATAAAATTGAGATTCAAATAGTGACACAGGTTGCTAGCCCATCGCCTAAAAAAGAATCCCAAGTTTGTAAGCGACTAAGGGATAGAGTCGCCTTTTACGACATCCATGGGAAAGAGATGGAGTGGTCCTATTCTTTTTTGTATTGGTGCCGGGAACCACACGGCACTGCTTTTGTAATCTTATATAATCCTGAATTCTATGCATCTGTTAGTATTTCAGAAGTTATGGCGTTTCCTCCGCACATACATCTTGACAGTGCCTCGCTTCGACCTGTTTCTCCAGGGAGCGCTTCTGATCCTCATTCTGTTGGACCATAACGTGTATATCCTGCTGAAACGAGACGCTGATGCTGGATATCACCCTCAGTTAGTTCAAGGTAATCATCACTACATAGTATAAAACAAAGTCGCTATTTTAGTCTGTTTGTCTGTATGCTTAAATCTTTAAAATTACGCAACGGATTTTGATGCGGTTTTTGTAACAGGTAGAGTGATTCAAGAGGAAGGTTTTTATGTATAATAACATTTATAATTTTGCACCCGCGCAAAGCCGGGGCGGGTCGCTAGTCTTATTATAAAGTGCAAAAAATTCGGTCTTTCGGCTAATTGAATTTCTATTAAGAACCTACCCGCGACTTCGTCTTGAGTGAAAATAGATAAGTACCTATTTATATGGATTTATGTAGTACTAAAATGGCAAAAGATAGATAAAATTGTGAGTAAGATACCTAGTTGTTACTCACAATTTTCTGATCCTACATATGTTTTACATCCTAGTTTTATGGTCTTGTTCTTTTTGGATCACAAAACAATATGTACGGTCGCGTTCATAATTGCAGTCATAGTTCGCAAAACTTTATAGCTTGCACTCACCGCTGTCACTCACACATTCACACAAATAACACAATAAACAACAAGCGGTAAAGCGTTGGGTAACGCGCCATCAAGAAGAGGGTAGTGTAAGTAAAAGTCGCCGCGCAGCGGCCGTCGTCCGCTAATCAACACAGCGACATGCCACACAGCGGAGATCCATGGTGGAACAGTACGAAAATAATGGCTTCATACCGACCAGAACATTTGCGGAACAGTTCGACACATCAGTGGTTACTGTTCGTCGAGATTGCACCGTGAGGGACTACACCACAGACAGCCAGCAAGAAAGCCGTATTTATCCGAAATAAATAAGCAAAAACATTTAGAATTTGCTCGGCAGTATTTGGATTTTGACTGGAAAAAAGCAATATTTACGGACGAAAAGTTCGTTTACGTCATCGCAACACGGTAGGCTTCATTTATGGCGAAGAAATGCAACTCGGTATGAAGAAAAAATATTGGGCCAAAGATGGGGTCTGGACGCATTTCTGTAAATATGTGGGGCTGGATGAGTGCTGCTAGACCTGGAGAACAGATGGGGATAGCAGGACGCGCTACAGCTGCTCATTATGTGCAAGTGCTGGAAGAAACCATGTTACCAACTGTGCGGTGTATTTATCCGATTGATGATATGCCAACAATATCATTTGTGCAAGACAACTGCCCTGTGCATCGAGTCCATATAGTGCGTGAAAGGTTCTGCCAGTTTATATTAAAACCACTAATTACTTAGATAGTATTTTAAGGACAGCTTCAATATCTTTTCTTTATGAAAACGAATAATTAAGCTGTAACCTTAATAACAGGAGATAAGTAGATGATATAATTAGTGTAATATGCTGTATGTATAGCTTTATATAATCATCGATATGTAAACAAAACTATAGGTAAACTGTTTCAATAAAATTTACTAATTTTAATTATAGAATGTTTTATTTTGATCCCTCTTGTCCCTCTTGTTTAATATTTCTTGCTGATTTCCGTGTTTGAAAACACGGGTATTGTAATTCTTAGATATCAGTTAGTTAGTTAGTCAGTCAGTTACTGAGTTCAAATGGCACCTTGAAACATTAAAAATTGTCAGTAACACAATTTTTTTTTAAATAGACAAAAAAAATCCTTGAATAACTTCGGAATCCAAGTAACGCTAGTAACTAGAACAAGCGAGTGTGAGCAAGCGAGATTATCTAATATATCTTAGATCTCACTTACTCACACGAAGTAATAAAATTGCTACCCACTAACTTTCAAAGGAACCACTACCTATGTTAGGGACGTGTGCAGACAAACTTTCAACCTTATCGAATTGACATAAGTCTGGCAGTCGCAGGCTTCCCTCTATAGGCAAATCTTATGCAAATAATGAGAGACGACGATATCTCGATCGACAATTATCGGGCCCAGTTCGGCCATCGTTGATTACCGTCTCTTTCTGTTTTGTTTTGTTATATGTCATAGAATAATAAACTGTTTTACTTAGTAATCATTGGTATTAAAGACCGTATTCATTTGATGGAATATTTATTCTTTTTAAATATGCATGTGTGTGTGTATCTACTGGAACCACAGTGCACGCTATTTTAACCCGTAAGAATTTTAAAACTATGACTGCAGATATGAACGCGATCGTACACATACAATATGTAAGTAACAAAATAGTAGTATAATGTGTTTGTTTGTATGTTTCTTACTCGTCACTAAAATTTTTCGTTTAAATAATTAAGAGTCTCGAGAAGGGTACTTTTTACATGCAGGGAATAACTATAGTTCTCGTGGAATTTGCGAAAAACCTATACAGGAATCAATACCCGCGCGACGCTTATTTCGCGCTGACGAAATTGCGGGTAAGTTAGTATAATATAATTCCGTTGAAGCTGAGATATATATATATATCATTGTCATATATATAGTCGGCCTCTGTGGCGCAGCGGTAGTACGCTTGTCTGTGACATCGGAGGTCCCGGGTTCGAATCCCATGATGAGAAAAGAACTTTTTCTGATTGGCCTGGGTCTTGGATATTTATCTATATACATACATACATACATACATATGATCACGTCTATATCCCTAGCGGGGTAGACAGAGCCACCAGTCTTGAAAAGACTGATAGGCCACGCTCAGCTATTTGGCTTAGTGATAGAATTGAGATTCAAATAGTGACAGGTTGCTAGCCCATCGCCTAAAAGAGGAATCCCAAGTTTATAAGCATATCCCTTAGTCGCCTTTTACGACATCCCTGGGAATCTATATAAGTATTTATAATAAAATATAGTATCGTTGATTTAGAATCTCGTAACACATGTCTCAAACTTACTTCGAGGCTAACTCAATCAGTGTAATTTGTCCGGTATATATTTAATTATATTTATTTATTTATATATCGTGCGATTTCTACTTTTTTTTGGATAAGGTCTCAATAATTCTAAAGGTGCGATATATTCTCTTTCCAGACTGGGTATTCCTAGGGGCGTCAGGCGCAGAGTTCGTCTTTGGCGTGTTCATCGCGTGGACTGGCAGAAAGCAGCGTCATCTCGCCTTGTCTTGCTGGCTAGCTCTGACGGCTGCCTCGGCGCTACTTGTGTTGGCTTTCCCGTTCAGTGGGGAGGTGTACCGGGATGTGGGTAAGTGAGAATCACAAAGTCCAGGTTCGATCCACGGTTAAGTCATTTCAGGAGGTTAAATTTGGATTGGCATAGGTCTTTATTGGATATTATGTTTTATACAAACAAAGTATTTGAAATGGAAAAACAAAATTGAGCCGTGTAGTTCTCGGCACCAGTACAAAAAGGAATAGGATCACTCCATCTCTTTCCCATGGATGTCGTAAAAGGCGACTAAGGGATAGGCTTACAAACTTGGGATTCTTTAATTAGCCGATGGGCTAGCAACCTGTCACTATTTGAATCTCAATTCTATCATTAAGCCAAATAGCTGAGCGTGGCCTATCAGTCTTTTTCAGACTGTTGGCTCTGTCTACCCCGCAAGGGATATAGACGTCACCACATGTATGTATGTAAGTATTTGAAATATAGTCATATCTTACTTTTTTAGAATCACATGTTATGGCTATACTATACTGCCCATTTGATCAATTTTTCTATATCCTTGTGACGATTGTTCAGGTTGCGTCCATCTTGAATAGAACCCTGGAATCATGTCGTCCACTATCAAGTGATAGAAATTCAGGCAATTACCGTTTGTTCCCCGCTACCGTGTAAACAGTCATAACCCTTATAACCCTCAGGAACATGCGGCAACGACGTAACCCAGTATCCAGATACTGACCCCAACATCATCCCTCGGACAATACTGCTGATCATCACTGCTATCTGCTGCTGCCTGACCAAGATCTCCATCTGGTCGCATGGCCTAACGTACCTGGATGACCACGAGCCGCAGAATGGACCTTACTTTTATGGTAAGAGTTCATGATATGTTGGTAGAGGTATTTGGAGAGTAAATAATTTACTCTTTTCTTGCGTGGATGCGAAAAGAAACTTGAGATTCCTCTTGGTGCCCATGACGAAAATTGGTTTAAGTATTATACATACATACATAAAATCACGCCTCTTTCCCGGAGGGGTAGGCAGAGACTACCTCTTTCCACTTGCCACGATCTATGCATACTTCCTTCGCTTCATCCACATTCATAACTCTCTTCATGCAAGCTCGGCGGTTTCGGGTACTTTTGACCTGACGTTTTACCAGGACGTCCTAAGTATTTGTATGTGATTTACTAGGTACGTAGACTTAGGTATATGTAGGCTTCATTAAGCTATCAATTATTTGGTTTTCAGGCATCCTCATATCGATCCGTCTATCGCTGGGCCTGTCTGGGCAAACATGGCTGATACCTGGGGGCTACAGGGACGACTGGTGGGAGGCACACTTATCACTGGCGATGTTGACTCTCATGTTCGCCGTCCTTTTCACGCTGTTCCCGAAACAAATGCCGAATTATGAGCCCCCTGATTTGAAGGAAGATGATGGTAGGTTTCAGCAGGTCTCACTCATCTTAGAGTCTAAGATGAGTGAGATAGATGCACCTTAAAACAAATATTATTCAGTCTTTAATATTCAGTCACAATAGTCTAAGACTTAGCCTATTGTGACTGAATATTAAAGACCAGCTACATAAGACTATAGTTAGGCCCAACGATCATTTTCTTGTCTTAAAACGAAGATTCAAAAAATCTAACGTGGATCTCCAACCTCATTCTCCTCCCCTCCTCACATGAGGAGAGACTGATTGTGGCCATGAAAGTGGATGGAAAAAGGCTTCGTGGTCGCAGCCCAATACGTTGGTCCGATCAGATTCGCACCACTCTTGTCAAGTATACACACGGACAGAGATATGTGGAAGGAGATCATGCGAGATAAAGTGATTCAGAGGGGTGGTGACGACCCTCAGCATTGAGGGAAGCCACGCCTGGAGTGGGTAGGGTCCTATAGAGATATAGTCTTCTTCCTCCTGGCATTTATCTTGGTTACTTGTCTGAAGAATTGTCCGAGTAGCACCTTTTTATAATGGTCCTGGACTGGGTCGACGGGAGTCGTTTCATTGGAAACCTGGGTTTCACACGAAACGACTCCCGTCCGACCTCCGCAACCTTTGCAGGGGAACCTTACCCAAAATGGATCTTGGTAAAAGCTGCGCTAGATGTTAATGCATATCCTCTTAGCCAACAACATCCATGGGACAGAGATGGATTGGTCCCAATACAGTGCCGGGCACCACACGGTCTACCTTTCGTATATAGCCAGCCTCATTTATTCCGTGAAACCGTGTGGTTCCCGGCACCAATACAAAAAAGAATGGGACCACTCCATCTCTTTCCCATGGATGTCGTAAAAGGCGACTAAGAGATAGGCTTACAAATTAGGGATTCTTTTTTAGGCGATGGGCAAGCAACTGTCACTAGTTGAATCTCAATTCTTTGTGCAGAAAAGTGGCTGCCTATGGGAATAAACTTGATCATATGTATGTTGTGTAGAATAAATAAAATAAATTGAATTAAATCTCAATTCTATAATTAAGCCAAATAGCTGAACGTGGCCATTCAGTCTTATCAAGACTGTTGGCTCTGTCTACCCCGCAAGGGATATAGACGTGACCATATGTATGTATGTATGCTCATTTATTCACCTTTACCCTTTTTCAGGGTTCCTGCCTTCAGTGTACAGAGTTCTTTGCAACAAGGCTGTTCTTCTGCAGATTGGAGCCCTTGCCTTTCTGAACATAGGACTCTTCTGCTTTGTAGACTACAACCAAGCTTTCATTCAGGTACCTAACCTAACCTGAATTGCCACGTTCAGCTATTTGGCCTAATGATAGAATTGAGATTCAAATACTGATAGGTTGCTCGCCCATCGCCTAAAAAATAATCCCAAGTTTGTAAGCCTTTCCCTTAGTCGCCTTTTACGACATCCATGGGAAAGAGATGGAGTGGTGCTTTTTTGTACTGGTACCGGAAACCACACGGTACGGTACTTTTTGAAAATATGCATGCCTAAATCGCATTATCTTTGAGAATAATTGGATTTAAAGAATAAGTACCTACTCGTGTTCTTCTTTGTAGTAAACTAAATAACTAAAAATATGGTTTCATGAATTCCAGGCACGTTTCCACTTGGAAACCCTGAGAGCAGACCCTCGTACTCCGACCCTGGCGACCAGCATCTTCAGGCCGATGGTCATCATATTCTTTATCATGGTAAGGAATTACACATCTTATTATCAGGACTTTATCCACAAAGCATCAGATACTACGCCTATATACTAACGCCTAAAAATTCAAATATTAATTTTTTGTGCCGTGTGGTTCCCGGCACCAATACAAAAAAGAATAGGACCACTCCATCTCTTTCCCATGGATGTCGTAAAAGGCGACTAAGGGATAGGCTTACAAACTTGGATTATTTTTAAGCGATTGGCTAGCAGCCTGTCACTATTTGAATCTCAATTCTATCATCAAGCCAAATAGCTGAACGTGGCCATTCAGTCTTTTCAAGACTGTTGGCTCTGTCTACCCCGTAAGGGATATAGAAGTGACTTACGTGACGTACTTGATAGAAGTATGTATGTTTATTTATATACTTGATACAGTTCCAATACCGACGCGCAACTAGCAGTCGACGCAGATTTTTGTGACTCCTACCCTACATAGTTCCTTATTTTAATTTTTGTTTTATATACGCTCGCTGTCTTGCTATAATTATGATGTACATTGTTAGTTTCTCAGTAAGTGAATTGTTAATTCTTTATGAGGAAATAAAGTTCTTTAAACATAAACATACCTTGTTCTTCACAGATCTTCAGAATCCGTTTCTCAGTTCGCCGACTTGACGGCGTCAAAGCCAACACTGCGGCCAGGGTGGGCGGCGTGGTGGCGTTGTTCGCCGCCGTCTGCCTGGGGGTTCTCGCCGTGCTGGACTGCGGGGTCCAGGACGTGAGGGGAACCGGCGATGTTTACACACAGCCGGGTTGCAGCCAGCGGTGTGGGTAAGATAATGTATATCTATGCATATAATAAATAAGTAAAAATATTTTGTCTGTACATTTAGTATTTTTGATAGATAGAGGATAGAGGGACACTTAGAATGAATAGAAAGCAATTTTTTTTAAATGTTTTGTCTGTCTGTCTGTCTGTCTGCTTGATGTATGATCACGCTTATCTCTGAAAGTACTGAACCGATTGACGTAAAACTTTCACAAATTGCTTTGTTTTAACTCAGAAAAACATTTAAAGTTTGTTTGATCAAAATCGGTGCACTAAAAAAAAAGTTATCGTCATTTGAATGAACTCAAGGCATGTGTTTGCCTGCAAATAAGTGAACGCGGAAAAAATCGAAATTAACGCGGGCGAAGTCGCGGGCAACAGCTAGTTGTTAATAAGATCTGAATGTAGGTCCAAGCTTCATTCATTTTTTCATGTAACTTTCACTCATTCATATTTTTTAATGTAGACAATGTGCATTTTCCACGATTTGGATTTACCTACTCGTAAGAGATCTATATTTGTAAATTGACGTCCGGTGAAAATGCTGCCGTGTAGTTTGTTCCGCCGCTTCTTCTATACAATAACTTTGGCAGCGCTAGAATTGAATTTAAGTGATGTGACGTCAATAAGTGATACCTTGTATCCAATTTTGAAAATAAATCTAGGTATTCTATTTTATTCCTGTATTGCCGTGAGAATTTAAAAAAATATATACACGGGAGCTATTTGAATGATGACCTTATGCTTTATTCAGAGGTAGGTATTTATCCCAAATTTGAATATCGACTTCAAATCTATCAAAAAAGATATTATTTACTTCTGCAGGGAACTGAAATTTACCTAACAGACTGGTTGATGACGTTCTATTTACAGTAATTATATGATTAATTCGCTTTTTACCTATAGTACATAAGCGAACTAACTGAAATTCACCTACTCATCAGACTCACGACGTTATGTTTGCAATAATTATATCCTTTACTCGCTTTCTACTAACCAAGACCAAACGAGATGTGGGCGAATGCAATTTTAAAGTTCAAAATAAAAAAAAAATTCAAAAATTTTATCCATTATTATAGGATACTTCATATCGCTTAATAATTGTCAAAACGTATGGTTTAACAACATTGGTTGACGTCAATTAAATTACTTGAAACTAAATTTACTGCCGCTTCCAAGGCGTCAGTGCAGAAGAAGCGGTAACGACTGAGGTTATAAATCCCCTCTAATTCTGGATTCTCCTTTGGGTCACAGTTGCAATTCTGAACTGTACGGGTTCGCTCCCGTTTGTGATATGGACACGTCTACAACCTACTTCTCTCCTTGCCACGCGGGGTGTTCCATTAGCGAGGAGTACGGAGGGTTGACGTAAGTATTGCATAATATATTTACTTTAAAGATATTCGGCCTCTGTGGCGCAGCGGTAATACGCTTGTCTGTGACATCGGAGGTCCCGGGTTCGAATCCCGGTCAGGGCATAATGAGACACGAACTTTCTCTGATTGGTCTGGGTCTTGGATGTTTGTCTATCTAAGTATTTATTATAAAATAAAATATAGTATCGTTAAGTTAGTATCTCGTAACACAAGTTTCGAACTTACTTCGAGGCCAACTCAATCTGTGTAATTTGTCCTGTATATAATTATTAAATAAATATATACGGTAGTGCCATGTGGTTGCCGGCACCAATACAAAAAAGAATAGGACCACTCCATCACTTTCCCATGGATGTCGTAAAAGGCGATTAAGGGATAGGCTTATAAAATTGCGATCCTTTTTTTTAGGCGATGGACTAGCAACCTGTCTCATTAAGCCGAGCAGCTGAACGTGGCCATTCAGTCTTTTAGGGACTATTGGCTCTGTCTACCCCGTAAGGGATATAGACGTGACTATATGTTTGTATGTATAATAACATTACACAACATAACATGAAATCACGCCTCTTTCACGGAGAGGTAGACAGAGACTACCTCTTTCCACTTGCCACGATCTCTGCACACTTCTTTCGCTTCATCCACATTTAAAACTCTCTTCATGCAAGCTCGGCGGTTTCGGGTACTCTTGACCTGACCCTTTACCAGGACGTCCTTAATTTGATCAAGATACGTTACCTATATTTATTATAAAGATATTAAATAAATAAATAAATATATACGTGACAAATTACACAGATTGAGTTAGCCTCGAAATAAGTTCGAGACTTGTGTTACGAGATACAAACTCAACGATACTATATTTTATACTAAAGTTCAAAGTTATTACTAACTTCTCGTTCCCATGGATGTCGTAAAAGGCGACTAAGGGATAGGCTTATAAACTTGAGATTCTACTTTTAGGCCATAGGCTAGCAACCTGTCACTATTTGAATCTCAATAGGCTATTTGACTGTATTAAAAATATACATTTCTTTTATGTCATCAGTCTTAATATTATTTTTTTGGAGCGATTTGTAATAACGCGAGATAAAAATATTGCATTATTTTAACAAAATCCGTCTCAGAAAATTAGGTTTTTTTATGCAGCTGTCACGTGACTAAAAACGAACGTGATTGGCTATTTCTATTATGACGTCAATTATCCATAAACAGACTGTGGATCGTACCGTTCCTTAGTGTTCGCTATTATTTTTCAAGATTTTATAAGTGTTTGATCGCTCAGGATTACTCAGATAACATAGGTATTTAATAATGGAAACCAATTCCGCGAAAGCTGACAATTGAAACCTACCAAAAGTGGACGCAATAATGGTTGGCGTCTTCTTCAAAGACAATCCAGATTTCTATGCTGCCGAACTGAGGAATGTGAAAACATCAATGTAAGTATATCTTGGTAACCACTGATCTTAGATCATGATCGGAAACCACTTCTTGCGAATATTCAAATCCATCGGCATAGAAAAAAACAGTTTTGTAGGAGATTTTATTGTTGTATTAGTGCATTGAGGCACTGCACAACATTTATAGGAACTCATTTTAATAATTTTCACACATATGACGTGGCACAAGTTAAAAAAAAACAAGAGAAAATCAAAACTTTTCGAAACACCAACAAGCTTTGTATGATATTTACACGAAATTTACGTCACTGCATGCCATGCCCGCCATATTGCTAAAAGTCGCGTTTTGGCGGCATATTTGAATATTTCATTTTCTTTTTCGATTTTTTAATAAAATAGCTGTAATAAAGGCAGAAAAGTATTTTTGTAGGGCTCCTTATAACCAAATAAATACCCTAAGATAGTTTTTAGAACTTTGTCAAATAGCCTATTCCATCATGAAGCCAAACAGCTGAACGTGGCCTATCAGTCTTTTCAAGACTGTTGGCTCTGCCTAGCCCGCAAGGGATATAGACGTGATTATATGTATGTATGTATTACTAACTTATATTTTATCCCCTTCAGCTTCTTCTCAAACTGCACTTGTGTTCAGACCGCCTACAGGGGAGCTTGCAGCGTAATGTCGTGTCAGGGAACGTACGGCATCTACCAGGCAATCTTCACTATCACTCTTGCTATCGCTGGTAAGAACATAAAAACAATTATAATTGAAATTAAATGTAATTGTTGCCTACCCCTCCGGGAAAGAGGCGTGATTTTATGTATGTATGTATAATATATAAAATAACAAAAGTGAATAAATGACTAACTGACTGGGGTGTGTAGTTCCCGGCACCAACAGAAAAAAGAATAGGACTTCTTCATATCCTTCCCATGGATGTCGTAAAAGGCGACTAAGTTATCGGCTTACAAACTTGGTATTCTTCTTTTAGGCGATGGGCTGGCAACTTGTCGCTATTTGAATCTCAATTCCAACATTAAGCCAAACAGCTGAACGTGGCATTTCAGTCTGTTCAAGACTGTTGGCTCCGTCTACCCCGCAAGGGATATACACGTGATTATACATATCTTATACATATAATAAAATAGTAAAAATATTTTGTCTGTACATTTAGTATTTTTGACTGAAATGGATAGAGGGACACTTAGAATGAATAATAGAAAGCAAAAATATATTTTTTTAATTTCTTGTCTGTCTGTCTGTCTATATGTATGATCACGATTATCTCCGAAAGTACTAAACCGATTTACTTGAAACTTTTACCAATTGCTTTGTTTTGACTCAGAATAACATTTAAAGTTTGTTTCATCAAAATCGGTTCACTAAAAAAAGACTTTTGAATGAATTCAAGGCATGAGTTTGCCTGCAAATAAGTTACGAAACTTAAAATTCAAAGTCATTTGTCATTGTACGACAGCATAATACCTATTACATATAAATATATAAGTGAAAGGCGACTAAGGGATAGGCTTACAAACTTGGGATTCTTTTTTAGGCGATTGGCGAGCAACCTATCACTATTTGAATCTCAATTCTATCACTAAGCCAAATAGCTTAACGTTTAACGGCCATTCAGTCTTTTCAAGCCTGTTGGCTCTGTCTACCCCGCAAGGGATATAGACGTGACCATATGTATGTAGTCTACTTTAATTTCGACACTACCGCAACAGCTTCGATGGTCCAGTGGTTAGCGCGTGAGACTGTGAAGTTGGCGGTCCAAGTTCGAGTCCCAACAAAAACAAGATAGGGTAAACCGTATAGCTATTGCCCACTTAAGGACTTCAAACACTTTGGCTTCAAATTATAAAAAAAGTATTACAAGTTTCAACCATTTATAATTTTTTTCTTATGTCTAAATAAGATCTCCATCAAAGTGTTAACGATTTTTAGTCAAAACTTACATGGCTTAGAAAATAAATAAACAAATTTAAAATTATCCAAAAATGTACAGTTATTGCCCATTGCTTACACTAATTGCCCACATCACAGCACAGTAATTGCCCAGTACCCTTAAATGATAAATTAGACTTTGAACTTTTGTCACTCCTTCTGATGTTCTTCAAAAATGCCTTCCACCTACCATCACCTGGCTTATTTTAAAAAAACGAATTAGGGCGCGGGTTTTCTTCCAAAAACTTTTGCACGGAGTCTAAAATGTCTATTTCGAGGAAATCCTTTTCTAGCGATATTTTTATCCAATCCTCCAAACGACTTTCTTCAGACATTTATAGGTATAGGTGACTAGCTGTGCCCGCAACTTCGTCCACGTGGAATAATTATTTTGAGCATTATTGAAGCCCTCAAGAATAAATAACTTTCTCCGTTTTTTCACATTTTCTATTATTTCTTTGCTCCTTATAGTTACAGTGTGATATTATATAGCCTAAAGTCTTCCTCGATCAATGGTCTATTCAACGCAAAAATAATTTTTCAATTCGAACCAGTAGTTCCTGAGATTAGCGCGTTCAAACAAACAAACAAACTCTTCAGCTTTATAATATTAGTATAGATGGTCCTGTAGCAATAGATTTAAAGCTTACCTAATTGAAGTTGAAGCGCAATCAGAGTAAGAGAAGAGGGGAAAGGATATAAGATAAAATGAAAGATTTAAATTACTTTTTAAGTGTATAGGAACAAACGGGCCAAAAAATACAATAAACTTGACTCTCGTCAAACAGACATTTTTTAATTTACTTGTTCACCGAATTTATGGCGGGACGAAGGAGATCCGCGTATGAGTTTTTATACATACGGTTGTCCGTTTGTTACTAACATATAATTTTATTTATTTATAGTATTTACAACTATTTAAATGTGATCCCTACAGTCCTAAACTGGTTTTATGTCCCAGATTTTTAATATAGTAGCGGAGACTGGACCTCGGAACACAGTATTTTTCAGCAATTTGCCTTGTAGACAAATTGTTAGAAGCATCTTGAAGAGCCTCGATAGCTTTCTGTAAATTTTCTTTGCTATATTGCACTTTTGATGTCTTTGGCATACTGTAAATAAAACAATAACAGCCAATAAGATGTTGTGCATAGCGATTGGCTACCCGCACCCACGAAATAATGTTAACAATATTTGCTACATTGTCAATATTATTGCGTATGTTTGGCAAAAATATTGACAATATTACATAGTGAAAAAAATATTGACAATATTATTGTCACAATATTATTGCGCGTATGCAAGCCATTAAGCTAATAAATGTGACGGCAACATTACTGACTTAATCAAAAAATTGCCGATAATGATTGCCCTGGGCAATAACTATAGAAATTAACCATGGCAATCACTAAAATTATGGTGGGCAATAACTAAAAATATGCCGAAATACGTACAGCGATTGCCCACCGTTAAAAAACCGTTGAATCTAATCTGATTTCAAATATTTTCATTAAAAACATAACATAACACTTATGGTTTCGTCATAACCATACACTAATAATGAAATATCAAATAAAATTAAAAAAAAATGAACCTCTAAACAAGTAATTCCTTAAGAAAATTGCTAAAAAGCTTACCTGTTTGAGTTACACGTTCACCCGTCTTGACAAAATATACCTTAATGGATTTTTTTTCTTCAGTGTTAACACTTATCAATTTTAAAATCTACTTTAAATTGACCATAGAGTAACCTAGTAAATTATATTCGAAACAAGTGAGAACACAACCTTTGATTCAGATTTTTTTTCTAAAAACGGGCAATCACTGCCTGTGGGCAATCACTCTCTGGTTTACCCTACTATTTTTTTATTAAAAATATTTTTTTTTGTGTTGTTTGAGTATTTTATTAAAAAAAATTGAAAATCAAATTACTACATATAATAAAACGGTGAAACTATTTTGTCTGTACATTTAATATTTTGACTGAAACGGATAGAGAATTTTGTTTTTACATTTTTTGTCTGTCTGTCTGTATCTGACTGTATGATTAAGATTCAGCTCGAACTTTACGCGGACGAAGTCACGGGCAACAGCTAGTGTATAAATAAATATATACGGGACAAATTACACTGATTGAGTTACCTAGCCTCGAAGTAAGTTAGAGACTTGTGTTACGAGATACTAACTCAACGATACTATATTTTATAATAAATACTTATATAAATTAACATCCAAGACCCAGGCCAATCGGAATGAGTTTTTTTCTCATCATGCCCTGACCGTGATTCGAACCCGGGACCTCCGGTGTCACAGACAAGCGTACTACCGCTGCGACACAGAGGCCGCCAAATACATATGTTTAAATGTATTTCCAGGATCATCGTTCCTGATGCAAGACATGGTGCTACTCCGGGCTGTTCATCATCACGACAAGGCTGTCTCAGTGGGGGTGGGGTTCGCAATAATAGCGTTACTGTCACATGTACTAGGGCATCTGCTGTATATGTTTATAAGTGGTAAGTTTACACTTTTATTTTTAAATTGACTAGGTTAACTCTTCAAAACGGTCATATTCAAAACTAGCTGTGCCCGCGACTCCGTCCGCGTGGAATAGTTACTTTGGGCATCATTGAAGCCCTCAAGGGTGAATAATGTTCCCCGTTTTTTTTCTTTCACATTTTCAATTATTTCTTCGCTTTTAATAATTGCAGCGTGATGTTATATAGCCTAAAGCCTTCCTCGATAAATGGTCTATTCAACACAAAAAGAATGTTTTCAATTCGAACCAGTAGTTGCTGAGATAAGCGCGTTCAAACAAACAAACAAACTCTTCAGCTTTATAATACTAGTAGGTATAGATGTTCTACCGTGTGACTACTAATTAAGTAAAGTCTCGCTATATCCCCTGTGTGTATGTCAGTATGTTATGTGACGTCAATAAGTGATAACTTGTGTCCAATTTTGTAAAAAAAAAATAAACTATTCTATTCTATGCGCAACTTTCGGACAGTTGTGGATGGATTCCGTTCCTGTTTGTAATGTTGGAAAGAGGAGTTTCTGAGGAATGTTTATATCTATAAATGCAACTCGTGCGATATAATAAAATTTAAGGGACAGGCTTATGAACTTGGGATTCTTCTTTTAGGCGACGGGCTAGCAACCTGTCACTATATATGAATCTCAATTCTATCAATAAGCCAAACAGCTGAACGTGGCGTATGAGTATTTTCAAGACTGTTGGCTCTGTCTTCCCCGTAAGCGATAGACGTACATACATACATATAGTCACGTCTATATCCCTTACGGGGTAGACAGAGCCAATAGACCCGAAAAGACTGAATGGCCACGTTCAGCTCTTCGACTAAATTGTTTGCTAGCCCATCGCCTAAAAAAGGATCGCGATTTTATAAGCCTATCCCTTAGTCGCCTTTTACGACATCCATGGGAAAGAGATGGAGTGGTCCTATTCTTTTTTGTATTGGTGCCGGGAACCACACGGCACAAGGAATAGACGTGATTATATGTATACATGTATGTATATTTTAAGTATATATATATATTATAATTTCAGATCAAACATGCTTATACAAACACGACGGTGCCTGCCTTCTCCACCAGCCCTCGATCCGTTGGATGCCTATCATCAGCGCCATCATGGCTGTCCTGTCAGCTATAGTCAGCCTTATAGCCAGCAGAGTGGCTTATAGTGTTGATGAGTTACACTGAATAGCTTTTCTATAGTTCTATATTTATATAAGAAGTAACGATTGTAACTTGAAATTGTTTGTAAGACGTCATCTTTGAAGATATTAGACTACCTCCGTCTCTTTCAAATTTCGTCTCTTAAAATGGTTTGTAAGGGAAAGAGACGGAGGCAGTCTAATATCTTCAAAGATATTAGACTGCCTCCGTCTCTTTCCCATGGATGTTGTGAAAGGCGACTAAGGGAATACACGACGGTGCCTGTCTTCTTCACCAGCCCTCGATCCGTTGGATGCCTATCATCAGCGCCGTCATGGCTGTCCTGTCAGCTATAGTCAGCCTTATAGCCAGCAAAGTGGCTTATAGCGTTGATGAGTTACACTGAATAGCCTTTCTTTAGTTCTATATTTATATAAGAAGTGTAGCGACATCTCTACGCCACTCGTCACAACATCCAATCAAAACAACTACTGTCAATCATCGCGAAGAAATTGACGCGCCCAACCAATAGCAGCGAAGAATCTAAATCGCGATTTCAAAGATTTCACGGATTGGAGCATAAATACAACCTCCGACACAACATCGTCTGTCGCGCGGTTCCCCAGGCGTCTCATCAGCCTGGCGGAAGATCTTCCCTTTGGTTGGCGGTCGAGCCGAATCATCGCTCCCGCTACAGAAGTAACGATTGTAACTTAAAATTGTTTGTAAGGCGTCATCTTTGAAGATATTAGACTACCTCCGTCGCTTTCCCATGGATGTTGTGAAAGGCGACTAAGGGAATACAAGACGGTGCCTGTCGGTTCTTCACCAGCCCTCAATCCGTTTAATGCCGATCATGCCGTGGAATAGTTATTTTGGTCATCATTGAAGCCCTCAAGGATGTTATTTTTTTCCCGTTTTTTTCACATTTGCCATTATTTCTTTGCTCCTAAAAGTTGCAGCGTGATGCTATATAGCCTAAAGCCTTCCTCGATAAATGGTCTATTCAAAACAAAAATAATTTTTCAATTCGAACCATTAGTTCCTGAGATAAGCGCGTTCAAACAAACAAACTCTTCAACTTTATAATATTAGTATAGATGAGTTACATTGAATTGACTTTCTATATATATATATACTATATAGTATATATGTACATAGGTATTAAATGTATTTATACTTAATGTAAATGTATACTGAGCGTAACGGAAAGGGGGTTATCATATGAAGTATGTGAATACTATACTTTAATAGATACTTCCTACCATTATAACTGGACCCTATGACTATATTCATATTATTTCATATGTCAATATTCAAGACAACCTAGCCGAAAAGTCTTCTAAAATTTCCTAAATTACCTACAGCTAATTTGTGATTAGATAATATTTTGTCATAATTTTTATCTAACCTATAATATTAATTACCATTAAGATTGTGATAAATTATTCGGATATAAATTATTTTGTGGATGAAGCAAAGCAAGTATGCAGGGATCGTGGCAAGTGGAAAGAGGTAGTCTCTGCCTACCCCTCCGGGAAAGAGGCGTGAGTTTATGTATGTATGTATGTATAAATTATTTAGACATAATTTTTATATAGTAAGTAGGTATTAATCAAATACTCACATATTTAATACGTAAATTTTGTAAATAAATTAATGAAAATCACAAAAAAAAAACCACAATAATTTAAATTGTTTATTTATTTTACCAAATGGCACTGATATTTTCTCTATTTAAAGTATATATTTAACTACTTACATACTTTATACATATCTCATAAGGTGCATACAGATTATGTAACTATAATATATATATATATATGTTTATTGGGCATCTACGAATTACAATGTTTGTGCGTATTGCTAGATCCTCCTTTTAAGCAAAAATATGCTTGTACCAGGGGACGCCGCTCCTTCCTTCCTATGTCATTTAATTTAATTCTAGATACAAATCACAATAATTTCATTAAATTATACACTTTCAATTCACACACAATAGAAAATAATTTTAGATTTAAATGAGTCTTTTTGCGATGTTGTATAACTTAATACCCGCGACTTCGTCCGTGTGGAATAGTTATTTTGGGCATCATTGAAGCCCCCAAGGATGAATAATTTACCCCGTTTTTTTTTTTCACATTTTCCATTATTTCTTCGCTCTTTATAGTTGCAGCGTGATGTTATATAGCCTAAAGCCTTCCTCGATAAATGGTCTATTCAACACAAAAATAATTTTTCAGTTCGAACCATTCGTTTCTGAGATAAACAAAGATAGCGTTCAAACAAACAAACAAACTCTTCAGCTTTATAATATTAGTATAGACAACAATGTTTTATAATTTTTTAAAGTGAAAATAGTAACCTGTTATATACAAACAAAACAAACAATAATTTGATACTTAACATGTTTTATTATACTTCGTGTCCACATTACTGAAACATGGTTAAATAACATAATGTTATGTTATATAATCTGTACACACGGTAAAACTATGTACAGGGAGCTACATAGAAAAGACTACATACTACGAAGACCACTTCGGAAAAAAACAATATTTGGGATTAGAGTTAGTCTTTATACAATTCTATACCTATAGTTGACCAAAAAAACACAGTGAGATATTTACATAAAATCTTGTTATATTCATTTCGTAGGTCATCTTATGCATTGAAATTTTTTATGACGAAAATGTAGCTTTACCTATGTAGCATACTGTACAAGTTATTATATTAACGTTTGTATGTTTAATAACGGTATATTTAATAGTGTTAAGCAATACTTAATTGTAGTTTACTACGTTCTTTTTTTTTACGAATAAATAATAATTATAATTTGTAATTGTTTGTAAATATTATTTTAATATGTACCTACCTATATCCCATTTAATAAACAATATAAATAAAATTCTCATTAACTTACTTTAAACTATCTACGTATTGCAAAAATAAAAAATATTTTTAATAGAAAAACATTTTTAGATGACTTAGATTTTTCAAATTAAACATACCTAAGTATTTAATGATAGCGATTTAATTCTTTTGTTATGTAATTAAAATAACATATTTGTATGTACCTTACATATTTTTAGCCTTTTTCGATACATAATACAATTATATCTCAAAAAAGAATAGGACCATTTCATCTCTTTCTCATGGATGTCGTGAAAGGCGACTAAGGGATAGGCTTACAAACTTGGGATTCTTTTTAGGCGATGGGCTAGCAACCTATCACTATTTGAATCTCAATTCTATCATTAAGTCAAAAAGCTGAACGTGGCCATTCAGTCTTTTCAAGACTTTGTTGGCTCTGTCTACCCCGCAAGGCATAGGTATAGACGTGACCATATGTATAAATCAATTAAAACATTTAATACGATAGTTCACCTTATCATTACATAATTAAGCCTGTAAGGGCGTGGATAATTGACAACAAAAATTTAAGAAGAAATTATCGAAAAAAGGTGTTACAGCTTTTACAAAAAAAACTTATACAAGAATGTAAACACCAAAATTACGATCACATTGGTAATTACAAAAATGTGAAAAAGTACAAAAAAAACATAGGTTCATATCAAATATGACACGTACAAATTTATATTTCAACAGCACAAAATCTTTTCTTTTGGTAATATGTAAATAATACAAAACAGATTTTAAAAATAAATGATTTACAACGGTACAAAATTATATATTTTAACACCTTTACGTACATAATTTTACATGTTAAAATACCAGAAAAGTAAAAATTTATAAAAAAAATTTACTGCGTTGCTTTTATACATACTAAAATTGATTTATATAAATAAAAATGGCGTATATAAAATAACAATAGGAACAAGAAAACATCGGCCTGCGAATTTTCTCGTCGTAAAGTAAGCCTTCATATTATTACATCAGTAAAATATATGCTACTATAAAGTTTTTTTTCTAAATCCGTTCAGAAAATTATTAACGAACATTACACAACTTTTAAAACTTATAATTTCGAATCGGTAAGATGCCCGGTTAAAATGCGTGATGCGCAGAAAGGAACAGGTTCGAATCCCACTTCGGCCATGTACCAATGACTCCAGTTATGTATACATTAGTTTGAATACTAACCGATGCTCTTACGGTGAGGGGAAACATCGTGAGGAAACCTGCACATTCAGGCAACTGGATGTGTAACCATGATCGATCCAATACGGGTAAGGTTCCCCTGCAAAGGTTGCGGAGGTCAGACGGGAGTCGCTTCGTGTTAAAACCTGACTCACCCAATCCAGGATCCATGGTCAAAGGCGCACCCCGGGCTCCTCTCCAGAGCGGTGAGGATGCAACCGGGACTAAAGCCAGGGGGTAAAAGGCATTTACAAAACTTGCACTCGCATTTATAATATTAGAATAATGCTATCATTAACTAGAGGCCGGCTAATAACCTAACGTGTAAATCATCATTACGTTGTGCTTACAACAACACCCTCTTTCGGCCTAGTGGTCCAAAATGCGTAAATTTCCTGACACAATCTTGTTCTCGAGAATAGCGCCCGAAGGTATGTCGATACGGTCTCCGTGATTCGCGATTATGATCACTGTGCCCTGGAAATAGAGACGGTTTTTGTTTAAAATTTAAATTAAAAATTTACAGCCTCTGTGGCGCAGCGGTAGTACGCTTGTCTGTGACACCGGAGGTCCCGGGTTCAAATCCCGGCATCAATCTGTCTCTGATTGACCTGGGTCTTGAATGTTTATCTATATAAGTATTTATTATTATATATAGTATCGTTGAGTTAGTATCTCGTAACACAAGTCTCGAACTTCTTTCGAGGCTATCTTAATATGTGTAATTTATCCCTTATATATTTATTTATTTAAAAAACACGCAATAGCTTTGATCGAGCTAAGGGTGTAGTCACGAAGACAAATTAAAGATTATTCAAATACATCAATCATTCTTAGTTAAAATAGTTTTTAATTTACTAATGAAACGAGTCAGTTTTATAAACTGCAAAAATGAATCTTTACATACATATAGTCACGTCTATATCCCTTGCGGGGTGGACAGGGCCAACAGTCCTAAAGAGACTGACAGGTCACATTCAGCTGTTTGGCTTTATGATAGAATTGAGATTCTAATAGTGACAGGTTGCTGGCCCATCGCCTGCAAGAGGAACCCCAAGTTTACAAGCCTATCCCTTAGTCGCCTTTTACGACATCCAAGGGTAAGACATCGTGGGGTCCTATTCTATTAAAACGCCGGGAACCACACGGCGTATTTCGTGATGTCAATAATTTTTGCCCCAGCCATGTCGAATGCCAACACTGGACAAAAATAATTCACACCATCACCGCGATCACTACAAAATTACTTAATATCTTTAATCTCCTCAAAATTAACTCCAAAAACTCACCTTCAAAGCCACTCCCCTGCCAAACGTCACATCGCCGGACACAGTCAAATGGTCCAACTCTATCAGATCCGGTATAGCGGCGAACCTATTGAGAAACTCCTTCACTTTGGCGAAATGATTATCGCCCAATTTCACCAGAGGCGTCGTCGGAAACATCCTCTGCTCGGACATAACCAACGAACCGTGCGACAAACTGTACAAATTCGACATCACCAGTAACAAATCCGACGTTTTTTTCACTGGCAAAAAACGACTGCGCGGCACATTAACACCTATACCGCCGTCGAAACACTTCATGGCTGCGCCTACGGCGGTCTCCAACTGAATTACGTTCAGACCATCCGCTAAATGTTTATTATTCACTATGATTTCCATGTTCAACGATCCTTGGTCGACTACGCGTTGTATAGCGTCGAGTTTCGCCCACAGATTGTTCGTGTTGAAGAATTTGAACTGACTGACTGATTTGAAATCGTCCACGTGCTCTTTTGGCACTTGAGCTATTTCGAGCAGTCTCAATTTGTCTTCGTATTGTATGAGAGTGCCTCCTTTAACGTCCGCTCTGGTTTTGTCCGTGACTTCCATTACGAATTCTGTGGTGCTTTGTTGGTTGGGATTGAGGAGCAGGTTCAGGATGTTCAGGTCAACGGTGGCTCCGAGATTGTCGATGTTGCTGATGAAACAGTATGTGCGGCCCTCTTTGATGAACTTCTGGAGGAGACCAGAGTTGTAGAAGGCCTCGTAGAAGTCGCCGTGGCCGGGTGGGTACCATCTGTTAATATCAAAAACATGGTACTCAACATAGATACACACATATGGTCATGTCTATATCCCGTTTGGAGAAGACAGAGTCAACAGTCTTGAAAAGACTGAATGGCCACGTTCAGCTATTTGGCTTAATGATAGAATTGAGATTTAAATAGTGACAGGTTGCCAGCCCATCGCCTAATAAAGAATCCCAAGTTTGTAAGCCTATCCCTTAGTTGTCTTTTACGACGTCCACGGGAAAGAGATGGAGTGGTCCTATTCTTTGTTGTATTGATGCCGGGAACCACACGGCACATGTACTCAAAACTATTGTAAATCTTTTTATTTTATACTAGCATGTGCGCGGGGCTTCGGTCATGTGGTAAATTAAAAAAATATTGACCTTTATTACTCCCGTGTGGTTCCCGGCACCAATAGAATAAAGAATAGGACCACTCCATCTCTTTCCCATGGATGTCGAATTTAGGGTTTTTTTTAATTACTGCAATGAACGTCAGATTGAGGATATTTTGATTGGTTGACGGTTGTTGGAGACATTGGTGGCTTATTTCTGATTGATTAGTGATAGAATGATGATTTATTTATTGTTTATTGCTTGATTAACTATTAATTGATTGATTGACAACTGATTGGTGACTTATTTCTGATTGATTAGTGATAGAATAATGATTAATTTCTTGATTATTGCTTGTTTGACGATTGATTGATCGATTAACGATGGATTGATGATATTTTTATTGATTGCTGACTTATTACTGATTGATTAGTGATAGAATAATGATTTATTAATCGATTATTGCTCGATTGACGATTAATTGATGATTGATTGCCTTAATTCCTATAAGAAAAGGTAGGAAAATTCCTACTCACGCCTCAATATCAGCTTGAACATCCCCATTCTTAGCTACGGGAAGTAACGACTCCCTATTGATCCGCGGGTGACAGGATTGGTTGAATGTGTGGATGTCCAGCTTCAGACCCTGGTACTTGCGGATCACCTTCTGCGTATCCTCATTGGTGTTGAAGGAGTTCATCAGGACTAGTGGCACGTTGCATTTGTAGGTTTTGTTCAGATGCTGAAAAAAAAAGGATAAGGACAACAAATTATTCATTTATTTTGTAACTATGTATGTACTATTTGTTGTAACAGTGTAGTGCAATAAAGATATAATAAACAAAGAAATTATTCCAAAAACAGTTTTAATATATGAATAAAACCAATGTTAAATATAAAAAAAAATTATGTGCCCAAAAAGGATACCTCTAGCTCTACCTAATGCTAAATATAACAAGTAAAGATTTGACAATATACATAGACATAATCACGTCTATTTCCCTTGCGGGGTAGTCAGAGCCAACAGTCTTAAAAAGACTGACAGGCCACTTATAGCTGTTTAGCTTAATAATAGAATTGAGATTCAAATTGAGACAGGTTGCCAGCCTAACACCAAAAAGAAGAATCCCAAGTTTATAAGCCTATCCTAGGCCAGCCTTAGTCGCCATTTACGACATCCCTGGGAAAGAGATTGGAGTGTTCCTATTCTATTTCCTATTAGTGCCTCCCGGCACTAATGTTTTATTTATTGCTATCTGTATGTATGTCTAATTAATAAATTGTCTATGCAGAGATCGTGGCAAGTGGAAAGAGGTAGTCTCTGCCCACCCCTCCGGGAAAGAGGCGTGATTTTATCTTATATATGTATGTATGTCTAATTAAAACTCACACAACATACTTCAATACAGTACAGAAAAACATCACACCGACCTCAATCTGCTGCACTGTCAAATCCAAAAAAGTCAGCTCGTTCCTGACTTGTATCACGGACTTGGGGCCCTTGCAGCCCATAGATGTACCCAGGCCGCCGTTCAGCTTGACCACGACCAGCTTGTCCAGCATGTGGTGAACGTTGTCTGTGGTCGGCGTTTCCAGAGAGCCGTAGTCTATGACCGCACCCTCGGGAAGCTTCTGGATCTTGTCCCATGAGACTGACGGACCCTCTGGGAGAATTTGAGATGTTAGTACGTACATACATACATACAGTCACGTCTATATCCCTTGCGGGGTTGACCGAGCCAACAGTCTTGATAAGACTTAAAGGCCAAGTTCAGCTGTATGGCTTAATGATAGAATTGAGATTCAAATATTGACAGGTTGCTATCGCCCATCGCCTACAAGAGGAATCCCAAGTTTATAAGCCTATCCCTTAGTCACCTTTTAAGACATCCCCTGATTTTGTACTCAGGAAAAATCATCAAATTCTTTGGCCTTATTTTAGGAAAGGTGCCGTGTGGTACCTGGCACCAATAAAAAAAAAGAATAGGACCACTCCATCTCGTCCCCATGGATGTCATAAAAGGCGACTAAGGGATAGGCTTATAACCTTGGGATTCTTCTTTCAGGCGATGGGCTAGCAACCTGTCACTATTTGAATCTCAATTCTATCATTAAGCCAAACAGCTGAACGTGGCCTATCAGTCTTTTCAAGACTGTTGGCTCTGTCTACCCCGTAAGGGATAAAGACGTGATCATATGTACGTACGTATGTATGTAGGTATTTAAAGAAATACTCACGCTCCGCGAGAAATCTGCTGAAGAGATTCTTGAAGCCAGTGAACTCCTTCTCCACTAGCGGCCGCCTGCCCTCAGGTATGGTGGACAGGAGCCTCTCCAGCTCCACTTGGAGCCTGGCGAGGGCGTCACGTTTCGTGGCCTCCTTGAAGTCCCGCGACCCTGACGGGGTCCTCTGGTGACTGCGTATCTGTGTGACGAAATATTTTAATGCAAGGGGTTTTTAAAAACAAAAATTGTTCAAAAGTTAATTTTTTAGCTTTTTTAAAAAAAAAAAAGTAAGTTCAAGAGGTAACTAGTTTCTTAGATTTTTTTTTTTGTTTAGTTTATATTTCAAAAGTTAACTAGTTTCTTAGATTTTTTTTTTTTGTTTAATTTGTATTTCAAAAGTTTACTAGTTTCTTAGATTTACTTTTTTTTGTAAAATTTGTATTCTAAGTTTGAATTCTCAATTATATCATTAAGCAGAGCGGCTGAGTGTGGACTTTCAGTCTTTTGATGATTGCTGGCTCTGCCTGCCCCGCAAGGGATATAGACGTGATTATATGTTACATAAAGGTTAAGGTGAACATTTTTATAGGCATTCATTATTTATTTTATATCGTTGCCTGATATAAATGACTATTATTGTTAGATATTATTTCAGTGCCGTACGGCTCCCGGCACCAATAGAAAACAGGAATAGGACCACTCCATATCTTTCCCATGGACGTCGTAAAAAGCGACTAACGGATCGGCTTATTAACTTGAGAATCTTCTTTTAAGCGATGGGCTAGCAACCTGTCACTATTTGAATCTCAACTCGTATCATTAAGCCAAACAGCTTAACGAGATTTTTTTAAGACCGTTGGCTCTGTCTACCCCGCAAGAGATAAAGACGTGATTATATAATGATACGTTTTATATCTTCTAAGCAACTTTAAGCCTATCCCTTAGTCGCCTTTTACGACATCCATGGAAAAGAGATGAAGTGACGTGCAGTGATTGCGATGTGCTTGCTGGCAAGCAAGCACATCGCAATCACTGCACGCACAAAAGTCATACTTAACGCGTAATTTACAAGTTGTAAAAATGATTGACAAACACCTTCATATGACCTCTGCACATCGGTATGAATAAATAAAAATACACCAATAAAACCTCGATATCATTTTAAAAGACTAATGAACATAATAAGTAAATCCTACTAATATTATAAATGCGAAAGTTTGTGAGTATATCAGGATGTCAGTATGGATGTTTGTTACTCATTCAAGCAAAAAATACTGAACTGATTACGATGAAATTTGGTATGTAGGTAGCTGAAGACCCAGAATAACATATAGGCTACTTTTTATCCCGGAGTTCTCGCGGGATTGGTTCCACGCGTACGAAGTCGCGGGCGGCCTCTAGTAAATAAAAATATATACAGGACAAATTACACAGATTGAGTTAGCCTCGAAGTAAGTTCGAAACTTGTGTTACGTGATACCAACTTAACGGTACCTACTATATTTTATGTTAAATATTTATATAGAAAAACATCCAAGACCCAGACCAATCAGAGAAAGTTCGTTTCTCATCATGGCCTGACCAGGATTCGAACCCGGAACCTCCGGTGTCACAGACAAGCGTTTTACCGCTGCGCCAAAGAGGCCGTCAAATAAATAAAAAAGTAATTATTATTACTTTTTTTTTATAAATACATGCAACAGAATGCTATCATGAAAAAGGGGGTCATAAAATGTTATGTAAGTACCGATCGTAATGGCGCCACTATCTACGCCGGTTCATATTAAAATTTAGTTCCTATTCCAGCCACCGAAATCGATAAAATTGGTACTTATAAACATTTGCGGGTTATCACAATAATGATATGACCTGGGGCTTTCTGGGCAAATTTTATTGTTTGTTCGACCTCAATAATGTTATAATGTTTTTTATAAACTCAATTTGTGAAAATAATCGAGTATTCTATTAGGAAAGTAATGAACGAGACATTGGAGAAAAATCTTGGAATGTTCGAGAAAATATCGGAGCATTAGAAAAGGACACAAAAAATTAAAAATTAAAAATGTTTAATAATTATTATGGGATATTTTATATCACTTAATAATTGTCATATCTTTTGTTTCACAACATTGGTTGACGTCAAATAAACTACTTTAAACAAAGTTTACTGCCGCTTCCAAAGCGTCAGTGCAGAAGAAGCGGTAACAAACTGCACTGCAGCATTTTCTTCAACAACGTCAAATTCACAACTATCCAAAATTAGATTAGAAATGTGGATGAGAAGACTGACGAAGCGTTAGAGAGTAGATATTCTTAAACGTAGGAAAAGGTAAGAACGAGGTAGAGTTGTCTATTTTATAAATATTGATACTGTGGCCAGTTTGTCTGTGCCGTGTGGTTCCCGGCACCAATCCAAAAAAAGAATAGAACCACTCTTTTCCATGGATTTCGTTAAAGGCGACTAAAGTAAGCCAAATAGCTGAACGTGGCCATTCAGTCTTTTCAAGCTGGCTCTGTCTACCCCGCAAGGGATATAGACGTGACCATATGTATATATGTATATATTTATCTTATTCTGTCCTTGTAAACCAAACAGTTTAGGGGTCATTATCTTTACACGTACAATTCGGCTCAATAAAACTATCGATTACATAATTAGTTAATTACTTACCTTGTCGTTTGAATGATAACGGTGTTATATTATACATTATTTGTATTAAACTTAAAATCAGAATGATATATTGTAAATACATACATACATATAATCACGTCTATATCCCTTGCGAGGTAGACAGAGCCAACAGTCTTGAAAAGACTGATAGGCCCCGTTCAGCTGTTTGGCTTTATGATGGAATTGAGATTCAAATAGTCACAGGTTGCTAGCCCGTCGCCTAAAAGAAGAATCCCATGTTTACAAGCCTATCCCTTAGTCGCCTTTTACGACATCCATGGGAACGAGATGAAGTGGTCCTATTCTTGACTCCTCTAAACCTGACTTGCTCAATCCAGGATTCTCTCCAGAGGTGAGGATGTAAGTCTGACTTTACAATGTTTAAGATTTTTATTTTTATGTATTAAATAATGACATATTTACGAGAACAAATGTTTTCACTATACCTACTAATATTTTTCAATTTTTTAAGTTGTAACAAAAAAAAACATTATTTCTATATACCTAGTTGCACAATCATTGAAATGTAATTGCATTAGTTCCGATTCACACTCTTTCTTACAGCGCTGTAAAATAGGCAGTTTATTGAAATGTATTTAAAATTATCGAAAATCAAGCGAATAATCGATTAATTATTTACCTATAGCGAAAAATTAATAAACGCAATCATTTAATTTTTTCAGTTTATTTTTGTTGTCGTAATATATGTACTAATAAAAAAAACAATATCAAGTTAGCACTTAAATAAAAATGTCAAAATTCAAATGTATAAATACGTAATATTCGAATTAATTTCATTACCTTGCGTCGTATCCAATCATTTTCCATATTCATTGTTAATTATCCCAATACTACGTCTTCAAAGACACTGACAATATTCAACTTTTTAATTACATAAATAATATATCACACTGACTTTAGAACCTAGATCAAATCGACAAAAGATAATAAAGATTACTTTTGATCACGATACTAAAAAAAAAAAGATCATTTTGGCGCGAAACTTGATAAGATTACATGAAGATATATATCAAGCCCAGACAGACACCTTCCCCCCACGACAGACGTTTTATAACTAAACCAGTATGAAAATTTATTGCGTGACAATGTCGCAAAGGATTACCTTTAAGATAATTTTGTTACAATGCTTTATTTACCTAAAGATTTACCTTGACATCACTACATAGTGTAAAGCAAAGTCGCTTCCCGCGTCTTTAATTAACTTCAAAACAACAACAGATTTTGATGAAATTTTATTTTTATAGATAGTGATTCAAGATGAAAGTTTATATGTATCAATTCAACCAGTGCACGGGGCGGGTCGCTAGTTGATAGTAGAACGTGGTGGAGAGATCATTGAATTTATGTTAGATTTTTTTTAATTTCTGCATACCGTAATAGTATAGTTGGACACAAAACGAACCTAAAAAAGTAATACTTAAATAAATATATATAGGACAGGTAACAGAGATTGAGTTAACCTTGAAGTAAGTTCGAAAATTGTCTTGTATATGTTTATTTTTATTAACTGTTCTCAACAAGTAAGTATAGAAAATAAGAGAATCCCTCGATTTTAAAATCAATTAAATTTTCGAGGTCGGTGATAACAGTTAAAGTAATTTATAATTTTATCAACTGCCAAATAAGCATTATTTTTATGTTCAGATTGTTCTGATAACAAAAATATTGCTAGAGTACCATCGACATTGTTTTCTTTAAAAAAAAATATCTGTTACTAGCTGTGCCCGCGACTTATTTTGGGCATCATTGAAAAGGCCCTCAAGGGTAATAAGTTTCCCCGTTTTTTTTTACGTATTCTATTATTTTTTTGCTCCTTATAGTTGCAGCGTGATGTTATATATGTTATAAATATGGGATACAGAATTACAGATGTATATTTATTATATATGTATGTATGATATGTATATTTGTAGAATCTAGACTAATATACATATAAAGCTGAAGAGTTTGTTTGTCGACTCAAGTATTGGCGATAAACTTGGATTCTTCTTTATTTTCACTATTTGAATCTTTAAGTCAAACAGCTAAACATTGCCTTTCAGTCTTTATGAGACTGTTGGCTCTGGCTACCCCGTAAGGGATAAAAACGTGACTATATGTATGTAGGTATGTATAAAAACTATGTATTCAGTACAAAACAAAACACGTTGCATAAAATATTCTATTGTATTTGCTCCTATAATAAATCTCATGTGAAAAATTGAAAATACTTAAAAAAAACAAAATTAAAGGTTATGGATACTTGTAATAAGTACGTCAGTCAGGAAACGTTCTTTGGTCGGTGTTTACGTTATTCTAAACAATCTGAATGACAGGGCAATATATTTACCCACAATAAATATATGTTAGAAAACCTGACCTCTTTAAAATGTAAACTGTTACTGGATAAAACGTCTTATTTCGGTAATCTAAGCGTCTTAGTAAATTTAAAAAAAAATGGTAATTTCATCTTAAGCCAAACATCTGAACGTGGCCTTTGAGTCTTTTCAAAATCGTTGGTTCTGTCTACCTCGCAAGGGATATAGACGTGATTATATGTATGTATATTTATTTATTAATATTTATTTAAAATACAAGAGGAATCCCAGAAACCTATCCCTTAGTCGCTTTTTACGACATCCATGGGAATAAATGATATCTAGTAAGTATATAATATATCAATATATAATATCAATTATCTATTAAAAAATTAAATATTTTTGCTTTATTTAATTTTATGTTTATTTGATTGCAGTTAATAAATGTAAACAACTATTACAATTTCTTCAATTTTGATTTGATTTATTTCAGCTATTAGTTTATTTTGTCGCTTGTGTTTAAAACTTTCTTCAGCCTTCCGATACGGGTTAGGTTTACCTAACAAAGGTTGCTTCGCATGGGAGTCGCTTCTTGTAAAAACCTGACTCACCCAACCCAGGATCCATGGTCTAAGACCCCGGGCTCTTCTCCAGAGACGCAACCGTGACTAAAGCCAGGAGGAAGATGGTGATTATAAATTCCTAGTTATTTAGTCCAGCAGATTACAAGTCATTGGGTCAATAGTTATACGTACTAGACGATGATGTGTTCGTACACTTATCAACACAAGGTTAGATCAATCGTTATACAACTGCGCAGGCGCTATGATTGAGCAAGTTGTTTATAAATTTAAACAAAACAAAGTTTATTTAAGTATTATTAACTTTTAAGGATTACAAAGTGGACGTATGTAAACATACATAAAATCCCGCCTCTTTCCACTTGCAACGATCTCCGCATACTTCTTTCGCTTCATCCACATTCATAACTCTCTTCATGAAAGCTTCGCTTCTCATCATTTCTAGTGAGACATTCCAGAAAATAAAGAGGACATCTTTAAATTTTACCAGATAATTATAATTATGTATGTAATTAATCTACTAACATATAAAAATATAATTTATAATTAGACACAAAATTGTTTTTTATTATTAAGCAAGTATAAGATAAATTCAGAATTTAATACCGATTAAATGGATTATCCTGTTATAAAAGTTGATATAGTTACGATGATCGTACTTATAGGTATTTCCCAAATGCTTTACTTTGACATATCTTTTTAGGTATCCAAATTAATTAATTCATTATTCAAATTAATATATAATAATATAAATATTAATTTTAATTTACAGCCCCAAACAACTCACTGTAGGGCAAGTGATTTTATGTATGAAAACTTGGAACAAAAATGCAATTTTATAGACATATTTTCAAACTAAATTAACTACTTTTTTTACAACGCAAAAGTTTAAAATTGTTTAATTTTACACCGGTCAGTCTTTTAGAAAATTTAATTGAATTTTATAACTTAAAACTAAAATAAAAAATGTCCTAAACAAAAGAAGTTGCGTACCTTACTAAGCAAATCCATTTCGAAAATAGAACAACACTATTTTTTTTTTAAGTTGCGCGTGTAAATTGCCAGCGACTCGCGCTGCGCCCGCGTCTCTTGCTACTAAATGTGAGACTGATTGCTTCGGTCAGTATTGATAGCTTATCACAGGCCTCTGAACTATGCTGTGGCCGTTAGACAATACTTGACGGAAATATTTATTGCTATCGGTGTACGTCGTTGACGTATAACCCTTTTAGGGTCCCGCACCTAACGGGACCATTTCACTAAGCCTCCGCCGTCTGTCTGTCTGTCTGTCTGCCAACAGGCTGTATCTCATAAACCATGATAGCTTGAAAACTGAATTTTTCAGAAATTATGTAATTCTGTTGCTGCCATATCAATATATATATAAAATTAAAAAATATATTAATCGATTCTCCACGTGTATTTTTCGTATTTTTTTTTTGCTCAACGTTTACTATGGTTACAGGTAGACGCTTAAAATTAACACAAAATATTTATTTTTATATTACCTTCTAGAATAACAATAAAGTAACCCCATACTACAAACGTAATTATTAAGCAATTTTTGTCGATTTTATAAACAGGTAGAAACGTGAATATGTATAGAAAATAAATATTGAACTAACAAACTTGACGATGATGGTACGGAACCCTTATTGCGCGAGTCCGACTCGCTCTTGGCCCGATTTTTTATAAACACTTTTTGTCTTTACAAAATTCAGAAACCTACCTACATCACCATATTCAAGTCGGTCAATTAGTTTTTGAGATATTCCAAATTCATAAGCATAAGTGTTCACAAGATCTAAGTTCGCGGCGAACTTACTATAACTAACTGGGAACCGAAATCGGGGGCACAAACTAGTGTAAGATAAGGGCATGCTTATTAGGCACTACCTATGTGATTTTAAAAACAAAAATCATCAACAATATGTCGACTCAGCAAGTTTTGCAAAAGAATAACTAACCAGTCATGCAAATTAATGTTATGCTTTATTATGAGTCAATTACACTATTACTTTAAAAAAAAATTACAGACAAATAAATGGTACATGATATTACATTACATATGATTCAGTCATTTAAACATTGGTGAAATAATGGTAAATCGGGACAAAAATAAATTGAAAAAAATCTATTATAAAGCTGAAGAGTTTGTTTTTTTGAACGCGCTAATCTCGGTTCGAATTGAACAATTCTTTTTGCGTTGAATAGACTATTTATCGAGGAAGGCTTTAGGCTATATAACAGGAGCAAAAAATAATTAAAAATGTGAAATAAACGGGGAAAATTATTCATCCTTGAGGGCTTCAATGATGCCCAAAATAACTATCCCACGCGGACTAGGGCCCTGTGCCCCTGTGCATATATACATATATATATTTGGCAGGACGAAAGAGTTACGCGCATGAGTTTTTATACTGAGGTTGTCCGTTTGTTACTAACTTATAATTAATTTTTAACTAATTTTTATAAGTAGTTTTAGTTTTAAATTAATTAGTTTGTAAGTATCTTTTTTCTTTCTTTTTATAAGTAGTTTTAGCTTTAGTTTTAATTTGATTTAATTATAATATTTATAATCCAATATCTTATATATAAAATTCTCGTGTCACAATGTTCGTTCCCGTACTCCTCCGAAACGGCTTGACCGATTCTCATGAAATTTTATGAGCATATTGGCTTTGTAAGAATCGGCCAACATTTATTTTTCACACCCCTTAGTGATAAGGGTTGTCCACCCTTAACATTTCTTTTTAACTAGAAATTACTTGAAAATTATTATATGGCAAAACAACGTTTGCCGGGACAGCTAGTTGAATATAAAAAAAAAGATTATTTAAGTCATATTTTTTCGCACACATTTCGGTTTTAGTGCAACCAGATCCACGTATTACGAAAAGCGTTTGCATACACGTCAGCAAATGCATGCAAGATGATTTCAAGTTACCTCTCGTCAATTACCCAAAATCTAATTGTGTAATTATTTCCCTCCCGCTAAATACTCGTATATATGTGTATATATACGAGTATTTAGCGGGAGCCATGATCTTCCGCCAGGCTAAGTGTGATGCCTGGGGAACCGCGCGACAGACGATGTTGTGTCGGAGGTTAGAATAGATTTATTTTTTAGTAGGCGTAGAGATGTCGCCACATTTAGTCAGAATGTTTGAAATTGTGCAAGTCAAGCACGCAGTAAATTATCTGATAAACTCATTGATTTTATGATAATAAACTGTGATTTCTATTATTAAAATATTGCTAAATAATTATCACTACGCAAAAAATCTGCCTACTCATATATGAATAATATTGCAACCTATCGTGACAATGTCTAATCTTTGCATGTTCCCATCCCAAACAAAAACAATGCATTCTCAGCAGCTAAGGTTCAGATATAGAATTATATGTATAATCTGTGACTAAGCAGCCCAGTCCAAAAGGGAACCACACGGCACTATAATTATTTGTTATTTACGAATAGAAAAAGAATAGGATCGCTCCATCTCATTCCCATGGATGTCGTAAAAGGCGACTAAGGGACATGCTTGTAAACTTGGGATTCTTCTTTTAGGCGATGGGCTAGCACCCTGTCACTATTTGAATCTCAATTCTATCTTAAAGCCAAATAGCTGAACGTGGCCTATCAGTCTTTTCAGGACTGTTGGCTATGTCTACTTCGCAAGGGATATAGACGTGACTACATGTATGTAAATATGCACAACAAATATATACTATAGATGACTAAAGATGGTAAGGTATAGAAAAAAAAATAAACAAAGTATGTTATAAAACTACAACTATGTGACATAAATGAAAATTTCATCATTCCACCGAGCTTGCATGAAGAGAGTTATGAATGTGGATGAAGCGAAGGAAGTTTGCAGAGATCATGACAAGTGGAAAGATGTAATCTCTGCCTACACCTCCGGGAAAAAGGCGTGATTTTATGTATGTATGTATTATGTAAATAATATTAGAAAATAAACCCATACCACCTATGAGAAAAAAAAACATATAAATTAGCAACAAATATTATAAATAAAACATTCCTAAAATATAATGCGTACAAAATAATAGAACCAATGATAAATCAAAAGAATCTAATACATAAAATTAGCACAAAATATTATTATAATAATTAAAAATATTCCTAGTCTTACCGCTGGCCTCAGCCGGTTGTCAAATTCCTGAAATATACATTTTAACAAACATTAGTATATTAGTATATGTATAGAAAGTTAATCGCAAAATATGGGAAAAATCTTGAAAGTATAACACATTTCAAGATAACATATTAGATGTTGCATGAAGAGAGTTATGCTACTACTGCCAATCTAAGGTCTGCCGCGCCGATGGATGCATGGCTAGGGGCGAGCCTAGTCTCGAGCGTGCCACTTCCGCCATGGGGTTGGGCGACCCCCAGGTAATGGCTAGCCTTACCCTGGCATGCGGGGCTCTGCTGGGGCGGACAAAATTTTTCCCTAGCGTCTCGTGGGAATCGCATGGATGCAAATTTTTTGAAAGAGCACCTAGATGGCGGCGATGGTGTCCGCACCCCATCACGTCTCGTTCCCGGCGGGAGCGGTATGCGGTCTGCTGAAAGCCGCTTTGCGACGATGAATGTAAGAGGAGGAATGAAGGATAAGATTGAGGAAGTATGCCAGATGATGGATGAAAGACGTTTGGATGTGTTGTGCGTGAATGAAACGAAGCGGAAAGGATGCGACGCGACGCAGCACGGCCCTTACACGGCGTATTGGTCTGGAATTTCCAGTACCAGCCGAGGCTGTCAAGGGGTCGGTCTAATTCTTTCTGCACGAATGGCTGAGTGCGTGAATGAGTATGAGTGTGTCAGCCCTCGTCTTCTATGGATTAGGCTGAAAGTTGGAATCACTCGGATCTTCGTTCTAGGTGTTTATGCACCTTGGGATGTGGGTTCGAGGGGTACAACATCAGCAAAAAGCGAAAACGAGGAGTTCTGGAATAGTGTAAGAGAAGTATTGAAAGTTACCAAGCCAAATGAGAAGATTATTATGTTAGGTGATTTTAATGGATGGGTGGGTGTAAAGCGTGATGGATATGAAAAGGTGCTTGGTGCGTTTGGTGACGAAAAGGTGAATGATAATGGAAGAAGTGTATTAGAAATTTGTCTAGAGTGGGATCTTTTTGTGTCGAACTCAATGTTTCAACATAAAGAGATGCACACCTACACAAGAGTGGAAGGTATTTTAAAAAGTATGATAGACTTTGTGATTGTAGATGAAAGATTGAAGAACAAAGTGCTGGATACCCGTGCATATCGCGGTGCTGGCATTGACTCGGACCATTTACTGGTGATATCCCGGATAAGGGGTATCTTCAATCGCTGGCGGCACAGGGTAAGGGAGCAAACCAGCGCTTTGGAAAGAGTAAAAGTAGAAAATTTGCAAGATATGGATGTAGGTAAGAAGTATATTAATAGACTGAAGGATGAATTTGAAGATTTAGAGGAAATGAGCGATATTGAAGATGGATGGAAGGAATTTAAAGAAAGAATTGTGAAAGTAGCTGTTGAAGTGTGTGGTGTAAGTAGAAGAAGGAAAGGAAAAAATCACAAAAATGCGTGGATGAGTAAAGATGTGCAAGAACTTGTGCGATTAAAGAAGAAAGCATGGCTGGATTTGTTAGCAGCAAAAGCTAACTTAAGAATGCAAGAGGTTATTGATGAAGATGTGAATGAAGCACGTAAGGAATATAAGAAAATGAAAGATTTGGTTAAGAAAGCTGTGATTAGAAAGAAAGAAGAGTATAAAGAGGATTTTGATAAAAGGCTATCAGAAGACTTTCAGTCAAATCTGAAAGTATTCTGGAAATCCGTAAGGTCAGCCCGAGGAAATACTATAACCAGAGAGCTGACTAGGATCAGATGCCAGGATGGTAGCGTTGTGAAAGGAGAAGAATGTGTACTAAAGATATGGAAGGACTATTTTGAAAGTTTATTTGAAAAAAAGGAAGGAAATAAGAAAGATTTCTGCTATAGCGAAGAAAAAGAGAATGAGATGGAAGGCGAAATTGAAATGTTCGAAATTGTGGAAGCACTTAAGAGTATGAAAGCGGGAAAGGCTGCTGGGTGTGATAGAGTGTCGGTCGAGATGCTTAAAGCAGGAAAAGGCGTAGTAGCTAGTCAGTTGTACTGCCTTTTCAATTTGTGTTGGAGAAGCGGCCGAGTACCAAAAGATTGGTGTAAGGCTGTTATCGTGCCACTTTACAAAGGAAAAGGGTCACAGCTGGACTGCAAAAATTATCGTGGTATAAGCCTGCTTAGCGTCGTCGGCAAATTGTATGCTAAGGTATTGATTAATAGAGTCAGGAATGAAACTGATGACAAAATATGGGATGCTCAAGCGGGATTTCGAAAGGGAATGGGATGTACTGATCAGGTCTTTTCCTTGCGGTGCATAGCCGAAAAGTTTTTGGCCAAGAGTCAAAAAGTCTATTGCACATTCGTAGATCTGGAAAAGGCCTATGACAGAGTTGAGAGGAATGAATTGTGGTCAGCACTTTCTATGCATGGGGTGAGCAGTCTCTTAATACGAGCACTGAAATCCTTATATGAGGATTCGAGTGCTTGTGTCAGGATAAACGGAGCGCACACTGAGTGGTTTAAGATTGAGAAAGGCGTTAGGCAAGGATGTGTTGCGTCACCGTGGCTGTTCAACCTATTTATGGATAGCTGTTTGACAGATTTGAAAGAGTCTAAAAGTGGATTAAGGATGAATGAGTTACTCGTCAAATGTCTGCTCTATGCCGACGATCAGGTTATACTGGCGTCATCAGCGGAGGAGTTACAGGAGATGGTAAACTGTATGCATGAAGCTTTAAAAGAGAAAGGAATGAAAGTGAACGTAAGTAAAACTAAAACACTGGTTTTTGAAATGGAGAAAGAAATGACAGCATGTAATATTTTGATTGGAGGAGAAAAAGTGGAGCAAGTGAAAGAGTTTGTATATCTAGGATCAAAGTTTACATCAGATGGCAAGTATGATAGTGATATTGAAAGGAGAGTGAACGCGGGGAACATGGTGAATGGAGCTTTGCATGCCTTTATGAGCAGTCAGAAACTATCCAAAAAGGCTCGACTGGCTGTGCACAGGGGCGTGTTGGTCCCGACATTAATGTATGGGAGTGAAAGTTGGGTATGGCAAAAGAAGCATGAAAGCAGAATAAATGCAGTGGAAATGAGAGCGTTAAGGAGTATGATGGGTGTGAAATTGAGTGACAGGATAAGGAACAGCGTGATAAGGGAATGTTGTGATGTGAAAGAAGATGTAGTTACAGGAATAGAAAAGGGTATGTTAAGATGGTTCGGTCATGTGGAGAGGATGAATGAAAGCAGGTTGACTAAGCAGATATACAAGGAGAGTGTGGAGGGAAAGGTCGGAGTGGGAAGACCTAGACGAACGTATCTTGATCAAATTAAGGACGTCCTGGTAAAGGGTCAGGTCAAAAGTACCCGAAACCGCCGAGCTTGTATGAAGAGAGTTATGAATGTGGACGAAGCGAAAGAAGTATGCAGAGATCGTGGCAAGTGGAAAGAGGTAGTCTCTGCCTACCCCTCCGGGAAAGAGGCGTGATTGTATGTATGTATGTATGTATATTAGATGTTACCCGCCTGCCGTTGTGACTATGGGTAAATCTCCCCATTTTTGGGCAGGCCTTAGTCCAGTAGTGGACTAGAATAGCTCCACCCCGTATCTTCCCATGGGTATCGTAAGAGGCAACTGCGGGATCAAATGGGAGGTCAGCAGTAGCTCCTGCTACTCTAATATGACAACAAAGTCCAGATTCAATAGACACTCCGGTCACCAACCCGCCAGCCCAGCGAGGTGTCATTGGGTAAAATCTCCCCATTTTTGGGGTGGTCTAGTCCACCAGTGGATTTTAATGGGCTGTTACGGTAATTTTTTAGATGTTATATTGGAGCAAAGCAAGAGAATGTGGGAAAGAGGGGTTATTTTATGTATGTATAAAAGCAGAATGAGTTATAAAGACAGTAATGTATTAAGCATTTCATCACTACATATTTTATAGTAAATTTGTATACCTATACACAGGAAGCGGAGCACTGAGTATAACAAAATGTATCACCAATATAATCTGTTTTCACTTATAGAAATACATACAGAGGGTTTTTTGAGGAAGGTTTATATATATGTTTACACTTTTGTATGTGAATAATAACTAAAATGTACCAATCAATATTTATTATATTAATATTTATTAATATACCATATATTGTAGTATTTTAATTAATAATTTAATTAACTGAACTGATTAAATACCCTAGATGGATCATGGTGGAAAATAAAACAGGTCTGGTTATTTTTTCTTGTATTACCAGTAATTTAAATCAAGTCATACATACATACATAAATTACGCCTCTTTCCCGGAGGGGTAGGCAGACCACACCTTTCCACTTGCCATGAGACTCAAATCAAGACTTCACTATAAACTTATGTTCCCATAGTACATTCTTTTTTAGTTTTCCAATTGCGTATCAATTTAATTATGCAGCAAAAAGGACATCTTGATTAAAAGTTGTTTTGATCAGAAAAAAACAAATTAAAGTTAATTTTTTTCTTTTTTTTTCAAACTTAAGTTCTGTTGTTTTAAAAATCTTAAGAATAAATACAAAAACCTTCTATGAGACAGGTGCAAAAATCTATTCTAAAAACATAATTTAACAGCAGATGGACTAGTTAATTTATTCATTCATTTAAACTTTATTGTACAAAATACAAATGTATAGCACAATTAGCAGACTTAATGCTAGAAACATTATCTACCAGTCAACCCTGTATCAACATAGGTCAAAATATATGTAATTTATAACCAATTAGACTTTTAATGAGTGGGGTGTTACAACAATTGGTATATATATATAAAAATGTAAATCATAAAAGTCTGTTTAACATTTTCTATGTACTATTTTCTAGTTGAAACTTAACTGATTTATGTATTGTTCTTACAATTGTATGTTTCCCAAATAAATAATTATTCAAAATAATGAACGCCAATAAAACCTGACATTAATGACCTAATAGTTAACCTGTGCCTTGTAATAAAGATATTATCAACTGCTTTAAAAAATATGTTCAGTATTTTGTAACAGTTAAACAAGAGATTCTGTCTGTCTCTGATATACTGTTTCTTCAAGCAGAACTGTATGTAGGTAATTTTATAATTATGTAAGTAACCAAAACTTAGTACATTATTTTTAGTCTAATATTTTTGGAGGTCATAAATTATAGGTTTGTAGAAATAGATTTGTTTACATTAGTATGTTTACCTTGATTACCATAATTTTGACCTCTAAATTCAGCAAGGTCAAGCTACATAAATAAATAAGAAGGTAACAACCTTAAACCGCAAAGATACACACTATCACGAACGTTATCTATAGTCGTCAATATAGATAAGTGAGAGTTACCTTCTTATCTCCCTCCGGCGTTCCAGCCATTTCAATTTATTTATTGGAGTATAAAACAAATACAAAACTATCAATATCACCGCAGAATTTATTAATTTTATTTGTAATCACTGCAGCTGTCAAAGCTAATCCGAATTCTGACAGTGACACTGACAAAGGAGCATATTATATTTTCTTCTAAGAAGATCTGTCTACGTCATAGAACTATAAAACCTTGTGACTTAAGAAATTGTATAGGTACATTAATCTGAGGTTTTATGATTATGTACATACATACTCTTTGGGTAATTTTTATGTATAGAAAAAATTGAGTTCTCCGCAAATTCGATGCATGCTAACAAGAAAATATAGCTGCTTCTCTTTCCATGAAAATTGTGCAACTAATCAAGGGAAAGATGGCCAATGATTTTACGATTCTTCTTTAAGGCGTTAGGACTGTATCTTGCCTGTCACTATCTGAATCTCAATTCATAACGCTTTTATTCCACTAACTCTTCCCTTTTCTCTATACTTTTATCCATAATGGTATAAGTAAAAGTCTAATGTCCGAAATAAAACCACAAAATAATTTTTTGACGGACATTTATTAGAGAAGAAACAACATAAGCATACAACATTTTTAACACAAACAATAAATACAAATGAATGCTCATGCCCAATAATAACGTTTAACATTAAATTATTTTGTAAAACATATATGCATACTCCCCTTAAAAAAATTTGACTGAAGACAAAATAAAACATGGAATAAATAAGCAAAAGAAACAATTTTTTGCTTAATTATTCCAAGGGTCATTTTAAAAACATATTGCCGAGGAGCATCATAAAATAAAATATAAAAAACATATAGAATTTAAAAATATCACTATAAAATACTATGTACAATTCATCCATTAAAAAACTAGATATTTACATATATTACATTATTATCACTTAGAAGTTATGTGAATAGTAATAAGGTACATAAAGGCTTGTATTAATTATATATTATAGATATAAAATACCTAAGAGACTTTATACAATTTGGCCCAAAAACTAAAAATAATTGTAAATAAAAGCGTCGACTTCGGCCTTTAAAAAAAAAGATAAGTGATTTCAATAGAGTTATCGATAAACGTGCAATGCGGTCCTCGGTCGACGGTCGGGTGCGATCGATAAATATTACAATCACTACAAAGTGGATCGGGCCCGTCTGTCATCCGGTATCGCACCCTAGGGTTAACATTACACTCGTATGAAATGCAGCTTGAAAGAGCCCATTATGGTGTTAAATTAATACATTTCAAATTACACTCCAATCGAATGCTCCGCTTAACCCTAAAATGCAAAAGGCAGCATGAACGCAACTAATTTCTGGAAAACTAGTGAAGCACAAACTTCCGTCAGGCGATATCTCAAATGAATTCACTTATCAGATTCAAGTCTGGCATCAGACTAATAGCAACCGTAAATGAGGAATCGATTTTTCAAAAAGACGCTCAAATCAAGTATCGTGATCATGATTTAAGAATCTCGATGATTCAATTCCCTATAAATTCAGTGCTTTTCTGTGAGTAGCTAGCCCATTCACCAATTACATTTGCAATCAATCAAAATGCCATTTTCTACTGCAGTCCCTTATCAACCGTATAAGTTAGGTAAGGACGGCAATACAAAATTTTTGACAGATTGTAGTTGACAACGAAATGTAATGCGTGAACCCTTACAGAATAGCCCTAACACACGATTGCAAGAACATGAAATAAATCTACGATCGGGACAAAATAACGGGGTTTAAAAATATTTAAAATAATAATTTACACATCACCATTAATCAACACCCGTGTGATGTAAGTTGCGCACACACCGAGCCGACAATAGCCAGCGAATGGTGTTAATTGGTTGGCTTTTGTTGGGTCAGTGTGTGAGCAGCTTTAACGAGCGCGAAAATTAAATAATTCCTTTAACGACAAACATTTAGGTGAAACTAGTGCCGTTAAAAATATTATTTAATGAATGGTGAAGTGTAAAAAAATATTTTAAAGTTGATTTTAATTCTTATATCTATACTTGTCTTCCTTGCTTTGACTGCTCTCAGGTGTAGCCTCCTCTCATTCGGACGTCCACTGTAAGAAAGTGACAGAATGATGTTTAAAATTCAGAAGGTTTAAGTTGGTTTTGATGATCAAGTTTCAAGCAACAGCTAATGTGTACTTAAAAAAAATATCTTTTTTATTGTAATTCTCTTCATAAAGATAATGTGAAAAGAAGTATGCGGTGATTGTGGCAAATAGAAAGATGTATATCTGCCTACCCTTCTGGGAAATAAGCGTGATGCATACCTATATCATACCTTCAAGTTATGAACTTCGGATTCCTCTTGTAGACGATGGGCTACAACCTGTTACTAGTTGAATCTCAATTCCATCATGAAGCCATACAACTGAACATGGCCATCCAGTCTTTTCGTGACTGTTGGCTCTGCTAACCCCGCAAGGGATATAGACGTGACTATATGTACCTTCAAGTTGGGCCCGCCCGCCTTGGCCAACTCCTGCTCCCTACGCTCCATCTCGTCTGCTTTCTGCTGCATCCTCTTTACCCTCTCCGGATCTTTAACTCCCCTGGCCGCCTGCTCGGCAGCACGGCGCTCGGCCGCCTCAACTTGCTGTCGACGTCTCGTCTCCTAGGAACAAAGAAATTATACAATTTATAAATAATACAATCTTAATATATTTTTAATAGCTGTCCCGGCAAACTTCGTTTGCCAAATAAATATTTTTTTAGTAATTCCTAATTATTATTTTTTTATTAGAAATTACTAAAAAATTATATAATTAGTTTAGGGTGGACAACCCTTATCACATAGGAGTATGAAAAATGGATGTTAGCCAATTCACAGACCTACTCAATATGCTCACAAAATGCAAATGCAAAAACGCAAATGTTTAAAATCAGTTAGAGAATTTATACCATGTATAAAATGTTGAATAAAATGCCGCAATGCAGTTTGTTACCGCTTTTGATGCATCAACGCTTTGGAAGTAGCACAAGACTTAGGCATTTCAGTTATTATAGTTAAAAAATATACACAAAAAACTACAAGTTTGTGTAAAAATATTAGTAGCCACTGTTTCTAATCGTTCACCACATTATCATCACTTAGAATATCAAGTTTTTAATTAACATACGGAATCCTACACAATAATGATGCAACATTCAGTGGAAAACCTGTTGAATGTTATTTACGGCTACCCACCATGTTTAAGCGATTTAACATCCTATTCAGCCCGATCCCAGTTTATAATAAAAGAAACAGAATAAATTGCTTGTAAAGTAAAACAAAATATTGCGAAACTTTAAACTTACAGCATCTGGAGTTAAAACATCCGAAGCAGAAGGCCTACAGCATGAAGTAATGATACCCATTTTTAATTATGTGATTGCTTTGACACCTAATTAATTAACTCAAATCCTATTTAATGACGAGGAATATTTTCATCGTAAAATGATCGATAGGAACAAGTAGAACGAGTAGTTTTAATCACTTTTCTTCCTTTCTTCGCATTTATTCACAATCACAAACGACAATGTATACCTATTTGTTTAGATACAGACTGAAATTCAACTGACACTGACAATGACGTTGACGTTTATGCCACTTTAGTGATGATCAGTCCAGTACCTACATAGTACATTAACAAACTAAGGCAATAAATCGAAAGTTTATTTGTTAAAAATAAAGAACAAAGTTACTTTTATAGGTTTCGCATTTTAAAACATTTTAATTATGAAGCCATGATTTTGCTTATAACATTTATTCAAAAATATCATTAAAACAAACATTTCTTTTTTTTAAAATATTTAATGCAACACGAGTTAAATCATACGTTGTGAACTAGAAAGTTCACAATCTGATGCGTGGACGTAAATCGTTAATTCAGCGCATGCGTACTTTCTGTACCTGTTTTGCTGCTTTTTAGTCTACCTACATATGTATATGTTTATATACCTTTTATTTCAAATAGACTACTTACAAGGCGAACAGAATGTTTATAAAGTAAATTTTACACATGCTCTTTTTACAGAAGCAGATTCTTTAGTTAATATAATTACAAATGGTGCATAAAATATATTTCTTAGGTATATGAGCTATATACATTACTATACCCATGGGGAGGTATATACGGTATGCTTCTTTTTAAAGGTACGACTATAATTTTAATTTTTTAATATATTATTTTGTAGTAAATTTAGAGAATGCTCCACTTAACTCCAACGACAAAACCTAACTTTGATATAAGTTGGAGAAGGTATCTTAATAACAGTATATAATAGATGTGCATTATCTTTGTCTACATAAATTAAATCAAGAACATAACAGTGAATAGATACATAGGCCTTGTTTAAAGAAGTTCGTGACAGCGAATAATGATATACCTATTACTGTATCTCTTATAATAAAATACAGGCCGATATGTGAACAACACACATGCTTAAGCAAATAGCTTAAATATTCATTTATATAAAAGAAAAAAAAAAGGTTTTCCATTAAAAAAAACACCAATGTAGCATGCTTCAGCCAGGAAATATGAAGGAAATATAGGTACATTTATAGGCACAAAGAATATGTAAGTTTTGTCACACTAACCATTCGATTCCGAATTGAATTAATATTAGCCATATCTGAAATTTGGATTCCAAAATGTAAAACAGGGAAATGATGATGGGTGGCTATGGATGATATGGCTTATAAAATTGGTAAAACGAACAATAAATTATAATACGCAAAACAAAGTGTATTCGGGAACAGACGGAACAGAACTAATGCAGGTGATCGATCACGGTGGAGAGCAATGGTTGCGGATATGGAGCGCAAGTGCAGTAGCATTTAATTTCAAACGTATTGATTTATGCGCAATATTTCATTTTAGGATTCGCCAAGTGCAGTCTGTGCATTAACTTCATTAAATACTAGCGGCCCGCCCCGGCTTCGCACGGGTGGACATATTTTTCTACCTGAAAACTAATTTATTTCAAAACAATTTATGCCTATGTCACTTTTGAAGGTCTATTCTATATCTGTGCCAAATTTTATCAAAATCGGACCAGTAGTTTTTGAGTTTATTCCACACAAACATACAAAAATACAAATCTTTCGTCTTTATTATTAGTGTGGATGTATTATTCACTTCAGCGAGCTTATGAGAATAGATTCTGCTAATTGGTTGAAAGATTCAAAATTATTTTTTACTGGCTTATAACGCCATTATTTGCGTTGCGAATCGAAATTTAAAATTATCGGAAAATGCCCCTACATACTATCTCTCCTTTTTTCTTCACCGATACACTCTGACAGAGTGGCCGTGGTATTCATGTAGGTAGTCGTGGAAGTGGCGTCCCTGCTATATAAGTTTGCATTTAACTCTTTAATAGAACTATTGAAGAAAAAGGGTAGAGTAATTAAATCTAATAATGCGATTTATTTTATAATGAGATTTCATTCATGATCATCCTCCTGTTTAGATCATGTTGCATTCTCACCCTCTGTGGAATCGTCAGGATCGTTTGCGACTTCCATCCACACTAAAGCGAACTTTGTAGGGGAACCTGACCGAAGTTGCCTGAATGTACAGGTTTCCTCATAATGATTTTCCGCTGAGTAGCAGAGCAAGTTGGCCATCAAACTAATGTACCTACCTTATTAAGGAAACATTTAGTTAAGATAGGATTTAAACTTGCGTGTCCTTGTAGCATGCATTTTATTACAAACAATTAAACCGTTCGATCTGATTAAACAGATTTAGATAAAATGTAGCAATCTATAGGATACAAAGTAGTGATGATAGATTCGCTAGATGTGAGCCAAATCAATCAAAAATGTAACATCTTTGCATTTAGATATGGATCTTGTTGTATTTTGATAACACACAGCATCCTTATACATAAAACTATGCTTATTGTAATAAGCAAAATTTTATAATTTGTTTTTGACACTTTTTCAGTGGGATTAAGAGTCTTTATGTAATACGTTTATGATAGAAATAATACAAGTAGGTAATTCTTTTTAATAAAGCTCAAAAATAAAATTACAGCAAATTCACAACTCAAATCGACCGATTATAAATCATATTTGAATCGATTATGATTAATTTTTAGTAGAGAGCAAGTATATTAGTATATTTTTTTTTGTAGAGAGCAACACTAACGCAAAGTAGATTTTCGGAAGGGCTGTAAGATTTTTGCAAAATATTTAAAATTGTGCTATAAAAATGCTTTCACGCGCAGCTTTGCGTTCAGGTACGTTATATTAATTAAGTTTTTTATTTAAAAGTTAAGTCACTCAGTAAAAACACTTACTACGACCTTAACCTCTATGGAAGAAGTTTATGTAATCGCTCCTGTCAATTTCTGTAACTCTTGTCTCGTAAATTTAACTTGTTTTGAGTAAGAAATTGATAAAAGAGACTCTCATTTCTATTTTCAGTTTACTTTTCAATATACATTTAACTAACTTTTCGCGTTTGAATAACAGTTTATGTATGATTTATTGACCTATGTGATAAGAATTATATCTTCCTTGGATGTATCTTCATTGCCCTTTTAATGTATGTGCTCATGCCGATATTATGCATTTCATTTAAATTTCAAATTATATATTGTTTCCCTTAATGGGAGGCAAGACTTGAGATACAAGAAAATGTTATAATTCCAGTCGTCGCCCGACAGTCCACACCCACAGCTCTGGTGGTAGCCCGGGGATCTGCTTCAGAAGTCTCCGGAGCCAGAGACGAACAGAACTTCCCCAGGCCGGTGCGTCAAGAACCAGGCAAAGTCAGGCTTGGATTCGTTCCAGAAGAATGGTAGGTTCTTTTGGTTTATATATCTCATTAGTGGCTACATTCACGTTTCTAACTATTTTCATTCCGTCCGGGAAACCTCTAAGAAGTTTATTTCAGAAGTTCCATATTATGTTAGTAACAATTTGTCTTAAACCTATTTTAGTACATAGTTACTAAAACTGAACTCTTTCTACCATTACTTTTATGACAACGGTCTCTGTGGTGCGGCAGCAGTATACATGTCTGTGACACTGGAGGTCCAGGTTCAATTCTTGGCCAGTTTTGGATGTTATCAGTAGATGTTTATTTTGGTTCCATAACATTGGTTGACATCAAGTATTAGTATAAACTTGGAATTCTTTAAGTATTTGTTAGCTATATCTACCCTGTAGGGGTTAAAGACGTGATTATAAGTACATATGTATGTTCTCTCATTAATTCTCTACACACTTCCACTTTCAGGTTCCAATTCTTCCACTCGAAGACCGGTGTGACCGGCCCTTACACATTCGGTGTTGGCCTCACCACGTACCTCTTCAGCAAGGAGATATACATAATGGAACACGAGTTCTACACCGGCCTGTCACTGTTGCTGATGGTTTGGTTCGCAACTAAGAAGTTCGGACCAAGCATCTCTGCTTGGCTGGACAAGGAAGTTGATGTGAGTTAGTTTTACATACAAACATACATAAAATCACGCCTTTTTTCCAGAGGCAGAGGTTACACCTTTTTTCTTTCCACTTGCCATGACTCCACATTCTCCTTGTATATCTGCTTAATCAACCTGATTTCATTCATCCTCTCCACATGACCAAACCATCTTAACATACCCTTTTCTATTCCTGATACTACATCTTCTTTCAGATCACAACATTCCCTTATCACGCTGTTCCTTATCTGGCCACCCAATTTCTTAACTTGAATTAGTTTTTAACGTACCTTTCTATAGTACACATCTCCCATGATTTTGAAAAATGGCAAGCAGATAGACTAAAAGACACCCTTATTTTTTTACTAGATTGACCAATTTAAATTTTATGTATATTCCATTAATGTGGTTTTTGGAATCAGAGGTGATGTCAAGTGTAATTTATAATATTCAAAGCTTTCAAAATTAAATTTAGCACCCAGCAAATAAGTAGACACTAGAATTTGACACATTTGGGAGGCGCAGTGGCAATTTTTTTATGTAAAAAGAATCTTGTGCGCAGCTGCTATAGAGTAGAATTTTGTTAATTTTTCATGCCAGACAGGTACGAAATTTACTCTATTTTTGCAGTCGGTTAAAATAATGTTTTTCTATTTCCAGATTTACATACAAACATAATTGAAGCCAAATTCTTTTGTTAGTATTTTAACTATTTATTTTGAAGCCTAGTGTATTGTTTGTTAAAACTATAATTAGACATTTTGTCATGTACTACTTATGTGACAGAAATATAAATTTCCCTAGAATTAGGTTAGAAACAATTAAAAAAAAAAAGTTTTCTTTTTCTTTAATTGTTTCTAAATTTCTTTTAATTTCTCTTCTTTTAATTTTGCTAACATAAGCTTAGGATAAATCTATTGTTATAATTTTATGAGCATTGAAGGGTATTCTATCTATCAGTAGATATTGTTAAAAAATGATTAAGATTAAATATCACTATAATAATATTCCCCCTGGATGTTCCCATGGTAGACTTGCATCAAATATTCATTCATCAAATTCAGATCCCTTTTCAAACTATTTATTTACACCGTTTGTCAACATCTCAACCTCAATTTCCAGGATGTCGAAAACAGTTGGAACGAGGGCCGCCGGGACGCCATTAAGAACCTGGAGCAGGCCATTGAAGACGAGAAGAAGTCACAGTGGAGAGCCGAGGGCCAGGAGCTCCTGATTCAGGCGAAGAAGGAGAATGTGTTGCTGCAGCTCGAGGCTGCTTACAGGGAGCGAGTGATGCATGCTTACTCGGAGGTCAGTTATTGTTTTACACCATTTTGACCATACTAATACATAGAGTCACGTTTATATCCTTTGCGGGGTAGATGGAGCCAAAAGTCTTGAAAAGACTGATAGGCCACATTCAGCTTTTTGGCTTGATTATAGAATTAAGATTGAAATAGCGGCAGGTTGCGAGCCCATCGCCTAAAAGAAGAATTCTAAGTTTATAAGCCTATCCCTTAGTCGCCTTTTACGACATCCGTGGGGAAGAAAAGGAGTGGTCCTATTCTTTTTTTCATGCCATAACAAGACTAGTTACTTTCGCTATTTTTCAAATGGTAAACTTAAATTTTCCAGGTCAAACGCCGCTTGGACTACCAACTCGAGAAGGCCACTGTTGAGCGTCGTATTGGCCAGAAGCACTTGGTGGAGTGGGTGGTGGCCAACGTCACCAAGGCCATTACCCCGGACCAAGAGAAACAAACCCTGGACCGCTGCATTGCAGACTTGGGAGCCATCGCTGCCAGGAAATAGATTCGAATGTAGACTGCGGATGTTATGTATAAAATGTAATTTAAAGTAAATCGTTCTATCTAGTCTTGGGTTTTATTTACTGGATGATAATGTTGAGCTCGTTAAGTTATATTCTTGTACATGTAATCGACCTCTGTGGCGCAACGGTAGTGCGCTTGTCTGTGTCACCGGGGGTCCCGGGTTCGAATCTCGGCCAGGGCATGATGAGACACAAACTTTCTCTGATTGGCCTGGGTCTTGGGTGTTTATTTATATAAGTACTTATTTATTATAAAATATAGAGTACCGCTGAGTTAGTATCTCGTAACACAAGTTTCGAACTTCGAGGCTAACTCAATCTGTGTAATTTGTCCCGTATATGTAATCACGACTTTATCCCTTGCGGGGAAGGTGTCTCCACATTCCCCGCAACAGTCTTGAAAAACCTGAAAGTTCATGTTCAATTGTATGAATTAATGATGAGAATTAAGGTTCAAGTAGTGACAGTAGCTAGCCCATCGCCCAAAAGAAAAATTTCAAATTGTATACCTATTACAAAAATTAGAATAAACCATAAAAAAATTTCAGATTTCTTAAGGCATTTTAGAGACTGCGGGGAATGAAAAAATTTAAAAAATATATTTATAAATATATTTTTTATTTTACTTTATAAACAAAAAAAGATGAAAGAAGCAAATTGTTACCCTTTGACTGCTGGGTAACTTCTTCCTCCTGGAAAGGAGCCCGAGGTGCGCCTTTGACTAAGATCCTGGTTTGGGTGGAGTCAGGTATAACCAGGAAACCTTACAAGAACATGATAACACATCCAGATGCCTCTTAGTGCAAGTTTTCTTATCATACGAATTTCGGTTGGCACTTTAACTAATGTACGTAACTGCTACTAAGGTAGGATTGCTAGGCAATTTGGCATATGTGTCCGATATAAGTCACCATTGTTTATCCCTCTTTAGGGTTGACAGAGTTAATAGTAACATAACTCAAAAGCTGAAAATAAAACAAATTAATAAGAAATTGAAATTCCATGCTGGGCTTGCATGAAGAGAGTTATGAATGTGAATAAAGCGAAGGAAGTATGCAGAGATAGTGGCAATTGGAAAGATGTCGTCTCTGCCTACCCCTCCGGGAAAAAGGCGTGATTTTTATGCATGTATGTATGAAATTCCAAAAGAGACTAAGATTTCTTTATAATTATGTATGATAGTGTGGATATTTCAGAATTACAGTAGATTAGGACAGAGGGATTTGAAAAATTAAATACATTGAATAAATATATGGGTCTCTTTTTATTTTCATCAGACATAAAACTTATTATACAAGAACAAACCTCATTTCATCATTTATCAGTCCTTTCATACGAAAAATAAAAATCATAAGATCATGACTATGATGCCGATGGAGACAACACTTGTGTGACTCCACTCGTGTCCAAAGACATCCGACTCGACCCACCGTATGGCATATCATCCTCATCGAGTGCCTCCCGCATCCTCCGTTTGTAAATCTCACTGTCTGGATTATTCTCCTGATTCCTGCATCTGTCTAACTTCTTTTCTATAACCCTTACTCTTTCCCGAGCTGGACTTTCTACCATCTTAACCATAGACCGAATTTTTCTCACAGCTTCAATCAATATAGCCAATTTATCTTCGCCTGCATCTCTAAACAGCATGTCAGTTACGTAACTATCCAAGTTCTCTTGCTCTTTGCTGGCTGCATGAAGAACCGCGGCTAACGCTATCTGAGAAGGCGCATAAAGCAAACACGCATCAGTAAGAAAAACTTTTTCCAGAAACTCGTCAATTCCACTTCTTAAGCGCTCAGGGTTGGCAAGACTACACCTCGTTTTAATGTCAATCAAGAAACCTTCCACAGGCCGGAATGGATTGTGTATAGTCAAATGATAATTTAGCTGCTGCATCAAAAGTAATTCATTGTTCAGAATTATGTCCGAAGCCTTCTCTCTGTCTCCTTTGATATTGGCCACAAATTGGCCTATGGACACATTAAATTCCTCCACTTTGCAAGCCAAGTAGACGCACGTGGCCAATATTTCTTTAGGGTGGTAATCCATTGAAGAGTTGTAAAGGTAAAATCTTTTGAAATAATGGAATGCAGTGCCCACTACCCCTTTCGGCATAGGAGGACTGAATCGCTTGCAGAACTCTTTCAGGTGCAGCTCGTATTGCTTTAGTAGAAGCCTTTCTTCCTCCGGGGACAGGAAAAAGTTGTACCGCTGATATTCGTCGATGTGGGCTGCATGTTTTGAAATGTACTGTAAATTATGTTTCTCACGAAGTCGTGCCAATTCGTTCTCGTCGCTAAATGTCCAAAACTTTCTCTGTGTACTTGTGGAGAACATTTGTATGATTTATTATGTGAAAATTAGTAAAGTTGAATCGTTGGTTAGATTTTTTTTCAGAGAAACAAACATGATAAATTGTTTCCGTTTTCCGTGAATGAATTTCGTGCTATTTCAAAATACTTATGACAATGACATTACTGACTGAAATGACATTGAATACATTTATAAATACTGTTTCATTTTACGGACATTCTTCCAAAGAATTATTACATTTTATGGTTGATTTTATTTGATCTAAGATATATAAATAGTTGTTAGGTAGAAAATAGTGACAAATAGTTAAATTTCATATCTAGATAATGTTTGATCACTGTTCATGACCCACCTTTAGCTCAGAAGTATTTTTGTCAGTGCACTTAAACTTGTAGTAATGATAGCGAAACGTAATATATTTTATCTCTTTTTGTCAACAAAAATTGTTAATTCCACATCTCTTTCTATTCTGACAATTCATATCCCTCACCTCTTCCCCTCACACCTCCATTGAATCATCAAGTCTTCATAGAATAGATTGTCGTAAATAGAAATTTCTATTTTTTATACCAAATAACAATTTCCAATACAATTGTGCTTAAATAACGAAATGTCGAGACCAGGGGATAGACCAAATCAAGCTCAAACCTACAAACTAGTTGTTGTTGGTGGCGGAGGCGTCGGCAAAAGTGCAATTACTATACAATTCATTCAGGTATTTATCACCATAATAGGATAACAAGTCAGATGATTTCTCTCAAGTGCCTAGCAACAAGTATTTTAGAGTGTGAAGTCTCAAAGTGTTAGTAAAAGTGGACACTATGTTCATATTTATAAATAGTTAAGTTTGTGTCAAGGATAGGAGACGCCCACATTCCAGGTGGTCTGAAAAACAGTTTTTTTAATTCCAGAGCTATTTTGTGACCGACTATGACCCTACGATTGAAGACAGCTACACCAAACAGTGTGTAATTGATGATATTCCAGCAAAATTGGACAGTAAGTACTTAGCTATGCTTTTAATCTATATGACCTTTGTGGTTTATAAAGGGTCTCTGTGTACTCCGTAAATGATGTAGACGTGAAAATACGCACGTATATTTCTATTTTGCGGCAGATTGCATTGCAGATATGCTTATCTTTTGAGTGGGTTGTAAAATCAGGTGATAAGCAAATGTCTGTTTTTTTATGTATTTTATCTTATTCTTGTTTGCATACAAGCAGGAAACTATATAAACTTCAAATATATTTTATTTTACTTTAACACAGTTAACAAACACACATACATACATATAGGTCAAAGTGATAACCACCAAATTTTTTAAAGGCTTTTTAAAAAATCAACATGATTGTTATGAGTACATGTGTGTAGGCTGACAGTTTAGCACCAAATTTTCATATCCAATTAAATTCACTTGGGAAATACCAGAGCCAAGTCATATATGTGGTTACAAATCTATACTAATATTACAAAGCTGAAGAGTTTGTTTGTTTGAACATGCTAATCTCAGAAACTGCTGGTTTGTATTGAAAAATTCTTTTTGAGTTGAATAGACCATTTATCGAGGAAGGCTTTTGGCTACATAAAATCACACTGCAACTTTTAGGAGCAAAGAAATAATGGAAAATGTGAATAAAACAGGGTAAATTATTCATCCTTGAGGGCTTCAATGATGCCCAAAATAACTATTCCACATGGACAAAGTCGCGGGCACAGCTAGTATTTGATATATGCTTGTATGCCATATGGATGTCTTGCACAATCAACCTACACACATACAGAAGGACAAACAACTTGTTATATTAATATTTGCATTCACAAGATGAATGTGAGGTATTTGTTACATCTCGTCGTCAACCTAATTAGTAGTTACTATCAAAATATTTATATATGTACCCTTATGACGACTTTTCCCTTATAAGGTAGACAGAGTCAATAGTCACAATATTTAAAGGCCATGTTTAGATTACTAAGACTAAGGGATAGGCTTATAAATTTGGGATTCCTCTTGTCCTGTTACTATTAGAATCTCAATAAGCCATACAGCTCTGTCTACCCCGCAATAGATAATGACGTGAACATATGTATGTTAAGTAAGATGGCTTAATAATTGAATTGAGATTCAGAAAGTAACAGCCTGTCAACTAAAAAAATATTCACTTATAAACCTAAGAAGGTATGCAGTCTTTTAACAATACCACTTTTAATTATACATTCATATAATCACATCCGTATTCCTTGCGAGGTACACAGAGCCAACAGTCTCTAAAAAACGAATAGGCCACAATCAACTGTTGGGCTTAATAATAGAATTGAGATTCAAATAGTGACAGGTTGCTAGTCCATCCCCCCAAAACCCTTTAAATTGTGTGTAATATTATTATTTTTATATATCTAGTAATTTAATGTAGAACATTTTGAATTTACGTCTTTTTTTAGATAAAATTATTTATTTCAAATGAGGGCAGCATTGCGCCCACAGTTGAAAATGTGATTTGGCTCTTTTTTGGCTTAAGCAACATTCTCAGTGCTAGACCAGCAGCAAGATATAAAACATATTTATACTAATATTATAAAACTGAAGAGTTTGTTTGTTTGTTTGAACGCACTAATCTCGGGAACTACTAGTTCGAATTGAAAAATTCTTTTTGCGTTGAATAGACCATTTATCAAGGAACGCTTTAGGTTATATAACATCACGCTGCACCTATTAGGAGCGAAAAAATAATTATACATCGTTGTGGGCTTCAATGATGCCCAAAATAACTATTCCGAGTGCCGTGTGGTTCCCGGCACCAATACAAAAAAGAATAGGACCACTCCATCTCTTTCCCATGGATGTCGCAAAAGGCGACTTAGGGATAGGCTAGGGATTCTTTTTAGACGATGGGCTAGCAAGCTGTCACTATTTGAATCTCAATTCTATCACTAAGCCAAATAGCTGAACGTGGCCATTCAGTATTTTCAAGACTGTTGGCTCTGTTTACCCCGCAAGGGATATAGACGTGACCATATAATGTATGTATAACTATTCCACGCGGGCACAGCTGGTTTACAATAATAATTCTTCCACAGTCTTGGACACAGCCGGCCAAGAGGAGTTCAGTGCAATGCGGGAACAATACATGAGATCCGGGGAGGGGTTCCTCCTGGTGTTCTCTGTGGCGGACCACGCCAGCTTCGATGAACTGTACAAGTTCCACAAGCAGATCCTCAGGGTGAAGGACCGAGATGAGTTCCCCATGCTGATGGTCGGGAACAAGGCGGACTTGGAGTCTCAGAGAGTGGTCAGTGGTGCCTCTATAATATGAGCTTTTATTCGGACGAAATTTAGATTTTTTGTAACTATGTATTTATTTTCTAATGCATTGACTCTGTCTTTATGCCAATTATTCACATAGTCCTCCTCCAACATGCTTACTTGCGTAGAAGAAGGATTTTATATATGTATATGTATACCACGTTTTGTCTCTTCCCGGCACCAATAAAAAAGAAAAAGACCACTCCATCTCTATCCCATGGATGTCGTAGAAGGCGACTAAGAGATGAGAATAAAAACTTGGGATTAATCTTCTTTCTTAAAAGAGGGTTAGTAACCTGTCACTTTATATAAATCTCAATTAGTCAATTCTATCAGTAAGCTAAACAGCTGAACATGGCCTATCAGTATTTTTAAGACTGTTGGCTCTGTCTACCCCGCAAGGGATATAGACGTGATTATATGTATGTACGTTTTATTTCTTACAATTGAAAGATAAGTTTATATAAAATATTATTTATTAATAAAAAAAATTATTTAAGTCATTCAGCTGGATGCATTAATGATGAAATTGAAATTCAGCGGCTTGCCAGCCTATCGTCTAATAGAAGAACCTCTACGTTACTACTTAATAAAAACCTAAAGTCGAATTTCTTATCTCTTGCAGGTGTCCCTCGAAGCCGCACAGGCTCTGTCAAGGCAACTGAAGGTGCCCTACATCGAATGCAGTGCCAAAGCCCGCATGAACGTGGACCAGGCTTTCCACGAGTTGGTCAGGCTGGTCAGGAGGTTCCAGGAGGCCGAGAGGATCCACACTAAAAACGAACACCCACCGAAGAAGAGGAAATGCGTGATTTTGTAACGGAAGACTTGCAAGCTTTAATGTAGAGTGAGTGTTGCCAGTTTATTTTTTTATTTATACTTTTTTGAAGGTTATTAAAAGTTTTGTTTGAAATAGAAAATAATAGGGAACACACGATTTTCTTTGGGTCCATGTTTGTAATCCATAAATTTTAATGGTATAATTAGAAAACGGCAGATTTTTGTTTTACATAAATTTGATATTATTTTGCATAACTTTTTATATTCAAAACTGTGATCATGCCAAAATTATTTTCTTTAAATTATGCAATAAAAGAAATGGTATCAAAAATGGACCCTTAAAAAAATTACTGCCCATTATACTTATGATCACGGAAGTACATATTATCTGGAAGCCTTTAAAATAAATCGGAAATGAAAATTTACCTCAAAATTTTTTGTTGCTTCCTCTGTCTCTGTCTAACTACACTAATTTAAAAAAGACGGAGATTCGGAAAATTGTATTAGAGATGGAAATACAATGAGGTCAGTGGAGTGGAGGTAGTTTTTTTCATTCTGATATTTTTATTTAGGAATTTGGCTTCCAGATTGTACGTACTTCCGTGCATAAGACCAATGATTATATGAATCCTTGGTACAAATTCAGTTCAGTTGGCAGATGTATTTTTAATTGCATATTTTATGACGACTTTCTTTCGTTTTATCGAAGATGTCAAAACGGGAAAATATGTGGTTGCCAGAAAACAAAATTATAACGAAAATGCTTTGTAGTTATAATTGAAAAAAAATAGTATATTATTAAGCATCGACATACGGATTCTTCAGCTATATCTGGCGGCGAAAAATAATGAATTTTATATGATGGTGCTAATTTTTTGGTAGTATTTTACAGTAGCTCAGGATTCTACTTATCCTAAGTAATTACGCGCCAAGATGCAGTTAGTTTTTTTTTCAATTTAGTCTCATGAACATACTGTTTTTTGTTATCGAGACAATCATTTCTCTTTATTCACAGTGTTACCGCATAACAGAAACATAAATCACAATATTTTTTTTTTTAATAATCACATTCTTGAAAAGGTTGTATACTTTTAAGTTTACATTGCACCATATAGTTATTTATAGACAAAATAGATTTAATTTCTCTACAGTGTATTTTTTGATATTATACATTTTTATCTACATTATTTTTGTAACAACTTTTGTGGCTTTCACAAATTTAATAAAATATTTATTCAGTTTTAGTATAAGGTTAATTTGTTTTAAATCAGGATGTTACTGGCAAAATTGATATTTTGCTTGGTTTTATACCTGATTTATCAAAATATTACATTTAATTATTTCCATAGGTTAACATATTATTTGTTTTTAATTTATGTAAACGTTTTTGTTATATTCACAATATTCTGTTTGCTTTATTTTTTACTATTCATTTAGACGTTCGGCATTATACATTAACTAATCATTCTTGTGCAATATTATTTCCTACGGTGCCATACCAACATTAATTACAAGAAATAGTTGAAAATTGGGTAGAAAAACACTATCTGCAATAGTTACGCAAGAAAAATTTTGTTATTTAAACTTTATAATGATTAAAAAGAACAATCGATGCAATAAAAACGAAAAAAAATTTTGTTGTTTTAATATTAAATATTGCATTCTAATTAAATGTAACCAAACTAAGTATGTTTACACACGCACACATTTTCTTTTTTTTTAAACATATAATTGTAGTGAAACGTCTTGAAACCAAATACTAATTTATATAATTCGTTATCGTACCTTTTCAGTGAATTATTTAATTTAGCATAAGTTTTGCGTTTGGAGTATAGCAATGCTCTGGACAATATAATACTTTAATTATGAGTGTACCTAGTATAAATGTAATAAAATAGTAAAAATATAATCCCCGCTGAATAATGCGAAAATATTATCCATTACATTTTGATACATCTTTTATAAGTACGTTAAATGGGAAAAAACTATCGCATCAGAAATAAATTAAACGTTTATAACTCTTACGATTTTCGAAAATCAGGATTTGAACCCGGATCCAAAAAAGAATGTAACTTTTTTAAATAGATTTATAATATAATATATACATTTTTGTATTACATTAGTTTTTTTTACATTTTACGCTAGTACATAATGCATTCTTATAATCATATACAATTATTATTTAATACCTATAAGGTTACTTGAAGACACTGAACTTTGTCGTTGTTAAGAAATACAGGTTTACTTAATAACGTTTTCCATTACATAAGATTCACAATTTATTAGCTTTATTACTTTTTAAAGAAGTTATATACTATATTATCGCATATATTTTTGAAAATTCCATAATTTACTGTTTTATATTATATCATAGAAATTTGACAAATTTTTATATTTAAATAATATGAATTTGTAATCGATTTTATTGAGTTATTATTTTATAAAAAAATCACTGCCATTGTTTCTGTCGAAATTAAACGTTGTGAAATTAAGCCAGTAAAATAATAAAAAAAAAAAATAAGATTGGTAAAAAATATGGTTTAAAAGCTAAATAAAATAATTTTACATAGGCCAGACGTGTCGCGTATGATATAATTCCGTCACACACGAAGCTATTATATATATTATTTCTTTATTTCATGTAACGTATTAATTTATTATTGTCTTACCTTAGAGTTAAGGTAACAGTATTCCGTATTCGGACTAATACTAGGAAACTGCAAAAAAAATACATACATAATTTTAAAAAAAATATTGCAGAACATCACTCTCAAATCACACCATGCTGGTTAATAATTATATTAAAACGGAGTGAATTAAAAAAAAACACTTTTTATTTAATTTCGTAACCAAGTGTTATTGGAAAATGAAAAGCATTATTTATAAAAGAGGGGTTGAATTTTTTTTTTTCATATTGTGTTCTATCAAATTAATTATTTTCAATGTGTGGTTACGACATTGTTGTGTTGATGTTAGTTATTGCGCAAAATATAAAGTCATCACTCCAGAATTTTTCTTTTTTTGCCTACATAAACTACAATCTAAGTATAATTAAAAAAATAATTTAGTATGTATATTTAACGCAACCCTTGTCCGATCAGAATATGTAAGTCTTAATGGTAATTAAATGTAAAATAAAAAAAAACATAAGCTAACTTAATAAATAAAACATTATTTATAATAATTTCCCAAATATAAAAAAAATAATAAAGTGACAATGCAGTAAACTAACATTCCAAAATTTACATGTTCCGACGTGTAAATTTTGGAATGTAAGTTTACTGCGATCGGACAAGGTTTTCGTTACATTTTAATAAAAGAATACCCTGAAATATTTATTTTGTATGTTTTAAATATGATGTATCTTTACTATTATAACTTTATTGGACGGCGTCTGCGCATCTGATGTTCGCAAAAAAATTATCTCATTATTTTTGGATCCCGAGAGATTATATCCATTTATAGGCAGCTTATCTCGAAGACGTTGTCATTTTTGTTAGTCATAACTGTAGGTATTGTTAGTCATAACTGTCAAATACAAGTTTTTTATCATCGATTTTATCGAAAATATCGACATATCGATATGGAAACGCCGTTCAATGTACAGCACTAGCTAGGCGAGTGCAATAATCAGCTTTAATACGGGCACCGCCCGATAACAGACTAAACTGTTGTTCAGCTTATATCGTATTGGATTAAACATATTGTAACAATTCTGTTGTTTTCTTATACTGTCCCGTAGTTGCCCTGTGAACTTGAAAATTATAACTGTGTTTTAAATCATAATATACCTACCTTGTAAATTTCATCAAAATCGGACCAGTAGTTATCGCGTTATATACAAAAATATTTTTTTCGCCCTATTTGATTGGTAGCGAATTCTTTATGTTATTTATTAAAATAAATGATAAAAAGAATTTTATTACAATTAATTTACTTACTTTTTAGTTAGTTACTATTTAGATATAAAGCCGATTTAGTAATCAGCAGGATTATAGATAGATAGATTTATAAAAGACTTAGAGGCTGAAGAAAAAGTTTAAACAGCACTTATAACACATTCCATATCAATCTGCGCGTATAACCGCGTGTAGATGGAATACACAAAATAAATATTATCTGAATACAACAAAATCTGTCATGGTGGTTGGTTGGTAGCGAAGGAAAAACATTGTGTGTGCCGGCTTTTCTTCTGATGTAGATTTTGAAGTCAATCAAGGAAAAGGGTATCGCGAATTGATAGTACGGCCGTGCCGCTTTTTTATACTCGACTTGGCGGGGACACTGCCGTGCCCCCAGATTAATACTTGGAATTCTGCTGTACGTAATGGGCTAGCAACCTGTTACTATTTGAATCTCAATTCCTATATTTAAGCCGTACAGTTGAACGTGACCTTTCAGCCTATCCGACTGTTTTGTCTATCTCGTAAGGGATGAAGACGTGATTGTATGTAGGTAAGTATAAAAAGGAAGAATTCAATAAAATTCTATTTTTTATTTTAGATACAATTGAACAAAGTATGAAATATGAATGCAGGATATAAATGATAGCGAAACATTTCTTAAACAATCCAAGTGATTATAAAAAAATCTTAAACAAATAAAATCGCCGTGTCATTTATGTGATCAGTGATGATTTCAAGGCTTCTGGCAAATTAGTAACTTCTCAGCTTCGTTCTGGAAAGGAATTATTTTTTCAAATTAGGTATTTCAATAAAAAAATATTGTTTTGTATTTTAAGTATTAAATCTATGTATAAGTATGCCTAAATTAAAAGATCCATCAAGTAGTAGGTAAATGCACCTTATTTGTTTACAATGAAGGTTTAAGGACAATATAAAATAAAATTTGTTTGTTTTTAAATCTAAATATTCAATTGATTATAAAAATTTAAATAAAAAATGGAAAGCAAAGGAAGTCACTTATACAGAGTAATATTTAAAAAAAAAACAATCTGTGTTAAAAAAAAATGTTATATTAAAGTATGTTTTAAAATTAAAATTTTACGTCTTACCTGTATCAGTTTGTAGATAGCACCAAGAGATTCATCGTTTCTGCACGAGATTGAACCAGTGATCGTCGACCGTTTGCCACCCCAACTCGAAGTAAAAGTTAGTTGGGCCTCCGTCCAAGCAAAAAGGCAAGCAACCAGTAACAAAAACACCACCGCCTTATTCATTTTTTTTTAATTTTCTTTTTTTATTTGCTGTAAAAGGCTGAATTCTTTTGAACGTCGAATGCGTTTGTATTGTTTCGAAAAAGGAACGCTCTTTTATACTCTTAATTTCATTTGTTTGTAGCTTCGAGAAAATTAGTGAAGCCTTCTAAGTTTTAATTTGTTTTTAACTTAATTGCTTGCGTCTGCCGTCCTACGCATGCAAGCTATATTTAACAATATAATAATTATTATAGTATATTACTGTTAGAAAAAAAAATATAGTTTACGTACAGAAGGACTATAAAAATACTGAAGTCTACAGAACACCATAAACCAGCCTCTTTTTTTTTGTATATGTTGGATTTACGTCATACTCGTACAATGCAAATAATAGTTAAAACGGTTTTTAACTAAGGATTTAATAAACCACTTTTGAAGACTGAAGAGGTTTTAATTTTACCAGGTATGTAATTTTTTTCTGCATGTAAAATTAGTTATCTCACCTATAAAGTCCACAGAAATAGATGGATCTCATGAAACTGATAGATACTTTTAAACCGACTTCAAGAAAAGAGAGGTTTTCAAATCGGCCAGTATTTTTGGCTTCTTTGCTTCAATCTTCTTCTCTTCAATAACATCATATTTTTCCATCCAAAAAGTATCTGCAAAAATAATTACCCACGTCACGCATCATTTTCAAAAACAAGTCCAATTACCGCAACATTTCAAGTCTTCTTTTGATTGTCTGAAGCCATCGAGCGGTCATCTAATTGTCCAGACTTATATATAAAGGGACAAATCTTATCCCGGATCATTGTACAATTGGTCTAAGAATAGGAACCATGTCTCGAGTGATAATCTTCGTTTTCCTAGCGGTTCTACTGGTGGCAGACGCCCAGCTTACCTTTAGCACGGGGTGGGGAAACGGGAAGAGATCGGTGACCACGGATGGAGAAGATGCCTGTGTTCCTGACGAGACGATCTATGTTTTGTATAAATTAATACAGGTAAGTAACTATGTTATATTCAAGTCATTATCATTAAGCCATAATTAATATTAGACTATTGGCTCTAAAAGTACCATTGAAGCTCATCTTTTATAGTTTTTTTATTGTCTAGCCTCAATTTAATAATACTGGGATATCGGTGGAAAAGATACAGTGCCTGCCATAATCTTTTGACGCCATGCAGAAATTAAGAACATTATTATTTCGCAATAATTTGGCGTAGGTACCGATAGCTATATTCATGTAAGTTTAATTCAGTATACAATTGCTATAAGACTTTTCCATTATTATTTTACCTAGGTCAAATCCCAAAATATAGTTCTTTTTTAAATAAAATAAACAAACAGTTCCTTACTAAAAAAACATCACTTGTATTTCTTTCTTTTTCAGAGTGAAGCAGAGAAGTTTTTGGCCTGTAAAAATGGAGCGAAAAATTAAATAATTGAAAATGGAAATCATTTGAAAATCAAACTTGTTATTGGCTATTGTTAAGTTTAAATTATATTAAGTATATTATTGTGTACACACTAAAAATTAACGGTCACAGCTTTACTAATTATTTATTTTTGGTATTAAATATAGTAATTCATAAATAGAAGTCATATCTATAATAGGTATCTATTCTTTCTTGTTTTCCGTTTTAATATTGTTCTTCTTGGTCATCATAAGTATATTTTTAACACCAAAAGTAGTTTTGTTAAGACTTGGCGAACAGGCTGGGTTCCTTAAGTCATTTCAAAACAATAATTGAACCAAAAAAGATTGTGTGAGGTACTTTAGTGTAAAAAACTTTTACTTGCCCCGAACAAACAATGTTTGTATCACATCACTTAAATTATCATTAAAGGTACTTACTAAGATACATTTGGCTGAATATGTTTTGTTTCGCTCTTCAACAAGGTAAATTCTCACCAGGAATTGTAAACTATATTTAATCATTAATTAAATAAGCATTGTATTTTGTAAAATAAAACAAAATTCCAGATAGGTAGGTATACTTTTATTAAAATCCTTCCATTTTTTATAGCGACACATTAACTTAAATGATGGGAATGATGACTCTACGCTCCTAAAGGTTTTTTTACAAAACTTATAATTATCTGCAGGTTATTAAACTATGTGTGGAAGCAACCAGGATTTTGTTACTTGCTTTTGATTATGATCTATAATACATTGACGTTACCGAGAGGTTCCGTAGAGAAGGGAAATGTAGAGGGATGAGGAAAGAGCAATGAATAAATAATTTATGACTTAGTTTTGATGGCTGATTCTAATGAGAAAGGTAAAGGTTTAATTATATTTTAGGCAATTTCTTTAAAATTAAAGAAATCTCAAAAATTCTGTTTAAGTTAGTAGGTAATTTCTGAAATTTAATAGATAAATTGTTGCCATATACTTAATAAATAAAATAGTATTCTTTAAAAATTGCCATTTTAGATTAAAATATGTATGTATTATTTACCAATAATATGGTCTTTCAGCTTAGATAAAAAATGATAACGTGTATCAGATGAAAGTAAAAAACTTAAAATATCACTCCGGACCCAAGGTTCTCCTGGAGGACATCCCTGGGGGTGTCATGGAGACTTTAATTCGGAGCCTTAGTAATTGAAATTTTGAAATGGTTTCAATTACTTGTTTTTTATAAGTATATTTTTTTTAATTTTGTCGGTAAATTTTGGTAATCTCCATACTTTGTGGATTATAAATATTTTTCTGAAACAATTTTGCCTAATTTTTTTTTTGGTGTCAGTACCATTGTCTTGGTTATGTAAAATGTAGATGACATTGTCATAAATGATTATGTATTTGAATTCGGGTAATTTCAGATTATAGGCAAGGTATTAACTACATGCTCATCACAGCCCAAGAATACCTAAAGGACATATCAAAATTAATATAATCGATTGTCCCCTAATTTATTGTTACCAACCTAAAAGTTATTACCAAAAAAGGGACGGAAATAGAAAAATGAGCAAGAACAGTAAATGAACAAAATTAATTCGGTCATTTGGGCACCGGTTCTAAAATATCTTAGTCGAACACAGCGTTAGTGATATAAACATGAAGACACGTGTAAATTCACATTAAAACATTAATTTTTTTTGGTGGAAATATACTCTTTTTTTTACACTACGCAACATTGAAAATGTTTATGTATTTATATGCCATAACAAACAATTAGGACGAATTAATAAAATACTTCTGATAAAATCAGATTAAAATAAATAATCGTTTCAGAACGGTAGCAATTTAACAAAAAATTATGCACAAAAGACGTTGTTTAAAGAGTACATTCCCACGGACAGATAAATAGGAAACATTGAGAGTATATACAGTGACACGAATAAACGTGGTTAGACATAAAATTAACATTGATAAAATATTAACAGTGTTTAAAAGGTAATATAATACTATATTTGATATAGATAACTGTACACTGAGCGACACAGGTGTAGAGAGTTGTAGGCCCAACTATATACATTTAATAACCCTAAGCTTCTCATTAAAAGTCCTTATAAAAGAAGATGAGAGGAATAAAATGTAAATCAATAATCATCAATAAAATATAATAAAGTAATGTTAGTACTTAATTAAAAAAAAAACATATCATGTTGAGACAGTGTGATAACGTCATCTATGTAAATAGTAGGCAGAAAAATGAGTTAAGAGAAAATGAATCTCTTAGTTATGTATAAACAAATTTATTTTGTTTAAAAAACCGAACTTAGTATGGTTCAATTATAATTAAAATAATGATGCTTGCTTACAATAAATAACTAACAAAAACAAACTTTATTTGGTAATATTCTCTCATGATGTTTTTATTGGAATAAAATTATAAGACCTTTTAATGGTAAGTATATTTAATCCTAAACATTACACTTACTTATCTAAACTAATAAATAATGAGTAATGTGTTTAATAAATTCCTTTTGTCTTATAGACGTTATACTTAATTAGGTCATAAATGAAACCTACACGATAGATAGTCTAGGCCATTTTATTATAATGTGAACATATTTCTACTTCGATAGCTATTTGATAATGACTATAGAAATATTGAACTCTACCTCAAGTGATATCGAGTTCTCATTTCAATGATTATTTAGTTTTTGTCTAATTTAATAAAGAATATACATTCAGACAGTCCAACTTTAGAGGTTCCCATTAAAAGAGATATTATATGCTTATCTAGTCTGCATTTTACTATGAGTATAGTCTTAACCCACATACCTCTCGACAATACAAATATTGCTATAATAGTTAATGAATTAACATTACCTTATTCCTACAGCTACATTCACATATAATACGTCCTTATACAAGGAGCCGCTCTTTGGTAAAATTATCAAAAACCTTTCTTTTGGAAAGAATTTTTTGTACATAAATACACATACGTAATGAGTTTAATTTGTTAATATCTAAGTATCTTACGTGAGATATATGTTTAATGTATGAGCTTAGTTAGGTGTTCTTCGTTACCTTAGCCGGTTTTTCATTCGCCTGACCCGAATTTTTACTATATTATGTTTATGTATATTTGTATATATATTTCACATTTAAATACACAATACATAGTGTCCTTTTTGACTATTCTAGATTGGCAGCCAATTTTAATTTTGCGTGCCAAAATGAAGAACCGGCTATTCCATTGTGGTTTGGCGTCACAGCTTCCATACTCGCGAGGTTCTTCGCTTGCCAGGGCTCCGTCTAGTTCGTTGAAGGGATCATTTAAGTGTGATTTTTTAAACAAATTTGGTTTTTAATTGCGGTTTTATGCATCATATACCATTATCACTTTTCTATTGGTAGCCGTATCGGTGTCATCCATATTGCGCAAAATTTGGTCATCTGAGTCATTCTTTGTTTTCGGGCTAAAAAGAAGATGTTTCCAGAAACCCTTCGTAAATTTGGTCTTATCCTCACTGTCATCCTATTTCCTATCTATAAAGAAGTTTCAAATATTATCTGGTCTTTTTTGTAGTATCATCATGTTAACGAGCTAAAAATGAAAAAATCAGTAACATCACTTCGCTGGAGATCCCTTCACACTCTCGGGCACCTCGCCCTCCTCGGCGCCCTCTGGAGCCCCCGCCGCGGCCGCGCCCTGTTGGCGGGCGCGAGCCGCGGCGCGCCGTCCCTCAGGAAGGCGGCGTACGCGACCGCGAACAGGGCGTAGGGCGCGAGCACGGCGGCCGCGAGCCGGGCCACTTGCGGCGCGCCGCCGGCGTCACCGGAGAATCACTTCTCTTCGTCCTCGTCGCGGAATAGGTACGTAGACCTGGTTAAATGAAAAGAAATTGTCTGATTCAAACGTCACATTCAAATAAAGAAGCTGATTTTTTTATCCTGTTTATTTTAAAGTGAGTGATAACGGTGTCGTTTGGTTCCCGGCATCAATACAAAAAAGAATAGGACCACTCCATCTCTTTCCCATGGATGTCGTAAAAGGCAACTAAGGGATAGGCTTACGAGTACAAACTTGCGATTCTTTTTTAGTCGATGGGTTAGCAACCTGTCACTAATTGAATCTCAATTATGTCATTAAGCCAAATAACTGAACGTGGCCATTCGGTCTTTTCAAGACTGTTGGCTGTCGCAAGGGATATAGACGTGACTATTATGTATGTATGATAACGGTGACTTACTGGTCTTGAAAGGTAAAGGTACACATACATACATATATAAAATCACGCTTTTTTCCCGGAGTGGTAGGCAGGGACTACATCTTTCCACTTGCCACGAGATCACTAGTAATGACACCTATCCATGTATATAATATTTTACCTAAATTTGACAGTACTTAGCAAAGTATTTACGCTCAGTGCATATTATGGAGTAAGAAGCGGCGAATATGACGTCAAATGAGCTTTGGAAGTGGTAACTTTTATTGTAATGGTTTCAAAATATGTTTGACATTGTTAAGTTGTACCTATTACATATATTTTGAGCATTCTAAATTGATAAACTTGCCTAAGTAAATAATACAAAAAAAATAGCATAATTATAAGAGCATTTGCTACAATTCAACCTATTGAAAACAGCAAACATAAAAGAAATCAATACTCACCAATAAGCCAAGTTAAATATGGCGAAGACCAGGGGGAAGGTGATCCTGGAGATGACATCGATCCTCTTGGACCTGGTGGGGAACTTGGACATCCAGAGCCGGCAGCAGTTCTTCCGCGGCGCGCTCATGCGCACCTCGCACTGCCGCATCTTGATGTCCACCCCGTCGCGCACCAGCGGTTTCTGCAGTTGTAGACCAGTCAGGGGGGCAGGTAACGATACCATATGGGACTTTTATTTATTTATTCTTTATTGTAACAATTACAATTTGTAAAGTAAAGGAACTGTAAAGGACTTAATGCTAATAGCATTATCTAACAGTCTACCATTGGGTTAAGCGGAGAACCTTTGTGTGGGTGATAATAATAATGTATAACAAACATACTTACTATACGATATATACTAAAAACCTATACATAATATATACCTATATACTACACTAAACATACATATATACATAAATATATATATATATATATATTCTTCATCATTGGACTACACCAAACTATCGACATATCTGAACTTAATTCCTGATTTCCGTTTTTTTTTTCAAAATTGTTTATTATTTTTGAGAATTTACTTTTCATGATTGTGTCAGAATCAGGAAACCCAGGAGATGATCAGATATAGACACAGGGTAAATATTTACACCAGACAGAGGAGAGACCTAACTCAGATTTTGATTATGTTGACTTACAATCTTTCTTTCTCTTTGAAAACTTGTTCGCTTGGATGTTCGAGGTATGCCCTTGTAAACAGATCTTGGCCGATCAAAGTCACACCATTACCCCGAGCATACGAGAGTGAAAAATAAAATAGAGATACATACATATAGAGATACATACAACAGTCTTGAAGAGAATGAAAATAAAATAAAATAGAGTTCACTAAATCCAAACCAAAATCGAGCTCACCATAGCAAAAGTGGCGTTGCTGTCCGTATCCAACAAATCCGACGCCGCGTCCATACTGGCCGCCGTCTCCATCTCCCTCTTCGTCTTCTTCATCATCTCCCTGTGCATGTCTGACCTAGACGCGTAGTTCACCAGGGCGAACTCCAGCAGAGCCCCGAACACGAAAGTAAGGCATACTCCTGTCCACACGTCGATGGCTTTGGTGTAAGATACGGGGGGCAGGCTGGCGTTGATGCCCGACGACTGAGTAGCCATTGTTAGGAGCGTTGTTACTCCTGGAATTTTTAATACATACATGCATACATATGGTCACGTCTATATCCCTTGCGGGGAAGACAGAGCCAACAGTCTGGAAGAGACTGAATGGCCACGTTCAGCTTTTTGGCTTAGTGATAGAATTGAGATTCGATTAGAGACAGGTTGCTAGCCTATCGCCTAAAAAGAATCCCAAGTTTGTGAGCCTATAGCTTAATTTTTAATGTGAAATGGATTAAAACTAACCAGTCACCAGTAGTATGGAACGCGCGATGCCGTTTTCATCGCAAAAACTAAATCTTTCTATCTATAATATGTTAATATAAAACTAATCGATACCCCGTTTCACGGCATATTAAAAAGCGAAACAATGATAGTTTTTCGCGATTTTCGGTAAAAACGACGTTATTTATTACCAATGGACCACTTCTCCTTTTTTTAGAACTGTGAATAATGTGAATGGCAAGGACGTTAATTAATTGCACAAATCTTAATGCTTCAGAAGATTTAATTCTAAGAAATGAATGCAAGTATATGGAGAATGCCCCTTGCATGGTTCCAACTGATAATATCTTTGTTGTATGTTACATCTCCTGCAGTCTGCAATGGAGTTAACACTAACATTATGCTGTTTCAGAACCCAAGTGGAGCCGTGAACACAGGCTTGATAAAAAAAAAGATACTACTTAAAAGCGTACGCCGTCCTCAGCATATTAATCAGATGGCCACAACTACTCTTTGATAGATAGATAGATAAAACTCTTTATTGCACCATAAGAGTAAAACATACAAAACAACACAAAGCAGATATAGATGGTACAAAGGCGGACTTATCGCTAAAGCAATCTCTTCCAGTTAACCTTTGAATAATGAAACGGCTGGAGATGAACATACCAGTACCAGCAAGTTTATGTAAGTTTATATCTTAATTATTAGGTATGTACACAAGCCACTGCCTTTCTTTACACTTTCCTGTCGTGGGCCTGCTGGAAGAAATTTCTCTAGAAAAAGTAGTGTCCTTTTACTGAATTTCTCTTTAAGTTTTGTTTTTCTTATTTTCCTTGTTGTACAAAAATGAATGAAAACATATTGACTAAGCAGATATACAAGGAGAATGTGGAGTGAAAGGTCGGAGTGGGAAGACCTAGACGAACGTATCTTGATCAAATTAAAGACGTCCTGATAAAGGGTCAGGTCAAAAGTACCCGAAACCGCCGAACTTGCATGAAGAGAGTTATGAATGTGGATGAAGCGAAGGAAGTATGCAGAGATCGTGGCAAGTGGAAAGAGGTAGTCTCTGCTTACCCCTCCGGGAAAGAGGCGTGATTTTATGTATGTATGTATTGTACATAAATATATACTACTCTGTCAAGAAAGTAGCAGGAAAAGATCAATAATACACAAACTGTTTGTTATTCATCCAAATTTATTTTATCACCTTCAAAATATGCTCCTTTAGAAACGATACACTTACGCCAACGAATAATCCAATCATCAAAACATTTTTTAAACGCTGTTTCCGGAATTGAGGTCAGTTCTCGCCGCGAATTCTCTTTTATGTCTTCTACCGATTGAAAACGGGTGCCACGAAGTGGTAATTTGAGTTTAGGAAAAAGAAAAAAGTCGGCTGGAGCCATATCTGGTGAATATGGTGGTTGCTCGATGGTATTTGTTGAGTGTTTGGTTAAAAATTCGTTCACAATGATGGCCTTGTGCGAAGGTGCATTATCATGGTGCAAAATCCAAGAATTTTCTTTCCACAAATCTGGCCTTTTTCGTCGGATTTGCTCTCTTAAACGCCGCATAACACTCAAATAGTATTCCTTATTTACCGTTTGACCTTCCGGCAAGAATTCCGAGTGCACAACACCGCGATAGTCAAAGAAAACAGTCAACATGACTTTGACTTTTGAACGACTTCGGCGTGGTTTTTTCGGTTTCGGTTCAGTTGGAAGGCGCCACTCCGAAGCTTGTTGACTAGTTTGCATGTCAAACTCGTAAACCCACGTCTCGTCACCAGTAACAATGCGTTTCATGAATGTTGGGTCGGAATTGACTCGTTCTAGCATGTCCTCAGCGACTCTCATGCGATTGAGTTTTTGAAAAAAATTCAGGTCTTTTGGGACTAGCCGAGCGGCAACATGTTTCATACCCAAATTATTAGTTAAAATGGTACGGATCGACTCGTGAGATACAGAAAGTTCGGTGGCTATCTCTCTCAAAGTTGAATGAGGATTTTCAGTCACTATTTCCTTCACTTTTGCGATGTTAACTTCAGTTGCAGACGTTGATGGCCTACCAGAGCGAGGCAAATCTTCCATCACATCTCGACCGCTTTTGAACGCTTTGTACCACTCATAAGCACGAGTTTTTGATAAAGTCGATTCACCGTAAGCCTTCTGTAACATTTTCAGTGACTCCGAACACGATATTCCATTGGCAATGCAAAATTTAAGACAAACTCTTTGTTCGATGTTTTTATCCATTATGAAATTAGCAATACACACTAGATATGATATAACTAAAAATAGCACTGTATTTAATGTAAACAACAGATGCAACTCAAACTCCGCGCCAAAATGGAAAACAGTTGTGCCAATCTAACAACAACAAAAAAAACATAAATTTGAATTTGGAACCATAAATAAATAATCCATTCCCGATACTTTTCTGACTGAATGTAAATACCTAGTGAAACCCTTGCGGGCACGGCGCCCTGGTCCAACCAGAAGGAGACCCAGGACACGATGACCAACATGCAGCACGGTATGTAGATCTGGATCAAGTAGTAACTGAACTCGCGTTTGAACAGCAAGTCCACTTTCAAGCAACTGTATTCACCTGAAATGCATCAGTGAAGAGTGTAATGTTTATGGTTACTGACAGAGTCATGTAGAGGATTTAGTAAGAAAACATTTATAATCTTAGCCCCGAGTCGACCACTGCTGGTTCTAATATTCCTCGAAGGTGAAAAATCCATACATTCACAACCTTATTAAGATGGAAAGTCTTCTAGCAGACTCAACTTAGGTCAGGTACAGGAACGCCTTCCGATTGACGTCCATTTCTTGCAGTATGGCAGTACAATAAAGTATTTATTAGATGATTTTTTAATAAATGGCCAAACTAGATACAAAAAGAGAAAGAATTACTGAATCCTTTTTTCAAAATTTTGAAGTACTTGAGTGAACAAGAATTAAGCACTTCTAATAAAAAGGATTATTTTTCATAAATGCGACTTGATGTGACTACAAAATATTTTCGCCTGATTTTATTTAGTTAAATCGCGATCCCTGCGTTCTTCCATCGCTTCATTCATAACACTTTTCGTCTGCATTCGTCCATCGCTTCATCTACATTCATAACACTTTTCGTCTGCATTCGTCCATCGCTTCATCTACATTCATAACACTTTTCGTCTGCATTCGTCCATCGCTTCATCTACATTCATAACACTTTTCGTCTGCATTCGTCCATCGCTTCATCTACATTCATAACACTTTTCGTCTGCATTCGTCCATCGCTTCATCTACATTCATAACACTTTTCGTCTGCATTCGTCCATCGCTTCATCTACATTCATAACACTTTTCGTCTGCATTCGTCCATCGCTTCATCTACATTCATAACACTTTTCGTCTGCATTCGTCCATCGCTTCATCTACATTCATAACACTTTTCGTCTGCATTCGTCCATCGCTTCATCTACATTCATAACACTTTTCGTGAAACCTATTCTGGTGTTTTGACCTACCTTTCATTTCACCCCGATTAAGTGTCCTATTTGATGGCGGTACGTTAGTCTTATTTATTTAAAACTAGCGACCCGCCCCGGCTTCGCACAGGTGCAAAATTATAAATGTTATTATACATAAAAACCTTCCTCTTGAATCACTCTACCTGTTACAAAAAATCGCATCAAAATCCGTTGCGTGATTTTAAAGATTTAAGCATACAGACAAACAGACTAAAATAGCGACTTTGTTTTATACTATGTAGTGATAAAATAATGTTGTTAAAATTAAACTTACCAGTATTAGTCTTGCTGTTGCAATAGTCAGTAAGGAACTTCTCTAGCGTGAAGCGAGGCAGGTGGAGGTTTTTCACAACCTGAACGGGGTCTCCTTCCTTCCATAAGAACACCAGGTCATCAGTCGTCCAGCCATCTGTCATAATAATTATATCCATTATTTAACAATCTATACATATAATAAATCTGTAGAAGGGTCAATTCTGTACATTGAAAATATTGAAAAAATAAATAGCAGGGGGTATTACTGGATCGATATCAAACACAAATATGTGATTAAAAAAATTTTTGTCTGTCTGTCTGTATGTTCAGGCATCACGTGAAAACTAACGGTTCGATTTTGATGAAACTTGGTATAATTATACCTTATTATCCTGGGCATAAAATAGGATACTTTTTATCCTGGAAAAATACTACGAAAAAAAAATCTTAATTTTTCAGTTTATCCATAGACGTTGTTCTGTAGAACCGCGAACACACGTTACGTTACCCGCAGTGGATTCAGCGCCGTAACTGTAGCGCTGAAAGTCGGATTTAGCTTGAACCGTTTGCGGCACACGCGGGCCGCTACTCATTTCTATGAAAAAAATACTTTAGTCCGGTCAATCTAGACATTCGAAGCTACATTAATTCCCATCAAGCTGAAAATGAGTATACATACATACATGAAATCACGCCTCTTTCCCGGAGGGGTAGGCAGAGACTACCTCTTTCCACTTGCCACGATCTCTGCATATTTCCTTTGCTTCATCCACATTCATAACTCTCTTCATGCAAGGTCGGCGGTTTTGGGTACTTTTGACCTGACCCTTCACCAGGACGTCCTTAATTTGATCAAGATATGTTCGTCTAGGTCTTCCCACTCCGACCTTTCCCTCCACACTCTCCATGTATATCTGCTTAGTCAACCTGTTTTCATTCATCCTCTCCACATGACCGAACCATCTCAACATACCCTTTTCTATTCCTGTAACTACATCTTCTTTCACATTATCACGCTGTACCTTATCCGGTCACTCAATTTCACACCCAACATACTCCTTAACGCTCTCATTTCCACTGCATTTATTCTGCTTTCGTGCTTCTTTTGCCATACCCAACTTTCACTCCTATACATTAATGTCGGGACCAACACGACCCCATGCACAGCCAGTCGAGCCTTTTTGGATAGTTTCTGACTGCTCATAAAGGCATGCAAAGCTCCATTCACCATGTTCCCCGCGTTCACTCTCCTTTCAATATCACTATCACTGAAAATGAGTATAATTGTTTAAAACACAATTAAAAGCATTATTTCAAAATTCCCCATGATTCCGGTTTAAGGGAAAAAAATTACCCAAGGTCAAAGGTAAAAAATGGGTGTTTCGCGATTTTCTTCAAAACGGTGAGTTTTTCAAATATGAAAATTACTTCATTCATAAATTGTAGATCATAAAGTTATCTATAAAAAAGGTATCAATATTTTTTTTTAATAAAGCTACCGTTTCTGAGATATAACGATGCAAAAAGTTGCAAGCGTCATAATATGCACACGTTTCCACGCCGTGCCGTGTGGTTCCCGGCACCATTACAAAAAAGAATAGGACCACTCCATCTCTTTCCCATGGATGTCGTAAAAGGCGACTAAGGGATAGGCTTATAAACTTGAGATTCCTCTTTTAGGCGATGGGCTAGCAACCTATTTGAATTGAAATTCAAATAGTGACTATTTGAATTTCAATTCTATCACTAAGCCAAACAGCTGAGCGTGGCCAATCAGTCTTTTCAGACTGGTGGCTCTGTCTACCCCGCTAAGGATATAGACGTGATCATATGTATGTATGTTTCTACGCCACCTCTGAGGTAGTGTACTATTAGCGCGTTTTTTTTTACCTTTTTATTATTAAACTTCAAAAAAGTCTGAAATAGGTTAGAATAAACACGTGTTTTCACTACGCAGTGGCACTCAAGACAAACTTTCGCATTTATTATTTAAAAAAATAGAATAACCCTAAGTGAAGAAAATCATCTTAGGACAATAATAGAGATTGCAATTAAATCAAATTAAAACTAAAACTACTTATAAAAAGAAAGAAAAAAGATGACTACAAACTAAAATTTAATTTAAAATTTAGTTTGTAATTGTGGGAGTGTGCCCAGAAGGCTGGCAGCATTGCCAATTTGAATGGTAATGCTGATTCTCTCAGCCAGATAATTTCCAGCCCTCCGGTCAAGAGATACCTCAATCAGCTTTTTCGACAATTGTCAGAAAAGCTGATGGGCAGATAACTTTATGATTTACAATCTAATGATGGATGCTCAAGCGGGATTTCGAAAGGGAATGGGATGTACTGATCAGGTCTTTTCCTTGCGGTGCATAGCCGAAAAGTTTTTGGCCAAGAGTCAAAAAGTCTATTGCACATTCGTAGATCTGGAAAAGGCCTATGACAGAGTTGAGAGGAATGAATTGTGGTCAGCACTTTCTATGCATGGGGTGAGCAGTCTCTTAATACGAGCACTGAAATCCTTATATGAGGATTCGAGTGCTTGTGTCAGGATAAACGGAGCGCACACTGAGTGGTTTAAGATTGAGAAAGGCGTTAGGCAAGGATGTGTTGCGTCACCGTGGCTGTTCAACCTATTTATGGATAGCTGTTTGACAGATTTGAAAGAGTCTAAAAGTGGATTAAGGATGAATGAGTTACTCGTCAAATGTCTGCTCTATGCCGACGATCAGGTTATACTGGCGTCATCAGCGGAGGAGTTACAGGAGATGGTAAACTGTATGCATGAAGCTTTAAAAGAGAAAGGAATGAAAGTGAACGTAAGTAAAACTAAAACACTGGTTTTTGAAATGGAGAAAGAAATGACAGCATGTAATATTTTGATTGGAGGAGAAAAAGTGGAGCAAGTGAAAGAGTTTGTATATCTAGGATCAAAGTTTACATCAGATGGCAAGTATGATAGTGATATTGAAAGGAGAGTGAACGCGGGGAACATGGTGAATGGAGCTTTGCATGCCTTTATGAGCAGTCAGAAACTATCCAAAAAGGCTCGACTGGCTGTGCACAGGGGCGTGTTGGTCCCGACATTAATGTATGGGAGTGAAAGTTGGGTATGGCAAAAGAAGCATGAAAGCAGAATAAATGCAGTGGAAATGAGAGCGTTAAGGAGTATGATGGGTGTGAAATTGAGTGACAGGATAAGGAACAGCGTGATAAGGGAATGTTGTGATGTGAAAGAAGATGTAGTTACAAGAATAGAAAAGGGTATGTTAAGATGGTTCGGTCATGTGGAGAGGATGAATGAAAGCAGGTTGACTAAGCAGATATACAAGGAGAGTGTGGAGGGAAAGGTCGGAGTGGGAAGACCTAGACGAACGTATCTTGATCAAATTAAGGACGTCCTGGTAAAGGGTCAAAGGGTCAGGTCAAAAGTACCCGAAACCGCCGAGCTTGTATGAAGAGAGTTATGAATGTGGACGAAGCGAAAGAAGTATGCAGAGATCGTGGCAAGTGGAAAGAGGTAGTCTCTGCCTACCCCTCCGGGAAAGAGGCGTGATTTTATGTATGTATGTTTACAATCTATGTCTAAAGTAATTTTCCGATAAAACTTACCATTTTGAAGAAAATCGTGAAAAACCCATTTTTTTACCTTTGACCTTGGGTAATTTTTTTTCCTTAAACCGGAATCATGGGGAATTTTGAAATAATGCTTTTGATTGTGTTTTAAACAATTGTACTCATTTTCAAATGATGGGAATTAATGTAGCTTCATTCTTATTTTTTGGTCTAAATGACCGGACTACTTACTACAGAACGCGAACTCAACAGCAGTAGCTCAATAGAGGGATCTCCTTAATTATTATAGGCCTAGCCGTAATTGGGTCCAATAGATATTTATAAGATGTCATTGTCAGTGTAACTCAAAATGGAGAAATAAACCATCCACGCGATGACCGACATCCGCGCGGACGGAGTCGCGGGGGCTAAGCTAGTCAATAAATATAATGACTAAATAACAGAACTTAAAGCAAAAATTTGCCTTGAACGTCATTGGGACGTGTGTGGAGTGACACTATGGAAGTTTCGGTATATATGTATCTTCTTTTGTGCTTGAAAGAAACATACATACATCTGGTCACGTCTATATCCCTTGTGGGCTAGACAGAGCCAACAGTCTTGAAAAGACTGAATGGCCACGTTCAGCTATTTGGCTTAATGATAGAATTGAGATTCAAATAGTGACAGGTTGCTAGCCCATCGCCTAAAAAAAATCCCAAGTTTGTGCGGCACCAATACAAAAAAGAATAGGACCACTCCATCTCTCTTGAAAGAAATTAAATAATAATCGAGATATTTCGTAAACAGCCGGTTGATATATGGGCATAATCTAGTAACTGTCTTTATCAATTAACAGACAACGGCAACACATGGTCTGTAAAACAAATAAAAAATCCTTGCTGTTCAATCTTATAAGATAAAGTAAGCCGCGTTTGAATGCCAGAACACACAGGCCTGATGTGTGTCCAAATAAACGTATTTGATATTTTTATTCTTTACTAGCGACCCGCCCTGGCTTCTCACGGGCAGCATTAATACATAAAAACAAAAAGTTCTTAAATCACTCCTTCTATTTAAAAAAAAAAACTGCCTCATAATCCGTTGTGTAGTTTTAAAGATCTAAGCATACACACATTGGGATATACGCGGGAAGCGACTGCTTTATATATTATAAAGTGATGATTATAATGTCAAACTTTATTTATTTAACGGTTAGTAGTATCACAATTTGTCCCCATTCCAGACCGTATTCGGAGCCAAGGATATTTCCGATATAGGGCGCGACCGTGTCGTACAAACAATTGCTTGTGTAAACAAAACGCGTAAAAAAGTAATATTATCTTTGCTTCCTTCGTGTAAACGACGACATAAAATAAAAAAAAATCAAGTGTTATAATGTTTGTACCAAAAATATGTTTATTTAACGCGAGCGATAATATGTTTAATAGCATCACGACAGAACATTTTCAATATAAACCACTGTAGGTAACTGAAAAGAAAATCATATCAATTTGTTCATTGACAAACAGGTTATTTAAATTATCTGACGTACTATTTTTTGGTAACTAACTGGTTGAACAACACTCATCTTTACACAATAGCACAAAATAAAACTCACAAACAAATTCCTGCCCTTCCTTCAGATCTATACGAAAATAGCCATGTTTTAAATAAGCTATTGTTAGATCCTTCAATTAGACCCAGATTACGCGCCGTAACGAACGGATTATATTATTTCCAACCTTGTTATTCTCGTATTTGTGAATTATTGCCGTCTATTTTCATCTACTTTATTTTTGAAGACATTATATTTAAAGATCCTTTAACCTTTTCCTTTTAGCGAAGTTAAATCTCTCAAAAGCCTGTGTTTAATAAATTTTTTTTTCCAATAGTCACAGGATGCTTCGTTTGTTTTCAACATGCTTATGTGAAAAGCTATTATTTTTCTGTTAACTTTATATCCTTACTTACCTTTATTCTTACTGAAGTCTCTTCATATGCCTTTAGTCATTTCCCTTGGGAAACATCACTAACATTTTTAGCAATATACCTCCTTTCATTGTTAACGATATTCTGATTTAAACCTTCGACATGATGAAATAATGGAAGTGTCCCTTTTTGGAACAAGTCAAGACAGGAAAGGAGCGAGAATAAAAATTTATATAAATGATATATTCACAACTGGCCATCCTAAGCGAGCGCGTAATTCTGATGCTGTACAGCACGTTGCAATTGGGGAAGATCCTGATGTAGACGTTAGGCATGATGATGTTGTAGAAATTACCATTTAAAGAAAAGGTCAGGAATAAAAAAGAGATTTGATAGAAAAAGAAAATTTATAAAGATGATATACTCACAACTGGCCATCCTAAGTGAACAAGTCTGCTTATCAAGCGGGTACAGTTTCAGATTCATCGGACATGACAGAGTCAAAGAAATTCTGATGCTGTACAGCACGTTGCCATTGGGGAAGATCCTGATGTAGACGTTGGGCATGATGATGTTGTGGAAGTGGCCCTCCTTCTCGTTGGAAAAGAACAAGTCCGGCATCCACACTCTGTTAGCTTCCGTCAGGGTCAGGTATTTCAAACGGCCTAGAAAAATAAAACAAATTGTATGGAATTTTCTTCTGATGATCTCAAAAAAGAAGACGGCATGGAAAACTTCAATGATGATGATATTTCTTGTAATGAAAGAGAGCGGTAATTATTTAACCTGTAGTATATACATGCGATATATTTGGAATGGGATAATATTCGATTGTATTGAGGTTTGATATTTCTTTATGATTGAAATAAAGAAAGCCTAGTCCAGAAGTAAAAAGACGGATAAAAAGGAAAAGTATTTTTTATCCCCAAAACATGTTCCCGCGGGATTTTAGGCAAGCAACTATCATACGCGAGGAGTTAAATTCCAAATTGGACAAACCTAAGGATTTGATAAGGATTGCCTATTTTACGATCCCTAACATTTTGATGAAGGTATTGAGGGAATTAAATTATTATGTAAGGTCTTGTGACGCAGGTGCTCCTAGATACATTGTCCTGTTGGGAACCCTTCATTACGGTCGACCCAGTTTCTCTTTAGGCTGACTCGTTCGGTAAATGTGAACGACGATTTATAACTAGATACTGCGATGGGTTTTGATCTTGTGAAAATTCCCAAATACCATTTAAAATCGAATATCTTTACTCCAATTTAAGACAATAAACAGATTTTCTGATTGATTGAAATCCATTGCATCCTGCTCATAACATCTTATACATTCGACGTGTCCTTAGGTTTATCTTTCGCAGCATGTAAAATACTCTTCTCTTGCGTCCTTAGATGACTTGTTAATTTAACTCTACTTGTAAAAAGTATTAATTAGATTAACCGTTTCTTTTCCAATTAATTTTATTTGTCCTTATTTAATTTAATACATTCATACGGCCACGTTCTCTGTATAATGATAGAATTGAGATTCAAATAGTGACAGGTGAATATTATTGTTAAATTTTCTTTTTATTTTGGAAGTAGTACTTTAAATATGTATATTATAATCTTAACATTTATTTAGTACTAACTCACCTCCCAAATTGTTGAATTTCAGCCTTTCGTCTAACCATTGTTCCCTGAACGTCAACTGAACAGAGTATTCCTGAAAACATACAAAACATTACAGTTCACAGTTTGAGAAATGAAGACTATATATTGTGATATGGTCAAAGGATTTTTTTTAACTTATTATAACTTTTTTATTTTTTTGTACATAAGTTATGCCTTTTTTGTTGGAGTATCAAATGAAGCCATAGCAGAATGTATGTTTAAAATATGTATAAATAAAGCGGCAACACTTTTTAACCTACCGTTACTCGTAGAAGTAAAAGCTTATCTTAACCCTAAAGTTATTTGTGCTGAGTTATAAAAATTATAATTTTATTTATATATAGAATTTATTCACATAAATCTGTATAATTACTATAATATTCAGATTTATAAGAACTCATTAAAAGTGAAAGCTTTCATAATTATTAAATATCGCAAAAAATATTACAATATTCATTAAAAATGTCGCCATCCTTCAATTATACACAACAGTATATATTTTATTCTTTAACAATATCACTATATATAGATAAACATATTTAAAACTACGTAAAGATGATAATTATGATATAATTAATTGTGGTGAATTTTAACTATTTTTATTCATATTGCGGCAATATTTATTGTGCAATGCGACAATAACTGCAAGCTTTCTTCGTAATTTTTTGTTGTTTATTTGTTTTTGTTTTTAAATTATGAATCTAATATTCTACGCTGGTGTTATCATCTAAAATTTGCCACAAAGCCGTTACGGGTGATCCATTTATTTGTGCCAATATGTTGCCGTGTGCTTAAAATCATTTGCCAATTATAGCGTGAATTAAAACTTTGAAAATTCATCTGGAATTTCATCAAAATTTCGTCAGGGGCGTATTGACACAAATTGTTAAAATTATTATTTAATCGATTTATCGCCTAGGGGAGGGAAGGTGTCGAAGGTTCTTCAATAATTAATTTGACATCAATAACAACGATGATCCCTCGACATCATTAGCAAGTCAAATGAATTATCGTAATAGAGAAATGTTGAAGAATTATCCCGATTGACGCATGCGTGCTCGACGTTATCTTTTGGAGGCTTACAGTTATGAGGCTGATAATGGTGTAGGAGGTATAGGGACAACACGTGATACCATCGACATTGATGGATGCGAGGTCCCCACTATCCATAATGAACGACCTGAATTGGCAGCCCGCCAAAACGAGGCCTCCGCATTGAATAATCTACATCTCGTTAGCGATCTCCCAAAAGTTAACTTCGAGTGAATTAATTCTTCTAACATGCTTACAGTAACTAGCGTCGAAGCGAAGCAACCAAACCGACTCACCGTTGAGCATTCGTCTGTGGAATGCTTTACCTTCATGCAGGCACATTCTGCCAGGGCTAGATCTACTAACGTCTAGAGGACGTCTGGGCATCGGGTGAACATATTGCAGTCAGGTGGACAGCCACCGATCGGAAGCACCAAGCCGAGTGCGCTCGCGCAGATCCCGATACAAGTTTACACAACACAAATTCACATGAACAAGACAAAGTAACAACGTTAAGTACAGTAAACGTACACGACCAAAATAGTTTTTAATATCCTCATCAAAATTTGCATGGCAGAAAAAAAAGCATGATTGGAAATAAGGGATTAAAGAAAGAAATGGTAATAATGAGGTGATGTGTCGGTGCGGGCCGCGGTACCCCTGTGGCCTATAATACAAGCGTGGATTCTCCTTAATACTTTACAGTGTCGCCAGTTATGGTGCTGGAATTATCAATTTTGCTGTTCCAATAATTGTTGCCAATGGTGCGTTGACGAAGCGTTTGGTTTTGAATTTTGTGCTTACTATATACTGTGCCAATACTGCCAATAAATCCATCAGTATCGTGGTTTTACAGGACCTTAATCTCTATCTCTATAAACGTATAAAAAGAAAAGTAAAAAAACGAACACAAACATTTTTTTAAATAATATTTAAAACGATATAAATTATTTATTCTTTGTTAATTTTAAATATTGTTTATTAATACAAATTAAGACAGTTCATTATATTTATTAAGAAAATCGTGAGCTTGTTTAGAAATTAAAAATAATGAAATGGAGTGCGCGGCACCGCACCACAATTTAAATAAATAAGAAATAAAACGTACCTAAAGGTTGTGACATCATTGGATTTTAGTTGAATTTTCACATTTAGATCAAGGTGAAAAAAAAAAAATAAAAATAAAATATTGCACAACCAAACAAACAAATAAAAAATAACAAAAGAAACACAAACACATATCCAAATACGATAGCTTGAGATTTAGTAAAGTGCACTTTATTGCCAAATATCCATTGGTTAGTATGTAATTGCCAATTTTATTATAAACAAAGTCATTTTTCATTATCTTATTATTATTTTGATAATATTTTTGGAACTTTGTTTTATAATAAAAGTGTCATTTCAGTTCACATCATCGTTTATGTGAAATCAACTCACCATTTTGTAATCATCTATTTTGCTGATGGATCGAAGATACAGGTTGACGCGCACTAACGTTGGCGCATCGCCTTCATGACAAAAAACAAGTTTTAAAATTAACCTGACTTTTTATATGTATCATCAGTTAGAGAAAGGTGTACATGATCTTGAAATTGAGCACAGCAGTAAAAAAAAAGAGTAAACGTAAGTGGATGTTTTTAATGAATTTGATGTTTAATGCCAAAATAATGATTTGGAAAGGATAAAAACTGCCCAGTCCATATCATTCAATAAAGCTACCCTCCCACACGAAATCAGATGGACATTTAACCAGTCTATAAACAAATGATATTCAAGATATAAGTTTTGTTAAAGATAAAAAATAAAACGTGTCTAAGGTTGTTGAAACGGAGCATCCCGTTAGGCGTTGCTTGTTCGCGCTTAAAAACGATTTTGGTCGTCAACACCAAACGGTATTTTGGAGTGAAGGGAAAAATATAAAAAATAACGTACACATAGTTGGGTGAATCTCTCCTCTATGCAATCGGGAGGGATTTACCACATTCATTTGACTTGTTGCCCGCGATATTAAAATTAAAACTGTCTTAGTCTAAAACGTCGCGCACGCGCTCTCGCGCCGACTTACCATCGTGACGTCATCGATCTTTGATATACTTCTGACAAATATATTGACGTTCACAACCGCTGGCCCATCTAAGTACCAAGCAAAATATATTTTTTTTATCACTAAAATCAATGAAATTAAACCCTAACAAGAATCTTAAGGTTTTGTTTCATCTGGAAATAATAGGAGCTACGACGACTCACCTTTGAAACCTGAAAACTTTAATTGTATATGTGTTTATGTTATTGATGAATGCTAGCTGGAAAAAAAACCACTAAACCATAAAGAAAATAATTAAAAAATTGATTTCATAACGAGAAATAAATGGGAAAATCGGAGCATCTTGTCTACGGGAATTTGTGTTAGTGTACAGGATTGGAGCGAATTTTTATGTTGATTTTTAAAGCGTGACTATTTCTTTGTTGGAGTTAATTAGAAATCAGTTTTTCCAACAGCAAATTAGTCAGTTTTCTGGAGTTATTTTAACTATTACTAAAGTATGAAATCGCGCATAAAGAAAATTGAAAGAATTACTTTTATTAGGTAAAAAATAAAAAGTATCAGATAAAATGATTATGAAAAAAAAGTTATTTCATAATATTGAGTTTTTTTTTGTTTTGTGAATAGAATAGATAGTTGTTATCAAACTAATTTTGGAGCCAACGTCTTTGGTTTTGTTAATTAATATGTAAATATTTTGTGAAGAAAAACAAACATAGATATAAATATTTACACATACAAAAAAGAGTTATGAGTATACAATTGATTTTGCTTATAACTTGACAATGACAGAGTGTTGAAATTTCTAATAAACAATTTTTTATATTAAGTAGTTAAACAATGTAAAACTCTTTGGAAATTAAAAAATTTTAGTGTTTTATATCAAATATAATTTACCTTAGACTGGCTAAAGTTTGTGTGGGCAATTTTAGAAACTGACATCCCTTGAACGGGCTTAAGTCTGGGCAAATGAGGCATGGCGCGCGGCGGAAATTAGCATTTTGTGCAGACTTTGAAAACACGGTCAGCAGCGAAATCGCCGGATTTAGTGTGCTTTTACGTTGCCGTGGCACGTCTGACAAATTTCCACAAGAAAATTTGAAATTGGAAACGAAATAACGATGATTCTTTTTTAATATATTGTTTTTTGTCTTATATCAATTATATATATTAAATATTTATAGTTTTTGTTACTATTTATAACTTATTATAAATCTGAAATAAATTTAATTTTATTACATTATTATTATGATTTAAACTGCTTGTTATATTGTGATTTTATTTTTTAATCAAAAAATTATTTACAAGTGCTTAAAAAAGCTACACGTTTTTATAAATAAAATATTTTAAATGATAATGATGATAATAGTCGATAATAACCACATATGAAGGACAATTGCAAGTTTATTATAATTATATCGTGTATCCTTCACATATCATTATAAATATTTATCAATTGTGGATCACGACAGATAAAAAATATCGCGTGTCACTATTCATGTATTGATTTTTTTAATAGCTCTGCAATACATTTTTGCTGACTAACTCCACAAAGAGTTGTAAACCATTGAAATGCTCGGGAAAACAAAAAAAAATGCGCGGCTATAACGGAAAAACTTTCGACAAATTAAGGGGGAGGTTAAAAGGTGTGCGAAAGTAAGTATAACTACAGTAATTTATGCATAACATTACAACGAATATAGGTTATCAGCCTCATTTTAAGCGTTATTTAACATTATAAACTGATTTCAGGAGAGGAAGAGGTTCTCGATTTGCCCTTATCTATTTCTTGGTACATATTTAGGTTTTTTTTGCATAATTTTTCCAGTAAGTTTTAATCAACATTAAAAATCTCCAGTTTTGTTAAGAAAAATAAATTAAAAATAATAATAATGATGAATTGTACAGTGTTATGGGTTAAAATAAATAAATGAAAGTCGACTATTCAGAAACAGCGCTTATCCACCAGACTATTGACTTTCAAGACTTAATAAAATTTTGTTTAATACATTAGTTGTTTATAAAATATAGCAAGTTCTAATTGTAAAGTCTTCTTGAAAGTCTCAATATGAACACTTTGAAATCACGCTCAGGCCTTACAAAATACGGGAAAATTACACACTTAGAAATTCAAAATAAAATCCTACGGGATCTTTGCCATGAGTTCAATTAATTGTATTTCCCTTATTTAAAATTAAATTTCCTAACTATTTCTTTAAATTATCGGGTAAATATTTAATAATAGGTAATAAAATTTTAAAAATATTTTTTTAACTCATGGTAAAGCCAAGACACACACTCAAAATGGCGCCAAAAACTGTCAAATAAACTGACAGATCATACAAATTGGCGAATTCAAACTATGAAATTGAAGTCACCTGACTTTACTAACCATTTTATTGTCGCTAATCGTGGTGATACTCCGAACAAACACGTTAATGTTAACAATTGCCGGTCCATCTGGTAAAAATGCAAAATCCCTATACGAATAAAAGTTCTTTGTACGAATCGATTGCTTGTTTTACAACAAGTGAGAGTAAAACCTACTTATTTGTTAAAATTACTATGAAAAATAAAAACGCTCAAAATATAAATACTCCTAATCAATTTTGTTCTAAAAATACCGACACATTTAAAATACTATCAAAAAAAAAACAAATACTTTTTAGAGCTCTATGCAGAAAAATAAATTTATTGTTGATAAAACCTCCACATTTTTCCATTAATAAATCGGGTAGGTAATTGAAATAAGTAATTTATATACTAAATCGGTTATCTTTCATGTCCATAAAAAACTTTATAGCTCATACTTACTTAGATTTCCAAAACTACGCTAAATTGGCGGGAAAACTCCGATAAATACAATATCAACAATATTGAAATTACAAAAAGTGATAAAGTATTAAAAACTTCGTTCTATTCTAATTGGAATATCATTGAATAGTTCATACACGGCCTAATTGTCAGCAAACAAGTCGTTAATAAATGTCAAATACCTATGAATTTGTCGGATGATAAATAGACCTGCGAAGTCATTCAGCCACTCATGCTATTATTTATCCACTTATGTTGGCACTGAATAGGATATTTTATGAAAACGACACTAAGAATCCTTTTTATACAAAAAAATAAACACAGCCTTTTTTATTGAATTTTAAGGTTGACGGAATATAGGTACGAAAAAAAATCATAATCTGGTTTTAGTATCAATAGATTCTTAGGTACTATTAAGCAACCTCGCAGACCTCTTTCAAATTTTGATAGATTATTATGAATCGTCCAAAGAACTACATTCCACTTTACCGAATTATTTTCGCGCACAATCCTAATGATAAATGGGCACTCACTACGTAACCAAGGAGGTTTTTCCTTCCTTTGAATGAGTAGGCTGTGATTTATGATTTCACTGCCTTTTGTGCAGTGATGATTTGAAAAAAAAAAACACAGTGCCATTAATTTAATTTGCGTTTAGTTACGCAGCGTAATTTTCAGCGTTCCCGCGTACCAACAAAGGATTCTTACAATTAACAAAAAAATTTTGAAGATTCAAAACTTTTGTGATTACATCTCTCGACAAGATATTAAATTTAAGAATATGCCTCACAAATATCTCTGATCTAAATTATATAGTCACTTTTTAAGTATATATACTTACATAAAATACTTTCTTTGTGATCCTCTTTCATTTAATCTTCTTCAGCCGTATTCAAAATACTGTCTTATCTTAAGGAGATAGGATCTAGGATCCATAAAACAACATAATGCTATCGGCTTTTTCCTGACAAGTGTATCCGTGCCGAAAGGGGAAAGGTATCCACGGCCTTACAGGCATTGTCTGCTATTTCCTATTTGATTTACAGTTTGATTTTTTTATTTATTTAAACTTTATTGCACCTAAACCTTTAAGACCAAATTTTTCTAAATAGTTCATAAGCTTATCATTTGCCTCTTTTATAACTTTTTTGAAAATTTTATTCATTCTTTTTTTTACGTCACCACTCTACATTGACGTCATGTTATTTTTAGGCATAGACAAAGATAAAACTTTACGTACCAGTTCCGTTGATGCCGGACGGCCGGATCCGGGCGTCGTACCGGCCCGGACCCAGGATCTGATCCAGGATCTGTTTCTCCTTCTCCCGGAAGTTTATCTTCCCGCCATTCATGCATCTATGACGAAAAATAAATTTCTGTAGTCATCATTTTTAAGCAAGTAAAAAAATCCTTTATTTTCTCCAACAATCGTACATGAAAAACACATAGGTGTATAATTATTTATTTATTTAAACTCCATTGCACAAAATACGAATGTATAACACAATTGGCGGACTTAATGCTAGAAGCATTATCTACCAGTCAACCATTGGGGTCTGTCAGAGAACTTACAATTTCTTTTTTAATATAATATATTGCCGAAATGTAAAAAAATTGTCTTGTGAAAAGGCAGGCAAAGACCTTACTCACCCAATCCAGAAAACTGATTATTTATCCAGAGTTAACTTACTTGTACATTATAAACATGTGCAAATAGTAAATAAGGTGCATCGGAATAATTTGACTAAATCCAATGCTACAGGTGTTTATCGTAATACTTAGGTCCGCTGCCAAATACCAAGACTTTCTAATCGAATGATAATTTTAACGTTGGCACTGCTCAGCAGAGCCACAACTCACCCAAGCGATGTATCATTATTTCTTGTCAAGAAAAGATAATATATTTGTATTTGAAATTTGAGCTTTCATACACGTAGGAATAGTATAACACGCGCGACGCCGTTTTTATCGCGCGATATACAACCGCTGTTTCGCTTTTTATTATGACGTGAAACGGCGACAGTTCATCGCGCGAAAAAAACGTGGTATTTTAGCCCCGCAAAAAATTAAGTGTGGCAAGCTTCTTCAGCATAAACGTACCTGCGGTTTTCTCAAGATGATTATTCTTACAGGAGCATCACTTAGGATTCAAAATAATGTAGGTTCGTAGCCCAGAAAAAGGTGGTTTTTTTAACCCTGTACCATTTGCGTGACACCAATAACGCTTAAAATTTTCACGTGTCTATCCCTTTCTGGGTAAGAGGCAAGGATCACAAGACTAAAGCCACGTTTCGTTTGAGGGCTTTATAATGGAATTGAGATATAGGTACCTACCTAGGTCGTTTGGCAGCCGATCGCCTAAAAAGTTTATAAAGAATCCGAGTATATTTACCTACATGCAGTTACGGCAAGTCAGACATGCTTGATTTTTTGAGTTAAAAGTTTAGAAAAAGCTCTGAAGAAAAACCGAATGCATTACAAATGTAATTACAACTCAAAAAAACGCTTGTCTGACTTCATTTTTACTCTTAAACGACTCTTTATTCATCCTGTTACATACATACATATAGTCACGTCTATATTCCTTGTGGGGTAGACAGAGCCAACAGTCTTGAAAATACTGATTGGCCACGCTCAGCTATTTCATCCTGTTCAGACATTTAAATAGTGTTCTGCAGTATTGCACCGAAAATAGGTAAGTATACAAAGAAAAAAAAATGGCGTATCTCCATGACCTTTTGTCCCCTTAATGGTCCTGACTAGAACGCCAGACGTCGTTAAGTCAACAAATTGATTAATGGTGGAATAGGGAAGCTTCCTTCCTTGGGGATAGTTCGTTCAGTTAAGAAAACAACATGGAATTTTTTAAGAAATTGAGTGAACGTTTTGATGAACGGCCTTGGGTATAGTTGTAATGCTTTTTTTTTAAATCAAGAACTGTTTCGTGTCTAGTACATTGTACATATCTTATAAACCTAAAGTATTAACTTAAGGCTAAGTGCAGGCTATGAATTAAGCTTAGAGAACGGCCGGCGCCAATTCCAAACTAGGACTGTTAGGAAATAACATACATACATACATATGTTCACGTCTATATCCCTTGCGGGGTAGACAGAGCCAACAGTCTTGAAAGGACTGAATGGCTACGTTCAGCTATTTGGCTTTATGATAGAATTGAGAAAAATTGAGATTCAAATAGTGACAGGTTGCTAGCCCATCGCCTAAAAAAGAATCCCAAGTTTGTAAGCCTATCCCTTAGTCGCCTTTTACGACATCCATTCAGAAAATAAGTATAGGAAAATTGCATAAGTCTAAATGCTTGTTTTGTTCTCAATTTTTCATCGCATCCAGTTTCTTCCGGGGGTGCCCGTGTTGTGACCGGCGAACAGTATATTTACACTTTTTTTCTAAATTTTCAATTTTACCCACTGAAAGTCTTGTGCCTACACCCAAAAATAGTATTTAAAAAATCTGAAACCTCTGTTAAACTCCCATGGTATTATTCTAAATTGCATGAAACCTGGCATATTTCAGGTCAATTCATACGCTGCTTATACCGCGGGTGTCGTAAAAGGCGACAAAGGGATATGCTAATAAACTTGGGATTCTTGGGTCTTGGGAGGCGAACCCTGTTAATATTTGAATATCAATTCCATCATTGATATCATACCATCATACATCTAAACTTCAAACTTTGCGACACTGTTGGCTCTGTCTACCCCGGAAGGGATAAAGACGTGATTATATGTGTATGTATACTCACTGTGATATTTGTGTGTAACACAACACGAGAAGTACAACAAGGGCGCATGATGGCCGGCGGATGTCCATCCTCCGTCTGAAAAAAAAACAAATATTACAAAAAATATTACTCTCTATTGACGGCCTCTGTGGTGTAGTGTAGTGCGCTTGTCTGAGACACATAGTAGGTCCCGGTGTCGAATCCCGGCCAGGGCGTGATGAGAACTTTTTCCTGATTGACCTGGGTCTTGGATGTTTATCTACAAAAGTATTTATTATATCATTGAGTTAGTATCTCGTAACACAAATTGCGAACTCACTTCGACGCTAACTCAATCTGTGTACTTTGTTTATTAAATACTGTTGATTTTATTGTTAATCTTTAACGGCGGGCAATAATGGGAGTTTGTCATTGTTCTGTTCACAGATTCTATCGATAGTCTATGAGCAATTGGATCTGCCCGTGATCCGACTCATAGAATAAATATAAATACCTATATACGGGACAAATTACAATTAAATACAGATTGAGTTAGCCTCGAAGTAAGTTCGAGACTTGTGTTACGAGATACTAACTCAACGATACTATATTTTAAAATAAATACTTTTATAGATAAACCCAGGCCAATCAGAAAAAGTTCTTTTCTCATTATGCCCTGATGCCCTGGCCGGGATTCGAACCCGGGACCTCCGGTGTTACAGACAAGCATACTACCACTGCGCCACAGAGGCCGTCTCAGAATAGAATAGAACCATATGTGAAGAAATTGCCCATGAATCGACCGGTTGAACTCGGCTTAGACCACGAGCAATATGTAAAGGAAATGTAGTTGCGACAATTTAGTGCCGTGTGTTTTCCGGCTCTTTATAAAAGAATCTCTTCATATGCCGAAAAAGGCGACTAAGGGATAGACTTATAAACTTGGGATATGTCTAAAGGCGATGAGCTAACAACCTGACACTATTTGAATCTTAATTCAATCATTAAACTATCAAAATATAAGCTGACCTCCTTGTTCAACTGTATAGTTGAAAATTTCTGGAAATTTCCGTAAATACTTTCAGACCACGTTAGGAAAAAGAATGTAGGTACGTAATGCCATAATTTTTAATGTTTATAGCGCGATGTTCTACCTATTATATGTAGTTAATTCCAATTTCTGTGATAGTATAAGTTATTTAAAATGAAGTAAGTAATTATTCAAAGGTGGTATTTCTGGAAACGGTTAACTTTAAACAAGTTGTTTAAATTTCAAGAATGCGTCATGTTAAATTGAAGATACAAATGAGGCATACCATAGAATTATAATAGTTCAAAGTAAAGATAGAAGGTCCGTCTTTGAGGTAAAAATAACCGGTGTAAAATACTATAATAATACGAGAGTTACCCGCGACTCTGTTCATGTAAAACAAATAATATCATTGCTGTCCGTTCCCGTAGGAATTTTGAGAAATCTGTATGTAAAGAATTCTTGTAACCGAAGTAAATAAATATAAATATTAGGTAACTGCGGCATTTCTTCGCATGCATACATGTAATCACGTCTATATCAATCGCGGGGTAGACAGTGCCAACAGTCTTGAAAAGACTGATAGGCCACGTTCAGCTTTATGGCTTTATGATGGAATTGAGATTCAAATAGTGTCAGGTTGCTACCCCATCGCCAACAAGAAGAATCCCAAGTTTATAAGCCTATACCTTAGTCGCCTTTTACGACAACCATGGGAAAGATATAAGGTGGTTCTATTCCAAAGTGCCAGATATGACATGGCACCTTCTTCGCAGTGTTATATATCTATGACAATTACTTCTGAGAACACATCGCATGTCTTTTGCTATTATTTAGTCAAAGTTCTATAAGTTATTCGCGTGAAATCAGTTGGTTTAGTTCACTTAATGTCCCATTGCAATCTGAAATGAGTTTTGAACGTATGTGCGACATTTTTTATTGTGTTGTGTTTAGTTTTTCATAATAGAGATGACGACAAGGTCTAAAACAATATAAATTAGTTAATTATTCGTTTTGATTTTGACACCAAATATGATTTTTCTAGTCATCAAATTGTGATGGGAAAGTCTCTTTAATAATTTAAATTTATTTTAAACTCAATTAGAATACAAATGTGGAACGAATTTTATTAAGATATCCATATTATGTCAGGGTTTTTTTTTCTTAATATAGTTTATGTATGTAGTTTATTTATTTATTTAAAATTTTATTGCACAAAAAAAAGGACAAAGGGCGGACTTAATGCTGTTTGGCATTCTCTACCAGTCAACCAGCTGACCAAATAGAAAAACTTTAAGTTGGTGGTGCGATAAAGTGCACATGCATACTGCAAAATACATACATTACAAATGCAATACATAAATACCTACAAAATACATAAAAACACATATATAGTTTTTCATAGAGATTTGTTTTAGAATAAACAGAACCTATGTAATTTTGTTTCTTATTTATATAATTCTCGATGTTTTCCGTGTACACAAATTACTTAATAAATTAATAATAAATTAACTGTGTCAGTTGTTCCAATGTTTACTGAAACAAAAACTTGTCATCATACTCATGTGCAAGGAAAAAGAATCAGTTGTAAACAAAAACAAAACAAAAGTAGCGTAGCATAACATTAGGTACCTTAACAGTTAATTCGTACCTCATACTATTAGTGTTCGGAACAAGCATTCATTAACCTCCCAAAACAACGATTATACAAAACTCTGCGTGACACAATTCATAATGATCATCAATTATGGTACAAGTTCACGTTTTGTTTAAGTATTTCTGTACATAACAACAAGAAAAAAGAATAGGACCCCGTCTATATCCCTTTGCAGGGTAGACAGAGCCAACAGACTTGAAAAGACTGATAGGCCACGTTCAGCTATTTGGCTTTAAGATAGAATTGAGATTCAAATAGTGACGGGTTGCTACCCAATCGCCTAAAAGAAGGATTATATGTATGTGTAATGTATAAAAAATTTAAAATGTTAGTAACAAATGGTCGAAAGTTATTTAAAACAAAACAATGCTTGCTTTTTTTACGCATCAATTACATATTGAAACAGAAGATTACATATCAATCACATTTGTATTATAAAGAAACATTTCTTCTTTTTTCATGTAGAATAAATGACGCTATTTCTTTTCCGTAAATATGATAAAGATAAATAAGGGAATAAGTAGGTACTTAAATTCGAAGAGTGACAATAACCCAAGCTAAGATAGGTTATAATAACCTACCCTTATACCAGGTGTAATAAAAAATAATCCCGCCCCTTGTTCGAGGGCTCCACGTCTTTATCCCTGACGGGGTAGACAGAGCCTTATTTACAATTAATATAATATAATAAAAATAATTTACCTAAACGAACAAATCACACGGCTTGTGAATTATTAGATCTATTAGAATTGACATATTTGTAGGATTACTGCAAGATTAGTATGTTTTCTACTAAAACAAATACAAAATATAAATATTCAAATACGCTCATATAACACGCGAAATTTTAATCAAAGTGGTTGGTATTATGAGTTCCATGGAGTGGGCATATGCTTGTATTTTCTTGAAGGGAATAATGAGAACATACAAACATATATATGATCACACTCTGTCTCGAAGGGGTACGTAAAGATTTAGTACATACATACATATGGTCACGTCTATATCCCTTGCGGGGTAGACAGAGCCAACAGTCTTGAAAAGACCGAATGGCCACGTTCAGCTATTTGGCTTAATGATAGAATTGAGATTCAAATAGTAACAGATGGCTAGCCCATCGCCTAAAGAATAATCCCAAGTTTATAAGCCTGTCCCTTAGTCACCTTTTACGACATCCATGGGAAAGAGATAAAGTGGTCCTATTCTTTTTTGTATCGGTTCCGGGAACAAAGTTATAATACAAAGGTGCTACTTATTTCAATAGAAATCTCTTCCAGTGGACCCGCGAGATGAGAGATGAATTTATTAATTTCAGGGCTATTCCACAATGACAAATTATTTTTTTAATAAAACGATTTTTCACTGTCTACTCCATGTTTTCTATAGTCCAAGTTTGTACCACGCAACACCGGAAATGGCGGAAGTAAACACATTAGGCCACCTGTCGGGAGACAGGCAAACTCGTTACTGTGCACGTGAACAGACTGCTTCTCGAACTATAGAGGGGGAGGGGTTACAGGTTCAAATAGTTACAGTCTACCCGAAACTAGTAGGTACTTTTATCTTGGAGATCTACTTCTATATTTATCTATATTTGTAAATTGACGTCCGGTGAAAACGCTGCAGTGTAGTTTGTTCCGCCGCTTCTTCTACACATGCGCTTTGGAGGAGGTGGTAGTCAGAAGATCTGGTATATAAAATTAAGACCTTGTTATGTGAATAAAAAAAATAATTTGAATATAGTTATAATTAGATTTAAGTGATGTGACGTCAATAAGTGATAACTTGTATGCAATTTTGAAAATACTAATATAATAAAGCTGAAGAGTTTGTTTGTTTGTTTGTTCGTTTGAATACGCGCTAATCTCAGGAACTACTTGTACTTAATTGAAAAAATATTTTTGCGTTGAATAGACCATTCATCGAGAAAGACTTCAGGCTATATAACATCACGCTGCAACTATAAGGAGCAAAGAAATAATGGAAAATGTGAAAAAAACGGCAGAAATTATTCATCCTTGAGGGCTTCAATGATGCCCAAAGTAACTATTCGACGCGGACGAAGTTGCGGGCACAGCTAGTACTATTATATCGTCCGCCACGGCAAATTATTCATCCTTGAGGGCTTCAATGATGCCCAAAATAACTATTCGACGCGGACGAAGTCGCGGGCACAGCTAGTACTATTATATCGTTCGTCACGGCAGACATTTCTTTTGTAATCTGACCGCTTTGGCCCGCTGCCAACGTAGGGACGGTTCGAAGCTTTTTATCTAAACATCTCGACAATACGCACGTTGTAACGCATTTTATTTACAGTCTCAGTGGTAGGTCTTTGTGTCTGGGACAAGGTTTGAATCCAGTTGAAGAATCATTCTATACGCCTAAAAACTTCATGTCAATTCAGGTTTAAATTATCCGATATAAACCGTGTGGTCCTTAAGAATAGGACTACAATCAAATTATCTTTATTGCCCATAGAAAAAAAAAACATACATACATACATATAGTCACGTCTATATTCCTTACGGGGTAGACAGAGCCAATAGTCCCGAAAAGACTGAATGGCCACGTTCAGCTGCTCGGCTTAATAATGGAATTGAGATCCAAATAGTGACAGGTTGCTAGCCCATCGCCTGAGAAAAAGGATCGCAATTTTATAAGCCTAACCCTTAGTCGCCGTTTACGACATCCATGGGAAAGAGATTGAGTGGTCCTATTCTTTTTTGTATTGGTGCCGGGAACCAAATGGCACAAAAAAAACATGTCGTAGAAACATATGTACATTATGAATATGTATGTTGAGCCAAGGTGGACTTATCGCTAAGCAATATCTTCCAGCCAACCTTTGGGTAGTGAGTGAAAGGTAAAATCCTGGAACCGGGACTACTTCATCTTCATCCCATGGATGTCATAAAAGGCGACTAAGGGATAGGCTTACATACTTGGGATTCCTCTTTTAGGCGATGGGCTAGCAACCGGTCACTATGTTAATTTTATCATTACGCCAAGCAGCTGAACGAAGCCTCTCAGTCTTTTAATGACTGTTGGCTCTGTCTACCCCTCGGTGAATGTAGACGTGATTATATGTTATGTTATGTGATATGTGGATGGTATGTACATATGTATGTGTGTTTCATCTTCCTAATGTTAGTCTTGATAGCAAAACATACGAACACCGATACCATTGTTTTCAAGATCAATAATAGTCTTCAAAACCTTGCACTTGATAAAAAGAAATGTTTTCTATGAAACTGTAGGATGTAATGAATGGCACGAACTCGCGAATAAAAATAGTTCCACCTAGAAACATCAGTTTATTTAGCAAAGGCCGTCGCTCTATAAAGGCGTGTGCATAAGTAACAAAATTCATACTCCTGGGAAAAAAATTCTCTCTTCAAAATTTCACCGCGACGCTATCAGCCAATGACAGCGAAGAGTCTTAACCGCGCAAGCAAAGATTTCACGGATTGGACTCTTTGTTAATTATATATTCTGGGGATATGTAGGTAACTGTGATCCAATGTAGATCAGGTTCCCTTGCAAAGGTTGCGGAGGTTAGCCAGGAGTCGTTTAAAAGCCTGACTCACTCCAAGATCATAGTCCAAGCCACATCAAGGGCTCCTTTCCAGAGAGTAGAGGATGTAACCTACTGACTCACAGAAGAATGAGATGAAGGTTCTGATGATAGTCCCGTGTTGTTCATGGCACCAATAAAAAAAAGAATAGGACCACTCCATCTCTTTCCCATGGATGTCTTAAAAGGCGACTAAGGGACAGGCTTACAAACTTGGGATTATATTTTTAGGCGATGGGCTAGCAACCTGTCATTATTTAAATCTCAATTCTATCATTAAGCCAAATAACTGAACGTGGCCATTCAGTCTTTTCAAGACTGTTGGCTCTGTCTATCCCGCAGGGGACATAGACTTGACCATATGTATGTATGTTCTGATGATGGATTCGGCAATTTTCCTGAGGTCTGAGTTCACATTAATTTGCGTTAACATAATGCGTCCTGTGTTGTGACACCTGGGAATTTACCTTTCAATAGTCTTATGGCAACATCTCTACGCCGCAAGTCACCACAACCAATCAGGCGACGCTATCAGCCAATGACAGCGAAGAGTCTAAATCGCGCAAGCAAAGATTTCACGAATTGGACGATTGTTCATTAAGTCCGGACGGATGCGTAAAAAATACTTTTTATCTTATGTTTCTGAAGAAGAACTCTAATGATCTCTAATGAACTCTAATATGTGCCAATCTAACAAAAAAGATCTTGTTGGACAAATCACAGAGTAAAAATAGATTTCTATTATTAGTTCCCGAAATGTTTTCACGGTGTCAATAGCATTACAAACTAACAAATTTATGACAGTATAGAGTTTGGCACAATTTATGACTATAGAAAAGTGGTAAGTATTGGTGATAACCGAGATCGGAATAGGTAGATTGAATTGGGGTCAATGAACTGAAACGTATATATATTAATATGGACTTGGACATGCCTCCGGGATTGCGGGATTTGTAATTTAGATTTTTTCCGGAATTTTTACAAGTGGAATTAAGAATATATTAGTGGTAGTTGGTTTCCCCCGACTTCGTTCACGTAAATTGTAGTCCTATGTTACCCGCGGACAATGTAGTTTACTGTAAGTGTAAGTACTGAAATGGAATCCCGGAAAAGAGGCTTATCCATGTTATGCTTTCTATGGTAATTCATGATGTAATTACATAAGATCAATCTACCTATTCCGATCTCTGGTGATAACTGACGTTCTGTGAAATAAAATCTTGTGGCGACATCTGCACGCTCAGGTAACTGCTTGTGTTACCAATAACTATGGTCCCGTGTGGGTAAGTCTCCCGTGCAAAGGTTGCGGAGGTCAGACGGGAGTCGCTTCTTGTAAAAACCCGTCTTACCCAATCGTGGTCATAGACCTTGGGTTCCTCTCTAGAGATAAGGACACCACCAGGACTAATGTCAAGATGAAAAAGTACGTCGAGCGCCATAACGTTAAAATTCTAATCAGTATAAGTTACGTAAAAGGTATGTATAGGTTCAGGTCAAAAGTACCCGAAACCGCCGAGCTTGCATGAAGAGAGTTATGAATGTGGATGAAGCGAAGGAAGTATGCAGAGATCGTGGCAAATGGAAAGAGGTAGTCTCTGCCTACCCCTCCGGGAAAGGGGCGTGATTTTATGTATGTATGTATAAGTTACATTACTTAAAATAAAATACAAATACATACTTACATACATATAATCACGTCTATATCCCTTACGGGGTAGACAGCCAACGATCTTAAAAAGACCTATAGGCCGCGTTCAGCTGTTTGGCTTAATGATAAAATTGGGACATAAATAGTGACAGGTTGCCAGCCTGTCGCCTAAAAGAAGAATCCCAAGTTTATAAGTCTATCCCTTCTTTAAATACAAATATCTATTCGCCTTATTTATATACAAATATTTTATTTATTTTAGTTACAATAATCATATGGATTATGGAGATTTCGGAATAATTATTTGAGTGAAAACTGATCAAAATGGCTGATCACCATCAAGGGTACCCCTAATCTATGGGAAAGGGATCTAAGGCTAAACCAAGACTAGCTTTTTAAATAAGTTGGGTCCTAGAATAGTTTAATTGCCTTAGAATACCAAAAAGGAAAACGGCTCCCGTGAAATTAAAAAAAATATATTATCTTTACAAATCTCTGCATGGGTGGACTTGTACAATCAAGTTAAAGAAGAGAATTTTGCTTATCATCAGGTAGATAAAGATCAAATACACCAAAATTTTGAATAAAAAGAATCGTTTTTTTTATTTAAGTATTTTTAAAATATACTTTTTAAATTTAAGTATTTTTAAAATATACTTATAATGTCATTCCATAATTTAAATAAACAATATATTTTATGTTGTTTGTAACCACAATACAAAATAGGGTTTTTTGATATTTTAGTCACATCTGAATAAGTATTTTAAATCGATAAGATTATATAAAAAAGACCCGCAACAATTCTTCCGCCGCTTTTGTAAACGGCAGAAAAATGTTGAAAAAATTTAAACGGTTTTAATTAAATTATATCAAATTTAATTTTACAAATCACAATCCACCAGTATTTAATTTTGCTTAAAAACTCACCTCCAAAATTCTGCCGGGTAAAATCAAAACGCACAAACTGCACGGCTGCGTTTTATAAATAAACTAAACTGCTTTCTAAATGCACTTCAATTATCCCACGAACTATAAAAAACTAAACGTGTATATTTTTTTTTTAAAGAAGAATTCCATTTTTCAAATCAACACGAATTATTTGCAAAATACGCGCGAAATTTATCACTTGGCAACAACCGGCCAGCGAGGACGGTAGCTTGTGACTGCATCTTTCTCGTACTGTAAGGTGTAGTTCACACTGTTTCGCGCAGAAGCAATGCTGGCTAATATATGAAGTTGATATTTATATTTTATGGGAATGAATTGAAAGGTAAAATGGTGAAATGACTTGACCTATTTGATATACTTTTGATTGGTAAAGATTTCAAAGCTCATCTCTAGAAAAAGGTGGAAGTAGATTGTCTTTTAATTGTATTACCTAACTTTTGAAATATTAATTGAAAATCACACATCTTTTCCAGAGTGGTAGGCAGATACTACACCTTTCCGCTTGCCGCGCACATTAATAACTCTCTATAAACAAGCAACTATAGTTACCAAGGAGTTTTGATAAAATTTCACTGACCGCTTGCGTAAATTCGTGTGTATAAACTACATTATGCTAAAATACACGCATTTGATCTATTTTCGTTGGCACATACAAAAATAACTTCTCGATTTTACGGTATTGTGAATCATTCCTTACATACGGATTTGACAAGTCCGATTTTCGCAAATATGCAAAACCTTTGCGTCTTTAGCATTTCAGTGTATTATTCAATTGAGTGAAAAAGTGCCGTGTGGTTCCCGGCAGTGCCGTGTGGTTCCCGGCACTATTACAAAAAAGAATAGGACCACTCCATCTCTTTCCCATGGATGTCGTAAAAGGCGACTAAGGGATAGGCTTATAAACTTAGGATTCCTCTTTTAGGCGATGGGCTAGCAACTTGTCACTATTTGAATCTCGGTTCTATCATTAAGCCAAATAGCTGAACGTGGCCATTCAGTCTTTTCAAGACTGTTGGCTCTGTCTACCCCGCAAGGGATATAGACGTGACCATATGTATGTATGTATTCAATTGAGATTCTGATTCTGTGTCGAATTTCTGACCTTTCAAAATGTCGCCTCGGATTTTAGTTTTGGTAAATCCATTCTGCGTCCATTCCTACATTTCTTTTGTGGTTTAGTGATTTTGGTTTATGATATAAATATCGTCTATTAACATACATATGATCATGTCTTTATTCCTTACAAGGTAGAAAGGGCCTACATTCTTGAAAGACTAGAATAGAATAGAATGATATATTTCAAAATTGGATACAAGGTATCACTTATTGACGTCACATCACTTAAATCTTATTATAGCTACTACCGCTTCCAAAGCGCATGTGTAGAAGAAGCGATGAAACAAACAACACTGCAGCATTTTCACCGGACGTCAATTTACAAATATAGATCTATTAAATCTAAATCGTGGACGAATGCACATTGTCTACATTAAAAAACATGAATGAATGTAAAACTCATTACATATTTCAATACGAGTATTTCGTCAAATAAATAAAGATAAAATAAAATATGTACACACTGTACAAATTATGTCAACACCATCTCAAAAATGCACAAGGCAGTGTAAGGTAACGCTTAGCTGTATGGCTTAAAAATAAGATGAGGAATATAATTTATCATTAGGAGTTTTTGGCAGGCTACCAAAGATGTGTAAAATTATGTACCTCCTCTTTTCTTTCGTTGCTAATTATTACAATTAATTATAAAACTGAATAGAAAAAGTGCCAATGAAAATGAGACTATGTTATTACAAATAAAACTTGTTTAATAAGTTTTGAAATTGTGCAGTCCCTGCATAGTATCAACCTGTGTGAGTGTGCCCAGAAGGCTGTCAGCATTAACATATTTAATGGCAATGCTGAATTAATGCGAATGTCTGTTACGCTTTAACGGCCTAACCGCTGGACCGATTTTGATAAAATTTTGTATTAATATAGTTAATTATCCTAATTCCCATATACATAGAATAGGACACACATAAAAAAATACTTTAGTTGCTATTGGCACATAGCTAACCGTAGCCTATGAGCCTTGTCTATTAGCTCTGTCTACCCCGTAAAGGATCCAGACGTGATATAAATGTCGTTTGTAAAATTGAAATTTGTAGCGCGTTCATGTCTTTTAAGTTATATAGGTTTTTCGTAGCTGTCTCTAGTTCGTAGCATCGTAGCAAGTGCTACGATGTTTGCTACAACAGTATCTGTGAAAAAGCCGATTCGCACTTAACATTGCCGGCACGTGCCGATCAGTAACTTATTTATCAGTGTCAGTGAAAATTTTATTGCTGCATCCATTTTGTACGTAGCTATCTGTACTCGTCAGTGGGTGACTCTGTCTCTCCCGTATGGGATAAAGACGTGATTATATAGTATGCATGTATGTAGTTTTTGTGTCAAAACATCACAAATATACATACATATAAAATACAAAGTTTCCTCCTTTTAATATTAATATAGAATTAAAGATTTCGCGATTTTTTTGTCTGTTTGTTTGTAAACTCTTTATTGCACATAAAAATAAATGTAACAAAAATAGAACAGTCATTGGATTTAGAAGAATATATACAATGGCGATTTTTTCTTTGTATTGATAAATTCCTATTTGACCCTGACCTGACCCGGGCTTCTCCCTAGGTACCACATAACCGGGACACATTCTAAAACCATAATTAATTTATTAAATTCTAAGGGAATGTACTAAAATTTATATTGTAACGAAAAAAAGTGCCGTGTGGTTTCCGGCATTTTAACTTAGAATCGCTCCATATCTCGTATCATGGATGTCGTAAAGGGTGACTAAGGGACTTTTAAACTTGGGAAGTGTTTTGTAGGTGATGGGCTGGCAACCTGTCTCAATTTGAATCTCAATTCATCATGGGGCCATGTAGCTGAGCGCGGTCTTTCAGTCGTTTCGAGACCGTTCGCTCTGTCTACCCCGCAAAAAGGGGCAATTAATAATATACATCGTACAATAAATATTTTCGTGTAATAAGCACTAAATCGTATGACTTACGCAGAACATATGTTCTGCAAATTATATAGCCGATATATAATTTGCAGAACATATGTTCTACAATAAAAATATGATAATATTTGTAATTGAATTAAACATAAAATTGTTTTTTAAATCGTAATTGTTAAATTAAATAAACTAATTATAGCTAATGAAACAATAATAGAAAATAACTTAATAACTAGGTAAATTCGCATTATCTTTAAAGCTATAACAGCTTGTACGGATTTTAAACTCTTGATTTCACCGCAGAATTTTTGCGATCGTATTTTGTAGCATAATATTATATATATTATCGGTTTCAACAAATTTTCAAATGTCGCATGTGAATTTTTTTACTTTTAATCATATATTCAGTCAATTTTCATAATTATTATCATACTTAATTACATTGTACCTAATTTTGTTAATAACTCAATCATTTTATGATTACAGTATCCGCATACAATTACGAGAGCAGCTGTACCCAATATATTTAAACACGAAACATATCAAAACCTTAACAATAACACTCACCTTAAAAAACGCCCATCGCCATACACCCAGTGTCTTGGTGTTTTTTTCTCCAAAACTGTTATACAAAAGTTATTTAATACTATTAAGTAATAAAAAAAAATACGTTCAAACTGTGTTTTCCTGAGCGGTCCAGGGCGCAGTACTGAGCCTAGGCGGGGTGGGGGGAGGTGGAGGGGATAGATATTGATCGGGAACCTGCGCAGCATCCCCGGGACACATTCACAGGTACTGGGAGGAGGTGAATGCTGTTCCGTTGGTCGTCTCCGGTAATGGAGGTTGTTTTTTGGTCGCGAAAATTTTTGCTAACGTATTTTGTCTTACTAATTAATACATACATATGATCACGTCTATATGCCTAGCGGGATACACAGAGCCACTAGTATTGAAAATACTGATAGGCCACGCTCAGCTGTTTATAGAAAGGTCAGGGTAAATATACAGAAAGGTCGAGAATACCCTAGACTTACAGATGAAATTCTATGAATGCCTTGCAAAGAATAGGACTACTTCAACTCTTTTCCATGGATGTTGTACTAGGCGAATGAGGGATGAGTTTATAAAATTGCGATTCATTATTTAGGAGGTAGAATAGCAACCTGTCACTATTTAAATCTCATACTAACAAATTCCTCTAAAAAATATCTTCTTTCTTTCTGAATATACATATATTTTAAAATTTTACTTTATGATGATAAAGTGTAAATCATGTAGGAATGCCGTGTGGTTCCCGGCACCAACAGAAAAAATAATAGGACCGCTCCATCTCACTTCTATGGAAGTCGTAAAAGGCGACTAAGGGATAAGCTTATAAATTTCCTTAAAAGATTCTTTTAGGCGATGGGCTAGCAGCCTGTCACTATTTGAATCTCATTTCTATCTTAAAGCCAAATAGCTAAACGTGGCCCATCGGTCTTTTCAAGACTGTTGGCTCTGTCTACCCCGCTGGGGATATAGACGTGACTATATGTATGTATGTATAAAGTGTGAAACATTTAAGATCACAGGAACGGCAATTAACGGAATTTTTCGATTGACGTGAACGAAGACGCCGAGCCAAGCATCCTCTAGTGAATATAAATATTATATCACATACATACATACATACATATGGTCACGTCTATATCCCTTGCGGGGTAGACAGAGCCAACAGTCTTAAAAAGACTGAATGGCCACATTCAGCTATTTGGCTTAATGATAGAATTGAGATTCCAATAGTGACAGGTTGCTAGCCCATCGCCTAAAAAAGAATCCCAAGTTTGTTAGCCTATCCCTTAGTCGCCTTTTACGACATCCACGGGAAAGAGATGGAGTGGTCCTATTCTTTTTTTTATTGGTGCCGGGAACCACACGGCACACACGGCATTATTTCACAATTGTTTAAAAAAAAGTAAAAGTAGGTGCTTTGAAATCTGCCTGAGTAGAATCCTGTGTATAAATTGTCTGTCGACGTTTTGGAAATTGGATTCGTATCAAAAAATCAAGGGGTCGGACCAAGGAGCTTAAAACCTTTATGGAGATCTATAATTATATAGATATTTTATAAATTCCTACCTTTAATAAGTAAGAAATTTAATTGTTGTAGTTATTCTATCTGTTACCTATAAATACATACAATATATTATTATAATCACGTTCATAGAGGTGAGGTCACGTCCGGGGTAGACAAAGCCTACAGTCTTGCAAAGATGAAAAGGCCATATTACATATTACTCGTATTATTGAACATAATTTTATACGAGATTATAATTTTCCAGTTGAAGTATTCTTAAATTTACAATTGTAATTAAAATAATACATACATATGGTCACGTCTATATCCCTTGGGGGGTTAGACAGAGCCAACAGTCTTGAAAAGACTGAATGGCCACGTTCAGCTGTTTGGCTTAATGATATCTAGAGTTGAGATTCAAATAGTGACAGATTGCTAGCCCATCGCCTAAAAATAATCACAAGTTTGTAAGCCTATCCATTAGTCGCCTTTTACGATATCCATGGGAAAGAGATGGAGTGGTCCTATTCTTGTTTGTATTGTTGCCGGAAACCACACGGCAATAATACATACAAACATATATATAGTCACGTCTTATTCACGGAGTAAGTACAAAACCATCATTCTTGTAAATACTGAAAGGTCACGTCATTTAGCTTAATTAAATCACATTATAGTAAATAGTTGTGGTATATTGGTGGTGGTGGTGCCGTGTGGTTGCCGGCACCAATAGAAAAAAGAATAGGACTACTGCATCTCTTTCCCACGGATGTCGTAAAAGGCGACTAAGGGATTAGTTTATAAACTTGCGATCAGCTATTTGGCTTAATAATAGAATTGAGATTCAAATAGTGTCAGGTTGCTAGCCCGTCGCCTTAAAAAGAATCCCAAGTTTGTAAGCCTATCCCTTAGTCGTTTATAGTAACAACATGAATAAAATGTCTACTGGTTATAAGCTCCATTTATATATAGACTTACCTTATTGTGTAGGCGTACCAATAAGGCTCAATATCGATTGAATAACAATTTCGTATGAAGTTGATCGTTTTAATATAAAGACGAAATATTTTATGTCAAGAATTTCAATAGTACCTAATAATATTTTGTTACTTTTCCCGCATAGAATGTAAAAGTGTGGTAACATATATAATGTAAAAAAATGTCGTGTTGTTCCCGGCACCAACAGAAAAAAGAATAGGACCGCTCCATCTCACTTCTATGGAAGTCGTAAAAGGCGACTAAGGGATAAGCTTATAAATTTCCTTAAAAGATTCTTTTAGGCGATGGGCTAGCAACCTGTCACTATTTGAATCTCATTTCTATGTTAAAGCCAAATAACTGAACGTGGCCCATCGGTCTTTTCAAGACTGTTGGCTCTGTCTACCCCGCAGGGGATATAGACATGACTATATGTATGTTTGTATAAAGTGTAAAAATTTAAGATTACAGGAACAAGAATTAATGGAATTTTTCGATTGACGTGAACGAAGACGCCGAGCCAAGCATCCTCTAGTGAATACAAATATTTTATCACAATTTTAAAATTTTCCCATGGATGTCGTAAAAGGCGACTAAGGGATAGGCTAACAATATGGGATTCTTTTTTTAGGCGATGGGTTAGCAACCTGTCACTAGTCGAATCTCAATTCTAGTCTAGTCTACCCCGCAAGGGATATAGACGTGACCATATGTATGTATGTATTGAGTAAGTCTATTCCATTCCAAACGTGGCCTTAGAGTCTTTTGACTATTGATAGCTTTGTCTACCCCGTAAGAGATAATGACGTGAGATCTATCTACCCCGTAAGATAAAGACAAAATTACGTAGGTATGTGTCTTATTATTGCATTTTCAAAGTGCCTACCAAGCAAAGACTTTCGAATCAAAATTCGACACGAAAATCATGACTCCGCGAAAGTCCGCTAATTATAAGTTAAAGTTCCCACAAGTTGGCTCGAGCTTTTGGTATAAACTTTGCACCAAAGCTTGCCACAGAACAAATTCCTAATCGCAGAGCGCAGATTCCTGTGGGACTTGGGAGCTTTATCGCTATAGAACCATCATTTTTCCGTTAATTGAAAAAGTTCCCGGGACGGGTCGACAACCGCTTGGAAGCTTTTGTGGCCAGTTAAAAAATGAGTGGTTCTCAATTCTGTTGTATGTTATTTTTATATTATATGTTTGAGAGAGTATATACATATGTCTTTCCGTCAATAAAATGTTTTTAATTTAACTTCACAGGAGCATCTTTCTTTCTCCCTCATCAGAGATTTTTCCAATTATATTATACTTATTTCGATTTTATTATTCCAATATATTGATATTGACACGTAAAAAGTTTGAAATAAACCAGATTTATTTTTAAAATACGATACAATTGCAAAGTATCGCTTAATGACGAATATTTAGGAAGAAAAATTAGGTTCCATCGCTTAAAAGTTTTAGTAATTCAAATTTTTATTAACATAATTTGAGTACAAAGTCTTAAATTTATATAACAGATCTTCATATTAACCCTTTCGGATATTGCAAACATTTATATGTTCAGTAGACATACAATACTTATAAAACTAATTTATACCTATAGGTACTTATGGTATCTTTTGGTAATTTTTTTATTAGTATCCCAAGTTTATTAGCCTCAGCTAGCTTAGAAAGAATATAGCTTAGAGAAAAACAAGTATAGAAGTGCATTCTTGTTACATTTTTTTCTGAAAATGTCTGAAGTGTGGTGAATGCAGGGACGCGTGGCTACAAGAATTGAGGGCACATTGCTTCTGCCACAAGTTTGACGTGGAATTGCGGCGTGCCTTAAAAGCGAGGAGTACCGCGACTACTAGTCTACTATTGTTTATTGATGCCTTGGATTTATTAAACTTACATAAGGAATTATAGGTTTAGTTTAGAAGAGCGGATACTCCAAACTTGTTTAATTCGCGAACTACTATATGAGAGCTTCACAACAAAAAAAAACACACACACTTTAAATTACCGACCGATGCGATGATGAACTATTGCGTAGTTATTTTTATTTTCAAATTTTTTCACTCAAGTTCATTATGTAATAAAAAACAAAACATGTAACTTTATACAACTGGCCAGTAACATGTGAAAAAGAGGATGACAAATAGTAGAAAATTAAGCAATTCTTAACATATATTTCAACAAAACTCAAGTGCATTTTGCATTTGCAAATGGAAGGCTCCAGCCACTTATTTGTTACCCTCTTGTAAGTTACTTAAAAAATATATTTCTTTTTTAATATCACGTCTTCATCTCTTGCAGGGAAGTCATAGCCATGAGTCACAAAACTCAAGGGCGAATATGTCCTGGTATCATCTATGTGGCAACATCATAAATGTCACTCGCCATCAAACCAACAACAGTGACAATACAACGCGCTCAACCAATAGCAGAGAAGAATCTATGGCGACATCTCGAACGTCACCAAGCCTATCACAGCGCGTATACTAAATCGCGCAAGCAAAGATTTCACGGATTGGAGGATATACACCACATCCGACACGACATCGTCGTTTTGCAAACATTGTTTTCCCTCACCGTAAGAACTAGTTGATGTCATTCTATCTAATATCCTGTCGAGGGCCTACACACTGGAAGTAATTTAATAAGTATTGTCCTAGTAAAAAGTTCTTCTTAAAGTCTTAATTACTTACTTGTTGAACATAAATTGACACCGGATTATTTATAAATTTGCTTTTTTCTAAAGGTCGACTGGTAGAGAATGCTATTAGCATTAATTCCATGCCTATTGTACCTTTAACTTGAAAATAAATTAATTAAATTATGATGAATAAATAAATTTATAATCCCGGAGGTCCCGGGTTCGAATCCCGGGCAGGGCATGATGAGAAAATAACTTTTTATGATTGGCTTGATTCTTGGATGTGTATCTGTATAAGTACCTATCTATACTAATATTATAAAGCTGAATAGTTTGTTTGTTTGAACGCGCTAATCTCAGGAACTACTGGTTTGAATTAAAAAATGTTTCATATAGGAATTTATGATTGTTTAGGATATTTATAAATAAAACACATTCTAGCTTCGCTTGCATGATGACGCAATGCCCAACTCTTTATCACTCCTAATCCATTGTATACATCCTTGAGATCTAATACTGTGAAGACACCTTTTCCTGCAAGTGAGTTATAAATTTCTTCAGGCGAAGGGATTTGATAATTTTCTCTTAAAATAGCTTTATTTAATTCCTTTGGATCTAAACATACCCGAAGAGACTTATCTGGTTTCTCCACTATAACTAAATTATTACACCAAGTGGTAGGTCCCTCTACCTTTTCTATAATACCTCTACTTTCATAATTACATAAAGTTTCTTTAAACCTATCTTTTATCACCTGAGGTACCCTTCTAATTGGCTTGACTACTGGTTGAACATTTTCTCTCAACTTTATTGTATATGTTCCTATGTTGCCTAATCCTGAAAACACATCCTCATTAATTGCTAAAAATGTGCTTTTATCCTGTACAACTATATTGTCTACTTTATTAATTAAATTAAATTTTACACAATCTGGCAACCCTAACACTGGCTGAACCTGCATATCTACCAAACAAAACCGAATACAACCTTTTTGTCCTTTAACAATACAATTTAGTTCAACACTTCCTGATGTTTTTACCTCTTGACCATTATAAACTACCAGAACCGTTGGCTTTCCTAACATATATTCTCCCTTTGTAATTTTATTAAATAACCTAAGCGGCATAACATTACAATCTGCTCCAGAGTCCAACTTAAATTTTATATTATAGCCTTCTACACTTATAACCTCATGCCATTGTAACTTACTTAAACTACTTACTGAATATGGTCCGAATTCCTCACTACTACTGTCCTCACCATTATTTGACTCCTTCACTCCTTGTACTTTTTTATGTAACTGTTTTGTTGTGCCTGGTTTTTCTTCTTTTCTATTTTTGTATCGACACATTACCGCAAAATGATTGAATGTTGAACACAAAGCACACTTCTTTCCATACGCAGGACAATTTCTATATTCATGTTGTCTTCCACATCTATTACAATGAAACATCTTCTGCCGATCCTTTTTAGCTGAACTTTCCTTCATGAAACTTATTTCCTTCGCATTATTCTCCATCTCCTTTATTTGTTTCTTGCTATTTTCTGCTGCTTGACATAAATTTATCGCCTTTTCTAATGTTAAATCTGCTTCCCATAATAATCTTTCCTTGAGACTAACGTCTTTTACTCCTATTGTTAACATATCTCTTATCAATCTCTTTTCTTCTTTAAAATCACAGATCTTAGCTGCATTCCTAAGCCTTGTAACAAAACGATCTACTTTTTCCTCTTCCTCTTGCCTTAAATTGAAAAATTTGTAACTATTGGCCACTGTGTTATTTTTGGTACCAAAGTGATTGTCCAGATTTTCCTCTAATGCCTTGCAGGATGTATACAATGGATTAGGAGTGATAAAGAGTTGGGCATTGCGTCATCATGCAAGCGAAGCTAGAATGTGTTTTATTTATAAATATCCTAAACAATCATAAATTCCTATATGAAACATGGTGTCAGGTGAAAACAATTTAAAAAAGATCCTTAGTGTTGTATTAAGGGGAAAAAACAAAAAGAAAATAAGATTAGTAACACAATATCTACATGTACTTCAGTTTGAGGTTTGCTAAGCGGTGCTTAGAAATAAAAGATGGTGGAAGACCACAAAATGGAAAAAATAATGGTAGGATCCATAAAGCCGCCTGTGGGATATTCAATAATGGATGGAGACTCATGGAAAAAGTATAAGCAGATATTCAACCTATATTTAGTAGCAACAGGCTTGGAAAAACAAGAGGATGAAAGGAAAATTGCAGTTTTCCTATCATGTGCGGGAGACGAGATGCTGGATGTATACAATGGATTAGGAGTGATAAAGAGTTGGGCATTGCGTCATCATGCAAGCGAAGCTAGAATGTGTTTTATTTATAAATATCCTAAACAATCATAAATTCCTATATGAAACAAAAAATGCAGAAGAAAGAAGAATTTCGTGTTGAATAGACCATTTACCGAAGAAGGCTTTAGGCTATATAACACATATTGCTATATTTTACATCACGCTGCAACTACAAGGAGCAAAGAAATAATGGAAAATGTGATCATCTTTGAGGGCCTTTCAATGATGTCCAAAATAACTATTCCACGTGGACGAAGTCGCGGGCACAGCTTAGCGCGTGAAATTAGCGCGTTCAAACGAACAAACAAACAAATAAACTCTTCAGCTTTTGGTATAATATTAGTATAGATTATACATACATACATATGAAATTTGGTATGTAGGTAGCTGAAGACCCAGAATAACACATAGGCTACTTTTTATCCCAGAGTTCCCGCGGGATTGATAAGGTTTCCATGCGGACGAAGTCGCGGGCGGCCTCTAGTACATACATATAATCACGTCTATATCCCTACGTAGGCTTATAAACTTGGGATTCTTCTTTTAGGCGATGGGCTAGCAACCTGTCACTATTTGAATCTCAATCCTATCTTAAAGCCAAATAGCTGAACGTGGCCTATCAGTCTTTACAAGACTGTAGGCTCTGTCTACCCCGTAAGGGATATAGATTATAATAATAAATAAAGCTTTTTTATAAGGCAGTAAATCGCTTCCCTCCTACAACTTACGACCTTTTATCCGTACTTGTCAACCGCAGCTCTTCCATTCTCAATCATATTTCTATTTTTACTAACTTTTCTTAAAATAACAATCTTATATAATACCAGTTAGTGCTATTGGATCGTGTTAACACATTCCTACATATTTGCGCCTTTGAGGTTTTCTGCCTATGCATGGCGAAATAATTTTGTAGTACAAGCTGCACAAGGATGTTCTATTACATATTTTCTACACACCTTTTCCCGGAGGGTTAGGCAGAGACTACATCTTTCCACTTGTCACGATCCCTACATACTTCTTTCGCTTCATCCACACAAGTGTCGTCATACAAGCTCGTCAGTTTCGTTACTTTACATACGTACATACATATAGTCACGTCTATATCCCTTGCGGGGTAGACAGAGCCAGCAGTCTTGGAAGTAACAGGTCTTCGGTACTTTTATAGGACTTTTATGGTAAAAGAACAGAAATAAAATAAATTTCACCGATCCAATTGATCCTTCAGAACATTACAGAAGCGTCACGTATTCTGGATAAGGTTGTAGCAATTAGGGGACGTGTTTTGAATTAACTGAGAGCTAAGAATTGATTGGAGTTACCGATTAGAAAAGATTTAAAATTAAATCTTATTCATACTAGCTTTTGAATTCTTCTTCTCAATTCTATCATTAAGCCAAATAGCTGAACGTGGCCATTTAGTCTTCAAGACTGTTGGCTCTGTCTACCCCGCAAGGGATATAGACGTGACCATATGTATGTATGTACTAGCTTTTGTTCGCGACTTCTTCATCCGCCATTAATTTCTACAAATTACTATGTTAGTCCTTTGTTCAAGTTATATTACTGAAAATTTTTATAATAATCCGTATCAGTATTTTTTGTGTCAAAGAGTAACAAACACAACAAACTTTCGCATTTATTATATTAGTAGGAAGTAGGTACTCGTTGCAAGTTAGGACAACAAGTTAGATGAAGCTATCACTCTGATCGAGTTAACACTATGACAAGAGTGAAGATGACAAGGCATATAAGTTTTTTTAGGCAAAACCTTTTATAAGCTTAGCAACATTGCTGTAGTGATGATTTTCATTCGAATTTTAAATTCATCTTTAAAATATTACAAAAACAGCGATATGAGCAGTATATAACAAAATGAAGTCTGTTTAATAGGATCCAAAATAAGTTACAAATCCTTTAGTTGTTATTGTTTTTTGAAGCAATAGATTCTTGAAACCTTTGCTTACTCTATTTTATTTTGAGCTCTCCGGAGTAGTCCGAAATACGAAATAGCCGTGAAATAACATTATTTGGCTGAATTTTAAGTGGTCGTTACTGATATGCTGGATTTAATTTGTTTTGCCCTCTGCTTAATTAAAGTGTCATGGAGATTTAGCTTACCGTGCGGTTCCTGGCACCAATAGAAAAAAATGAATAGGACTATTCCATCTCTTTCCCAAGGAATTGGCTTATAAACTTAGGATTCTTCTTATAAGCGATGGGCTAGCAACCTGTCACTATTTGAATCTCAATTCTATCATTCAGCCAAACAGCTGAACCTGGCCTGTCAGTCTTTCAAGACTGCTGGCTCTGTCAACCCCGTATAGACGTCATGGAGATGGCATAAATATAATGTAATACTTCATCTAATATTTCTGGCATAAGCTGTAAGTTTAATTATTAAAATTTGGAGAGTCAACACTACAGTAAACCTTAGTCCAATAAACCTTAGTCATATCTGTCTGTTTGTCTTCTATTCAACCTAAAAGTTACCTGGAAGAGATCGCATGTAGGTAATGTATGTTCATATGAATTTGCTGTCAGTAATTGTCATGCAAGAAACAGTTATTGTATTTACCAGTCGTAATGAAATTTTGAACATACATATTTGAAGAAAAACTCATTCCCTTGGAACTAACATTAAACAAAAATTATTCATAAATTATAACCTTCCTTTTCTTCAAAGGGTTAAAACACCCTTCCAATATGACCTTTAATTCCAGGAAATATGAAGAGGCCCCATCCTGCTTATTGCACCCTCAAAGTCTGCATTCAAAGAGCTATCGTGGCTTTGTAGAGAGTTCAATATACCGCGCCGCCATCTTTTATAAATTCACTCACGAATTTAATTTAGCGCCTTACAGGTTTATAAAGCAAAGAGTTGGGCCTGTTAGGTATCACTACTGAAATACTATAGGCGCAAATTTAGTAAACCTTTTTAGGATACTTATGGATATGGATGTTTATCTATCAGTATTTATTATAGAAAATATAGTATCGATGAGTTAGTTACCCGTAATACTTGTCTCGAGCTTATTTTAAGTTTACTTTATCTATTACCGTATATATTTATTTACATAAGTACATATATGTATATATATATATCCCTTGCGGGGTAGACAGAGCCAACAGCCTTGAAGAGACTGATAGGCCACGTTCAGCTGTTTGGCTTAATGATAGAATTGAGATTCCATCGCCTACAAGAAAAAATCCAAGTTGATGAGCCTTTCTCTAAATAGCCTTTCGTAAGTTTATAAGACTATCCCTTTGTCACCTTTTACCACATTCATGGGATAGAGATAGACTGGTCCTATTCTTTTTTCTATTGGTGCCGGGAACCACACGGCACACGACATCCACGGGAAAGAGAATTATATTTATGTATGTATTACTATTTATTTATAAATTATATTTATTTACAGTGCCCAGTGAAAACTTGGGATTCTTTTTTAGGCGATGGGCTAGCAACCTGTCACTATTTGAATCTCAATTCTATCATTAAGCCAAATAGCTGAACGTGGCCATTTAGTCTTCAAGACTGTTGGCTCTGTCTACCCCGCATGGGATATAGACGTGACCATATGTATGTATGTATGTATTTATTTACACTATCCCACGGCTGCATCTGTGTAAAATCAAAAGGAAAATTCCGGGTAATAATTTCTAAGTGCACCCTTAGACCAGATAACATTACTGACTGACAGACTACGCACAGCCAAAAACACTGACACTTCTGTATGTAGTAAGTACCTTATATGGTCTTAGGGCTAATGAAGGATTTCCAAAATTCCTATAGGAGCGCGAATTATGTTGCTTGATGAAAAATATACTTTATAAGTATATTTAGGATTAGAGCTCTTCGTCCTCCCAGCTTTTAGTCCCGGTTGCATCCTCACTACTCTGGAGAGGAGCCCGGGGTATGCCTTTGACCCTAGACCCAGGATTGAGTGAGTCAGGTTTTTACACGAAGCGGCTGCCATCTGACCTCCGCAACCTTTGCAGGTAAACCTAACCCGTATTGGGTCGTTCATGGTTACCTACACATCCAGTTTCCTGAATGTGCAGGTTTCCAATCCGATAGGTTACGAGTTCAGACATACATACATATAATCACGTCTATATCCCTTGCGGGGTAGACAGAGCCAACAGTCTTGAAAATACTGAATGGCCACGTTCAGCTATTTGGCTTAATGATAGAATTGAGATTCAAATAGTGACAGGTTGCTAGCCCATCGCCTAAAAGAAGAATCCCAAGTTTGTCGTAAATGGCGACTAAGGGATACTTAGTCGCCTTTTACGACATCCATGGGAACGAGATGGAGTGGTCCTATTCTTTTTTTATTGGTGCTGGGAACCACACGGCAAAGGTTACGAGTTCTGTGGTTACAATTGTTTCTACATGAGACTCAAAGAGATCTGCACTTTCATCTTCTAAACACGAATTCTGTCATAAGGCTAATTACTCATTATACAATACAACCATTGTTTCATTGGGTATAAGCCGTGGTACACAACGCAGGTTTTCAACAAAGCATGAACTTTGAACTTTGGACCGGAAGCCGAGTGATACATCCTGTTTATGAACTTCGTTATTGCGACTCCATATTTTATTTTTAGCGCAAATCCTGTTGACATTCAGGTGAATTTTCAGTAAAGGTTTTCGTGATGGATATATTGAAAGGTTACCATGCGACTTACATCAGTAGTATCAATGACATACATACATACATATAATCACGTCTATAACCGTTGCAGGGTAGACAAAGCCAACAGTCTTGATAAGACTGATAGGCCACGTTCAGCTGTTTGGCTTAATGATGGAGTTGAGATTTAAAAAGGGACAGGTTGCTAGTCCTTCGCCTAAAATAAATCTCAAGTTTATAAGTCTATCCCTTGGTCGCCTTTCACGACATGAGAATGAAACGGAGTGGTCCTATTCTTTTTTTTATTGATGCCGGGAACCACACGGATTAGCAATAACTATTTTTGAAATTATTTTCTTCCTTATTTTGAATACTAACCGATGCTCTTACGCTGAGGATAAAGATCGTGAGGAAATCTGCACATTCAGGCAACTGGATGTGTGACAATGATCGTTCTGATACGGGTAAGGTTTGTCTCCACTCCACTCCAATGATTGTCTGTAAATCATCATGCCTGGGGTTAAAGTTGAGGTAAATATGAATTGCTACATGCAGCGTAAAACCCGAAGGTTGGTTAACGATGTTGAATAATTTCTCAAAAGTATGTCGAAAGATGTCGAGGTCCGGTAGACTCATTTTGTGTTAATTTTTTTTTTAAATGGTTGTTGTTGTGGAAAGATGAAACAAATAATAAGAATATACACATAAAATTACGCTTCTTTCGCGGAGGGGTAGGCAGAGACTACATGTTTCCACGTCTCTGCATACTTCTTTCGCTTCTTCGACTTTCATGTAAGCTCGGTAAATTAATGAAATGGCCACAGATAATAATTGGTCCACCACTAAAAAATATATCCCTATCCATTGGTGACTAGGTCGATTTTAACCGAATGGAGTAATAATGGGAAATGATTCTTTATTAGAAGTTAAAAATATAAGCTAATAGGAAAAGAGAAGATTGGAGTGCTCCACTTTTTGAAATGAAATGAAATGAAATATGAAATGAAATGAAATATTCTTTATTTACTTGAAACATGGTACAAATTGGTGTTAGAAAAATATGTGATCTTACTTGTTCCGCCAGAAGTATGGCATGTAAATATTGTTTTGTAATAAATTAATTCCAAAATTAATAATTTAAAAATTAGTAATTATACAATTTAAAATTAAAATAATCATCAATTGAATAAAAACAATGAAAAAATAAAAAATCATGCAGTCTATTCTTAAATTTATTAATTGGCAAAGACTTGTATGAGTCCGGTAGTTTATTATATATTTTAATGCACATGCAATATGAACTCCTACTTCTAAATCGTAAATTGGTACTGGGAACCACTAAATTAAATTTGCGCCTGTTCGATCGTTGTATTTGATCATCACGTTTATTAAATAAGTTATGATATTTTTTTACAAAAAATGCAGATTCAAATATATATAGTGAAGGGACAGATAGAATTCGAAGTTCTTTGAACAATGGTACACAAGTGTCACGATATCCCAGGCCACAGATTGCACGAATACATTTTTTTTGTGCTATGAAAATAAATGCAATTATACAGCAAGATGGCTTCTCTATATGTAAGTATAAGAGAATCCCATAGCTTACTCCATATACAAGAAGAAGATTCAGCTAACAAAAGCAGTTTCATTATTTTTTTTAGAATTTAATATTGACGTTCCGTATTTAGAAATATTTTAAACTGCTGTAAAACTTCGTCAATTCGTCTGTGAGCTTGTCTATTTTCTTGAAGATATTGAGCTATGGAGAAGGTATCGGACTAAAACCACGATTGCGCCATCACCTCCGCCCATACAGGATCCTTCCAACAATCGCATTATATCATGATACAATGATAACCAAGCCGCGTTCATCTGCACTCCCCCACTGACTCAAGAAAAGTAAAAGCAAAACCAACAACTGGGCTCAGCGCATTGCCCGCCAAGAAAGTGACCGGGCGTCACGCTTTAAAATTTAAAAATCGAACGCCCAAATTCCGAGTTCTGGAACCTCTCGCGCGCTTTTTGTACCTACATGTCACTTTTTTATTTTAACTTTTTTTTTCTTTTTATTTTTTAATCCGTGCGTTGAACTTGTTGTCGTGTGGAGTGCAGCCACAGTGCAGCGTACTGTTTCATCATTGTGGTTTGTCGTACGCAGTGAAAGTGGCGTTGTGACGTAAGCGTTACATTAGAACAGATAATATGGCGGATATTGGCCGATTCGGGAAGCGGTGTCTTACTGTTATCGGTAAGTATGTGCCTAATTCGCTTAATATAGTTTTTCGATAAACAATTTTTCTCATGCAAAGGTTAGGTAGGTATGTATTTATTGATATTATTAACAGCTTCGGCTACTCTTGATCTATCGAAATCATCGAGTGAGTACTAAGAAATGATTTAATTTTTGCAGCCTGCAAAAACTGACTGAAAATCTTTATGCGTTTGACAATATATGTAAATATTGACACAAAAAATTTTGTGAATTTGTCTTTTTGTCCTGCTTGGTACTTAATCAAAAGGAGAAACGAAAGTACTTATTTCTTTTCCGCCAACGATTAATTAGTAAACTGAATACTTACCTAACTCAAATAAAATTAAAGAAAAGTTTTATATAACACAAATAAACGATTGATTTGATAATTGTTCAGTACGTCATTGTTAACCTTTGAATCGAATAAGTGTAATTCAGATTTTTATCTTTAAATTCTACGCAAGCACTGGAGAAAACCTTCCCCGCGCCGATTGGTCAAACCGTGGAAAGTCAAATTTTCTTTGTTTTTAACAACAATTGTCTTGCAAGTCGTGTGATTACAATACTGTTCGTCTTGCTTTCTCCAACAATTAAAGCACAAAAAAGACAGACTTGCTCGTTTTATTATATCGTGCAATACTGTTTAGCACCTGAGAAGTTACTCCGTAACGAAAAAAAGAAGTTTGATAGACTTTAAATATAATATACCGTTGGCTTAGTAATTGTTAAAATTTACTTAAAAAAATTTCATGTTAAAATGTTGCCAAGGCAAGTCTATGTAACCTACCATGTGAAATTTTTTATAAGATCTCGTAAGTATAAACAAGCTCTAAAGACTACGCTCTTTACCTTGCCTTAAAATCAGCTGTTCTATAAGAACATTTTACCGCGGTAAGTGCTTAATTAATTTCGTATGGAGCAGCTGATTTTTTTTTTTTTTCAGACAGGTTCCTAGTGATTCATAAGATAAAGAAGCATACAGTGCCAGAATTAATTAAGTACCTATTGTCTTGTGTGGTTCTTGGCTCTATAACCTTCTTCCCTTCGCCCGCGTCACTTTAGCGCCATCTACAAAAGAATATCCAATGAAGTTTTCGCAATTCCCACTACTAAAGTTTTTACCGGGATGAAAAGTCTCTGTGTCCTTCTCCAGATTCTTATTGATGTACGTATCTATTTACGCAAAATTTCATAAAGATTGGTTCAGTAGATAACGCGTGAAGGGGTAACAAACAAACTTACATGAGATTATTCCAGTAACCGTGTATAATTGGGACGGAGCGCTAGTCTTAAAATTAAATATGGCTGACATTTGCCAGCAGATTTCCCGCTAACTTAGTTGTAATGATTACATTAGCACGAGCGTGTCCTTTAAAGGCCGCTCTAAATATAAACCATAGCGATATGTTTTTGACCTACTTTAACCCTTTGACCGCCGTGGACACCTTTAGGCGTCCAGCGGAAACTGTCTTGAGACGCCGACGACTTCTTAAGTAGCCGAGATTCGTATCACATTCAAACAAAAAAAAACTTTACTTTAATACTAATCTTATTGAAATAATATCGATAGGTAGCTTGATTATTCGTCAAACTTTGGTTTAACCGAGGCGGAATGAAGAAAAAATATAAAAACACCCATTTAAAGCTTAATTTACAATTACCTAAAATTTTATGAAAATACACTATCAAGTAGCGCCAACGACACCTTTAAGTGTCGCGTAGTGATGGGAAATTGTAGTTTTTTTACAAGTACCTACATTTAATGTTCCTTATGTTATTGTAGTGGGTATTCATTGAAGCATGTTTCTATTGCTCTCAGTTATATGAGATCTGAACTAGTCGTAGTACTGTCATTGCCTAAATATGGAAGAAGAGAGGCCATCTTCGCCGTCGATATTATTCGGATTCTCAAGTCGTAAAAGAAAGTATAGAGAAACAGAAAATTCTAATAATAAGCAGACACAAACAGAATACACTATTACAGACACTATGGTGTACAGAAAAACTACAAAAGAAGGAAATATTTCTTATTCTACTCGTCATTTGCCCGATGTTAATTTCGACGATAGAAGACCGTCCGATAAAAGGAATGAAGACTTTGCAAGGTTGGTGGCTTTTGAATTAGAGCGTTTGCCGGAAAACAAACGTTCAAATGCATATCCGCAAATTTTAAATCTTATAAGATTGTTGAGAGGGGACCCTGATTTGGACCAAGTCATAGAATTTGTACCAATCCAAAGTGAAAGTGAAGGAGAAGAAACGGAAGAAGAACAATCAATACCACTCAATATAGCTCTGTAATAATTGTTAATCGTCGGTAATAAATAAATATTAATGTTGTTGAAGTTTCGTATACAAGAGTGTTTTATATTAATTAATATTATTATATATAATAATAAATAATAATATATTAATTTCCTAAACCTCTAAATATTTAGCATCATAAATAATTATTAAGTAACGAAATTATTCATCTTTTTCGTAAAATCTCAATATTATAATTATATACCTTCATTTTATCGATAAAAATTACGGACGTTTCTAGATAATTTTACAATTAACGTCCCCTATACGCCACGGACACCTTTAGGCGCCCGCTTGTGACGTCAGAAGCGAAAGCAATTTATCGACTAGTGCTTGCAAGATGTGGGTAGAAAAATGAATAAAATATATCGAAATACCCGTGAATCATTTGTTGGTTTATATTCATATTGTATGTAGCATTTCCTGTGGATAAAATTAACTTTACGATGGAAAATGACGATCTTATTGCAATTCTGGAAGGAGTGGAGATGTCGAACAATTTATTGCTATTTCTGATGAAGATTCAGATCTATCAGATTTTGAGGTAAGTTTCAGTAATTACTTACACTCGTATTCATAAAACTTGTCAAATGTTTAATAAGCCTTCTTTAGCTAAAGTATGTTTTGTCCTTACCTCACATTTAAAAATTTTACGTTGAAAGAAAGTGACAAAACGTACTTTAGTTAAAATAGGCTTATTAAACGTTTGATAATTTTATTGAATAAGGAGGTTATAAATTAATAGCTACATATATGACTTTTACTTTTTTCATTATACCTACTTAATGTAGAAGTGTTTTTTAGGACTAGACTACTGAGGAAAGTCAAAACATTTCTGCTGGGGAATATAGTTTTCAATGGTCGTCCGAAGCCTTCGAAATTAAAAACGAGCCGTTTGATGATTTTTTTAGCGGTATTTCGCCGTCAATGATTTCGTCGGTCTCATCAGAATTGGATATTTTTTTACATTATTGCAATGAAGCTTATGTAGAAAAAATTGTTGAATTTACTAATAGTTACCAGCAATATGTTGTTAGACATATTGATATAAAACTTCATTCAAGATTAAAAAATTGGTATCCTGTAACAGTTCCTGAAATGTATACATTTTTCGCTGTGTGTATGCTAATGACAAGAAACAGCCGGAATACGATTGAAGAACACTGGTCTACTAACCCATACTTGCATTCCGGCATATATGGTAGTCTTATGTCGAGAAACCGGTTTTGTACAATTTTAGGCATGTTGCATTTCTGCCAACTAGGCCCTAGGACTAAGGAAGAAACTATATTGTCAAAAATTATTTACCCAGTAAATCATGCTCGTCAGACATTTAAGAATAGTTTTATACCATACGAAAAAATTTGCATTGACGAAAGTATTGTACCATTTAAAGGGCGACTTCTTATTAAACAGTATCTTCCCAAAAAAAGAAATCGTTTTGGTATCAAGCTCTTCGTTTTATGTGATGTGTTGTCGGGAATAATTTTGGATTTTATTGTATACTGCGGCAAAGACACGGAATTAACACATTTTGATAATTTAGGCGCAAGTGGCTCAGTAGTTGCAACACTTCTAGAAGAATATTACGGTGTTAATAGGAAATTATACATTGACAATTGGTATTCAAGTCCAAAATTGTCTATATTTTTAAAGCAACGAAGTATACATACATGTGGTACAGTAAAGCCGAATAGAAGCGAAATGCCAAAATTTAAGAATTTAAAGAAAGGAGATAGAGAAGCTTTGTATTCTGACCCTATAATGGCTATGAAATGGCGTGATAAAAAAAATATACATATGTTAACAACTATTCATAAAGACGAAATGGGGCCAACAGAAAAAATGGACCTAATGACTGGTTTGCCTAAACTGAAGCCTGAGTGTATCATTGACTATAATAAAAATATGGGTGCCGTGGATGTCTGTGATATGATGTTAAGCGGTCTACAATGCATAAGAAAAACCATTAAATGGTATAAGAAACTATTTTTTCACATCCTAGACTTACATTTGCTGAATTCGTATCATATCTTTAAAATAACTTGCAAAGACGATTTTAGCCCTAGTTTCAGGAAATACCAATTGGTATTAATAGAACAGCTTGTTCAGAAATATGGTGAGCAATCAGTTCATAAAACATTACCGTCTACATCTCGTGCCTTAGAACAACCTACGCGATTCTTGCCCGGAGACGGAGCTCGACATATGCCTTCATACGTTCCCAAACAAAAGAAACTTCGATGTAAACTTTGTGCTCGATCTAAAAAACGACGCACCACCAGATACATGTGTGCAGTGTGTACAGTGGCACTTTGCGTAGTTCCATGTTTCCAGCTTTATCATAAAAAAAAAAAAATTATTCATAATTTTTATTTTTTGTTGGTGTTGTTAAGTAAGACAATACATATATAAATAAAAGTCAAAAACTTAATTTTTGACTTTTATTTATATATTTATTGATTTGGTTAGCAAAGGCCTACAAATCTATAATGGAACAAAATACTTTTTTTATGTACTTAAGTGGGTACTTATATAGGTAAAATTGGTTTTGTCTTTATTCAAAAAAAGTGTTGCGATGTCAAAATTTGCTGTACCTACTGGTGTAATGTGATCAAATTTTCTGCTGGAACTAATTAGATAAAATTACACTACTAAGTAGGTAATCGAAATTTACCGCTATCATAATTTTATCGTGCTCGTGGACAACACTATCGATTTAATAAATTATCTCCGAAAAGATACACCACTGACGCCACGGACGACTAAAGGAGTCGCCTAGTGATGTGAAAAATCGATGTCATTGAAATCATTTAAAAGGTTTTTTTTATGTGTTTATATATTTGAATTGCATTATTTTTGGTTAAAATCAAGTAATATGTATTGTTTGATGTTTATGTGTGGTAACGGGAAAAATTAAACAAGGAATAAATAAGGTTCGTTTTTTTTTAATATTTTTTCGATAACTATTTACCCAACCCTATCCTCAAAGTGCCGCCGTTTTCGCAAAAAGTACCCGTGGCGTCGGTGACACGTTTGTCGGTTTTGCTTATGGCGGTCAAAGGGTTAAAAAGAGAAGGTTTTTAATTCAACTTTATGACGATTTTTTTTATATCCTTTTACTTCAGATTGATTCTATATTCATCAGTATAAGATCATATGATGAAAACTTGGAGATAACGAAGGAATATTTAAAATTTTATAAGTAGGCATACTAATGACATTTTAATCTGGTATTGGTACTAGAGATAATTAGGAATTATAAAAAAAAAATTAGACAACCGGTCATATCCATTTTTTATTAATATTTTTTTAGAATAATAACTATTTAACTGCAAACAGTTTATGCCACTCAATATAAAATACTGTATTTATAACTTGTAAGTTTCAAACTTGTCAATTTAGCTCCAAGCGACGACACATAACTTAATTAAAGTGAGCACTCCGCAACCAACACAAGGACGTATCCAGAACCTATGAAAAGGGAAGGGAGGCAGTTAAGGGGGGGGCAGATAAAGAATTTCTTAAAATAACCTGCCTCTTATAGTACTCCGCGATAGGAGCAGGGTTTTTTGCACTAACATTAGATTTTTAAATTTTATTACTAATGTTACATTGTTAGAGGCATCGCTTTGAGTAAAAAAATGATGCAAGCATGTCATTTTCTGTGATTACATCGCGTTGTTGGATTTCTCATACCAGTTTACAAGCAACTGACAGCTGTGAGTTGGATATACTTCATAATCATACATGATTTAAGTATCGGGCAATTGAACAACAGAACAGTTCTGTCTTTCAATCGTCCTAATCGGAAAATTTTTGCCGTCAAACAAAAAATTGTAGGAAAAAAGATTTAAACTAGATAGCTCTTATAAATAATTAAAAAAATTTAATACCTAGTAATAGATACGCTTAAGTAAATTTAAAAATTGCCCCTTTATTTACCCCTGTGTAAGTCTCTACCTAGCTACGCCCGTGGCTCCTTACTCTACATCTACACATATTGAGTTAACAAACTACGTTATCGCGAGCTTTAATCTGATCGAGATGAGTTGCTTACACGATTTGGGAAAACATACATACATACATATGGTCACGTCTATATCCCTTGCGGGGTAGACAGAGCCAACAGTCGAAAAGACTGAATGGCCACGTTCAGCTATTTGGCTTAATGATAGAATTGAGATTCAAATAGTGACAGGTTGCTAGCCCATCGCCTAAAAAAGAATCCCAAGTTTGTAAGCTTATCCCTTAGTCGCATTTTACGACATCGATGGGAAAGAGATGGAGTGGTCCTATTCTTTTTTGTATTGGTGCCGGGAACCACATTTGGGAAAAAGGTTAATTTAAAGAGTTTTTTTTTTAAGTTATGTTAATGTCATACTTTTTTCAAAATTGGATCTATTTGTTTTCTGTGGATGTCGTAACAGGCGAATGAAGGATTAGGTAGTTTCATCCTGTCAACAGCCCCCGTAGCGTGGCACGCGCTACGCCGTTTTTATCGCGCGAAACACTATCGCTGTCCCGTTTCACGTCATAATAAAAAGCGAAATAGCGACATTTCGCCCGATAAAAAAAGGAATAATAAGTTCACGACTTGTGTTATAACACTATTATGAGACAGTACCTACCTGACCGATACTTTATCTTAAAACAAATAGATAACATCCAAAACCCTAATCAGAAAAGTTTATTTTCATCATGTAATGACCGGGAATCGAACATGGGACTGCAGCTTGTTTGGAATATCTTTATGACACAGAAATTTTAGCTTTGAGTCGAATGTTAAAACTGAGGCCGCCGTAGTTCATCGTACTGAACATAGCGTCGTGTTTGATGCGCGCATGCGCACGTAATTATATGGTGTAACCGTATAATAGCGGAATGCGATCGTATTGAGTAATATTTATAATCGCTTTATTACAAACTTCAAACGAATGCGAATGATTTTTTTTTTTTTAAATAAAAAACATAACCTGACTTGTTATCTGACTGGCATCTGACAACCTAAGCTACTGGGTCTAAAGTTTGAAATACAGTTTTTTTATACAGTCTAGGAATACAAAAATATGAAATTTTCTTTAAATATACCTACTCAATATTAAAAGAAAATTTCATATTTTCCTATCTCATAAACTACTTGAATAATTTTTTTTAAAACCGATTTTCGGTTGAATTAGTTTTTTTTTCACATGTTATTCCAGGCGTAATTATTTACTTCTCATAATGCAACCAAAAATGTATTCCCTTATAAGTATAATAAATCAAACTTAATAAATCTGATTCCATGCCTTATTATACTTCATTAATTTTCGATTCCAAGTTAATATATTAATTCATAAATATGAGAATTTAATTAATTACTCATCTGCCAAATCTTAATTGACGGTCGCGTCTTGGCGGTAAGTGGAAACTTCATTTTAAGCTTCAGAACGGCTTGTGACAGTTTAAATTTGTCTAAATTGTACAAATTATATATAATTTTACTTAATGGTGTTAATAACTCTGTCTATAAACTAACTCTTCACTTCATCTTATCTTTAGGATAAACCAAATGTGCCGGGTGGTTCCCGGCACCAATTCAAAAAAGAATTGGACCACTCCATCTCTTTCCCATGGATGTCGTAAAATGTGACTAGGAGATAGGCTTACAAATTTGGGATTCTTTTTTAGGCGATGGGCTAGCAACCTGTCACTATTTCAATCTCAATTCTATCATTAAGCCAAATAGCTGAACGAGGCCTTTCAGTCTTTTCAAGACTGTTGGCTCTGTCTAGCCCACAAGGGATATAGACGTGACACATACATATGTATGTACATATGTATAAACCAAAAAGGATTAACTTGCTGTAAAAATGGTACCCCAAATGAAAAGTATAAAGTATGATGAATTCAATTTTAATTTCACAAATTAATAGATAAATCAATTTTCGGACATTGGAAGAAGACGTACTTACATTGTTTAATAAACATATTTTTATAATTTTTTTTAACATTTTTATGATAATTTTAATTTTATTCAGTAAAAATTCGTAAACAATTAATTTAATTAAGTATTTGGAATTCATCTTGCATAGGTACGTTGTTACAGTTACACTTGTACAAAATTAAGTACATACACATATTTTTTACAAATTTGATTAATACGCGAAAAAATAACAAGCGACGCTACTGAGTTCAATATGAAACAGTGAAGAAAACATGTCGCAATACGCCCAACTTTATAACAACGTCTCTTACATCCTGTCCCACAAATGTCCCACAACAAAACTATTACGCATCACTTGCGTTGCGTTGCGTTGCGTTGCGAAGTTACATGTTTACGCCACAATGCATCCGTTTTGCGCATTCATTCATAAGTTATTTTCACTTAAAAATAGCATGTCTTTACTTAAAATAAATATGTAGATGGATGGATTCTGTTACATGGAAAACAAAAATAAAATATTCTTAAATAGGTTGATACAGATTTTTTTTTGTCTGTCTTATCAATAACCATGTGGTTTAGAATAGGACTACTCCATCTCCCCATGGATATTGCAAAAGGCGACAAGGGGAATGGCTAATGAACTTGGGATTTTTTTAGGCGATGGGCAAGCAACCTGTCACTAATTGAATCTCAATTCTATCATTAATCCAATCAGCTGAACTTGGCCTTCGAGTTTATCGTGGCTAGTGAATTTATCTATCCTTTACGGGGTAGTATTAGTTATTGAAGTCTTCGATCATATTCGATCTTTATCGAAAACCGAAGAATGAAGATATTACAAAGTGTATAATTACCAACAAACCATAAAATTGTTGGTCCGGGTGCCCTAGCTTTATCTGTGGCAATGTCTGCGCGTGCGCCACTTCTGCTGACTAATGGCCGCCTTCTAGTGAAAGTGGTGATGTCAACAGTCACGTAATACGAAGGTAATCCCCATCCGAGGATTGTGGTCGTAAATATTTACCGAGCCAAAAGTGAGGTTAAAGATTATTTGCATTTTTATTCTGATTTTAGTGGGTCGAACATCTTCATTTTTCTGACGTTAATCCGAGTTACATCCTAACCTATTTGAAGAGCCCAGGGTGCGCTTTCACGTTGATTGGGAAAGTCTCATCTCATCTCATCAGTCTGATTTATAAACGAAGCGAATCCTGTCTGACGAATCCTGTCTGTTAAATTTATCCAATCCATATTGGATAAATTTAATAGCAGGAATTTAACAGGCTCCCCTTCATAGCCGAGGAGGCTTGTTCCATGCACAATAAGATACATAAGTATAGTCACATTTATACCATAGGCCACGTTCAACTGTATGACTTAATGATGGAATTGAAATACAAATAGTGACAGGTTGCTAGCCCGTCGCCTAAAAGAAGAATCCCAAGTTCGCCTAGAAGAAGTTCATTTGTATCCCTTATTTTAATAATCCCAAGTTTATTAACCATTCCCTTAGTCGTCTTTTACGAAAGATATAAAATATATACATTAATAATAAATCATATTAAACTTGGCCATCAAAACTATCACGTAACTCATCACCTTCAAATTAGCACGGACAGACGAACACACAAACAAATTGCATAATAAATAATGCCCACGTAACAATAATGAATCGAGTGCAACGAACGACGTCTATTTTTAAACTATTCGAGTCAATCAATAATCGATCAATCATGAAAAAGATACTCATGACTTTGACAAGCGAAGACTACCTATTCTGTAGATAGTGTTTTGTTTTGTTTATAATAGATGTTACTAGCAGCGCCCAGGGGTTTCTCTTCCGTGGGAATTTCGAAATAAATACTTATCATGTTGTTCCACTTTGTATTCTACTCGTGTACCAAATATCATCAAAATCTGTCCAGTAGATTTTTTTATTTTTATAATATTATTGCAGTGCGACTAGACTACTTAAGGGGCATGCATAATTTCCTCTAATAACATGACCTTTCAACTTTTTCAGTGAAATTTATAAAGATTTTCATCAAAATACTTACATAAAATATACTAGCTGTCCCGGCAAACGTTGTTTTGCCATATAAATAATTTTTAATTTCTAGTTAAAAAAATTTTTAAGTGTGGACAACCCTTATTACTAAAGGGTGTGAAAAAAGATGTTGGCCGATTCTCAGACCTTACTCAATATGCTCACAATATTTCATGAGAATCGGTCATGCCGTTTCGGAGGAGTACGGGAACGAACATTGTGACACGAGAATTTTATATACAAGAAGATAAAAGAAGAAAATGAATGACTGACTGAAATATTAATGCACAGCCGTGAGATCTGTGATACCGTTTTAATTGATTTTCTTTTATGCTACTAATATTATAAATGCGAAAGTTTGTGAGTATGTCAGTATGGATGTTTGTTACTCTTTCATGCAAAAACTACTGAACCGATTACGATGAAATTTGGTATGTAGGTAGCTGAAGACCCAGAATAACATACAGGCTAACTTTTTATTCCGAAGTTCCCGCGGGATTTATTCCACGCGTACGAAGTCGCGGGCGGCCTCTAGTATACAATATATAAAAGTGATAGGTATGAAAAAGGTTAAGTACCTACTTAAACATACATACATACAGCCACATCTTTATCCCTTGCGGGGTAGACAGAGCCAACAGTCTTGAAAAGAATGTATGTTACGTTCAGCTATTTGGCTTAATAAAAGAATTGAGATTCAAATAGTGAAAGGTTGCTAGCCTATCGCCTAAAAAAGAATCCCAAGTTTGTAAGCCTATCCCTTAGTCGCCTTTTACGACATCCATGGGAAAGAGATGGAGTGGTCCTATTCTTTTTTGTATTGGTGCCGGGAACCACACGGCATTACCTACCTACTTAAAAAGCTGTATAATTCCAAACGATGTTACCCGTTTCGCTGCGCCTGCCAGGTTTTGTCAGCAAAATCTAGGTTGATTGGTGCGGTTTGCCAAAATGTATCGGGTTGTGTTATAGTGAAATACAGGTACACACGACACCAAATCAAGGTGCATCAAAATGCATACATTTATACATAAAATCACGCCTTTTTCTCGGATGGGAAGGCAGAGACTACATTTTTCCACTTGTCACGACCTCTGCATACTTCCTTCGTTTCATCCACATTCATAACTCTCTTCATGCAAGCTCGGCGGTTTCGGGTATTCTTGACCTGACCCTTTGCCTGGACGTCCTTTGCATCAATTTATCTAAAATTAGCACATTTTTTCAATATTGATAGGGCTTATAAAATTGGGATTCGTCTTTAAAATGGTGGGCTAGCAACTGTCACTATATCTGAATTACAAAATTAAAATAATCAGCTGAATGTACGAGACTGTTTGCCCTTTATATGTATGTATTTAGAAAATGTTAATTTTATTTATCATCATTATTTTACTGCTGCATCCACCCTTAAGGTTCCTCCTCAGAACTCAAGTTTTAACTCAACAGCGTTATTTGTAGAAAGTTTCATTAAAATCGGTTTAACTGCGATGAAGTTATCGAGCTAACAAACAAACTTACTTTCGCATGTTATCAAATAATAATATCAAGTAATATATATACATAAATGTAGCTTGTATGTTGCCGTGTGGTTCCCGGCACCAATACAAAAAAGAATATGACCACTTCATCTCTTTCCCATGGATGTCGTAAAAGGCAACTAAAGGATAGGCTTACAAACTTGGGATTTTTTAGGCGATGGGCTAGCAACCTGTCACTATTTGAATCTCAATTCTATCATTAAGCTAAACAGCTGCACGTGGCCACTCAGTAGTTTCAAGACTGTTGGCTCTGTCTACCCCGCAAGGGATATAGACGTGATTATATATATGTATGTAGCTTACATTCTTTTGTTAAACCAATTGCGCCCGCGACACTACTAATTTACTTTCATGTAACCTTGTCGTCACACTTTCATGCCAGTGCATAACTTTAAAGCAGGGTTTCTCAACCTTTTTTAAGATGCGCCTTCATAAATATTTGCGAAAATCATCACATGACCATTAAAATTTAAGTTATTTATATTCCGAGTGTTATGTGTAGAAATATATATACATACATGCATAGTATAATCACGTCTATATCCATTGCGGGGTAGACAGAGCCAACAGTCTTGTAAAGACTGATAGGCCACGTTCAGCCATTGGGCTTACAAATATACATAGATCTCGCAAAAGCTAAATCGCGGACGAATGTCTACATTTAAACAAAAATGTGAAGAGGTATCTATGTCGATGTATCCAGATATGTCTATTTTTTTGTAAATTAACAATTAAGACGCGTCTACTATGTAAAGCATTTTGATTACTTACAAAAACAATTTCACATAAATTCTTAGCATTGCATAGTAAACACGTTCCAATTGTTGAGGAAGCCTGCTTTAAAATGAATGAACGACTAAATCACTATTAGTACCCACGTGAAAGTGCCTTAACTTGCGCAATATGTTTTGTAGCAACGAGACTGATACGGAGAGACCTTGGGGAAATCTCCTATTGCTCAATGTGTGGATGAGATCCATACAAAACGTGCCTTTTAAATTGTTAGCCGACTACGAATAGGCAAGTTATGGTTTTGTTTCTAACATACATACATATCTATAGTCACGTCTATATTCCTTACGGGGTAGACATAGCCAACAGTCTTGAAAAGACTAAAAGGCCACGTTCAGCTGTTTGGCCCTAATGATATAATTGAGATTCAAATAGATACAGATCGCCAGCCCGTCGCTGAAAAGAGGATCCCAAGTTTATAAGCCTATCCCTTAGTCGCATTTTACGACATCCATGGGAAAGAGATGGAGTGGTCCTATTCTTTTTGTATTGGTGCCGGTAACCACACGGCACATTTATTTTTAAATGTTACTTTAAGCACTCTTAAGGCGGATTCGGTCCAGATTGGTATTTTTAGCTGATGCATGAACATATTGTAAGTAGATAAGTATGTTAATACTAAAACAACTGGTAAATATTTATATGTTCCCCAAATTTTTGACAGGGGAAAGAAGATACTTGTAAGTACAAACAGACGAACCAACAAACAAACGAATTTACTTTACACAAAAAAAAAATACCACTTCCTATTATTGTTATCTAATAAATGCAAAAGTTTGAAAGGATGTGTGGATGCAGTGTAGTAGTATTTCTTTCTTCTTTTTTTCTTTCACGCAAAATCTACTAGACAGATTTTGATGAAATTATATCCACGGGTAGAATATAACCCTAAATAACATAACCTTTTTATCCCAAAATACCCACAGGAGTTTAACAATACTCGTATCTAAATATATAAAAAAAAAAGAAACGACGTTTCCGATTTCAAAACTAAATTTTCACTTTAAACGTAAACAAATAAAATAAAAAAAAACATGTAACCAAAATTGTAGGGCTCCTTTTTAGTTTTATTGGCGACCAAAACACGAGAGAAATCTGATCTCTCCTAAATTAGAAACCAGGTTTACCTTTTCGGCATCAACCTTAGTGCCTCGAAATAGAGTTTGTTATAAGAAAGGCTTTAAAAACTAATTATTTAAACTGCCATCTCCAATACCCTTTTTCGGGGAATCGGTATGCCAAAATTAATTTCATTTCGAAATTGTTTAGAGCTTGTTGCGACTCCAAATTCTGGTGTATTTTTAAATTTATTGTAGTCAGTATAATTTTTGTTTTATCTTACAGTTACACACCATTAATAATTACCTTTTGCCTTTGCTTCAGGTATCCTCGTTCTATCAGACATCAAATGCCAGTATCCAGTCCACCATCCGGGTAGGTATGCATCATTGATCCATGTCACAATACCTTACATTAATTACTTTTACTCCTAACACGCCAAATATACCGAGTTTTCTTCCAGTCTCCTTCGTGAGAACGGGTGAGCAGTGGCCGAACCCACATCTGCAGCAAGGGAACCCACCATGGCATCAATTCTCAGCACCCAGGAAAAGATCGCCAGATGATTACCCCCAACACTTCTATAATGGTCCTTATAACGAACCATTCAGACATAACCAAAGCCCTTATACTACCCAAGGATTACACCAAAGCCAAGGTCAACCCATAAACTTCCAACCAAACTACGAACAAAGATCATCATTTGATCCATTCAATTCAAACAACCCAAATGATGGAAGACTACTTTCAGAGTCAGCTTTTACCAAAATATCTGAAACACTGGGTGCAATAAACACTGTAGGACACTATCTTGTAGACATGGTCAGTGAAAATGAGAGAAATGAAACGGACCCCAACTTACAACAGTTACCACAAGCTATTTACACGATAAGCAAGAACGTTTTAGGACCAAATGTTACAGATAAAATAGCACCGATAGTCAAGAAAGCGTTACCAAGAGTACTTCCCGATGCACCCATTACTAAAATAGCTACAAGCGACATCAACAGAAACGATGAAGCTAAATATTGTACGACACCCGAAGGCGAAGAAGGTATATGTGAAGATCTCAGTAACTGCCCTCAACTGCTGTTGAATTTAGTCAATTTGAGGGAATCATTATGCTTCAAAGATCTGTTTGTACCCGGAGTCTGTTGTCCGAAGAATGCAATAGTGCCTTCAGTTTTAACTTCGGAAAAACCAATTGTGACTACGACTAGTAAGCCCACGTACTTAGTGCCAGTGACAACTCAGCGACCGAAGCCAGTAAAGAAACCTTCAGCAGTTTTAACTCTCACTACTAAAAAGCCTAAACCTGTCACCACCACTCAAAGACCGACACCAAGACCTACCACCACAAGGGCTACAACCACTACTACCCCTCGACCTACGACTACAACTTTCTTCACGGTTGCCCCTCCTATTCTTGGAAATTATTCCCTAACTGTGGATATGGATGGTAAGTTACCGAATAGGTAAGTAATAATGAATCGCTTTACAATCATTTGATGGACTTAATTTTTCATTAGATTTAAGCTGTTATTTTTCCGGCTGCAATTTCTTTTTCATCTATGTTGACTTTTTATTTTGTAAATTGGTGATAATTTACGAATCATTTACTACTTAAATCCTTATCAAATCCTGGCTTACGACACTGAACAATAAGAACATAACAGATCACAATGTTATGCTTTCCAGATTGCGGGCAAAGAGAGGACGAGGGTGGACGGATAGTGGGTGGCACGGAGTCTAAACCCGGGGCTTGGCCCTGGATGGCAGCCATCTTCTTGCACGGCAGCAAGCGCAGGGAATTCTGGTGTGGAGGCACGCTGGTTGGGAAGCGACATGTGTTGACTGCAGCCCATTGTACAAGAGACTCGAAGCAGAGACCGTGAGTTGAACATTTTGCCTTTTTAAACAATGAGGTTGGAGCCACCAAGCGTTCGACCTCTTATAACTGAGATGATCCTCATCAATGATCAATGATACATGATATATTTTTGTTTTTTTTTTTTACTTTTTTTTCCACGTGTATTTAGTCTTAACCTGGGTGATTCTTAATTTATTGTTGAAAAAGTTGTGCTCACCTGTATTTTGTACATGCTTGAATTTAAATTCGTGATTGTTTTTATATTAATGACCAATCGAAGTCACTAGAAAAAATTATTAAGATTTATTTTTAAAGGATCTTACCTCGGGGCTAGCTCAATCTGTTGATTTCTGTACAAAAATTTGATGTCTAGGTACCAATCTTCTGTCCAGATTCCCAGCCCGTCAGTTCAGCGTTCGCCTGGGTGACGTGGACCTGGCGCGGGAAGACGAGCCCTCCCGCCCTGTCACCCACCGGGTCACCGCTGTGCGCGCCCATGAGCAGTTCTCAAGAATTGGCTTTTACAATGACATTGCTGTATTAGTTTTAGCGGGTAAAGTTTTTTACTAACTTTTGGTCTGGGTTCTTGCTCTCGTTAGAATTGTAACTAAACTTTGTTAATTATGTGTATCGTACCGTGTGGTTCCCGGCACTAATACAAAAAAATAGGACCACTCCATCTCTTTCCCATGGATGTCGTAACCAACATTGTAACCATATTCGAGGAATAAATGATTATGATTAAGGGATAGGCTTACAAAGTTGGGATTCTTTTTTATGCGATGGGCTAGCAACCTGCCACTATTTGAATCTCAATCCTATCATTAAGCCAAATAGCTGAACGTGGCCATTCAGTCTTTTCAAGACTGTTGGCTCTGTCTACCCCGCAGGGGATATAGACGTGATTATATATATGTTTGTAATCTCAGTAGCACTCCGAAAATTCCTTTCAGACAACGTCCAAAAATCCAAATACGTGATCCCCATCTGCCTACCGACGGGTGAGCTTTCCCGCCAGCAATTCGACGGCTCCCTCGCCACCGTGGTGGGCTGGGGCACCACCAGGTACGGCGGCGGGGAGAGCACCAAGCAGCTGGAGGCCAAACTGCCCGTGTGGAGGAACGAGGACTGCGACCGCGCATACTTCCAGCCTATCACCGACACATTCCTATGCGCCGGCTATGCGAGAGGAGGTGTTGACGCATGCCAGGTAACGAATGATAAATTGCGTTGAAATCCAGTGTTCCATTTGCTGGGTATGTTTAATTGCCGGCTCGACATTCTGGTTATATATATACATATAACCACGACTATATACGTTGCGGGGCGGGGTGGACAGAGCCAACAGTCTTGAAAAGGATGATAGGCCACGTTCAGCAGTTTGGTTTAATGATAGAATTGAGATTCAAATAGTGACAAGTTGCTAGCCCATCGCTTAAAATAAGAGTCCCAATTTTATAAGTCTATCCCTTAGTCGCCTTTTACGACATCCATGGGAACGAGATGGAGCGGTCCTATTCTTTTTTTTTATTGGTGCTGGGAACCACACGGTCATATACAAGCCACTTACTGGCAACTAGCTTTTACCCGCGACTTGGTCCGCATTAGGAAGTTTTTTTCGATGAGTATGAAAAAATAAAACTGAGCTGTACTTTTTGTACGTATGTGCCGAAGACGTGATATATGTATGTATGTTTGTATGTATGATATTTGTTTTTTTCTTTCCAGGGTGACTCCGGCGGGCCCCTGATGCTGCTAGCCAACGGTCGCTGGACCCAAATCGGGGTGGTCTCCTTCGGGAACAAGTGCGGAGAACCCGGGTACCCCGGGGTCTACACCAGGGTCACGCATTACAACAACTGGCTGCAGCAGAATATTGTTTAATAGCTCCTCAAAAATATTTCAGAAGTGCAGTTGGAAGGATCCTAATTTGGGTGTCATAAACTTTAATGGCATTAAGTTTTCATACGATTTTTCATATGAAAGTTTATGCGAAACAAATTCAAAATTTTTATTCATTATTATGGGACACTTCATATCACATAAGTATCATTTAATAATTGTGATATCTTTTGGTTTCACAACATTGTTTGTCGTCAAATAAAACTAAGTTTACTGCCGCTTTCAAAGCGTCAGTGCAGAAGAAGCGGTAACAAATTGCACTGCAGGATTTTTTTCAAAAACGTCATTTTCACGAAAGGACGTTTATGTCAAAAAATAGTTCTTTAAATTAATTATACCATTAAAATTTATAAGATCTGTCAAGTCAGATAGATTTAGCTGGAGACCCCGGGCTCTGAAACAACACCGTTATGGATGCAAGGACTCAAATGGTGTTTTTTTAAAACGTAGCAATGACATCTGTGTCTGTAACACCACGGTTGTGCATACGATGGATCAGTTACGGCCGTGCTTTATTTAAATGAGTAATCATTTAAACAGGGTGATTTTGATAGCTTCTTACTCGTCAGTGGATGTCGCGTCATTCTGCGCTAAATAAGATTGTCACATGATAGAGGATCGCTATCTTTAAAAATTTCATTCTGACCTGACCTGACTGTGACATTGCTTTCCACTTTCAACAAGCTATATAATAATATGTTCATTATTTTTATGAATCAAAGTATTGTATAAAGAAATCTTTAGAGATTAAATATTCTCAACTTGTCTGAATCGTCGATTTCAACTTTCAAATCAGATTTCCTTTATGAATCACTGTTTGGTTGTTTTATTAGTTTCCACCGAAATCTTTACCACTTCCCTAATATGCGAGGGTAACTCCATCTTCACATTTTTCTAAACAAATTTCACACATAGGTACCTAGGTTACCATTTATAAAATGGGATTAATTGCAATCCGGTTACCAAATAAATATTGTAATAAGGTAGGTACTTTCACGGATACCTTAATAGTTTACATATATTTTTTATTTCACTAACGCGCGTGAAGCACACTCATTTCATTTCTTAGGCCACAGTGGCCGCTTACCATCAGGTAAACCATATTTCTTTATCCTTTTTAATAGTCTCATAAGAAAGCTATTTATTTTTTGCCATAAAAGTGTGGTATAGTCGATTTATTTATTCAATAACTTATTTTAATTCCTATTACATACTCTCATAGAAATAGAAGTTTTTCTTGTTTTCAAGATTCTAGTAGCCTAGGTATGTGATATAATAATGACTGTTCGTTTTTTATAGACTTGAAAATTGTATACCATAAGTTAGATTAAATTTGTATTTTTAAAATAAATTCTAAGTAATGTAAAAACTGTTTTTTTTTAATCTTTCATTCCTACTAACGGTAGTCCCGATTACAACCTTAGCAGCCTGGGTGCACCTTTGACTATGATACAGTATTATACATACATACATACATACATACCGTCACGTCTATATCCCTTGCGGGGTAGACAGAGCCAACAGTCTTGAAAAGACTGAATGGCCACGTTCAGCTATTTGGCTTAACGATAGAATTGAGATTCAACTAGTGACAGGTTGCTAGCCCATCGCCTAAAAAAGAATCCCAAGTTTGTAAGCCTATCCCTTAGTCGCCTTTTACGACATCCATGGGAAAGAGATGGAGTGGTCCTATTCTTTTTTGTATTGGTGCCGGGAACCACACGGAAAACATACAGTATTATACACGTATATATGTTAGGTATGCTGTCCCTATTCCATGTTTTACCTTTCATTCCCAAAGATAGGCTGGAAGAAATTGCTTAGCAATAAAGTGCACCTTTGCTTAACATATTCATAATGTATGTTTCTACTACATATGTATTTTTTTTACTGTTGGCTCTGTCTTCCCCACAAGGGATATAGTCGTGACCATAAGTATGTAGGTATTTATTTTTTATGGGCAATAAAGATAATTAGTATTGTATTGAACATCACGACCGTTTTTACATAAGAAGCAATTTCCGGTAGACTTCCACAACCTTATCAGGGAATCTGACTGCTCAGCTCATGGTTTACACATTTAGTTGCCTGAATTAACAGATTTCCTCACGATATTGTCCCTCAACGTAAGACAGCGTCATGCATTCATACGTATAATCACGTCCCTATACCTTACGAAATAGGCAGAGCCTTATGTAACAAACAAACGTCTCGAAAATACTGATAGGCCACGTTAAGCTGTATGATTTAATATAGCATGCTCATTTAATATGTTAACTCGTCCATCAACATTTCTTATAATTAAAAACTTGCCAGCGAGACATTCCGTCCTTAGTGCAATGAAAAAAGAAGAAAACTAACTGAATGTAATCGATTAAAATTCCATTTAATATAATCAAGTTACATTTGCACATCCCTACGCTTAACAATCTATCAATGTCAAAATTGTCAAAATTGAACTTTATCAAACTGTCATGTCACTGATAAATGGATGGATGAATGTGTCATCGTTTAGAGTACATATTTATTTCATGATTTTGTAATTATTATCGATATAAATAAAGAGTGGTCTTAGTTCTGTAAAGTATTCTAGACAATATTATTAGATCACTACAATATTATAACAAGCAAGACTCAAAATAAACACACAAAATGAAGTATTCCACTTCACCAACTCCCAGCTTGAGTAACTACCCCAGGAGTACTTCTCCACTGCCTGCTCCCGCCAACTACCAAGCTACGACAGCCAGCGCTGCGGTCAAGCGGTACAAATACCTTCGAAGGCTCTTCAAGTTCAATCAAATGGACTTCGAATTCGCAGCTTGGCAAATGGTGTATTTGTTTGTAGCTCCACAGAAAGTGTTTAGAAATTTTAATTATAGGAAACGTAAGTAATATAACTTTTGTTTTGACTACTGGCTTTTATTTTTGTTTTAATTATCGAAATTTATACACATTATTGTGCCTGTTAACTGCAGAGATAAAAATCTCTCTCAATCTGTGAGAGACCTGTCTTACTGCCTTTCTTGATCTTCAAACTTGCCTCTAAACTTCAAGTTTAGACTGCCTTTGATGTATATTTATGTGCAACATTGTTTTATATATTTTCAGACACAAAATCGCAGTTTGCCAGAGATGATCCGGCATTTGTAGTTCTACTCAGCGTGTGGTTATTTTGTAAGTATATATTGTATTAGTTCATTTTGCCTGGTGCGGTTAATTTAATACAGTAGAGATCCCACTAATGGCATTCAATGAAGTCATTAACAATAATATTTTACTATCTTAGTTTGAAAAAAAATAAGCTTATTATTCATAAAATTTCAGTGTCTTCAATATGCTTTGCGCTGGCCATGAGCCTGAGCTGGGGACAGGTGGCACTGTTCGTGTTATTTGTAGTCTTCGTGGACTTCATCGGGGCCGGCATCCTGGTGTCAACGTTTTTCTGGTGAGTTCTTTCTATGCATAAATACTAGTATGGCACATCACAACAAAGCCAACATTCTTGAAAATATTGAAAGGGCATATAATCACGTCTATATCCCTTGCGGGGTAGACAGAGCCAACAGTCTTGAGCGGAATGATAGGCCACATTCAGCTATTTGGCTTTAAGATAGAATTGAGACTCGAATAGTTTCAGGTTGCTAGCTCATCGCCTAAAACAAGAATCTCAAGTTTGTTAGCCTATCCCTTAGGCGCCTTTTACGACATCCATGGGAAAGAGATGGAATGGTCCTATTCTTTTTTGTATTGGTGCCGGGAACCACACGGCACAAATGAAAGGGCATGTTCAGCTGATTAGCAGAATGATGAAATTGAGCAAAGAAGAATCCTATAGTCACCTTTCAAACATCCATGAAAAGATATCGAGTTCAATTTCTATTATTTTTTCTATACTTAGTGTATACTAGCTGTCCCGGCAAACATTGTTTTGCAATTTAAATAACTAGCTGTGTCCGCAATTTCGTCCGCCTGGAATAGTTATTTTGGGCATCATTGAAGCACTCAAGGATGAATAATTTTCCCCGTTTTTTTCACAGTTTCCATCATTTCTTCGCTCCTTATAGTTGCAGCGTAATATTATAAAGCCTTAAGCCTTTCTCTTTTAATGGTCTATTCAACACAAAAAGAATTTTTAAATTCAAACCTGTTGTTCCTGATATTAGCGCTTCAAACAAACAAACTCCTCAGCTTTATAATATTAGTATAGATAAAAGCAACTGTTATGCCACACCTCAGTGACACACTGGGAGATGTCTCCATGTTGTCACATATTTTGCCTTCTTTTCCATACTCCATATTATTTTTTACTGTGTAAATTTCTATGCAGTAAACATATTACAAACAAAGAAACAAACATATTAGTTGTAATCGCTTGTCTGTATCACCGGAGGTCCTGGGTTCGAATCCCAACCTGGGCATGATGAGAAAATATTTTTTTCTGATTGACCTGGGTCTTGGATGTTTATCTATATAAGTATAAGTATTTATTATAAAATATAGTATCGTAGAGTTAGTATCTCGTAACACAAGTCTCGAACTTTCTTCGAGGCTAACTCAATCAGTGTAATTTGTCCCGTAAAATAAATAAATAAATTAACAGGTACATAAGCAACAAGTACCTGCGCCGGGACCTCGACGGCCCCGACGTGGAGTGGGGGTACGCCTTCGACGTGCACATAAACGCGTTCTTCCCCCCACTGTCTCTGCTACATTGCTTCCAGATAATACTGTTCAATAGTATGTATTCCCTTGTTTATTTGTTCATAATTGACAGAGGCGAGCGAAGCTTGTTTTTCAAACTCAAAAATATTTATTGCTTAACTGTGAATGATTAGTTAGATCTGCTAGTCGATTTGGGACGAAAATATACATTTTTTTTTGTATATATGTATGTTTGTAATGCTGTATCTTACGAACTGTGTTGGTCTGAGTTTGATGAAATTTATTCAAATGTATGTGGTGGTGTCAATAAAAAATTTTAATTCGTGGACCATCAAAATCGATCAAGTAGTTTTGTTCGTCGTTCGTCGTGAATTCAGACCTCACGAACGCGTTTATTTTTATTTTTTTAATTATAATTCGAATGCGTTTCACCTCAATCTGCCTGGTGGTAAGCCAGAAGTTTTTGTGAATATCCCAAAAACAACTTAACCGATTTAGTTGCCTTACTAATATAAAAATTATATTGACAGAACCTACATACCTTTTAAATTACATCAAAATCAGACCACCCTTTCAGAAGGTACGCTGAGATTACATATTTCCAATTCCTACGAAACATTATATTCATAATTCCCTTCATGATGAGTTTGCGTCATCGGTTTCGGGTACTTTTGACCTGACCTATCGCCGTGACTTAGTCTAATAACTATGGATTAATTTCAGATCTGCTGATCCACGGGGGGTACCTGTCTTGTTTCGTATCCAACACGTTCTGGCTCGCCTCCATTATATACTACTTGTATATCACCTTCCTTGGTTATAGCAGTGAGTATCTTTCTCTCTTCCTTCTTCGTCCTGGCTTAAGTCCCAGTTGCATCCTCACCTCGCTGGAGAGGAGCCAGGGGTGTGCCTTTGACCATGGATCCTGTATGGTCAGGTTTTTACACGAAGCGACTCTCATCTGACTTGGATAATCGGTATTATATTGATCATGGTTACACATCCAGTTCCCTGAATGTGCAGGATAAAAATATCGTTTAATACTTGTATATTATTTATATATTGTTTAACCGCACATCCTTTATTGGTAACACCATTATTTCAGATCTACCGATGCTACAGAACGCTAGAGTGTTCCTGCTGCCACTCCCAATTCTCGTTCTGGTCTACATAGGAACGCTGTTAGCCGGTTGGAACCTTAGTTTGATGCTCATGAATTTCTACCATTATCGGGTGCTGTAGACTGAATATGTTATAAGTGGGGAAAAATATGTGCTAACAGTGGACTAGATGCCAAAGTACTAAAGCACTTATAATCAATAGGTATGGAATCTAAAACTTTAATGGTGAAATGTAAAACCTAACATACAAATAATGAAATGTACTTATGGCCAATAATTCATGGTACAGTACGCCTTCAATAGTCCAATTACAACTAAAGGAACATTTATATATAAAATGTATGTGTGGACTTTTCTATGTCCCTGTACAGTCAACGGCACATAAACATGACCGCTCTGTTCGTACGAAAGCAGTGGAGTTTTTAACATAAGAATGTCCATAATTTATTGTACTCATATCAAGTACATACATATGTCCTTAACAAACTGTTATAATTTAGGTAAAAATCCAGGTTATCTGGTATTTAATATAGAAAATTATTGGAATGAATGTTTTGTGTTTGAACAATAAAAAAAAACATGTTAATATAGAAAAGAATATTTAATTCGATTACGAGATAATCACTATAATCTAAGTCTATTGTAAATATTATTTTTTATAATTAAAATTATTAATTAAACGACTCGGTTGTATTAATTTACAATCCATTTTTAATATATCACATCACAAAAAAATACATTGGTAATTGTTTTTATTTTTAACAGAAGATTTAGTAATAAATTATTTAAAGGGGGACAAAGATTTCATTGTAAGGTATATTTTTACCCATTTATTTTTCATTTTTACTATCAACAATCACTTTAATTAAATATCAGTGAAATTTTATCTTAATATTGTTTTACACTAAAAAAAAGCACACAACAACTTATTAAGTTATCCAGACATAGTAATTCAAGAAAGTAATCAGTTACTACAAAATTTCATAAAAAATATATACATTATACACGTCGAAACTGTATTTTGCTGTTTCTTTGTTTACCTTTAAATAATAAATTATGAACGAGTGCTTTCAGTCATCATCAAGTACAATAACTTCATCTGAAGATATAGGTTTCGGCACTGTCTTCTTTGCTTCGCCTTTTTTCGGTTGGACCGCAGGCTGCTTCGGCACAGACGTCTTCGTAATAGTCAGCGAAGAAGGCAACTTGCTTATAGAAGCGTTGATATCTAAAGGTATAGTTGGTGCCTTCGGTATGTGTTTCTGACGCTCTGCCAACTTTTCTTGCAGCGTTTTCCCGGAACCGGCTTGAGTATGTGGCAATGGCGGTTTCGTGTGAATAGCTGAGACGGTAGTCGCACTAGACATGTGAGCGGTGGATGGTTTAGAATGTGCGGAGTAAGTGTGCGATGAAGAGTTAGAAGACCCGCCGAAAGAAGACAGATTCGCAGTCATTGACGCCGGTAAAGTTGGTAGAACTGTGCCCATTGAAGGCGCTAATAGCGCTGGTTTTTGAGGAGCTGACACCGATCTTTGCGGAGCTGCAACTGATTTTTGATGACCAGTAACTGATTTTGAAAGACCAGTTACCGAACTTAACTTTTGAAGACTGGGAGCAGTTAAATTTGATGTCGATTTTGCAGTGGTTAAATTTGATGTAGATTTTGCAGTGGTTAAATTTGATGTAGATTTTGCAGTAGAAGTCATCATCGATGCAGTTCCGTATGACTTAGGGGGCTTGACTTGAGACGCAGTAGTAGTCACTGGTCGAGGCAATGGGTTTGATGGCTTCGGTCCACGTTTTTGCTTTTTGGGAGGTGAAGTTGGCAAATTGTAAGACGAGAAGCCCTGAGAGAGGAATTGGCGGTAAAATTCCGCTTGGAAGGAATTGCTTAGCGAATTTTGCAAAGATGAATGTAGAGTGTTTTGGAGCGATGAATAACCAGCAAGAGCTGATAAATTACTGAGGTATGAGAGCGAGGACAACGCGGCCGCAGTTTGCTGCGATAATGGATCATTCAACATGGACAAGTAGCTTTGTATGGCAGCTGTAACTTCGTGGTTAGACATTTTTGGTAAAGTGGCTGCAGCCGCGGCCGTTGACGTCGATGCTGTAGTCTTGTGGTCAGGTTTGCTCGCCGGAGCAACAGGTATCGAAGCCGTCGCCTTAACACTCTCAGCTGCTTTAGTGTTCTGCTTTTTCTCCGCCTTCTGACTTTTATCCAAACTCGCCTGTGTTGCTTGCTGCTTCAAAATTTGTGTGAGCGAGTGACAATACCTCAAACTCATATCTACAAGATTCATATTTTCAGTTATAGGAGTCGGACAAATCAGTTTGTAAGCTTCGACGAGCAAGTTTGTAAACTGCTTTGAATTTGATTGGGCTTGTTTCTGTGCTCTGTGGTGTGCTCTATAAATATCCAACGTAAGACTTTTGAGCGCTTGTTTTTCGACCTCATTACTCTTTAAGTCTGCTTGTTGTATGAATTTAGTCAATTGTCCTCTGAGTGATTGTACACATAAAGAAAATGCCTGCTGTGCAAGTTCTTCCCTGTCAGCATCTCGTAAGTATTTCTTATCCGATTCCGGTATTCTTTGAAGATGTAGACTCAAATCTAGCAAGGTTTTATGATCGTCAATCTCTTTCAGTATTTCCATAGTCAGAAGGACACAACGACTCATATGGAACGCGAATCCACCGGCTCTGTCTACCTCCGATACGGGTATCTTCCAGACATTGTTAAAGAAATTGGAAGTTTTTCGTTCGCTAAACAGTCCGCCCAATTTCTGCCCAGATCTCGAAGTAAAGTTTGAAAGCATAAGATCTCGACATCTTTCAATATCCTTTCCCTTTTTATAGTAGAAGTGATAATGGGCGAGTCTGTAAATAGCTTTGTAATGCTGTGGGAAACGGCTAGAGCAGTCTTCAAGAGCGTCTAAACAATCGGAAACAATCGCCATAATTTCGTCATCAGTCAATGGTTTAGGTTCATTAGATGATTTACTCGATTCGCTATCTCGACTAGATTCGCTGGTGCTATCCGACGTCGAGTCACTGGAACTAGAATCGGATGATGATGAAGACGATGTCCCACTAGAAGATTCGTCTTTTTTCTCTGTATCTTTCTTATTATCAGGGCTTGTTACACTGGCTGGTTTTTCTGCCACTGTTTTATCTATCTTCACTTCTTCTAATGCCGCTTCTTTGTTCTCTGCAACTGTTTCAGGTTCTGGTTTTGGTTCAGCATTTTTTTCGACAGCCGAAGTATCTTTGGCGATCCTTTCTGTGTCATAGGACGCTGATCTGCGAACTTTAGCGGCTGCCGATTCTAACTTGAGACGTTTCGTTTCGTTCGTTTCTTCTTCACCTGCATCACTTACGGACCGTTTCAAAATGTTCGCTGCTTGTACCATTTCTGCCGATTTAGGTTCGGTTTCACTTTCAGGCATGCCATCTTTCTTTGGTTTCTTTGTAAATGGTCCGTTCTTCCATTCTGCTAAACACTCTTTGAAAATCTTACCGACTGACGCTGGAATAGGCTTATTCTCATGTTGTTCAATATATTTTAGAATAGATGCATGAATCCTATAATGCAACTCTAATACTTCTATGCTTAAATGTGGTGGAGTACTATAATTAATTTTTAATGGATATACGGCATTTGTTTCTTGTAAATTCTTTACACCTTGCATATAATACTGCAAGTAAACGGCGGGTGGTTTATTTCGCTTTTCGGCAACTTTCCCTAACATGTAGTATGGAAGCCAGGAATCTTCATTTGTTTTCTCGCTGTCGTGACTACTATTGAGATCATTCAAAACCGTCGTGAAACATTTATGTGTCGTGTCTAACATATCTTCTTTCTGTTTTTCTAAAGATTCAAAATCTTCCATGCTCAGTGATTCGCTGGCTTGTTTAAGCAGTCTCGAACAAAATGAATGTATCATATACACAAATATGCCATACTCAATCCACATATTTGAATGTGTTGGATCTAAATCCAAAGTCCGTTTGAAGCATCGAATTATTGATTTAGCTGGATTCAAAACTTCTCTTTCATGTTTGAGATTCTTGCAAGAATTCAATAGTCTCTCTACATTAACAACTTTAGCCAGTGATATTTCCGCCCAGGATTCTAATCGATCATTATTTATAATGACATCTAAAGTGTTGAACTTGACAGACATCTTACCCTCTTCTTTCTTGAAATAATAATCACCTAAAAGGAAATAAATGTCTTTCATCTTATATGGCAACAATGGTGGAACTACTGGTAGTTTATCTTCTACATTCTTTATGTATTTGTCCATTTCTGCAACATATTTTTGTGGATCACATTCTGGGGGCAGAAGTGCAAGGATATGATGAAACAGTTGTTCAGTATCAGCTGTTATACCGGAAATCTTCCCTTCCAACGCTGGTAGCACTGGGGGTCTAAAGATCTCGTATAATTGTTGAGCTCTATTCCAATCTAAAGAATGAGGAGTCACATTGTGGTCAATCAAATATTTCAACTTGTGTTTCTTTGCTGGATGTCCGAACAAGCAAAACACGCATTGTTCCATATATTGAGTAATTTGTTCTAAATATTTAGCCAGAACTGGAGATCGCAACCGTGGCACAACTGTATCAAGAGTGAAATATAATAATTTAGCTTCAGATGCCGCACACCATCCTCTATTTCCCAACTGTTCATGAGCTATGAACAAAATCATCAATGGATTAGGGATATCATCACCTGAAGCTTTATCCTTTTCATCTACAGTCCTTCCTCTTCCTTGGTCTTCCTCCCTTTGTAGTATATAGTGCATAATTATCCAAGGAATTACTGTGCCAAAGGGCATTTCTGAAGCATTTGTCTCCACTTGATGACCAATTATTCTAATTAGGTCTTCCAAACCTTGGCTGAGTTCCTTTCGTGAGACTTCATCTAAACACGCCAACCCCTCAGTTGACAATATATGTTCCATACAACTTAAAATTTTGACCACAGTCAAAGTCCACTTGTCATAATCCGAGGAACCACTTGTGTAACGAAAAAAGTGTTTAAGTGCCTCATGCAAACAGGTCAATGACCATTTGAAACATTCGTCAACCTTATCCAGTGCCCAGTAAGTGTCTAAAATAAGTGAAAGCTGTACAGCAAAATCTAAAGACATTTCCTCTTCTTGTTTTTTGGCCATAGTCTTACAGTGTTCAAAAGAATCGATTACAATAGCCAAAACCTCTTCATAGTTACAGCTGCTATATAAATCCATGACTGTAGACAATTTTTTATTTCGTTCCAAAAATTGTATATATACTGATATTTCAATTTCATTAATTACAGGTTTGAATGTGAAATTGATTAGGTTTAAATTATATTTATCATGAAAATCACCCATAGCTTCAAACTCATAAGATAGTTGATAAAGGCAATCCAAGGCCATCTCGTCACATTTATTCAACATGTGGATGTGTAATTTAACCCAAAGATGTCTCAGTGTCAATTCCAAACAGTCTGTACTTGAAAATAGATGTGGCTTCAAATTTAACCCTAGACCAATAGTATCAACTGCACTCAAATCATGTTGCTGTTCTTCATCTGTATTTGAATTAAACTTTTCATTGACTGAAAACTCTTCAACTAAGACATTCACAAAAGTATATTGTATCAAATCTTCAGTATTATCATTTCCATATGAAGGTGTATCAACATGACCATAATAACATTTACTTGCTTCTATGAATATTTTTGGAAGATTATCAGGCCACTGTGTTTTCCATTTTTTAGCTAAAATATCAAGATAATCTTTTAAAATATCAATAATGTCCTTTCGTAATTCTATGTATTTAGTGATAAAAGTCTTAACATCTTTATGTTCCTCTTCTGATCCAAAATATACCTCAACTTCTTTAATATTTTCTTTCTCTTTTGCTTCAAACATTTTATCAAGGTCAGTCATATCAGGTGATGCCTCTCTTGCTTGGTTTTCTTTTTTTTCCACAATTTCTGGAGTAAGACAAACAGGGACCATTCTTCGTAACATATCATAAATGTTATCATCAAGACGATCTTTTGTATTGGCTTGCTTTTTACGACCAGATCGGCGTTTGTTGCACCATTCCCATTGCTGCAAAAAACTAAGATCACTGCCTCTTCTCCTGACCGGAGCTTTTTTCTGTTTAGGTTCTTGTGGAACCTCTGAAGTTGGTTCCGTTGGCACAATTTCAACATCACTTTCAACCTTCTCTGTGTCAGTAGTTGCTTTATCTTTATCAGAAAGATCATTATTTTCGTTTTCAGAAATGTTCTCTGCATTTTTTTCAGTGTCTGTATTAGTGTCTTCAGGTTTATTCTCCACAATTTCTATTCCTTTTGATTCCTCTTGTACCTCCATTGGTTCCACATTTTCTTCTGTTTCAAAGACTATATCAATATGACATGCATGGCTAAAGCAGTTTTCTGTCATGAAATGATGCATGTGGACTAAAGATTCTCCAACTGAAGCCCAAGAGAGACTAGTAATAGGTTTCTTTAACTTTAAAATCGGCATTGAACATTTGAACTGGTCGGCCCTCTGTTGTTCCAAAAATGTTTCATGGATTTCATCAGCTTCCTTCACCAATTTCTCTGCTTTCTCTTCGTCAAATGGCTCATCATCTTTTTCATTCCATTTATACATAGGATTAAGATATTCTAAGTAGTCCCTTACATAAGGAAATGTAGTATAAATATGTTTTCTATAAGCTATCCCCCGCAAATATCCGGGATCAAGTTGCAAAACATCATAGATAGTGGCAATACATTCTTCTTTGCAATCCAGGCCCAAAAGGAGTGTAACGATTTTGTCCAAACATGGCCAGTGGCGGGGATTGCGCTCCGTGCCGCGCTGGAAAGCTTGGAGGGCCATTTCATACTTTTTAGCCTTCATACAAATTTGGCCAAGGTGATGCCAGAGTGTCACATCCGTATCGTCGAGATCAGACGCTGAACAATAGCATTCTATAGCCGCATCAATTTGCCCGGCAGAACTTAGCATTGACGCCAAATTCTTGTAACACAAATACTTCAAATTAAATAATGGGCCGGTAACTTTTTCACCTGGCGCCGGCTTCTTGACATCATAGAGCAGCTCTGTATCTAATAAATCTTTAAGAAGTTGCGTAGCATCAGGAAGGCAACCCTTTTTCTGCAAATCGAGAGCCTTCGCATACTGCTGTAGTGCAATCTGTTCTAAAGCTTCTCTAGTCACCTCCTCCTCTGATCTACTTTCTTCTTCAGACTCATTATTTAATGCCGATAGTTTGATCATTTTTTAAACGTTTATAACACTTTCTAGTCTTAATAGTTGTTATTTTGTTCAGAAAATAAATAAATAAAATAGTGAACCGGTTACTTGTTCAAGTTGCTCATAACTTGACAATACGACAACTGACAGTGACTATTGTCAAATCTATACGGCACAGACAGACATAACAACTTGTTTAGGTTGGGTCTGTTCACGAAACTTGATAAGCGGAATCTTTTATTCTCAATTTTTGTGATCAATCCGAATCGAAAAGTTCAACCAAGTGCCAACGTTCATGAATACATGTCACCTCGCGAAGAACCTCAGGGAAAATTATTTGTCAAAGCCAAGTTAAAAATAAAAAGACCGAAAAGAAAACGTCAAAGTCAAATCAAATGCAAATTCAAATATTAGGTGGGACAAAAATTGAGGTTATGTTATTGTAAAGTAATAATTTTATAATAATTCCATTATACAATGATATCACAAAATGCCTTGCTCAAACGTACATGGCCCATGGTCATACAATGCGCTGAAGCTCACAGAAAACCTCGTTGGTTACCAGTCGCCAAAAGTAAAATTTATCGGATTCCCAAAAGACCCCAAGTCTCCGAAGAAGAGCGATTGGAATTATTACGAATAAACAACAATTACAAGACCCAAATGCGTGCCGTAAGGAGGTTCTTTCACGAAGAAATGATCAAGGAAAAGTCTAGCAAAGAGAGTGCCAGTTCTGAGATGTCTCAAAATCTTGAAGCTGAAGAATGGAAGCGCTGTGTCGTAATTAATGACACATGGAACGCCCAGGTGGCATTAGAACGGGAGGAGAGACGGAAGAAGGAACTGGCAACCATGGAGGAGACTGTGCTCTTACGGATGGAGAAAGTGGACCAAGAGATGAAAGAAAGAAAGGCGAAGGCTTCAGAAAAAATAAGAAAACAGATGGTAAAATATCTTGCCAATCTTTATATGATATCAACAAGAGAGCAGTATCCAAACAAATTAATATAGATTTTATTAAAATTTATTTAAATTAAAATCGGGACCACTCCATTGTCAAAGGCGACTAAGGGATATGCTAATAAATTGGGATTCTTATGGGCAATGGGCTAGCAGCCTGTCACTTTGTTTTTTCATTTTTTTCATTTTTTCATTTTTCATTTTCAGTTTTTTCAGGACCGTTGGCTCTGTATACCTTGCAAGGAATATAGACATCATAATATGGTACATTCTTATAAAAAAAATTTTCAGGAGCTGGCAAAGACATTCATCACACCAGAAACACTTGAAGCGGCTATCGACCATGCACTGGCAAACCCTGTTGACTACAACTACGCCATTGACCTGAAGGGACACAGGTTCATGGGCCGGGACACCCCTGCAGTGCTGTCAAAGGAAGAAATAATTCAAGAGAGAGCCAAGAATTAAATTAGATTTTCTAGTTTTTAGGATCAAACCATCCAACATCTAAACCCACTTAACCTTTTGAAAGAAGTAAGTAAAACTGACAAAATCTTTATCGTGATAGATTTTGGAAATTAATTTCAAAGGTTTTTTTAGTTTTGAACATTCACACATGTTGTACATTTTTACAATTTTCAAAGGTTTGTGTATTGCATTTTTATTGTGACGTGTATCTTGTCCATTGTACCCACAAAACAAGCTTTACTTTGTGGGCAGTCATCTCATGAACAAACTCTTTAGAGAGCAAATTTGGTTTTAGTAATTGAAACCATATTGTACATAGAAGGAAACTTAATAAATTATATTTTAAAATGCGAGGTAGTTTATTCTCTTCCTCTCCTATTTTTATCAATACATACGTCTATATCCCTTGCGGGGTAGACAGAGCCAACAGTCTTGAAAAGACTGAATGGCCATTTTCAGCTATTTGACTAAATGATAGAATTAATTTAAAAAGTGACAGGTTGCTAGCCCATCACCTAAAAAAGAATCTCAAGTTTGTTAGCGCTTTGACGACATCCATGGGAAAGACATGGAGTGGTCCTATTCTTTTTTGTGTTTTATCAATCCCCTTATAAGTGACACATACATAAATATCGCAGTATTACTTTTCAATTTGATTCAAAATCTTTATTGCATATCATAAAGTACATCAGTTGAATTACAGTCCTCTTATTGTCAGGTTGGCTGGAAGAGATCCCACTTAGGGATAAGCCTGTCTTTGTACTGTCCAATCTCTGAAGTGATCTGATCCCAAAAGTCTGAAGTGGATAGTTTTATATTATTTTCAGTTATTTATTTATTATAAGTTATATTAATTATTTATTTTAAGCAAAGGAAGTATGCAGAGATCGTGGCAAGTGGAAAGATGTTGTCTCTGCCTACCCCTCCGGGAAAGAGGCGTGATTTTACGTATGTATGTATTTTCAATTCAATTCTGACCCCTGTTCAGTGGTATTGGGAGATCAGAAGAAATAGAAAATTGAAAAGTACTAATAATAATGAAGAGTGAATTCTTCTTGAGATCAGACCTACTACGACTTATATATAAATAAGACACACATTACAACATATAACATTTTATTTACATAAACATCTATACAGGTAAGTCCTGAAACATATTTTCCCAATGCGGGACTAAATTCAGTTTGTGCTGGAGGGCGCCCAGGGCCACGATATTGGCGGACCTTGAAGCGTCGTCGGCCGCCACTGATACCGCTTCTTGGTAAAACGCTGCTTTTGTACCTGAACATACCTGAAAATATAGAAGAAAATGCTGTAGTGCAGTTTGTCACCGCTTTGGAAGCGGAAACTTTAAGTATTTGACATTTACTAATGTTGTGAAACTAAAAGATGTGACAATTAGTACATACATGGGTACATACTATCACGTCTTTATCCCTTACAGGGTAGACAGAGCCAACAGTCTCGCAGACACTGAATGGCCATGTTCAGCTGCATCGCTTAATGATGGAATTGAGATTCAAATAGTGACTGGTTGCTAACCCTATCACTTAAAACAATCCCCAGTTTATTAGTTAATGGCGTCGCGCATGCCTCGCTATCAATTTACTTACTCATCAAAAAGTCCTGGATTGAGTGAAAAAATCTCTCAATAGGTTCAGTAGTTTTAAATGGTTTCAAATCGAAAATCACAAGATTTTAAGGTGTAAGCGGTTTTCTTCTATTCGTTGCCAGGGACATGTTTAGTTTATTATATCAAATGATAAGTTTCTGAGTGGGGGAAGCCAGTGACTAACAATGTCTGCCATTTCAATTATCAACCTAGACACAATGATGTGATTACTTGATTACATGACGATCCTGCCAGTGATGTTGCCAGTATTATAAAATTTTAGTTTTTTGTATTATTATAAAAAAAAAATTTTTGTAGATTTAAAAGAAATTTCTTCTTATGATCTTCCAATATATAAGGCGGCCATGAGGCTTCTACTAACACAAATATAATATTGCGTACCTCGAAGGTTGTGTCACCCAGTTTGAGCGTGACACGTCCAGATCTGTGCACAGATATTTTTCCAATTCTTCCCTCTTCCAAGTCGGATAGTCTGCAACGGTTGTCGACCTGTAACATTGAATATAATTAGGTACTTATACTTATTTATTTATTTAAACTTCATTGCACAAAATACAAATGTAGGTATAGCACAATCGTCTCAAAAAATCGGGAATCGCTGTACAAACTTATAAATGTATTAAACTGATTTTAGCGATAATCGAAGGTATAAACTATGTATACTTATATAAATAAAAATTATAAACTATCTATAAATACAATGCCACTTAGTCTCTTTCCCATGGATGTCGTAAAAAGCAACTAAGGGAAAGGATTCTATAGTCAGTATTCCTCTTTTAGGCGATGGGCTAGCAACCTGTCACTATATGAATCTCAATTCTAACATTAAGCCAAACAGCTGAACGTGGCCTTTCAGTCTTTTGATGACTATTGTATTGGCTCTGTCTAACGGATACAGACATGATTATATGTTATGTTATTCTTAATATCACTGACCGGTTATATTATATGTAGTTATGTTTTTGTTAATATCACTGACCGGTTTGTCTTGTTCCTGCTCGTCGTTGGAAGTGGAGGCCTGGTCGCGGCGCCGCGGCCCCTCGTCGCTGCTGCCGCCGCGCCCCGGCAGAGAATCCGGCAGCTGGAATTTGAAAATTACAAATCCATAACAAAATATATCTTTTTATTATTAAATACCATCTATATATCTATCATGAAAATTATATCTTTTTATTATTAATACACATACATACATCACGTCACGTCTATATCCCTTACGGGGTAGACAGAGCCAATAGTCCCGAAAAGACTGAATGGCCACGTTCAGCTGCTCGGCTTGATGATGGAATTGAGATCCAAATAGTGACAGGTTGCTTACCCATTGCCTAAAAAAAGAATCCCAAGTTTGTAAGCTTATCCCTTTGTCGCGTTTTACGACATCCATGGGAAAAAAATTGAGTGATCCTATTCTTTTTTGTATTGGTGCCGGGAACTACACGTCATATTATTAAAATTTCATATAAGTCAATTTATCACAGCAATGCATTCTCTCGTCCACATTTCTATTTTAAGAATGGATAGTTGTGAAGTTGACGATGTTGAAGAATGAAGAAAATTGAGAAATGCTGCAGTGCAGTTTCAGTTCCAAAGCGCATTAATGTAAAAGAAGCGGCGGAACAAACTACACTGCGTCATTTTCACCAAACGTCAATTTACAAATATAGACATTTACACTCTTACACTTACTCCATACACAATTACACTCTTTGTAAATCAGCAGAGTTTTATATTTAAGGATAGTGTGCTCTAATGTAAGTAATACTCTAAGATCTATTTTTGAATGGACGTTAAAACAACGTATTACCTGTAACAAGATGAGCGTGGGTTTATCGTTGCACAGCAAATTGACAACGTCAGTGTCTTCGAAAGCGTCGCTCTTGACGTCCACTGGGGCCTTCGGTAGTTCTAAAACTGAATACAAGATTTTTGTTTTTTTAATTTATTATTTTGCTCAAAATAAAAGTATATAACCTTAACCTGAAAGCTCTGGAAGTGATTCAGTATTATGAGACAGTTTCAATGTTAGGAAGCTGAAAAAACGCGCCAATTTTTTTTTTTTTTTGTTCCACTTATAAGCCTGAAACGCGCCTAATTTTATTGAACCTACAAAATTGCACCCATATATAGAGAGGGAAAGCGTGTCTTATTTTATTTGCCCATATACTTACCCGTCCATTAACCTATGTTTTCATTTCACAATAACTATTTTTTTTATTTAATCATATGACCGCATATTTACTATAATACGAGTAAAATAGTGCGCGCTGCCTTAGTTTAATGCTACGCACTTCTGTCCCATATGACAAAAACACTACCAACACACCAAGGAACACAAAAAAAATATATAAAAGATAAATGTTACACATCAATAAAATTGGAAAGTCAACAAAATACTTGATAAAAGCCGGGTCAGATTTCAACCAACAATACTTCTTGTTCTATTATTTAATCTGTGCCAACACCGTTATCTAGCTACATAGATATACTTGGATCAAATAAATTTATATGGCAATAAAAATCGAGTAGAATCCGGATATTACGACCCATTTCTAAACGGACGTCTGGATAAATTGGTTACATATAAATTAGTCGAAATATCCCGATTTTACTGTATGGTCGAGGCCAAAAGTCATTTATCATTCGCTCTTTTAATTAATATAAAGAAAAATAAAGTTGTTATTTGTAATATTAGCTACATATATCTAAACTACACCTTAAAACCTTCAAAACAAGTTACCAAAGTCAAATGACTTTTGCGCTTGACCGTACACCGGGCGTTTAGAGCTATGATCTAAGTTTATAGTCGTTCCGGATACACAATGTGTGTACCGGAAGTGGACGTTTTGGTCTGCTGTGGCCGCTCTCCCGCCCATGTGGACTTTCGAATCCACAGGTCACGGGTGTTGCGTCATACTGGCTGTTAAACGACTCGACATCTGTACCCAAAATGAGAATTCAATAGGCCATTCGACTATTGTAATGTATTACAATAAAATAAAGTATATGTAGATAAAAAAGAAAAACAAATTTACACCTCTTGAAATCCACTATTTTCATGATTAAAATACAGATGTCGCTTCGTGTGAACATCGCCGTAACACAAGCTTCCTTACTAGGGCCGGCAATTTCCTCGCCTTCCTCGACTTTGACCACAACCTCCTGTTTAACCTTGACCTGTGACTTCGCCTGGCTTTGCTGAAAGCCTACATTTGGAAAAATACATAATAAGATACGAGGTTTATGCCGTAACGTCTCTCTCCCATCTTCTGTGTCCATTTCAGCGTCTGCGCATTTCGCACCTTGTTTTTACCGATTACAATCGGTAATATCCCAAGATGGCCTCCCTTATTTAAAAGGTAAATAGCATCTTCCTTCGAAGTCATCTTTTGTTTATAATAATAAAAAATATATTTATAGATCGTCGGTTTCGAGAATCTCCCCAATTTGACCAACCATCTTATAATTTTTTTCATTTCAATAGTGAGCAACTACAATTTTTTAAAATTTACATCAGTTAAAAATTTCACCCTAAATAGTACCGGCTCAAAGATGGACCCATCACACTAGCTGCGTTTCATCTTTGGCTTGCTAAGGATATTCGAACCAGGTACTATCCAGAGCGATGGTTGAATGGCTTCTCAACTATCAATGTTTAGTCATTATAAATTCCATCTCTGCCGGTATATCTAACAAAATTAATTGACCTTTTAATATACAAGTAAATAAGAAAAGACCTGAGAACCTATAATTGGTTTCTATGCTACTTTTCATGTTCATCATAAACTATTTGTCCTTCGATTGGCTTCTTTCTACCAATCTTTATCACTTCATGTTTAAAAAAAAAAAGAAATATAACACAACAAAAGTCCAACCTCCATCATCCATTGGCAGTTTCACCGGCGCATCATGCTCAATGCAATCCTTGAAGTCTTCACATTCATCCTCATTGTATGTGCCTCCGCCAGCGAGCACCGACTTGATTTTCTGGTCTTCCAGCTCCTTGTCTATCTGGTGAAGTGGGTTACTGGTTAGTTTTAACTCGCAATTCTTACATACATACATATAGTCACGTCTATATACCTCGTGGGGTAGACAGGGCCAACAATCTTGAATAGACTGTTCCGCTTAATGATAGAATTGAGATTCAAATATTCCTATTTTTTTTTTATTGTGTATTGTTACTGGAACTACATGGCACAAAATTTTTGGTGTTAATATGTTTTAGTAAATAAATTATACAAGACTAACTAACTAACTGACTGTATTAATTTAGAAATGTAATAAGTTTAACTTAAGGTTAGAGCTGCCCTATCCTAAGGTTCTACAAGACTAACTTACCTTAATAACATCTTTAATTCTAATAGTAGGTTTTTGTAGTGTGGTTGGTTCCGAGTTCCGTCCACCCCCGTAGGAAGACCGTGCAAAATGCTGTTTCTCTGCATTCCCAAGACCTGTAAATGTTTTAAAGTGGAGCTTTAAATAAATCGCCTTTACCTTTAAGGAGTACACGGAGCAAACTGTCTAAAATTATTTATGCAAAATAGCATGCTAACCATATTATTTCAAAAAATTATATTCAGCTGTAAAGAATACCAGGAGACATGTATTTATTTACCAATTTATGTACACACAAAACATCAGATACAAGAAACAAAAGTAAGAAGGTTCTGCTTATTTCTAAAGAAAAATTTTCCAGCAGACCCGAGATAGGAGTCATGATGGAAAGGGAGACAGGCATGTACTCCACTCAATTCTTTAAAGACATAACATATACATTAATAATATTTTATAAAATACATATGTAAATACTAAATAATACAAGAAATAGTCACATCTATATCCCTTGTGGGGTAGATAAAGTCAACAGAGTGTTCGAAATGCCTGTATTATTTTATAAATGTAATAAGTTAAAATTTATAGAGTTATAAACTGGACAAAACAGTCAAGAGTTAGTAATAAAATAATTTTGTGTTACCTTCAGAAAATACTCCTCCGGACTTGATGACACTAGGGCCATTTCTATTGTTTCTGTTTCTGTCATTTTTCCGATCTTTCCGACTTTTTTCCTCTTTCTTCTGTTCTTTTGTCGATGGTTGAGGACTGTAATGCAATTAAATTAATAAATCTAAGCCATAGTGTTGATGTTTGAGAGGTGCCATTAAGCAACAAATATAAATTAGACTTTGTGATTAAATACATTAAATAACAGAAGTATACTTAAGCAAAATTTATTTTAACGATATCATGCCTCTTTACCGGAGGGATAGGCAGTTATTTCATATTTCCACCTGCGGCGATGCCTGCACATTTCTCTCGGATTATCCAAATTCACAACTCTCTTCCTACAGTTGTCGCTAAATACATACATACATATGGTCGCGTCTATATCCCTTGTAGGGTAGACAGAGCCAACAGACTTAAAAAGACTGATTGGCCACGTTCAGCTATTTGGCTTATTGATAGTATTGAGATCCAAAGAGTGACAGGTTGCTAGCCCATCGCCTAAAAAAAGAATCCCAAGTTTGTAAGCCTATCCCTTAGTCGCCTTTTACGATATCCATGGGAAAGAGATGGAGTGGTCCTATTCTTTTTTGTATGGTGCCGGGAACCACACGGCACCGTCGTCGTTAAATAAACGTTACAAAACATACACACCCTTTGTTTTTGTTCCTGGTCACGTTTAAATTAGGTACAAATACTTTCTTATTAGGTTTATTGCCTCCAAGAGTCAAATCCCTTGCAGGTTTCAATGAAGCTAGTCTTTGCATGGGGTCGCTTGTGCCATTTGTTTTAGCTACCTTATCGGTAGCATCAGACATTTTGCGTTATTTTATGAGACACGAAATACACCACTCGTTGTAAATTATAATAAATATAAATTATAAACTTTATGATATCACGCCACAATCAGAAACTGGAGTGACAATAATGAGTGACATTGTATTGTTTATTTTTGTAGATAAGCACATTTGACTTTGACATTAGATCAACGTTTATGAATATTGCTTCATAAATCGAGTTGCATAACTAAAATTCTTTGATATTGCGCCAAAGATAGTTAAGTACAAATTCTTCTTCTTTTGAACATTAAAAGTTTTTTAAAGACACTTTATAATAGCCGTTGTCAAATTATCAATCAAACACAAAAGAAAATTTCTTCAATAAAATTTTTAATAATGTCAGAAAATAACTAACCCATTTCATAAACTGTCACATGACAACGTTCCGTTCCGTTGCTATTCAAAATTTTACAAAATAACATGTAACCCGGCTGTGAAAGTTTTGTGTATTTTCGTAAAACCGAACACGGTCAGTTAATATTTAATTTTTCATTTTGAAACGACCGTTGTTTTGTTTTGTGTCGATGCAATTTCGCAACTGGAAATAAATAAGAAACTTCTGATCGATTGTTCCTACGCCTTTTGCTATCTAAATAAAATTCAGTTATAACAATGGCAGAATCTCTGTTTGATATATTTGGTGACCACCTCACGAAGCAAGCTGTAAAAAATGTTTCCCGCCAGCCGCTTCACAATATTGGTAAGAATCATTATATTCCATAAATTTATCACTTAATACCTTTAATCACGTCTCCATCCCCCATGGGGTAGACAGAGCCATCAGTTTCGCAAAGATGTGAAAGGCGATGTTCAGTTTGTGTATATAATTGAGATCTAAAAAATTGACAGGTGGTTATTAGACTATTCCTTAGTTGCCTTTTACGTTCTAGTCCCCATCCATGGAAACGAGAAAGAGTGACTGACATCGCACGGCATAACAGTTATTAGTTAAATTATTATCATAAGATTACCTTGATCTAACTATTTTATTATTAATATCCCCAGAAAATATGGGCAAGATGGTATCTTCGGGTCCTGTTAAACCCAATGAACCGGTAAAGAAAGGAGAAGTTAAGAAATCGTTTTTGTCCAATGCTGGAAAAGCGTTGCAGTTACAAGGCCTTCAAATTACTAATACGCCAGCTAGAAAGATGTTTTCACCCAAAGCTGTGAATGTAAGCTGTATGATTTATAATGACTCGGAAACAGAAGGAAAAGGCTACTCCATGGATGAACTGAAGTTTACCAAACCAACATATAAATATGGTATGTTGTCTTGTAATATTTTGAATTCATTGCACACATAAAGAACAATTAATTCCTTCCAGAAAATCAGTGAAAATAAACAGGGAGACCAGACCTCATGAAGGAAGAATTATTTATTCATACCTTACCTTTTCTATAAACTTTAATTAGTAACTTTGTGAGTAGTTTGGAACATAATTCTAAATTTGCAGGATCATGTATCAATATCGCTACATATTATAAAGTCCCTCCACATATATTCTCTGTCAGTATATATGAGATAATCTAAAGTTGTAGACAGATATTGTTCCTGTTTGAAATGTCAGAAAGAGGGTTTTCCAAGGAAGGTTTATAATTATAAATGCTACACATGTGAAGCCGAAGCAGGTTGCTAGTTAAGATAAAACATACTGCAATACAAAAATGTGTTAATTTGAATTTCCCAGACAACTACCACCAAGACTTGCTGGACTACCTCCCGATCCCGGAGCCGGAGATCAAACCAGAGCTGTCTCCCCCTAACACCCCTCCACCGGCCACTAAGAACTTCTCTATGGAATTTGACTGCTCATATCAAGATGAATTTTTCACAGGTAAAAATTTTAAAAGTGCTCTACTTTGTGACCTTACACCTGGCATTAGACCGGTAACATCTTCACCTCGTCGTAGAAGAGCTAAGGTGCGCCTTTTGATCAAGATCCTATGATTTGATACCTTCAATCATGATTAAGATGTAAATCTATATTTTATACAGAAAATAGGCCCTTGTTGGCACTTCTCATATAATTTTAAATTTCCTATAAATATGACTATTTTATTTTAAACACACAAATTTATCTCAGTTTCAGAATCATCCATTCTCCATAATGAAATAGAATTCTTTTTATTTCTTTTCAGATGACTTTTCAAACGAGAGCATTTTAGATGAAGACCTTGGCCTTCCTGCTTTGTATTGATTTATTTATAAATACTTGAATAACTTATAATACTATGTCATGTTACTAAATGTGGCTTCGTACCTATTAATTTATTTAACAAATTGAAAAAACTTCTTCTACTGACTGAGCCCAATATGTAAGTAAAAGTTATATCCAGCGTTGTAGCGTGGCACGCGCGACGACGTTTTTATCGCGCGAAACTAATAAAACTATCGCTGTTTCGCTTTTTTTTATGACGTGAAACTGGACAGTCAGCCGTGTGGTTCCTGGCACCAATACAAAAAAGAGTAGGACTACTCCATCTCTTTCCCATGGATGTCGTAAAAGGCGACTAAGGGATAGGCTTACAAACTTGGGATTCTTTTTTAGGCGATGGGCTAGCAACCATTTGTCACTATTTGAATCTCAATTCTATCATTAAGCCAAATAGCTGAACGTGGCCATTCAGTCTTTTCGAGACTGGTGGCTCTGTCTACCCCGCAAGGAATATAGACGTGACCATGTGTGTGAAACTGGACAGCGATAGTTTTATTAGTTTCGCGCGATAAAAACGATTGTTGCGCATACCATGCTACGAAGGCTGGCAATACTTATATTGCAATCTATGTATTGTAAATGACAAAGAAACATTTTGTTTAACAGTCAACCACACATCAAGTTTTTATATTATGTCAACTCGGCACGGAACTATGACATTGAAATAAACACAAACCTTTAGTGAATTTTGGCAACTTGATATACTGTTGATTGTACATAAAAAAACAGAGGGGTCAAGTTTCTATGCAGGTGACTGTTTCAGACCAATTTAATATATTGTCAATTTATACATAAACAATTTAATGGAATGTAAGATCATTTCAGTCACAGACATAGATTTAGCTAGATACCGCAAGTACAATATGTATGAAAATAAATTGTGGCAAATCTTCTACTTTGTAGTAGACTGGATACGCTCGTAATTCCACTCGATCAAACAAATAAATCCCGTTTTTTTACCCGCGGGATTTTCAGGAAATGTTCTCTTCGTGCACTCCTAAAACAAATAATCTCATTACCTTAGCCGAGCGAATTTCGGGAAATCCCCGCTCAGTGCGCCCCTAGACCATATAAAGAATCTACATGCCTTCAAGTCAAGACTAAAAGCGGTTTGGGCTGTGCAGTCATCAGTGTCCTCTTTTATAAGAAGATAAAACGAGTTAAGACAAAAGATTTTATAAATTTGGTTCATAATGATATTGAATGAAACAAGTTTCAAAAAAGATCCATTATTTTTATCTCATTTCATGCACATGAAGCTTCGTGTGAACACTTGTGCGGTCTAGCTAAACCTATGTCAGTGGATTAAGTTGATGAGCTCACGGGGATCTTGGTGGACGACTAATTGACTCGCCGTAGCATCTATAAAATAGTAAATCTACCCATGTACGAAGCCTGGGGCATAAGTTGGAATGTGTAAACATAATCCAATATGGGTTAGGCTCCTTTGCAAAGATTATAGAGGTCAAATAGTATCTGTTTCAAATTGTGCTAATTAAAAACAGATTTATTTCTCTGTGTGAAAACCTGACTTACATGCATATAATCACTTCTTTATCCCTTACCGACGGGGTAGACAAACTAATCAGGGGTAGGCAACGTTTAGCTGTATGATTTAAAGATGGCATTGAGATTCAACTTGACTTACTGAGCCGAAATGTGGTCAAAGGGGCAACTCTTGCTTGTCCGTTGAGAGGCGAGTGCCTAACGCCAGGTGGATGATTATTACATGTAAGTAAGATATAATCTTTGTAGATCACAGAGTAAGGGTTAGTTCACACCGAGACGCGACGAGGCATTTGACGACGGTGTGAATTGACCCTTAGATGCTATGTGTTGAAAATTAAATGCTACATGAATATACATATGTTGTAAGTTTCTAAAACTACCTGTATCCAACAAATAGTATATTCCGCCTGTATAATAAAGTTTAGGTAATAACAATAAAGTTATTTTTGAATAAATAATTTCTTTTATTATACTTTTAACCTATTTTACTTTACAATAATAGTTATTTACAACTCAAGAATTAGATCAATAAGACTATTTTATTTAACTGCAGGAATCCTTAAATAATTAAATATACAAACAAATAAAAAACTGGTAAAAGACAAAGTTTCTTGGACACAAGCCTTTACAGAAGATAAGCTTAATTGAAAGTGCACATTAACAAATGTTTCCAATGAACCTTAATTTCATTACATTAACAAAATTTGCAACCAAAAAAGGTTCGACGACGAGCACCGAAAGCGTTAGATGGCAACACTGGTTTTAAATATTCCAAAAGTAGAGCTTTATAATTTTAAATAAGGATTTAGAATGTTGGAATGTGGAACCCAGCCCCCTAGCAAAGCACACGCGACCCCATTTTTAGCAAATTCTAATGACGATTCTACACATATTTTCCACTTTATTTCTACACAAATTTCGACAAAATCAGACCAACGGTTCGAAAGTTACTTACATAGCTTTACAAAACTACATACATACAAAAAAAAATATTTTCGCGCCATGCGATTAATAGACCTGACTTGCTTCAGTCGTTCAGTCAATTACTTAAGAGACATAATGAGTTTATTAGTACATTCACAGGGATTTCAAATGTTGACAAACATACAATATACAAGACTTTAACTTATGAAAAATGAAATAAATTTTTTTTATTTAAACACTATGTTTTTCAACATGTCAGAGGTTAAATATAAAGGGCAGCATGACGTGATTCATCCATAAAAAATGGATTACAATAAGGCACACAATCCTAAATTAAACTTGATCATTCACAATGAGCAAAAGAATTGTGTGCATTATAGCAATACATTAAGATCCATTTTTTAATGGTAAACATTTGTCAAATGCTATATAAAACCTCGGAAACTTGTTTTGCTCTCTTAAGGGAATCTAGTACAGTTGATCGAAGTGAACTTATAAAAACAAACTTGTGGATCATGTAAGATACTTCTTCCCAAGAAACTGAACCTTCTTCTCGAAGGCCGGGAAGGCTATTGGTGTGTCTTCTTTGTAGAACGGATTCAGTAACAGCTTAATGTAGGCTTCGTAGACATCAGTGAAAAAGTTTTTGATACCATCCTCATTGCGGGCATCGTGAACCATTACGAAACGCATCTGAAAACAAATTCATAATTTTAATCCATTTCAAATAGGCATACCTCAACTGTTACTTCTACTGGTTTGAAAGTGGTGAACTTTCTTAAGATGTACTTCATCTTATCATCTTAGGTACTTAGCTTTTGGTCAACAGACAGATTTAGATTTTAGAATTTCACATTTGAATATAAAAGCATATAAATTTGATTTAAATAACAGTGATATGATTGGTATTGTTAAATTCCCAGACTGGTCATGATGGAAAAAGAACTTTTTCTGATTGACCTGGGTCTTTCAGAACATTGGTTTTCATAAAAAAATTACTTAAAACAGTGTAGAAGAACACTTAAAGCTTTGCTTATAAATTAAATATAACTTTAATAAAATATCTAACCTGGCTCGCAGTGACGAAAGCAGAGACAAACCACTGGTTGAACTTATCTACGGACTTGAGGTATGTGCTGGTGACCTTCCACATGTGTTCGTCAACGAGATCTAGAGCGGCATGTGCGATGAATTGATTCAAATGTCTGTTGTCTTCTTTCTGAAAGTTGGGAGGAAATTTATCACATAGTATTGATACAAGTATTCATATTTATTTGCTTACTGAGTGTTCTTTTACTTTATCAGAATCATAATCAATAATTAGGTACATATGATGCACACAGAACTTATACCACAAGGGGCGAAACATTTTAATCCAACCAACCAACCTTAACTTCTTTCGTAACTGGGATAAAATCTATTTCGAATATAGGATTATCCGAATGTCCGACGATGACAAAATAGTAGGTCCCTGCCATATTTTTTACTATTTTTTTTTATTAATAACTAATAGATAGTCTATTAGTTATTAATTAGCATTAAAAGAATTTACTTAACTACCTACATCTAAAACTACAACACGATATTATTTAGATAATTTGCAAATTTAATTGGTCAAAAAATTAATATTTACACGACGAGGTAGTGACATACGATAGCAGATGGCATTGACGGACTGAAGTTATGTTCACAAAAATAAAAAAAATAATACCATGTAAGTAGTATAACTTTAAATATATATATGTTAATAGTTTATGAAATGTGGCCATGATGTCAAAGTTAAGATTGAGGAGCCTTAAGTAGCCGTACCAATATACCCATTATCATAGAGCAATAGTCTAAAATATTAGATGTGACTGCGTAGCATCTTTCGGCATATTGCTTTGCATTATCGTATTAGTCCTTTTTGACTTCGAGAAATTATGACTATTTATGTATATGAAGTTATTTTAAACTTTGCTGACAAGGAATTTCACTTCCAATCTTTAAATAAAAGCGTATAGTTTGTAACTTAGTTAACTAGTTTTAAGAAAAGGTCTTAAATATTTGTGAAAGATGTTCATTTATAATCCTTTTATTTGATCGCTACGTACACAAAATGATTTTTAATAAAAAAGGTTTTTGTTTTTGCGCCGATAAAAAAAAATTTTTTTGGCGGGATTTGTTACTACTGGTACTGTCTAAATTATTTTGGATATTTTGAGTGAAAATTACAAACAATGAATGGTATGTAGGTAACCAACTAATAAGATTATATTTCATTCATTTAGTTTTGATGTTAGGTTAAGTAACGGCTATGTACTAAGAAGGTATTCGAGGATACTGAATTTATGATATGAAATTCATTATCTTATTAAAGTTTCTTATTCTCCCTCCAAGCTTTAGTCCTGGTTACATCCTCACCACTAGAGAGAAGCCCGGGGTACCTTGGATCCAGGATTGGGTGAGTCAGATATTTACACGAAGCGACTCCATCTGATCTCCGCAGCCTTCACAGGAAACCTAACTGGATCCTATTGGATCATAGTTATACATCTAGTTACCTGAATGTGCAAGTTTCCTCACGATGTTTGCACTCACCGTAAAAACATGTGTATCTTATTTTATATGGATAACTTTAATACCTACTTACCTATTTTAGATTCGTGGCGAATATCTATTGATAAATTAATGTTTTGGCGGACTGGAGCCTGGGTAAAGTATGAGAAGATAGTTCCGGATCTATATTTAAGAATTTACTGTGATCAGCTTCTAATAACTGCTGATAATAAAGTTTTAGAATCTCTTAACATGCAATGTAAAATAAAAGGAGTGTACAAAGATGACATTTTAATTTTGTTAATTAATGATAGTTCTCAAAATGTAAGTATTACACAAGGACGATTGCATTACATACATTTGAATTAATTATTACAAAGTATCCAGTACATATAAACCTTGTGTTCATAATTCATATTATTACATACGTTTTAGATAAGGAAATTAAAATTTCAAATAAAAGTTAATCCAGCTTGTTGCTATAAAATGCTCGGGCAACATTTCCCAGTAGTTAATTATAGTTCCAGTAAATCGAAGAAAGTGGATTTTCGTTATCATAATGTAAATGATGTTTTGAAGGCTGCTTTAAATTCAGAAGGTAAATGATAAAGGTATTTAAAAGTATTTGTGGTTTAATCTCGATCAGTTTTTGTTCATTTCTTTTTTTTGTTTTGCAGTCGAATTGAGTGAAGCTCCAGCTGATTTCAAAAATTTCGTAAAAATGTGTTTATTGGACCCGACGTTTCCGAATTTTGTTCAAGAAACTAAAAATGTTATTTCAGAATATGTTTTAAACAAATAAATATTTCAATATTCACTATTTCTGTTGAGAAGACCGTAACTAATGTAGTCTTCAAGTCAAAGTTTTGTTAGACTTTTATACCTAAGTACTTATTACAAATGCAAAGCATTGTGTTCATAAAAATGCTGTATGAACGGAGATGTCTTCGCCTGATTTTATAATTTCACACATTACTGTCATTGTCACTGTTTGTCAGCTTAAAACTGTCAAAACTGTTTTGTTTGTTTGATTTGAATTTTGATTTGAAACCTCAAGCAACGGACGAAATCAAAACAATTTGGGGGACTTGGGAGTTGTTTTCTTTAAAGTTCTAGTAGGTATTCCGCGCAAAATATTTTTCCTTTTGATAAAGGATAATTAAAATGCTACCGTCGAGATATGCACCTGGGCAGTCGTCTGCCTTGCGAAAATCGCGGTGAGTATTACTATGAATTCTTTGAGTTTCACATATTTAGCTTGCTATCAATATAAATCCATACACGAAATTGAAAATGAAAATGCTGAAGGTTCGATCTCTGTAACACACATAAAATACGCTTCTCCCCTGGGGATAGGGAGAGATTACATCTTTTCACTTGCCCCGACTCCCTGCATACTTCTTTAGCTTCAAACATTCATACCTCTGACCTTTGCCACTTGTTATCTATAACATATTTTCTTAGTCTGGAAGGTAAGCCGTCGTTGTTGCCGAAGCCCCGCCGGCCGGGCTCCACGGACCGGTTGTCAACCGAGGCGCGGCGCCCGAGTACTGCGGGACACCGGTCCAGTAGCGCGGAGCCTCCGCGCGCAACCTTCGGGCGGCTGAGTAGAGAGGCGTCTGCTACTAAACTGCCTTTAAATGGGGTAAGGTACCTTAGTATAATGTTGTGAAGGTTCAGAATACGAATCATGGATTCGTACACATTACTAAGCATTTTATTTTCTCAAATGTTGCAGAGATCTAGATCCCAGCAGAGCGAGAGATATGGCCAGGCGGCCACTACACCGCTGCGGTCCAGTCACTATGCGTCTAGACCCACAACCACTCCTGTTGTAAGTTTGTTTAGAAAAATACTAAATTAAAATGGCTACATTCATTTGTGAGCTATGATACCACCTACAGACACATCAAACTTATAACACCCCTCTTTTTTACGTTGGCGGTAACAAAAATTGCTATATAGGTTTGTGACCTGTGGATATTAAAATAGTAAACCCTTTCTGCAGTTTGTGAACAAAAGTAAGTGTAATTTTTATATTACAAGTTACACTTAACTTTGATTATTTCTGACTTTAAATGTCAGTCAATAACTTAAAGGTTTTTTTACAGAGAACCCCAATTGAAGAACGCGCTCGCAACTGGCAGGCCTGCTTGGACAGAGCATTGTCATTTGTCACTCTAAAAGACCAGCGGTAAGTTAAGTCTGTGCCGAGTGCAGTGTTGTTAGTGTGCCAATAAAAAATGAATAGGACCTCTCCATATTGTTCCCATGGCAGTCATCTAAGGCTACAAAGGAATAGGCTTGTAAACTTGGGATTAGTCTCTTAAGCGATGGGCATAAATGGGAGTAAATTGTCACTATTTGAAACTCAATTCTATCATTAAGCCAAACAGCTGAATGAGGCCTATCAATCTTTTCAAGAATGTTCAACAGACAAAGTTACACTTACCTTGTGTATGAGTACATGCAATAATATGTATGTTAAGTGATATTTCTGAGAAATAATTGTGAAATTGACTTTTATTATTGAAGAAAATGCTGCAGTACAGTTTGTTACCGCTTCTTCTGCGCTGACGCTTTGGAAACAGCAGTAAACTTAGTTTTAAGTAATTAATTCGCCGTCAACCAACGTCGTGAAATCGAAAGATATGACAATAAGTGATATAAGAAATGTCCCATTAGTAACTAACCAATAAAAATCTTGAATTTAAATTCAGGCCGATCTCGAACGTGGCCTGGCAGCGTTCGGAATGCTCCCGCGTGCAGGAACTGCTGTCGCTGCGCGGCGCGGGCGGCGCGGGCGGCGCCGGGGGCTCCGCGGCGCTCATCCGGCCGCTCACCATCGCGCGCTTCGTGGACATCACCGGCGGCCTGCTCGCCGCCGTCACCAGGGACACCAAGCTGAACAACGATAATTATGTCACCAAGGTACTGTGTTTACATCTTCATTGAATTTACTTAGAAATTATATTAATTTTTATCGCACATAGTTATGATCGACTTCCAATAAGGAAGAATAAATCAATAAATATATGTACGCACTGTCTGTGACACCGGAGGTCCCGGGTTCAAATCCCGGCCAGGACATGAGGAGAAAAGAACTTTTTCTGATTGGCCTGGGTCTTGGATGTTTATCTATCTAAGTATTCATTATAAAATATAGTATCGTTGAGTTAGTATCTCGTAACACAAGTTTCGAACTTACTTCGTGGTTAACTCAATCTGTGTAATTTGTCCCGTATATATTTATTTATTTTAATGTCTAAAGGTATAAATTTATCTATCAAAATAATTAGTTAACTGGGTCTTATGCAGTGGCGTAACTACAGGGTGGCAAGTCGGCAAAATGCCACGGGCCCCCAGCCGGAAGGGGCCCCCGGTCAGAGGACAATCCCAACTCCCAAAATTTCTTATTTATCATACATGTTTAGTAAAAAAAGTTTTAGTCTTTGATTTATTTTTGTAACCTACTCAGTTTCCTACACAAGTAAAAAAATATATTAAAAATTCAAAGCTTTTGTAAAAAAAGTTTTTTGTAAGTGTTGTAACCCAGTTTTAGAACGTACCTATCCGATGAATTTGCCACGGGCCACGAATGGTGTAGTTACGCCACTGGTCTTATGCCCCCCCCAGCTGCCGCACGTGAGCAAGCGGCTGCTGTACCCGGGCGCGGTGTCCAAGTCGTGGCTGCGCACCGTCAACACGCTGCACGCCTTCCCGCACGCGCTGGCGCTCGTCGGCTACCTGCTGGACCTCGTCACGCACATCGTGAGTCCTGTCTCCGTACTCCGTACAAATACTCTCCACTCTCCACGTCTCTGTCATGGATATCGTGAAAGGCGGCTTAAGACTCTCCACATCACTCGAGTCTCCGTACTCCGTACAAATACTCTCCACTCTCCACATCTCTGCCATGGATATCGTGAAAGGCGACTTAGAAATTGACTTTTTAACTTGGGATTCTTTTAGGCGATTGGCTGGGCAACTTGTGTCTGTTTGAATTCACAATTCTATTATTGTGTCGAAGCAGCTGAACGTGGCCTTTAGAACGTGATATTTAGTCTTTTCAAGACTGTTGGATCTGTTTACTCGGCAAGGGATATAGACGTGATTATATGTATGTATGTGAGAACAAAAAATGACGGGATTATTATTTTACGCAGGCGGAGCCGCAGACGTACGCTATATAACATTTGCTAAAGAATTTATATAAATGTGAATTGTTTTACAATGGCATATTTTCATGAAAAAAAAATTGCTAACAAATATTCTATTAATTTGTTGTTTACCAATTCATGAACATAGAGTGATAAAAACAAGAAGAAAATTCGTCTAAAAAAAAAGAGATAAATGGAGCACACTCCACTTAACTCCACGTAGTTAAGTGGAGTGTGCTCTTAAATTTAAGAAGAACAAGAATAATTTGACTAAAGAAATGTTTCAGGAAATGCCCGTGACGGATGATCTCCTGTACGTGGGCAAGGATGACCTGTCTCGATTGCGGAGGGACTACCTCCACAAGTGTTGGATCAGGTTAGTTCAGATGATCATGAATCTAAGTCTTCTATTTATTTTGATCTTATATATTTTGATCAACAAATAAGGCAAAAAGTAAATGTAACAACAGACTAAGAAATAAAAAAAAATTACAGAGAAAAACGATGAATGGAGTACGCTCCACTTAACTCCATCCACTTAGGAGTAAGCTCTTTAATTTAAGAAGAATTTATTTGAAGGTCATATCTTTCAGTACTATTATTGGTGTACTTTTTAATTCTGCTGTCTCTTGTCATGTGTCCAGTCCCAATCCCGCCTTTTTCCAGAGGGGTAGGCAGAGACTACATCTTTCCACTTGCCACAATCCCTGCACACTCATTTCACTTTTACCACATTCATAATTCTGTTCGTGTAAGCTCGTCGGTTTCTGATACTCTTGATCTGATCTTTGGCCAATAAATAAGTATATCATTGCTTATGTGATATAGGTTCCAAGACCCCGGCCACCAGTTTGAGGACCTGAACGAGGAATACCTGATGAACTTGAAGGTCCTCCTTGGCAACGACGACGAGAAGATTGAGGAACTGCAGAAGATTATCAAAAGTAAGTCCATTTGTCTTTATGTTCTTATGTCACTTTATGCACTGATGCCGCAAGAGTTATTCATTAATATTTTGTATTAGTTTGTGGGTTAAAGCGTTGATATTATCAATATATATATATATTATATAGATTTATCACATATAAACGTGAAAATAAAAAAATCTAAGGGTATGTTCAGATGGTTTGGTCATGTGGAGAGTAAGAATGAAAGCAGGTTGACCAAGAAGTAGAGATGTTCATATAAAAAAAATATCGATATTTATTTCGATATAATATATACTAATGTTCTATCGATACTTTTCGATACATTGTCCAAATATATCAATATTTTCGATATATCGTTAGTAATTTGTTTGTATTTAACTATTCTTACAATATAAGACAGTGTAGCGGCCGTTCAGCCCCCATGGACAGACAGACACTTTGACTTTATATTTTAAATGAACAAAACTGACTGACAGACTGATGAAAAAAAGAACAATCAAACTAAGACTAAGACGACACGACGCGACGCTTTGAACAGCCAAAACAAGTGGTTTTATTTAGAAACGACCTTCCAGACCCTCGGCCCGTTCAGATAGTATATGAGTAAAAACAGCTAGGACGAAGAAACGAATCAACTTTATTTATTAAAAATAATACTTTATATTTAACTACATCCTTTTTTACTTAACTTTAATATTAGGCTTTATAAATCCCAATATTTTTTCTCTAGACCTTGCAAAAACAAAATTTTATTTACTCTTTTGGTTTTATATCGGATAATATATATCGATAGTACATATCAATACTAGGTAATTCGATAATATCGGGTTGAAGCAATATATCGCGTGCATGTATCGATACATACATACATACATATGATCACGTCTATATCCCTTGCGGGGTAGACAGAGCCAACAGTCTTGAAAAGACTGAATGGCCACGTTCAGCTATTTGGCTTAATGATAGAACCGAGATTCAAATAGTGACAGGTTGCTAGCCCATCGCCTAAAAGAGGAATCCTAAGTTTATAAGCCTATACCTTAGTCGCCTTTTACGACATCCATGGGAAAGAGATGGAGTGGTCCTATTCTTTTTTGTAATAGTGCCGGGAACCACACGGCACTATTACAAAACATGTATCGATACTTTATCAAATATCGATTTATATCGTTCACTCCTACCAAGAAGATATACAAGGAGAGTGTGGAGTGAAAGGATGGAGTGGGAAGGCCTAGACGAACGTATCTTGATCAAATTAAGAACGTCCTGGTAAAGGGTCCGGTCAAAAGAGTACGTCAAGAGATTTACGAATGTAGATGAAGCGAAAGAAGTATGTAGCGATCATGGCAAGTGGAAAGATGTGGTCTCTGCCTACCCATCCGGGAAAAAGAGATGATTGTATGTTTGTATATCATAAATCAAAATTTCTTTCCCAGAATACGAGCTGTGCTTAGAAGACGAAGCAGAAACGGCGGCTCGCGCGGGCGAAGCACGTAAAAGCGAACGAAGGGACGCCTTGCTCGCTTCCCTCCGCGCAGAACGCACAGCCAGAAGATCGGCCAGAACGGACATCGAAGCGCAGAAGACTGCGAAGAGCGAGAACGCTGAAGTTTTGAGGGCTTTGGACGTGGAAATCGAGAGGGCGACCATTGAGAGTCAGCAGTTGAAGAAACAGTTGGAGAGTCAGACGATGTGTGTGGCGGAGAGGACCAAGTTGCTGGACGAGGTGGATTACGAGCTGAGGGTGTTGGATTCGAAGCGAGCGCTGGCTGATCAGATCGCTAAGGTAAATTAGATTAATTTACATAGGTACTATTTATTTATTGATTTATTAAGACAAATAAAGCTTTAGTTTTTCTTTAGATGTACAAGTTCAATATGTAGTCACTACTTTCGATAAAATACTATATATAATACATTCTCGATGTTGTTGATAAACAATGAACACTATCCCTCCTTGCCAGCTTTAACCACTTTCTTCGCATTTTTGGTTGACTGGAACACGTATGAATAATTTAGTCGGAGTTTTTATACTTGTATTTGTACACTGGGGCACTATACACTTTTTAAAATACGAAATTTCCAATTTTATTTAAACAAAACAATCTTTTGCCGTAAGTGAACACAATCGCTTGTTGTGTTTTTACGTCAGATTAAAAATATTTTTTTTTTTTAAACTTAAAATATGTGTTTTAAGAATAATTTTTATCATGAAATATTAAATTTTTAGGGTAATACAGGCACTTAAGTATCGAAATAAAGCCATTTTTGAAATTTACAACACAGGCCTATTTTTGTTCTTGTCCACAGATGGTTCTTAGCAAGGAGACGGAGCTGGCACTGTGGCAGAAGAAGACGTTATCGAGCTGCGTGGAGTTCAAGCAGGGACTCATACACCTCTCCGCTCAACTGCCAGAACTCTCACAGATAATAGACGAGAAGTGAGTGTTGTTTGTGGTCTGTTTGATTTTCAGCATAGACTAAAGATTAGATGCAACATATAATATATAATGTGGAGAAAGACAAGGTATCGTTCCCGTGGAATTTGCGACAGATTCTTTAGGTGGCTTTTAATTCTATGCTTCAAGTAGGTGGTGTTGATTAAAGTTGGTTGTGTTCGTCGTTTTTTGTAAATAGCGTTAAATTCAAAGATAGTTTAGACATATTGAAATACAAAAGAGAGCATTTGTTAGGGCTAAATTGACGCGATTCAAGGATGTTTTAGACAAAAGAGATTGATGACAAAAGAGAGAGAGCATTTGATGTAGAATGTGCCCCGTGTTGCAGAGAGCTGATGGAGGCGGAGTGCTCGGGCCGCGTGCAGCGCGCGCTGGGCACGCTGCGCGCGCACGCCGCCGCGCTGGGAGCAGCACGCAGCGCGCGCGCCCGCCAGCGCAGCGCGCGGCAGCGGCAGCGGGGCGCGCTCGTGGTGAGTCACACGCCGTTACATAGTTTGCTGGCTTTTGTTCGGCTGCCAGAGAACGCCTTGTGGCATTTAAGTCTACATGTTGCACATTTTACATGCATTAAATTCAAATAAATAAATTTTCTTGTGCCATGTGGTTCCCGGTGGGAATAGAAAAGGACAGTCCATCTCTTTTTTCATAGATATCGTAAAAGGTGATTAAGGGATAGGCTTTTCAATTTTAAATTCTTTAACGATGGCCTAGCAACCTGTCACTATTTGAATCTCAATTCTATCATTAAGTCATACAGCTGAACATGACCTATCAGTCTTTTCAAGATTGTTGGCTCTGTCTATCCCGCGAGGAATATAGACATGACCATATGTATATATGTAAATTTTCATTAGAAAACGAACGATTTAATTCATCATTTATTTGTAAAAAGTATTTCAATATCCTAGCTTTTGATAAAAGATCACCTAACGCATTTGTACATAATACAATTATTTACACTACACAATTAATTCTAATCACAGGAGGAAGCCCGCAACAAGATAGCCGAACTGAAATCGTCAATAGCTCGTGAACAGGAATCTTTAGACACGGAACAAAGCGAGGAGGCCGCAGAAGCGACCGCTTGGGCTCAACAACTCGCAGAGATCACAAACAAAATGGAGGAATATAAGAAGAACCAAGAGACGTATGCTAAAGCTGATTCTGAGCTGGAGTTTTGGGAGAAGCAGGACGCAGCGTGGAACGGAAAGCTGACAGAAATGAGAGAGTATATAGTGAGGCAGCAGGCTGAATGCGAGAGACTGTTGGTGGAAGCTAAAGAGAAGAGAATCTGTTTGCTCAAGGATTGTGTCAGGCAGTGGAACGAGAAGATAGCCATGTGATTTTGGATGTGATGGTGTAGTTTGAAAAATATTTTTTTTTTGTGCTAATGAAATCAGAAGGAAGATATATTAAGTAAAGGGGACACAATTTTCAACTTGCCAAGATAGCTAAACAGGAGATGGCTACATAATATATACTTTTCATTTTTTAATGTTTCTCTGGGTAAAAAGATTAATTGGATTCACAGTTACATTAAGAATAGTTAAGATTTAAAACTTTTGACTGGGATACAATTTTAACAGCAAACACTATAATTATTTACGGCTGAAACTGGCCACTTAGAAAAAAATAAAAACCAAAATAGAATGTTCATTCAAATATTTAAATTTTACTTATGTAGCGAGCGCGTAAGTAGTTAGGTAGTTATCGCGGCCGCGTTGCTAGGCAACCGAGCCCGGCTGAGCGGTACCTCGTATCCCACGCGTCTCTCTGGACGACTAAGCGTCTCCTCCGTGACTCGCGCGCCAGTCGGCGCCAGTAGAGCCGAGATCGCGTTCGCTGCGCACACGTTTTTGTGTATCCAATCATACGTCCCTTACACTTATTCACTTATCCACCGTCAAATATTTGAAGTTAAACCAAGACCATCAGTTCCGTATATCTTCGACCAGTGTTACGTGTTTTGTGACCAGTTGTGTTTCTCAACAAGCACCTAGGTGAACTACTTTTATGTTCCACGAGTCAGATGTGTGCCATTTCGTGAAATACTTTTTTCAATTTTAAAAATATTACAATTAAAGCTTTGTTTCCTTGTCTGCATCAAAAATTGTTGAGAGTTTGTCTTATTACTTGCCACCATAAAAAAAAATAAAAAAGCTACATAATATTTCTAACATTTTAATTCACTTCATCTTACACATTTACTTATCACTTTAGGTAGATTCAAATCAACATCGCTCTCAACTTTCTCACATAATATCTTCAGTTCTGTCTGAGCCCAGCTGTGAGACTGCGATTTCTTGACTTTAGTTTTTCCTTCTATTTTCTTGGGCGGAGGAACAGCGGGCTTGAACGCCATTTGCGAGCCGTCGTATTGGTCGAACGCTTTCATCGGTGTCCTGTAAACGAAAAGGTCATATTTATTTGGCTTGCCATTCATTTGGATGCCGTAAAAGGTGATTAAGGGATAGGCTTATGAACTTGGGATTCTTTTTTAACCAATAGGCTAGCAACCTGTCACTCATTTAGCCAAACGTGATCTATGTATGTAGTGCGCCGTGTTGTGACTTATCAGTCCTTCCAACACTTGGTTCTGACTACCCCGAGGGATATAAACGTGATTATTTGTATGCATGTGTTTATTACTATGCCGTGTGGTCCTTTTTCTAACCTACTTAAAAAAAAGGAGGTTCTCATTTCAAACGTATTATTGTATTTTTAATGGGACCACTCGCATATCTTTCCCATAGATATCACAAGTGCACATTCATTTAGTGTAACCTTACATGCTAGTCTGGAAACGAAAAAAGACCGTAGTGTGCCTTACTGCTTCTAAAGATTGTAAAATCTCCATTGTAAAAGCAAATCAAAGGAAAGCCTATAAACTTGGGATTCTTTTAGGCGTCTGACTAGCAACCGATCACTATTTGAATTTAGGCCATACAGAACGTGGATTTACGTATTTTTAAGGGAGCTCTTGCCCTGAATTTTTCATATAACTTATCCAATTTAAGTTAAGATCACTTATTTATTACAAGCTTTTACCCGTAGCTTCACTCGCGTGTACAAAATGCAACGAATAAAATGCCACCTAAGAAACGCTTTTAGCGCTGCCTAAGGAAGAGTACAAATTCGCAAATCCTACGGGAACTATTGTATTTACTGGGGTGAAAGTTACCATATGTACTTCTCCAGACTTTTTATTAATTATATATACGTGGTATTTCAAGAAGATTAATTGAGTAGACAATTTGTAAAGAGGTTGCAAACAAACTTACTTTCGCATTTATATCTAATATTAGCTTTTCCCCCCTTGTTTTAGCTTAATCTAGTAGAACAAAAGTAAAAAAAAACTTACATTTTCGTAAACTCTTGCGGTAAACTACCACTATACAGCGCAATAGCCACAGTTCTCACTGCCGGGTGGTGATGTCTCCTGAGAGCGGTGAGCTCGTACAGCGAAGCTCTGTCAGCGCCGCAGTGTTCCGGGGACGCGACCAGCGGGCAGTACCTACCTGACCCGCTTTCCGGGTCGGGTTCAAGAAGGGATGATACCGGCTTGCTTTGCTAGAATGATTACAAAAATGATAGTAGTTTGTAGTCATAGATATCTGAACAATATTATCATACGAATTTCTGAGGTACACAATTTTATCATCGGACCGTAACAGCATCGGTTAATATTCAAACTAATGTACATAATCTCAATTCTATCAGTAAGCCAAACAGCTGAACGTGGCCTATTAGTAATTTTCAAGACTGTTGGCTCTGTCTACCCCGTAAGGGATATAGACGTGATTAAACATATGTATGTAATGTAACTTATAAAATAGTCATTGGTACATGGCCGAGGTGGGATTTGAACCTGTGCCTTTCTGCGCATCACGGACATTAACCGGGCATCTCACCGATTCGACCACCGACCACTCACACACACTCCTCGTATAAGTCGATGATTCAGAAAATAAGTCTACAGTATGTACTAACATTTAAATAAGTTACACCGATGTACCTGAGCAGAAATCAATTTTTGTCATGGCGCGAAAATATCTGCGCCAATCATAGTGCGCCATTTGAAAGCGGGATCAAAACCGTTCGCTATTGGCTAATTGCGTACGCGCCATGTCTGGAGTTCGCAGGAGCGCCACGCCGCGCCGTGGCGATAGTCGGTATTTGTCTTATAACACGACTCCTGTTGTTTTGGGATTAAAAATCCTATGTAGTAGCAATAAGTTCGTTATTTCACTAATGTTTTCATTCGGCGGTCGGTTGTACTATTCTGCGCCGTCGAACAATGCCGATTGTAACTTATAAAAGTGGTAGATCTGTACCTGTATCAAGTGTTGCAACAGCAGCAAGCAAGCCAACGCGCCGTTGGGCTGCAGTTGCGCGGCGAGCTCGGCGAGCCGCTTGGCGAACGCCCGCAGCACGTTGGCGGACACGCGGCGCGCTCGCGAGCATATCTGGCTGATCGCTTCTATTGTCAGCTTGGCGTCCTCGTGGGTCGCTCCTGGAGTTTGTCGATTTTAATTATAACATACATATATATAATAGTCACGTCTATATCCCTTGCGGGGTAGACAGAGCCAGACTTTAGAGGATTGAAATGTATAGCTGTATGATGGAATAAATTTAAATAGCGACAAGTTTCTAGTTAAATTGTAATTTTAAAGATGATGGGCTATATAAATTGGATCAACGTTTACTTATATTTAAAAGGTAAGTGTATAAATTTAAATTGGATATTTAAGTTTTTTTTTTTCAGTCAGTCCAATTATGCAAGCGTTCTCGGAAATCTTTTGATATTTTCTAAACTTGCACATGTCAACATAGACGTAGAAAAAAGGCAGACGGAGCTTTACTTTACGGCAAAATGAAGCACCAATAGTACGCCGGCCCATCGCATATATACACGCCTCACGCACACACTCACCAATAGTGTGATAGCAGGCCGCTATTACGTCAAAGATCCTATCCTCACGAAATTGCAAGTGTTCTGTCACTCACACATATATATACATACATAAAATCACGCCTCTTTTCCGGAGGGGTAGGCAGAGACTACCTCTTTCCACTTGCCACGATCTCAGCATACTTCCTTCGCTTCATCCACATTCATAACTCTTCATGAAAGCTCGGCGGTTTCGGGTACTTTTGATCTGACCCTTTACCAGGACGTCCTTGATTTGATCAAGATACGTCACGTCTGTCACTCACACACGCACGTATAAATAACGATGCTTCACTTTATTTCAAGCCACACCCCGTCCGCCTTTTTTTCTACTGTGAAAAGAACAACAAAAACAAAAATAAGTTACCGGCGTGCACGTCGAGCGCGTTGGCGAACAAGTACGCGTGGAAGTTGGCGGGGTCCACGCTGAGCGCCTCGCCTGCGCCCGCCAGCACGGCCAGCGCGGCGCGCGCGCAGCTCACGCGGCTGCGCGCGCGCACGCGCTCGTCGCGCAGCAGGCCGGACAAGATGGCCACCAGGTCCGAGTAGTATTCCAGGTTGATGACGTGCGTGAACCTTGGAACGTTGGACATGCATACATATAGTATACTATATCTCTCGCGGCCGGCGTAGACAGAGCTAACAATGTTGAAAGACTGATTGGCTACGACCAGCTATTTGGCTTAATGATATAGTTGAGATTAAAATAATATTCAAGTTGGTAGCTCGTCGCTTTAAAGATCTCCAAATTTAAAAGCTTATCACTAGTAGAGTAAGCGGGGCAAGATGCCCATTAGATCAAAGATTTTTTTCTAGGTTCCGTCATCATCCTACAAAAATATAGGTTGATTACGTGGGTGAACCTTTCTAAGTCCCAAAAAGTGCGCACCCTTTCGTATACCCTAATCCTTAAGTCACCAAGATATATCGCGCACCCTTCTTATACCCCTAACCCTTAAGTCACCAAGATATATCGCGCACCCTTCTTATACCTCTAACCCTTAAGTCACCAAGATAAATATCTTACTTTGTAATCCCTTGTAACGCGGCGTCCAACAGATTCGATTTAGGCGCGCTCTTCAGCAACCTGAAGTAGATGTGGAACACTGTCTTGGTCACCTCCGTCAGCTGTTTCCTGCGCGCGAGCTCACTCTCTTGCGCTTCCGTCTCGATCAACTCCCTCTCCACTTCTTTCAGCTTCTTCATGCGCTGAAAGACATGGAAAAACAGTTTGAAATAGATAGACATAAGGTTTATTCGATAGCGCTACACAAAATAAATAATATTATAACACAATTTATAATTTCTTACCGACATGATATAACAACATATAAATTGATAATGAGATAACCATTCTCAAGTTTTAAGCAATATTGTTAATTTGTTTTTTATTTTAAGACTGAAACTGACTGACATTTGCTAACGAACAAAGGCATAAAACTCTGTTAAGTCCATAAATATAACGTCATTGCGTCGTTACGTTCTTTAAGAATGAGCTAAATTACATACATAAACTCTCATGTTAACGCGACCTAAAATAAAAAAAAAATAAAGGTTTTCTTAATCATGGTTAAAGTTTCATATATTTTCTTTTCAATTATTTACAAAAAAATGTGTCAATTTCTGTCTGTATGTTTGTACTAGCATCACAAGAAAACTTTTGCCCCGATATATATGCGGTTTTTTTCGTCCGTGTTACTTACTGACTTAGTCCAACTTAAAAATTGGTAAAACAAAATTTCTCCCCCCACTTTTCTAAGGGGGCTACAGGAGATAGTTGTATTGAAATTGTCAGTGAACAAAGTCTAACTAGCTAGCTAGCTATCTAACGAAGCTAGTAAATAAACAAACACCTTCTTCTCTTTCTTAGACAAGTTGACAATCCGCTTCTTCTTCTTCTCCTCCTGTCTCTTCTTGTGCTGTATTTCTGCCTGCTCGTCCATGTCTATGTCGCTTATTTTCAGCGACAGAAGGCAGTCTAAAGCCGATGGCTTCAAGCGGTCACCACGACGTTTGACTAGCTGATTGATCAGGCGCACGATCTGAAACAAACATATAAAGTAAATAGTTTTTTTTTTAATGTCTGAACAAAGTGATTACTATGCCGCACGATCTGAAATATACATACATACATACATATACATATGGTCACGTCTATATCCCTTGCGGGGTAGACAGAGCCAACAGTCTTGAAAAGACTGATAGGCCACACTCAGCTATTTGACTTAATGATAGAATTGAGATTCAAATAGTGACAGGTTGCTTGCCCATCGCCTAAAAAAAGAATCCCAAGTATGTAAGCCTATCCCTTAGTCGCCTTTTACGACATCCATGGGAAAGAGATGGAGTGGTCCTATTCTTTTTTGTACTGGTGCCGGGAACCACACGGCACATCTGAAATATAAAAAGTAAATATATGTATAAACTGAAAAAGTGGTAACTATGCCGTCACAATTATATATTTACCAACTCGTTTTCGCTCGCAACTCCACTCGCGTGGAAAATATAGAGCAAAGTTGAAAGATGGAGGTCAGAAGCTAGAAAAGACTTATTTAACTAAAGTTATCGTTCAGCCATACAGCCTAACATGGTCTTACAGGCTTTTCAAAACTTTTGGCTCTGTATACCCCGTAAGCGATAAAGACGTGAACACATGTAGGGTGATGTTAAGTTAAGTAATGAAGGACGCTCTTGCCTTTTTTTTAGTAGTCACATCTATATCCCTTGCGGGGTAGACAGAGCCAGTAGTTTTGAAAGACTGATTAGGCGACGTTCATCTGTTAAGCTTAATGATAGAATTGAGATTTAAATAGTGACAGGTTGCTAGACCATCGCCTGAATGAAGAATCCCAAGTTTATAAGCCTATCCCTTAGTCGCCATTTACAACATCCATGGATAAGTCATGGAGTAGTCCTATTTATTTTTCTATTCGATCCCGGCAACCACATGTCATTTCATCATCACATAGGTAAAAAAAATTATAAAAGCGACTATTCCTTACTCACCGCTAAAGTGATATCTCCCTTAGTATCCTCTACGAACACCTTGCCGCACGCATCGGTGACTATTTCCGAAGCGCTCGTCTCACAATCCAAGTAGGGTATGACACTCTGAGCTATATTCGTGGCGTAGTTGAAGTTTGGTTTTGACACTAGGAGGTCACACATGCAGCGGAGAGATATGTGTGCTATACTGCTCGTCGACTCGTCCAGTTTTCTGTGAAACAAATACATATAGTCACGTCCATATCCCTCGCGGGGTAGACGGAGCCGACAGTCTTCTGTCGTCTGTGAAACAAAATATGAAATAATTTCCAATTGATATTTATCGACAATAATCTTTCCAATACATATTTATCGACAGAATAATGACATAGTTTATTCTCAAAATGGTATCACTTGTAATGTGCCGGTACAGAAGTACAATTTTTGTATAGTGTGGTTCCCGAAACACATACAAAAAAGAAAAGGACCACTCCATCTCTTTCCCATGGATGTCGTAAAAGGCGACTAAGGGATAGGCTTATAAACTTGGGATTCTTCTTTTAGGCGATGGACTAGCAACCCGTCACTATTTGAATCTCAATTCTATCATTGAGCCAAACAGCTGAACGTGGCCTATCAGTCTTTTCAAGACTGTTGGCTCTGTTTACCCTGTAAGGGATATAGACGTGACCATATGTAAGTATGTATGTATACATACATACATAAAATCACGCCTCTTACCCGGAGAGGTACCTAGGCAATGACTACCTCTTCCACTTGCCACGATCTCTGCACACTTCCTAGGTAACAGAGTTAAATATATCTTAAAACTACTTTTGACCGATAAATGCTACTATACACTGGACGAGTTTTTAAACGATGGAAATATTGACATTAGAATTATTATTATATAAATCATTTTATCAATTCAATATATCTTATAAATTATATTTATTTTAAATTGCTTATTAGTTTTAGGTAGACAGAGCCAACAGTCTTGAAAAGACTGAATGGCCACGTTCAGCTATTTGGCTTAATGACAGAATTGAGATTCAAATAGTGACAGGTTGCTAGCCCATCGCCTAAAAAAGAATCCCAAGTTTGTAAGCCTATTCCTTAGTCGCCTTTAACGACATCCATGGGAAAGAGATGGAGTTGTCCTATTCTTTTTTGTATTGGTGCCGGGAACCACACGGCACTATGTATGTATGTATGTATGTACCTAGTGTCTCCCTTCTTTCGTCTCAGCACGGTGGCCGCTTTCTCCAGCCGCTGGAGGTATCGCTTGTAGAATTCCAACAACTCCTTCTCGTACTTGTACAGCGCTAACGTGTCCTTTTTCACTGGAATAAAGATGATAAAAATATAAATTTAGATTTAGTTTTATTAAGCAACTTTAATTGGTGGTCAATGAGAATTAAATAACATTCCACCCTAAAAGCGTGCGCGTCCATACAATAAAAAGCGAAACAGACATATGTCTTATCAATTTTATCATTCATCATATAATCACGTCCCTTTCGGGGGTAGACAGAGCCAACAATCTTGAAGAGACTGATTGGCCACGTTCAGCTGTTTGGTTTTATAATAGAATTGAGATTCAAATAGTGACAGGTTGCTAGCCAATCGCCTAAAATAAGAATTCCAAGATTACAAGCCTGTTCCTTAGTCGCCTCCTACGACATCCATGGGAAATGAGATGGAGCGGTTCTATTCTTTTTTATATTGGTGCCGGGAACCACACGGCACTCAATTCAATTTTATCAACATTAGAAAAAGAGATTTATAGGAGAGAATAAGAGAAAAGATGTAAAGGGTTACACTCACACTTGACATTGGAGTAGTCCTGATGCCTGATCATGTAGTCAGGCAGGATGTCCCGGAACACCTCGCAAGCCGATATGCTCGCCAGCTTGCGCACTGAAGGTAAGTTCAGCTGTCCATCTTTCAAACGTTCTTCCATTAGGTACAGAATTGGGTATAGGTTCTTGAGCTGAAACAAAGAATTTTGATGTTACTCTCAATTTCAAGTTGATGTAGATTTATTTTCAAAATAGGATACAAGGTGTTGTTTATTGACGTCCACATAACTTAAGTATAATTATATTTACTACCGCTTCCAAAGAAAAGAAAGTACATGAACCTTTAATATTTGTATGCTTTAAACAGCAAGACATAGCGAACTGTACTCGTATTATTATTCAACAACTGTATCTTTGTACCTATGTTTGACAAATAAATTGATTGATTGATTGATATGAGTAGTGTAGGAGAAGTGGCGGAACTAACTACACTGCAGCGTTTCAACCAGCTTCCAAAGGCCTTTAACTTGGGATTCTCTTTTTAAACGACGAGCTAACAATTTTAATTACAATCACACTTTACCAACCTTCTTCTCCGGCTGCTCCAACAGAGATGAGCACAGAGCTCCGATCCTCAGCTTATCATGCTGCAGCTTGTCCCTCCTCGCGGCTAGCAGCTGCACTGCAGTCACCACTTCAGCGTCTCCGTCCTGCGTTGATTCTGCTGTACCCTCCATGCCGGAGTCCGAGTCTGATCCATTGGAGTCTGGTGATTGTTTTGGTTGTTTCGCTGGTGGCTCATCTTCAGCCTCTGATTCAGTGTCTGTGAATATAAACAACAAAAAAGGTTCCCTATTTTGTAAATTCTTAAAATTTTATTGACAAAGCCAGAACTGTGGAATCACAGATTCAACCTTTCCTGGACCATGACGTGAACCCTGGGTATTTATCAGAGATCAAGTCATGTTTTATGATTGGCCATTTTGGTAACCTCTCTTATAGAAAAATTATTATGGCATAACTATAGATTTGAGATATCAAAATAGTACAATTTCACGTGTGGTTCCCGGCACGAACAGAAAAAAGAATAGGACCACTCCATCTCTTTCTCATGGATGTCGTAAAAGGCGACTAAGGGGTAGGCTTATAAACTTGGGATTCTTCTTTTAGGCGATGGGCTAGCAACCTGTCACTATTTGAATCTCAATTCCATCTTAAAGCCAAACAGCTGAACGTGGCCTATTAGTCTTTACAAGACTGTTGGCTCTGTCTACCCCGCAAGGGATATAGACGTGATTATATGTATGTATGTATGTACAATTTCACCTTCCACTTCTTCAGTCCTTTCCATCACACCTTCCTTTGTTTTGATAGGAAGGAGAGGTCGCAGCTTTTTCACTGGTCTTTCAGCTAACTCCTTCTCATATTTATCTTCCAATTCACTCCCCGAATCCTCGACATCGGACTCCTCATCAGAGTCCTGGTGTGTGTCGGACTCTGTTTCAGCGCCACTGTCACTGCTAGCTAACTTGGCCGGCTTTGGCATTTTACCCTTGTCTTCTCTCTTCCTTTTTCTTGATCTGATAAAAGTTATTTAAAGTATTTAATTATTTAAATACATAGATTTAATTTTAGTTTGTCATCACCTTTTCCTTTTTTTATAAGTAAGTAGTTTTAGTTTTAATTTGAATTCAATTATCAATTTAAAGTTAATAAATTTGTTTCTTTAACTCAAACTTTTACTAACTTGATTCTTCCTTGTTCTTAAAATTAAGAGTAACTCTTGTCGGTGGAGTTAAGTGGAGCCTCCTTCCTCAATACTATCACCAGTTTAAAGAACATAGTATAGTGGTTTTCCCATTTGCCTTCCATACACCTTAACTTATTGATACTTTAACTATTTTAAATCCTTGACTAACTCAAATCTTCACATCCTATCACTGCTGGGAGGGTAAGTTTTTGAATGGACTAAGCAACTTCTGGATCATGGACACATTAGCACTATGCCTGATGCAGGTTTCCTAGCAATGATATCCAAAACTAGAATGTAATAAATTCAAACTAGTAAGGCTTAACAAGAAACAAGATACTCTTAAAAACAGAAAGTGCAAAGTCTTACTTATTTTTCTGGTCTTGCTCTGGAACATTGGACAGCAACTGAGGTTGCGTTGCTATCCTATTCATTATGTACTTCTGTTCCTCTTCATCCAACATGTCTGCCCATTCATCTCCGGATGCGGAATCACTCTCACTACTGTATTCCACCTGATGTTGCTGTGCTGGCTGCTTCTGCTTCTGGACCTTAGTTCTGTGCCTCTGGAGCCTCAACTTTCCCTGCTTCTTCATTTTATTGGTCGTCTGGTTGTTCCTCTTTACTTTGCTGATTTTAGCTTTGCCTTTTTTCTGTTATTCAATGAGTTTTTGGGTTAGTTAAGTAAAATTTTAAGGTTACAAAGTACAACAATATTTTAAGTAAAATACTTACAGCCATTTTAATTTAATTTTGTTATTACAGTAAATTAAAAAAAGATGTTTATAATTGAATACGATAAAATGTATCAATAAATTAAACTTGGATAGTAATACAAAAGTTCACAAAACATGCTTCTGTTTTCAAAGGTATAAATCTCAGTATGTATGGGATAATCAGATAATGGGATTGTCAGTTTTTGACATTGACTTTGATATTTAGAAATGTTTATATCAATTCTTGATAAATTTTTGAATGAAACCATAATGTCGCGTTCGAGAAAAAGATTAATTTTTTTAAATATGCTTTATAGTTTCGAAGGCTTTTTTATCTATTTTAGAAAATTATTCTAACAGGAATAAAATGAAGTACAATTTTTAAGCTACACTTTTATCATTAAAGTACTGGAAGTGAATTAGTCAATTATGAATGTAGCCAAACTTTTAAGTAAACGTCAGTTGTAGGAGACCTCGAAACTTTCTTTCTTGTTTTTCTAGTTTTCTAAGTTAAAATTTCACCTAATTACGTCCGTCTAAGTGTCTGATCAGTTTTATCTATTAGTGAATGCCTGGGCAAACATCCACCATGACCTCTGTCAACTTTTCTGTGAAATAACGGTTAAAAAGTTTATTGTTATCTTCGAGATTGTGATGGTGCCTCAACAGCAAAGGAGGAGGCGAAGACGAGCAGCGCTCCCTCGTACAGCTGAGCGTCGTTTGGTGGTGGCCCGCGGGGCTATTGGATTTGGGTTTACGATAGCGGGTCAGCGTCCTTGTGTAGTTTCGGCGGTAACTTCAGGAGGGCCAGCGGATAGGGCTGGTTTGAGGGCTGGGGACGCGTTACTGGCTGTTGATGGAGCTAATGTAGCTAGGGCTCCGCATGCGTCGGTGGCGCGGCTCGTTGCGGCCGCTCCAGGGGCTATATCGTTGAGTGTAGCACCTAGAGAGTCGCCTCCGACCGATACAGAGGACACAGAGCCTGATGAGAGAGCAAGAACAAGAAGACGGCACCCTCCACCGCGGCGCAGACCACAGATGATGCATCATCCAGGTTTGTTGACACAAAATTAAAAAATCATAAAAGTAAAATATGGCATGTTTGGCTCATTCATTGTGAATTTGCTACAATCTGACAATCTTCAGTAAACAACAAAATTTCTGTTTGAGAAATATGACATACATACATAAAATCACGCCTCTTTCCCGGAGGGGTAGGCAGAGACTACCTCTTTCCACTTGCCACGATCTCTGCATACTTCTTTCGCTTCGTCCACATTCATAACTCTCTTCATACAAGCTCGGCGGTTTCGGGTACTTTTGACCTGACCCTTTACCAGGACGTCCTTAATTTGATCAAGATACGTTCGTCTAGGTCTTCCCACTCCGACCTTTCCCTCCACACTCTCCTTGTATATCTGCTTAGTCAACCTGCTTTCATTCATCCTCTCCACATGACCGAACCATCTTAACATACCCTTTTCTATTCCTGTAACTACATCTTCTTTCACATCACAACATTCCCTTATCACGCTGTTCCTTATCCTGTCACTCAATTTCACACCCATCATACTCCTTAACGCTCTCATTTCCACTGCATTTATTCTGCTTTCATGCTTCTTTTGCCATACCCAACTTTCACTCCCATACATTAATGTCGGGACCAACACGCCCCTGTGCACAGCCAGTCGAGCCTTTTTGGATAGTTTCTGACTGCTCATAAAGGCATGCAAAGCTCCATTCACCATGTTCCCCGCGTTCACTCTCCTTTCAATATCACTATCATACTTGCCATCTGATGTAAACTTTGATCCTAGATATACAAACTCTTTCACTTGCTCCACTTTTTCTCCTCCAATCAAAATATTACATGCTGTCATTTCTTTCTCCATTTCAAAAACCAGTGTTTTAGTTTTACTTACGTTCACTTTCATTCCTTTCTCTTTTAAAGCTTCATGCATACAGTTTACCATCTCCTGTAGCTCCTCCGCTGATGACGCCAGTATAACCTGATCGTCGGCATAGAGCAGACATTTGACGAGTAACTCATTCATCCTTAATCCACTTTTAGACTCTTTCAAATCTGTCAAGCAGCTATCCATAAATAGGTTGAACAGCCACGGTGACGCAACACATCCTTGCCTAACGCCTTTCTCAATCTTAAACCACTCAGTGTGCGCTCCGTTTATCCTGACACAAGCACTCGAATCCTCATATAAGGATTTCAGTGCTCGTATTAAGAGACTGCTCACCCCATGCATAGAAAGTGCTGACCACAATTCATTCCTCTCAACTCTGTCATAGGCCTTTTCCAGATCTACGAATGTGCAATAGACTTTTTGACTCTTGGCCAAAAACTTTTCGGCTATGCACCGCAAGGAAAAGACCTGATCAGTACATCCCATTCCCTTTCGAAATCCCGCTTGAGCATCCCATATTTTGTCATCAGTTTCATTCCTGACTCTATTAATCAATACCTTAGCATACAATTTGCCGACGACGCTAAGCAGGCTTATACCACGATAATTTTTGCAGTCCAGCTGTGACCCTTTTCCTTTGTAAAGTGGCACGATAACAGCCTTACACCAATCTTTTGGTACTCGGCCGCTTCTCCAACACAAATTGAAAAGGCAGTACAACTGACTAGCTACTACGCCTTTTCCTGCTTTAAGCATCTCGACCGACACTCTATCACACCCAGCAGCCTTTCCCGCTTTCATACTCTTAAGTGCTTCCACAATTTCGAACATTTCAATTTCGCCTTCCATCTCATTCTCTTTTTCTTCGCTATAGCAGAAATCTTTCTTATTTCCTTCCTTTTTTTCAAATAAACTTTCAAAATAGTCCTTCCATATCTTTAGTACACATTCTTCTCCTTTCACAACGCTACCATCCTGGCATCTGATCCTAGTCAGCTCTCTGGTTATAGTATTTCCTCGGGCTGACCTTACGGATTTCCAGAATACTTTCAGATTTGACTGAAAGTCTTCTGATAGCCTTTTATCAAAATCCTCTTTATACTCTTCTTTCTTTCTAATCACAGCTTTCTTAACCAAATCTTTCATTTTCTTATATTCCTTACGTGCTTCATTCACATCTTCATCTATAACCTCTTGCATTCTTAAGTTAGCTTTTGCTGCTAACAAATCCAGCCATGCTTTCTTCTTTAATCGCACAAGTTCTTGCACATCTTTACTCATCCACGCATTTTTGTGAAGAAATATGACATTTGTATTGAATTTTAAAATGACTGGTATTATCATGTTGAGAGGTGTAGGCAGTTTAAAATGTGTGATACCAGGATACCAGTGTCTCTTAAACATTTTTAGGTCCAACAAATTTATTTTTTGGTTATTTAAATTTTATCACAAATGTTTCTGCTCTCCCAAATATCTACCTATAGATTATTTGATTTTTATTATAATTATTAACATTAATAAACAAACTATATATTTATTTATTTCCTATTTACAGATGGACCTTTAAAATTGGTATGTTTACAAAGTAACTTGATGTTCTGCACTTACGTTTATGTGGTACTAATGAACTGTTTGTTTGGCACCTATTTGCACTAACAATATACTTGTTTTTGTTCTACATTTGTGTTTTGTTCGTTTATGTATGCACAATAACATTTTGCAATTGTGTTCTGTGGTTCCTAGCACTTTAATAAAATAGAACAATCTCTATCCTATGGATCTCAAAGCCACTTTAGAAATAGGCACATTTATCTAGTGCTTCTTCAACCATGATCCAATATAGGTTAGGTTCCCCTGCAAAACCTGCGAAGCGGAAAAAAGTGTAGGTCAGGTGGTAGTCTCTTAGTGTATAGGTACTCTACTTACCTTATGCAGGCAAATAGTAAAATAGCTCACGCCAATTCCATTAAAATCTCACTAACCATCTTGAGATCAGCATGGACAAACATCTAATAATGTGGGCCTATTGGAAGAAATTTCTTTAGTAATAAGTAGTGCCCTTGTACTACATTTTTACTAAACCTATGTTCTAGTTATAATTTTTTCTTTGATGTACATAAATAAATAGAGTATGGCAGCTACTTCACCTGTATAAAACGAAACATCCTGTCAATTTGCATTAATGTAGGCATTTCTGGAATTATAGCACCTTAGACCACTTGGAACCTTAATACCAAATTTCAAGTCTCAAGATCTAGTGGTATGATCACAGTGCCCACTAGATCTTGAGACTTGAAATGTCATTCAGTCAGCGTCATCTATACTAATATTATAAAGCTAAAGAGTTTGTTTGTTTGAACGCGCTAATCTCAGGAACTACTGGAGCGAATAGAAAAAATATTTGTGTCGAATAGACCATTTATCGAGGCTGGCTATATAACATCATGCTGCAACTATAAGGAGTAAAGAAATAATGAAAAATGTGAAAAAAATGGGGAAAATTATTCATCCTAGAGGGCTTCAATGATGCCCAAAATAACTATTCCACGCGGAAGAAGTCGCGGGCACAGCTAGTTTTATTAATATAATTATTCAAAATTAGATAGTTATAATTGTATTGACATTATTGTTTTGATTGATCCACAATCCTACTAATATTATAAATTCGAAAGTTTGTGAGTATATCAGGATGTCAGTATGGATGTTTGTTACTCTTTCACGCAAAAACTACTGAACCGATTACGATGAAATTTGGTATGTAGGTAGCTGAAGACCCAGAATAACACATAGGCTACTTTTTATCCCGGAGTTCCCGCGGGATTGATTGTTACTTTACGATAGGGTTTTAAAGCGGACGAAGTCGTGGGCGCTTCTAGTGATTACATAATATTAAACACTTTAATTATCTCATGATATCACAGCAATTAGTGCGCTAATTATAATCAATTACACAGTTTGTAAACACATGTGAAGTCAGTAGACATTATTATCATAATTATGAATGGCATGCATTATCTTCGTATTGATTGACTATTGTTGCTTTTTAATTGATACAGTGTTCAATATATACGAAATGTTTAAATTTAATTGCATTGTTGGAATATGTGCCGTGTGGTTCCCGGCACCAATAAAAAAAGAAACCAAACCATCCCATGGATGTCGCAAAAGGCGACTAAAGGCTATCCTTTAATTAATAAGCCTATGCTTATTAACTTGGAATTCTTTTAGGCGATGGGCTAGCAACCTGTCTCTATTTGAATCTCAATTTTATCATTAAGCAAAATAGCTGAATGTGGCCTATCAGTCTTTTCAAGATTGTTGGCTCCGTCTACCCTGCAAGGGATATAGTCGTGATTATATGTATGTATGTTTGTTGTTGGAATATATACATTTTTTTGCATTAATTTAAAGAATTTATGTTATCTTTATCCTTTAGGGGTAGACAGAGCCAAAGGATATAACTATGTGATATAAATACTTATCAGTAAATTAATGCCTTCAGTACTACAAAAAAAGTGTTATTTGTCCATGCTTGGTATATTTATTTATTTTACACATACAATACATATATACATAAAATCACGCCTATTTCCCGGAAGGGTAGACAGAAACTGCATCTTTTCACTTGCCATGATCCCTGCATACTTCTTTTCCTTCACCCACATTCATAGCTCTCTTATTGAACACGATTCTGCACATTTTTGTATTAGATTAATTCACAAGCTACAATAAATCAAAAATCCTTTAATTCCAGGGTGTCACGCCGCCCCCAGCACGTCAGGCGTCAACGAGATCCTCCAAAACCTGACAAGGGCCCAGCTTACCCCCAACCAGCTGGTCCGCCTGGAGTGCCGCGCCGTCGTCGGCTACCTCGGCACCATAGAGACTCCACAAGCGGCCTCCAATGCGGCCCCTGGCAACGTCAGAACTGCAGTCAGAAAACTCCGACAAGAAAGGCGACCTGCCACCCCTGTTTTGCTATCTGTACTCCCAAATTCATTACTCCTAAGACGCCCGACTGGACAAGTCTTAGCTCAGTATCAAAGAGACAGGATAGTATACGCTGGGTGCGGCTCAGAAGCGGATAGAAGGTATTTTGGACTAGTGACGTCAGCAGAAACAGCTGAAGCCGAAGCCTCACATAGCTGCCATGTTTTCGCCGTAGACCCTAGATTAGCAGAGCATGAAGCTCATATTGTGAGAGCAAGAGAGTTCCAAATCGTCTGCACACGAGATCCGGTCGCAGAGAGATGTTTGGAGTTTCCTCCTTCAGCTGAGTACGTCGTAGGAGTTATTAGAGGAATGTATTCGTTACCGGCAGATGATTGCTTAAGCCCTAATCTACAGCAGATTTCCAGATTAGCTATCAAGGGAGACAGTCCGTTAGCTGGTAATTTTGCGCGGTGCAACCGACCCGTGTTCAGGGTGCCGCGAGATAGAAGACCGTGTAGGCACGAAGACGCGAGGATCGAAGCCCAAGAGTTTGTGGCTAACTCGCCACAACCGAGCAATCATAGTGAAGTGACCACTACGACGTCCAGCAACAGCGATTCCGGCATCGGTTTCCACAACGATTGTCGGAATATAGCTGACCGTATTTTGGTAGTCGATTTCGCTCAGCAAGCCCCGCCTAATCGATTCCGACAGGACATGCCACCGCGGCCGCTCGGATTGGTCGGCTGCAGCAGTTTCGACGCGGACGGTTCGTTTCTATCGAATACGACTCCTGTAGTTGACGGATTTGGCGGTCAAGGGAGACCTTTGAACTTGGACGATGTTATTCTAAATTCAAACGATTTGCAGCCAGTACGCCATGTCAGTCCTCGCAAGGAGGATGATAGTTACAACTACAATTTGTACGGGAATGTTGCATCGAGTTCCAAATCTAACGGTGTCTATGATCAAGTGTATACGGAGAACGAGGGCCACTATGAGTTTGTTCCCCAACAGTTGGATATGGATTTGGGAATAGACCGTGTTGAGACATTTAACTCTGTGGAGATTTATGAAGAGAGGTGTAGGCAGCCTCTGGATTGGCATTCGAACGAATCTGTAGAGAATGCTACGGTTGTATCGGGGACGAGTAAAACTAGTATGGACTCTGTGTCAGTGTATTCGACGAGGAGTCACGAAGAAGCCCGTCCGGCTTTGAGGAGGCATCTTCAGGCGTCCTTGGACGATATGCTGGTGCTGAGCATGCGTGAGTCTGAGAAAAAGAAGGACGATGATAATTTTGTACATCCCGCAACTGTTAAATGCAAGGTATAGTAAAATTAATATGTTTTTCTGTTTTGGAAATATTTTATTTTTTAAATTAAATCTGCCTATCGTTCCAATTTTGTTGTCTCAAGACCTCTCGTGGTGGAGTAATGTGCTGATAAATGGAAAGGTGGAACAATGTTAAATCAAAGTTTCCGTTGATTACAGCATAAATACAACTCAAATCATATTCGTCACTTCAAAGTAATGAACCAGCTTTAGATCTCTTTTTTATTTGGTGCTTTACTGATAGTGAAGTGGTTAGTATGATCGGTTTTCAAGTTGTAATACCCGGGTTCGATTCCTGGTAACGGTTGCTCTTGCTAAATCTATTCTTAAGTCAAAACTGGCTTCTAATTTCTCGCAGACCATATAATTTTTTTTTAGTTTTTCGTTATAATTGTTATTAAACTTTCAACTATCAGGTGCGCAAGCCGAAGCCACTAAACATAATATCGAAGACGAAGCAGATGTTCTCCGGCAAAGAGCGCTCGCGTTCCGAGCAGAGAAGCAAGATGGCGGCCGAGCAGGACTCGCTAGCGTGCGCAGCCAGCGAGCCCGATCTCAGAGATATGAGGGTGAGTCTTCTTATACATCACTACATAGTATAAAACAAAGTCGCTATTTTAGTCTGTTTGTCTGTATGCTTAAATCTTTAAAATTACGCAACGGATTTTGATGCGGTTTTTTGTAACAGGTAGAGTGATTCAAGAGGAAGGTTTTTATGTATAATAACATTTATAATTTTGCACCCGTGCGAAGCCGGGGCGGGTCGCTAGTACATACATAAAATCACGCCTCTTTCGCGGAGAGGTAGGCAGGGACTACATCTTTTCCACTTGCCTGAATGTTATGTAATCAGTCTACTTGTCTTTATTTGTAATTATCCGCTATCTTCTGGGACTCTCCACCCCAGCAAAAGTTAGCATACATACATTGAATCACGTCTTTGTCCCATAAGACTGAAAGGCCATGTTCAGCTGTTTGGCTTAATAATAGAATTGAGATTCATATAGTGACAGGTTGCTAGCCCATCATCTTAAAGAAAAATCCAATTACCCTTATTTCATTTTACCTATTCCCTTGATCGACTTAAACAATTTGCACGGGAAGAGAAGCAGCTGCAACACCATGTTCTTTTTTTTCAATCCACCCCGTTACGGCTTAAGACGTGATATGTGGATGTACGCCGATCCGCCGTAATCATTTATCTATAGTTAAACCCTTCCAGAGCAGACGTTGCGCAGCCCGCATGTTTAATTTGACTATAATTGAACCACGTTTGGTGCAGTGATGCTGTAGTGAATTGGCCTATTTTGGAGTTCTGAATAATATACTGTTGTTTATTTTTTAAATATATTGACAAACGGAAAAAAGCAAATAGCGACGCTTATTTTTTGCCGTGTGTAAGTGGCCAAATCTAGTGTCAGATATTTGAGGCCACCCAAAGCTGTCTGACAGGTTTCGTCATATTAATCATAAGTGTGCTTCTTACAAGCTTATTTTTAATTTGATTCAAAACTAATTATTTAAGAATGGAAAATTTTGAAGCGTCTTTACAAGCTAATGGATATATACATATATAATTATATATCCATATATCCAGGATATATAATTTGACCCAAAGATTGACTGTTAGATAATGCACTTAGCATTAAGTCCACCCATTGTGCTTTTCAGTTGTATTTTGTACAATAAAGGTTAAATAAATAAATAAATAAAAATAAATGCGTGTGCGCAAGTGGTGCCGCGAGCGTAAGCTAATGAAACAATACCTATGATTTGAGTACAAAGAAACATACCAAAGTTTATGTTAAGGTCTCTTTAATTTCTTATAAAGACATGGGACCTAAATAATCTTTTACAAATTGTAGCCAATGCATACCAAACTGAGTATAGCGTATCCGGACAATGAAAGTCATGTTAAGTCCATTAGTATTACACCGGGAACGTCCGCCGTGGACGTACGGACCGCACTACGTTCCATTTTTAAATACGTAATTTTTTTTTAATGTCAATTTGACAGAATTTTCGTTATAATTGTGTGATGCATTTCTGTGTAATTTTATTCGCCGATTATTATTTATATAGTCATTTTGCTTGATGCATTATGTTTTGTGACACAGTAGGTGCCCGGGTTTGAATCCCGGCCAGGGCATTATGAGAAACGAACATTTTCTGATTGGCCTGGGTCTTGGATGTTTATCTATATTTAAATGTATATATTATGAAACGATCGAACTTGCTTCGATGCTAATTCCTCAATCTGTGTAGGTAATTTGTCCCGTATACAATATTTATTTACCGTAATGTTTCTACACGTTTGACTGTCCATTTTACAACTAGGGCATACCCGTTGCTCCCAAAAAAAAGTCTCGTTAATTACCGTTCCTGTGGGATTTTCGAGAAATCCTCTTTTAATTTGACCTCTAAATTCAAATAAATGCGAAATTTTATATCTCTAGACGTAGATCTGAGTAGAGCGTTGATTGTAATCGTAAATCATAATGGCTAAATAAAAATAATTACCCTCTACTACTTGACCTAATCAAGAATGCTCTTGGGCTAAGAGGCTACACGTGCTACCTCCTATTTTTTTTTTTATTTAATTTAACCCTTAGACATTTACTAATAAAATAAGTAACGGTTAATTTTTGTTATTTTAAGTATTCGTTTTTATACATTTCCTCTCTAAATATATTTATCTTTGACATTCCACCATGTTTATGCTAATTTCAAAAATTTCGCGCTAATTCACATCCTAATACGGCGGTCACGACTGGACCACGTGTCTGTGTCATCTTCAACAGCCCTATATGTGGACATGGCTGTTAGCGTTTTGTTAAATTGCGATGTGTCGCAATCTATACTAATATTATAAAGCTGAAGAGTTTGTTTGTTTGTTTGAACGCGCTTATCTCAGGAACTACTGGTTCGAATTGAAAATTATTTATGTGTTGAATATACTATTTATCGAGGAAGGCTTTAGGCTATATAACATGCATGCATAACTGCAACTGTTAGGAGCGAAGAAATGATGGAAACTGAAAAAAACGTGGAAAATTATTCATCCTTGAGGGCTTCAATGATGCCCGAAATAACTATTCCACGCGAACGAAGTCGCGGGCACAGCTAGTAAGTAAATAAGGAAAAAGTCGAATATTTTTAGTAACTTGATCTCTGAAACAGCAGCATGTTATGGAGATAACGCAGACGCGTCATAAACGTTAAGCATTTTCTTTTGATAGCTATCAAAGATATTCATTCATTCATGTAAACACGTCTATTTCCCTTGCGGGGTAGACAGAGCCAACAGTCTTGAACAGACTGATAGGCCACGTTCAGCTATTTGGCCTAAAAAAAGAATTGAGATTTAAATAGTGTCAGGTTGCTAGCCCATCGCCTAAAAGAAGGATCCCAAATTTATAAGCCTATCCCTTAGTCGCCTTTTACTACGTCCATGGGAATGAGACGGAGTGAGCCTATTATTTTTTTTTATTGGTGGCGGGAACCACACGGCACTTTATTGAAAGGTCTCTGACTTGAATGTATGTATGTTAAGAAATCTTGCAAGTTTAACTGTACTTGCATGTATGTTCTCAATGTCCGATCCAGGTATAAAAAAAACTACGTACTTGGGGCACTGCATAAAGCAATCAGAGCTTACAATAATTTGTTGATAGAAACTTATCTGACCTTTAAAATCTATCAGAAATGTTCAATTACAATTGTTCTGATAACAGCAATCGTTATCAGTTGCATTAGGAGTAAGGGCGGGCTAAATATAGAAACCGTGACTCACGCGAGGACGTATGTGTTTATGGAATTTACACTAATTGCACCGAATGTTTGTTTGTTTGTGCGACCTTCACGTGGTAACATACCTACACATAATTAAGCCTTTATCCCCTACGGGGTAGACAAAGCCAACAGACTTGATAAGACAGAAAGGCCACGTTCAGCTATTTGGTTTAATGATAGATTGAGATTCCAATAGTGACAGGTTGCTTGCCCATCGCCTAAAAGAGGAATTCCAAGTTTATGAGCCTATCCCTTAGTCGCCTTTTACGACATCCATGGGAACGAGATGGAGTGGTCCTATTCTTTTTTTTTATTGGTGCCGGGAATCACACGGTATAAATCAACCCCTTAAATCCTAAAATAGGGGGTGAATGTTTGTATGAAAATCAATAAACCCGTGCGATTTCAGGGCGTGTCGCTATAAACTACCTGTGCCGCAACTTCGTCCGCGTGGAAGGATGAATAATTTACCCCGTTTTTTCACATTTTCCATTATTTCTTAGCAGTTGCAGCGTGATGTTATATAGCCTAAAGCCTTCCTCGATAAATGGTTCTATTCAATACAAAAAGAATTTTTCAATTCGACCCAGTAGTTCCTGAGATTAGCGCGTTCAAACAAACATACAAACAAACTCTTCAGCTTTATATATATTAGTATAGATAAAGTCTGCACCAATGTGTTCTATTTGTAGGTCAGTCGTTATATGGACCAGTGGAGTCATTGCAATTCAATATCCAGCCACCACTTGACTTCTCTGCTCAATGTATTTAGGGTTGCCGAGTGGAATTAAATGCGAAATTTTGTGAGCATGTCAGAATGTTAGTATGGATGTATGTTACTCTTTCACGCAAAAACTATTGAACCGATTACGATGAAATTTGATATGTAGGTAGCTGAAGACCCAGAATAACATATAGGCTACTTTTTATCCCGGAGTTCCCGCGAGATTGATAGGATATCAATGCGGACGAAGTCGCGGGCGGCCTCTAGTACGTAAATAAATCCATAAAATAACGGCTCTCTCCCGGAGGGATAGGCAGAGATTACATCTTTTCATTAGTCACTATCCCTGCATACTTATCGCTTCATTTACATTCTCATATATGTTTTGTTTGCACTTGATAGGCTTTTATTTTTAAACAATTTAATTTTTAAATCCTTGCTAATAATACTAATAAAAGTCTTCTTAGATCGTTTGTACTAAACTAGAGGACACCTGCGCACTCGCCCGCGTAAATGAAAAATCACCATAATTCCAGTTCCCGTGGGAATTTCGGGAAATCCTCTTTTAGTGTATCCCTAGAACACATAAAGAACCTACACGTCAAATTTCAAGTTTCTATACCCAGAGGTTTGTGCTGTGCATTGTTTTATCAGTCAGTCATACATACATACATATAAACACGTATATATCCCTTGCGGGGTAGACAGAGCCAATAGTCGTGAAAAGATTGAAAGGCCACGTTCAGCTATTTGGCTTTAAGATAGAATTGAGATTCAAATAGAGACAGGTTGCTAGCCAATCGCCTAAAAGGAGAATCCCAAGTTTGTAAGCCTATCCCTTAGTCGCCTTATACGACATCCATGGGAAAGAGATGGAGTGGTCCTATTCTTTTTCTATTGGTGCCGGGTATCACACGCTACCATTCAGTTAGTTATTTATTCACTTTTGTTATTTTATAGATTTAGAAAACGGTCAATGGTTCTATTCTGTTATGCCGGAAACCGCACGGCGAAAAGATCAGTCACTGTCTCAAGACTGTTACTTAAGACTCAAGGCATTATGGTTACAAGAATAGCGTATCAAATAGAGAATGCGATTATGTTACGTGTGTGATGAAATAGGTTGAATTCCTTTCATCAAAGAATAGAGCTTGCTATGATAAAATGTGCATATTTTTTATGAAAACCGTTTTAAATATATATTTTTTTACTTCATTTAAGATATTGAGTAGTCTAAGTTTTTGACGTCGGCTACCGCAACTGAATGACTGAATGAACATTCAGTATTTTCAACACTGTTGTGTCTGTCTGTCTGAACACTATGTTACGTCAACTGGGACTCGATAAATCGCCACGCATGTTTATCGATACTATTTTCAACACTGTTGGCTCTGTCTACCCCGCAAGGGATATAGACGTGACCATATGTATCTATGTATTTATGTATGTTACCGCAACACAGGTTCAACCCAAGCATGCTCAAACCTCGAATTTTGAAGAAACTTTAATCCCTTTCATCAACTCCAAAGCGCCAACCCTATGTCGTAAAATGGGTCAGCCAGCGTCCTCGTGGAACATTATGTTACATCAACTGGGATTCGATAAATCGCCACGCATGTTTATCGATACTATTTTCAACACTGTTGGCTCTGTGTACCCCGCCAGGGATATAGACGAGACTACATGTATCTATGTATGTATATATGTTACCGCAACACAGGTTCAACCCAAACATGCTCAAACCTCGAATTTTGAAGAAACTTTAATCTCTTTCACCAACTCCAAAGCGCCAACCCTACGTCGTAAAATGGGTCAGCCAGCGTCCTCGTGGAACATTATGTTACATCAACTGGGACTCGATAAATCGCCACGCATGTTTATCGATACTATTTTCAACACTGTTGGCTCTGTGTACCCCGCAAGGGATATAGACGTGACCATATGTATCTATGTATGTTATCGCAACACAGGTTCAACCCAAGCATGCTCAAACCTCGAATTTTGAAGAAACTTTACTCCCTTTCATCAACTCCAAAGCGCCAACCCTATGTCGTAAAATGGGTCAGCCAGCGTCCTCGTGGAACACTATGTTACATCAACTGGGACTCGATGAATCGCCACGCATGTTTATCGATACTGCGATGGCGATGAAATATGTATCGATGGGATGACGCCTCCGCGATATGTTGATGGTATTGGATATATAAATCATCTTCTTCTTTGTATATTCTATCTCGATGGCATTGGACACATGGAAAACAATACAGGAGATGTGTTGGGTTAAACTGACAGACATACATAAATACATATACCTAATCACGTCTATGTCCCTTGCGGGATAGACAGAGCCCACAGTCTCGAAAAGTTTTAACTGACAGATCTTTGGGCTTATTGCTTTAGCGTTAAATTTGCCCATATAACATAGTTCATCAAAAAGTCCCAATTGTATGTTTTCTCGCCGTAAGAACATTGATCATATTATTTGACGACATTTAAAATTTTCTAGTAAAACGTGGTCTTTTAGTCTTTGCGAGACTGTTGGCTCTGGCTTCGCCGTAAGGCGAAAAATACGTCTTTACGGTGGACTGTGAGCTTTAAAGCCGACAACTTTTCGTGCTAAAGGCAGTTGAGTCAGCTGACCATATAAAATTTGACAAATTTTAATAAAAAAATCATTTCTTAGTGCCTTCATCTTGACGTGTCTTTTTTCAGACATCGAGATTTATCGATAATACGGTTTAGGTCAAAAGGTCAGGTCAAGAGTACCCGAGACCGCCGAGCTTGCATGAAGAAAATAATGAATGTGGATGAATTGAAAGAAGTATGCAGACAATGTGGCAAGTGGAAAGATGCAGTCTCTGACAACCTTCCAGGAAAAAAAGCGTGATTGGTTTAGGAATAGTTTAGATATTACATAGAATTACTGGTCGAGAATGCCAAGTGGCATTAAGTCCGCCTTTTGTACATTTTTTGTGCAATAAAGTTTAAAATAAATTACGAAAGATTTCATTTAAAAATTCAGTTTAAAAATCTTTAGTCGTGCCGTGACGAATGTCACTTAAAAAACTAAATAACCCCGCAAACTCGGCCTGTTATCACCAGGTCACGTTATCTATCAAGTCACGTCTCCATTTTTCAACGGTCCCAATACTGATAGCCTCGATTTCGCAAATTCAAACGACTTATCAGTTGCCCGAGACGAAGACTGACCTAAGTCGTTTGATTTCGTGTCCATTAAATTTTGAACAGTCGCTTACAAGAAAACATATTATGAGCCCCACTTAATTAAATGCAAAACTTTAGGTGGCTAAGTTTCTCTCCATACATACATTCATACAATCACGTCTATATCCCTTGCGGGTTTGGCTTAATGAAAGAATTGAGATTCAAATAGTGACTGGCCCGTCGCCTAAAAGAACAATTCCCAATTTTATAAGCCAATCCCTTAATCGCCTTTTACGTCATCCATGGGAAAGAGATGGAGTGGTCTTATTTTTTTACTATTCTTGCCAGGGACCTCACATTAGGTACTAAGTTTCTCTCCAGACGATTTTAAATTGGTATGGACATGTTAAGAACTTACTTGAACTTCTATGTAGAATAAGTATGCAGGGGCGTTAAGATAATTTAATTATTACAATTATATATATTTTGTCTGTGGCAGTTTAAATAGATTTTCATTTTATTTTCCATCAACAAACTTAAAAGTTATCGCTCTATTAAGGATACAATTTTACTAACCTACTAAGTTACAATAATAAACAAACAACACGGCACAATTTCAGCGTAATCCCGGGTCATAGCCTATAGTCATCACACCGCAGACTGGAATCAAATCAGTCTGTTACGTTCAACGCCGTTGCACAGACGTGCTTCGTAACTGAAAATACCACGTGTACCTACATCTTTCGTAACACCGTTACACAATTCTCAATCTTATGATTTGAAGCGTAAACTTCTCTGTCTAATGCCGAATTAGTTATGTGAATCTAAATAGTGCGAAGTGATCTATGTAGTGTTGTGAGAACGCGTAAGTTCGAGACTTGTGTCTATGGGCTAAGTGATGTGATAAAAATGGCGAATCGTGTGATGGGATATGTGATCTGCGGATATAACTCCGTGGATAATTTGTTGGTGAGTTTATTACCGGTTTTAATTGTTACCAGAGTACGTGTTAATATTGTTAATTTCTCTTGAAAGATCTTCTGTTATCGCACCCCTAGCGTAAATAAGGGGCTTACATGAAAAATTTCAGAAGATTTTTAAACGTAGCGTTTAATAAGTCAGTCAATCATTCAGACGGCATCATCTTTTAAAATAAAGATGTAATATCATCCTCCTAACGTTTGTCCTGGTTATATTCTCAAAAGGTTCAATTTATTACGTATCTTACTTATCGAGTAGTTCTTTGTTACTCAGGTATGTTTTTTTTAAGATGACGGTCGTACGATTAAGTACAATTCAATTGTCTTAAACTGCCCAATAGAATGCATAAATTTTGAATACATTCAGATGATTGGTCCAGAGATCATCTCAAACGCTGCTATTGGTTTAAAATGTCCTTTTAATTTGTAGCTACCTGTCACTATTTGAATTTCAATTCCATCACTAAGCCATTAACGTGGCCTTTCAGTCTTATCGAGACTGTTGGCTGTAATTAACCCTTTAGGTATATAGACGTGAATGTATGTATGTATGTTTATGTACCTAAGTACCTCGTATCAATATTTTCTAAACAACGTTGGAGATAATGTTCGGTATGCGTTAAATATAATTTTTAATTGATAGGTATATGGACATAAACCCGATGTGACTTGAAGCAATCCATCAGATTCTTGTTACGTGATTGATAGTGTCAAATTATATGAACTATATAGCTGTCTTCTGATGTAATCTGGTAAAGATAGCATTATTAAAAATATAATCAACACGGAAAAATACATACATAATAAAAAGTATTTTTGAATAACCAAGTTTGAAATTATACTTTAAAAAATCCATGAATGAAAACAATTACTTATAAACTTGGGATTCTTCTTTAGGCGATGGGCTAGCAATCTGTCACTATTTGAATCTCAATTCTATCATTAAGCCAAATAGCTGAACGTGGCCTGTCAGACTTTTCAAGATTGTTGGCTCTGTCTACCCCGCAAGGGATATAGACGTGACTATATGTATGTTATACTTATTTTTGTGAATAGCACGAATCCGACTAGACTGACTAACTGTTGACTAATTTCGTCCTGTTTTGTGAAATTGACGTTGATTGCTTCGTAATTGGTCAATTGTTTGGAGGCACATTAATTTTCTACTTCCCAAGGAAGCTAAACGCTGGTCTGTTGTTTTTTTTAAGTTTTATAATTAACTAGCTGTGCCCGCGACTTCGTCCGCGTGGAATAGTTATTTTATGCATCATTGAATGCCTACAAGGATGAATAATTTTCCCCGTTTTTTTCACATATTCCATAATTCCATTATACACACATATTCTTTGCTCCTTATAGTTGCAGCTTGATGTTATTTGGCCTCAAGCCTTCCTCAATAATAATTTATTTAACGCAAAAAGAATTTTTCAATTCGAACAAGTAGTTCTTGAGATTAGCGCGTTCAAACAAACAAACGTGCCTTGATGAAATCGGAATGATGAAAAGTCAAGTTTACCGGACGCGAAAAGAGTACCCGAAACCGATGAGTTTGCTTGAAAAGGTTGATTAATTTTTCCGAGCTGTAAACGTAAAATAAAACTGAGGATTTAAATGTAAGACCGGGAAGGGGGAACGATAAATTAAGGAAAGCGGACCCCGGGATCCGCATACTCGTAACAGTGGAGGGAGGTTAAGATTTAACTGTTACCTATATATGTTTACTAACGTCTTGTAATTTAGAAATATTTAACTATATTTTGCAGCCTTAAGAAAACCGTTTGACCCTGATTTGATCTTTATAACCATAGCATTTGGAAAACAATTGACAAAGAAAGCATAAAAAGTTAAGTTTTGATGTGCATACGTCAATTCTTCGAAACAGGTTCTATGAAAACTTTATTAATATAAAATTGTCTATTTTCATTACTTGCTGGTCTTGTCTATGGTATTCGTATTAGGTAAAAGGTAATTTTATGACCGTAATAACACTGTTAGGTTTTATACTTAAAACAAACAGACATACAGGTAAACACAGGATTTTTTTACCAAAACAAATTTTTATACACCCTAATTTTGAAGTAAGTTCAATGGACAGATACTTGTCCTATTCGTTTATTCATTGTTTTATATTATATTTATAAACAAATAGAAATTCGTTCATTCATTCATATTCAAAAAGGTCACGTTTATATCCCTTGCAGGGTAGACAGAGCCAACAGTCTTGAAAGACTGATAGTGTCTACGTTCAGCTGTTTGATATTAATTCAATTATTCATATTTTGATACATAATCCTATAACATAATTGGAATTCCTGGTCGAGCATGTACGATGATCTCGAAATAGCAGACAAACAGACAACAGAAATAACCGAAACGTGTATGAATGAGGGTATTTTTAGAAAACACCGCCAGTTGTTTATTGTTTGGAATAATCGCGCGGGAATTCCATAACCTCAAAAGTTAGGTCAAATATGGTTCATTTGATAATTTAAGGAATACTTAATGGTACCCGAATAAAAATATATTATTCGATATATATTGCCGTGTGGTTTCCGCCACCAGAAGAAAGTAGGATAAAGTAGAGGTAAAAAGAGTAGGACCACACCATTTCTTTTTCATGGATGTCGTAAAAGGCGACTAAAGGATAGGCTTATAAACTTCAATTTATCATCAAGCCAAAGAGACTGCTTCTTTTCAATATTAAAATAATCACATGTATGTGAAGTAATATATAAGAAATATGAGAAACATTCAAATATTACTTCAAATTGTACAAAAGAATTTAAAAAAAATTAGGTATAACAATACCTACGTTGTGTTCAATGTTAATTTTCTCTTGAACTTGAGAAATGTAAAACGTGACTTGGCTAAAACGTTTACAATTTACACTCAATGACACGTGTTATAGGACTGATATTGTGTTATATTTTGTTCTTTCTTTTTTTTTCTATATTATGGCCTCCACAGGAACTTCGGTGATTCTGCCAATGTTATGGTTTGAAGAGACATGAAGTTATGAAATTGGTCGATGGACGGTTACACGGTTAATTTTATACGATTAATAACATATATACAATAACTAGCTGTGCCCGCGACTTCGTCCGCGTGGAAGTCGGGGGGACGGTCAGGCGGTCACGCGTATTAGAAAGAACGCTGCTTCGCCGTATTAAATGTTTCGCTGCAAATTGCTTATAACGACTATATCTCAAAACCTATTCGTCTGATTTAAATACTGTAAATGGCAATTTTAGTCTACATGAAAAGCCGAAAGTAATAAACATATTTATTTGGATAAGGATTAATACTGAATTAAAGAAAATTGGTTTCAAAATAACTTATGTTTATAATGAAAAAATAATCTTAAAAAATGAACATAAAAGTGGTTATTGTAAGTAAACCTTAAGAGATAGATATATGCTCTCGCGGACTTTTTTGTGGCAAAAAATGAGTACTTCACATCTTTAGTACAATGTTTTACTATATCTTTGTTGGTTTGCGCAGCGTTCGCGTGGAAAGCTCGCAGATGGCCGACTCATTCAACTTTCACCTGCATTGTTGATGTTTCCCGTAGGAAATCCGGGATAAAATGTAGCCTATAGCCTTCCTCGATAAATAGACTATCTAACAGTGAAAGAATTATTCAAATCGGTTCAGTAGTTTCTGAGATTAGCGCGTTTAAACAAACAAACAAACAAACAAACAAACAAAACAAACTCTTCAGCTTTATAATATTAGTATAGATTAGTATAGATAACGGTTACACGATTAATAATTTCTTGTTATTTGCGAACTTCTTAATTTAGCTATATTAATAGCTGAACGTGGCCATTCAGTCTTTTCAAGACTGTTGGCTCTGTCTACCCCGCAAGGGATATAGACGTGACCATGTGTATGTATGTGTGTATGTTTTTAATTTACAGTGTCAGCTGTTTTCAGCTTACACACTAGATTAGTGGTTTTTACAGGTAAAATAGGTATCCTATGCCCTCCTCTGTACTCTAAATTATGCGCTTACTAAAAATAAAACGAGAAATAAACATTTTATTTATTTACAACTATATGGAAGTATTACAGATTATTATTAGTATCGTTTATTGCAATTCCCACGGGAATTATATTTAAACTAGCTGTACCCGCGACTTCGTCCGCGTGGAATTGTTATTTTGGCCATCATTGAAGCCCTAAAGGAGGAAAAATTTTCCCAGTTTTTCACATTTTCCATTATTTCTTCACGCCTAATGGTTGCAGCGTGATGATAAATAGCCTAAAGCCTTCCTCGATAAATGGTAAACTAAACACAAAAATATTTTTTCAATTCGAACCAGTAATTCCTGAGATTAGCGCGTTCAAACAAACAAACAAACTCTTCAGCTTTATAATATTAGTATAGATGAGAATAAAACACGCTCACATAAAACCGAATACAATTTTTTCAGATTGTTACTAGTGTTGGGATTAGCGAAACTATGGGATTGTAATCATGATCATGCATGATTCATTAATGATGACACTTGGGATTGAAATCATCATAATGATGTGACTTGTTATTTAATTCGTAATAATATTAGACAATAGCGCCATATTGTGCAATTGTGCATAATACTAGGTGTCGTGTGTGTTATTGTGCCGTGTGGTTTTCGGCAGTTAAGAATAGAACCAACTCCATATCATTCCCATGGATGTCGTAAAAGTTGACTAAGGGATGAGCTTATAAAATTAAGATTCCTCTTGTAGGCGATTGGCTGGCAACCTGACACTATTTGAATCTCAATTCCATCATAAAGCCAAACAGCTGAACGTGGCTCTCAGTCCTAGCAAGTCGTAACTATGTATAATGTACAAGGAATAATACTTCGTCGTCTTGCGAAAGATATAAGATGAAAACTTTATGGTGTCACGACCGTCAGTCACACTTTTACCAGTACTTACCACTTCTGTGTATTGTCTCACATTATTCCGATATCTGTGGCGACTGTTCAACTTCTATATATAGGGTACAAGGTCGTTTACAGGAAAATGGTCGCGGAAACGAGTAGATGTCAATAGACCCATTCAATGGCCGGGGAAACAATGCCTGTGACTTTCCATAGGTATGCGCTTCTCAAAGTTTGCTTACTCTTAAAGGCGCGGCGTGGCGGGTGATTGTTTTTTTTTTTGCGTTGCAATTTAGCGGTATTGGAATATAACAAAAAACATAATCATTCATTCATATAGTTACGTCTTGTTCCCTTTCGGGGTAGACAGAGCCAACAATCTTGAAGAGACTGATTGGCCACGTTCAGCTGTTTGGCTTTATGATAGAATTGAGATTCAAACAAAACATAATCATGATTTAAAATTGGGCTTACTGGACGAAATTTCTCTAGAAATAAGTCACTCTTAGAAGTAAATTTGTCCTTAGTCTAAGTTTTAGTATAAATAACAAATAAAATTTACAGTAACCAATAAAATAAAAACTTTTCAATCGATTTTGATGATATTTTGCACAGAGACAGATCAAACCTTTACGAGTAACCTGGGGAATTCTTTCTGGAAATTTCCACAGGATCGAAGTCTCTTTCGCTAAAAATAAAAACATGAAAAAAACTTATACTTTTTGCTTATTATTAATTATTGTATTTAAAGTTTTGATAGGATGGCTGTATTGATGTTATACAGTTTGAGAAGCGATGGCTCAAATGAAAAAGGTGAAAATGCAAAGAGCGTGTTTAAAGTTAACGTGGGAGCGAGAACAGTGCTTCTAGATCATGTTGGCACCACTCGTTTCAGATCAGATTCAGATTTGCATGAATACCTACCTAATAAAAACCGAGTGTTTTACTTGTTAGTATTACATCCTAAAAATGTTCTTTTATACAAGCATAAATTATTAGATATAAATAATTTGCGTATTTTAGTGTGTGCGTATATTAAATCACGTCTTTAACCCTTACGAGATTGACAGAGGAAACAGTATTTTCAAGAATGAAATGCAGCATTCATTTGTTTGGCTTAATGATGGAATAATGATTTGCTAGCCCATCGCTTTAAAAAAAGAACGAAGAAAAAATGGTTATATCCCAAGTAACAATTAGGCGCTAAAGTAAGATTTATAATAAGTCTATAAAAGCGCTAACTAGATTCTAAAGTGGTTTATGGGTGTAACAAATTAGTGTTAGAGCGCGCTCTAACCCTACTTTACCCCCGAATTGGGCACAATTTTTATATTACTTAAGGTTGTATAATGACGGTATACAAGAGTTATGGTAATTGGCTAAGAGGTACAATTAGTGCTATAAGAAAGTTATTATAGCGGTAACAGGATCTCTTAGCGATACAAGAGGGGTAAATAAGCGTCAACTGACTCCTTAACCGGTACAGTAGAGATACAAAGGCGTTAATTATATTTTCAAGCGCTAAAAGGGAGGTAAATAGGTGTTTTGTAACGGTCTGAACGCTATTCAAGATAATTAAACTAATTTTGTGATCTAATAATAAATAATTTTATTTTCATGGCTATAAGTTTACGACTAATGATTTTTATATTAAACAAAAAAAAGTGATATTGTATGGTGAGAAAGGAAGCATATTTTTGCTGCGAAGGGAAGTACACTGTGAATATGTTACATATTTATTGGCAAATAATTCGAGCGCCCGATGTATGTTGTCTATTTACTGAAAACTTTTCCACGTATTTACAACAATTTTTGTTTATTTTGGTTGCGACGCCATTGTCAAAAACAAGTAGTCAATATAAGAAATACAGTAGTGACCTTAAGCGCTATTACTTTACCTTTAGTCACAAAAAAGTAACAATAGACGCTATAGGATCTGTTATAGCGAAAAATTATACTCCTATTTGACTTAAGGTAATGCAAGAGAGTTTTGTATAACTTCAAGCATTTGGTTCTATATAAGATTAAATAAACACTATTGTAAGGCTGGTAGCGCTTATTAACGCTATTGTGCAACTTTAGGTTCTTGTAAAGAGTTTATTATCACCTGCATAGCACTTTTGGAGGTAGTAGCTAATTCTTATTCTTATTTAGATCTTAGAGTTCTAAGATTCACTTAAAGCTATAACACAAAATGCTGTGCATGTACAACAGTGTTAAGATTTGCCATAATACATCCATAACCTTTAAGCTCGCCTAATTGTCGCGCTTGTAACTCTGTATTATAAGTAGAAGTGATATACGTTACTTGGTACGCCACTTTATCGCCAATAGTCATAAGTGTTGCTACTGTAATGCCTTTGTAGCCCACTAAGTAACAAAATAAGCTCTAATCGTCGCCTAAATGTTTGTTGGGATGTATGTTTATGATCCTTTCCTTCTCTAGCCAATGATAAAAATCTGAACAATTAGACTATTTATTTAAAGGTTTAAGTGAGGCGAAGCGTTACACACTTCTAATACTTTACACTCTTTATTCCCAAACGATTCGAATAAAAATGAAATTGTATTTTTAGAGTTTTATTCCGCGTGGTGTGAAAATAGCCGACCCTCGGACGCTCATATCAGTGGGTGTAGGAATGCGCTGTTGTCATACAAGACTTAGACTACAAGGTCCGGTCCAGTTCCTTCAGGAAACTTCTGGATCTTTAGACTTTCTGAAAGATTAGAGCCTTCCAGTACCTCTCCGATTTTTTCTTGTCTCTTTCCGGTTTTTGTAACTCTTACTTTTGTACATACATATAGTCACGTCTATAACCTTTGCGGGGTACACAGAGGCAACAATCTTGAAAAGGCTAAAAGGCCATGTTCAACTGTTCGGGTTACATGGATTAAGATTCAAATAGTGACAGGTCGCTAGCCCATCGCCTTCAAGAATAATCCCAAGATTATTAGTCTTACCCTTAGTCGCTGTCGATTTTAACGACATCCGTAGGGAAGATATGGTGTGGTCCTATTCTAAAGTGCCGGGGAACCACACGGCACTAACTTTTGTGTGTGTTTAAAAATTTAGTCTCTAGTTGTAGTCAAATTTAGTCAATCTCAACTACTTTCACAAACTTATTGTCATTGTAGTCGATGATGATTCGACATTTCAAACGACTATAATCCAGGCCAGATCTACAAAGTTACTGGACTGGAATCATGTAATCCGGTCATTTTGTTCGATAACTTAGCCCAGGGAAACTTCAACCGTTCGACCACTGACGTTCTAAATTCTCAAAAAAAAAGCAGGAAGGAAAAGGGACATTTGTCCACGCCCCTTTTTCATCTAATTTCATTTTTATCTGTCCAACGCCTTAAGAGCATTCCTCGAATGAATGAACTCTGTAAACAATCACTCCAAACCCGCTATTCAGCCAAAGCGGCACGTTTGCCCCTGAAACGGTTCTAACAAATAGTTTAAATTGGTCTAAATCGTGTTAAGCGCCGTACAGTAAATGTTACAGTTGTTATGAGCGGGTTACCAATGTTTGGATATAAAATTTGATACGTGCAATCTTGTACGGGAAATATGCGGTATTTCGGCCACCCATTAGATGCGATGAAGCTAATTCGGTCTGATGATGATGTTAAGTACCTATCTTGGACAGTTCGTACGTGTATTTTTTATGCTTTACAGCCCAGACAGACATCTTGTTTATTAAGTTCATTGGTATACCAATTGTACCATCAGTTAACATACTACATACAACAATATACAATAAGGACGTAACATCTTGTTCAATGTTGTATATTTGTAAATTGACGTTTGGTGAAAATGCTGCAGTGTAGTTTGTTCCGCCGCTTCTTCTACACATGAGCTTAGTAGTTATAATTAGATTAAAGTAGTGTGACGTCAATATGTGATACCTTGTATCCAATTTAGAAAAATAAATCTATTCTTTTCATCTTAGCTTGTTCCTAATTGTATCTGCTATTGTGCTTAGGTGCTTGTGGTCCGCTTTCCCATTTTTCTGTCAAGTTAGCCGCATCTTCATTTTTAAATCTATTTTCTTTAATGACGACAATAAGCCAGGCTTTTTTCGACTTAGCGTGTTTGATGTGACTAGATGAAACAGTTGAAAGTGACCTTGTTCAACAAAAAGTCGTCTAGATGATAATTATACTCTTTATCAGTTCGACTTGTCCGTCTTCGTAGACATAAAAAGTTATCAATTTTTTCAGGCAAGACTTAGGCTTTAATACCCTTATAGATAAAATTAGTAACAAAACAAATAATTACGTCTGTGCGGGTATATACCCTTGCGGGGTAGACATAGCCAACAGTCATCAAAAGACTAGAAAGAAGAAAGGTCACGTTCAGCTGCTTGGCTTAATGGTAGAATTGATATTCAAATAGAGACAGGTTGCTAGCTAATCGGTTAAAAGAGGAATCCCAAGTATTAAAGCCTATCCCTTAGTCGCCTTTTACGACATCCATGGGAAAGAGATAGAGTGGTCCTATTCTTTTTTCTAGTGGTGCTGGGTACCATACGGCACTAAAATTATAAATATAAAACTATGTATAATTCTATTTACATATTCAATTTGTGTCACATACTTTTTTACTTTACACACAGACTGCATTTTACTATTTTTTAACATATTTTTTTCTTTTCTTTCTAAGAGTCTAAGCTATGAAGTCTGTGAAGAGTCATCATGTAGATGAAAGCTCAGAATTGATTCATTCATACCTTCAAAAGATTCTCCTGAAACGCTGTAAATATAATAAACGGGTTTTTGTAGTGTTGAATCCACTTTTTCATCACCATTTAAAACACTAAGACTAACAGACCTTGGAAATAATTTATGTATCTAACGCTCTGATTACGATATATATATAGCTCTGAATGTTCTACATTCAGATCGTTAGCGAAATAATGTCACGGCAGGGTCAACCTTTATAAAGTTGGGACAGACAGCATATACAGAACTTATTAGAAATTTTATCACTTCACATTTTATTATGGCACGAATAGAAAAAAGAATAGATCACCCCATCTCTTTTCTTAAGGGATAGATATAAAAACTTGCGATTCTTCTTTTGAGCGATGGGCTAGCAACCTATCACTATTCTAATCTCAATTCTATCATTAGGCCAAACAGCTAAACATCACCTATCAGTCTTTTCAAGACTGTTGGCTCTGTCTTCCCCGCAAGAGCTATGAACATTATTATATGTACTCCACACGAATTCAAAATTTTTCTCGCTTCCGACCTGGTCGGGTAGACATGAAACATCATACCGTGTGCCAGCTGCTAATCTACCCGAGCTGTATGAAAAAGTCAAGAGAAAGGGTTATTGGTGG